>NC_141177.1:65580000-66205000 GCF_055505025.1 Bos grunniens
ACCCTCCTATGACTCTAAATCCCCCTCCTGCTCCATCGGACAAGTAGACTATTCTAAAGAGTGGACTGTATTTGCTGTCTCTGTTATTCTACTTCCTGTTCACTCCCCAGGGCTTCCCAGGTGGCTCAGTGGTAAAGAATCTGCCTGCCAAGGCAGGAGACCTGGGTTCAGTCACTGGGCTGGGAAGATCCTGTGGAGAAGGAAATGGCAACCCACTCCAGTATTCTTGCCAGGGAAATCCTCTGGATAGAGGAGGCTGGCAGGCTACAGTCCATGGGGTCGCAAAAGAGTCAGACACGACTTAGTGTGGAAACAGCAATGACTGTTCACTCTTCATAACCATTTCAGTCAGGCTCCTGCCTCTAGTACATCATGGAAAATGCTCTTGCTAAATCAAACTACTATAGACTCCTCTTTTTTTTTTTAATTTAAACTTCCCAGCTATACCCCCACAGCATGGGGATCTCAGTTCCCCTACCAGGGATCAAACCCCAGTCCCCTGCATTGGCAGTGTAGAGTCTTAACTTCTGGACCACCAAGGAAGTCCCATAAACCCTTCCTTCTAGCTGACCTTTCAGCAACCCCAACACAACTGACCACTCCTCCTGGAGCCAACCCCTTCTCTGGGGTATTACTCCAAGTCCCACACCCGACCTTAACTTCTCTAGCCACCCTTTTTCAACGCGCTCTTTATTAGAGCAGGTTTATTCTTCTTCTACCCCAACTTAAATTACCCAAGGCCGAGTCAATCCTAACCCTACTCTCATACTATCTCCCTAAGTGATCTGATCTACTCCCAGCACTGTCTACACGTTGACCACCTGTAACTGCATAAATCCAATCCAGGCTTCTCTGTTGACCTTCAAACCCATGTATCCAACTGTCTGCTCAGTGGCTTCATCTGAATGCACCCCAGACCTCAAACTCAACATCTGTAAAACTGAGCCCATCCTCTTCCTCTCCCAACTTGCTCCCCCGTGATTGTTCTGTTCCCACAAATAACATCATCATCTGCCCAATTACTCCTGCAGGAAACATGCAAGAAAAGCTCATTGTTGTCAATCGTGTCTGACTCTTTGCAACCCCATGGACTACAGCATGCCATGCTTCCCTGTCCTTCACTGTCTCCCACAGTTTGCTCAAATTTATGTCCATTGAATCGGTGATGCTATATAATCATCTTGTCCTCTGTCCTCCCCTTCTCCTCCTGCTTTCAATCTTTCCCAGCATCAGGGTCTTTTCCAGTGAGTCTGCTCTTCACATCAGGTGGCCAAAGTATTGGAGCTTCAGCTTCAGCATCAGTCCTTCCAATGAATATTCAGGGTTAACTTCCCAAAGGAGTGATTGGTCTCCTTGCAGTCCAAAGGACACTCAAGAGTCTTTTCCAGCACCACAATTTGAAAGTATCAATTCTTCGGCATTCAGCTTTCTTTATAGTCCAGCTCTCACATCCGTACATGACTACTGGAAAAACCATAGCTTTTGACTAAGAAAAGCTCATTCACCTTCAAATCCAATCACTCCTCAATCTTGTTGATTCTACCTTCTGAGTATTGGTCAAATCTGTCCGTGCCTGTCTGTCTCTATTGCCATCAAATCCAGACTGCCACCATCTTCACGTGGCCCCACAGGCTGGTGCTCCAGTCCTCCCGACGCTTTCTGCTGCTCTCAGATAAGTCCCCGGTCCCCAGCAAGGCCACCAGAACCTGCATGAAATGAGCCTCGCACATTTCACCTCTTTCCCCACCTGTCTTCCTGTTCCTGTCACAAAACCCATCTGTTGTTTTTTCCCCCAATTTCTCAAAGCCCCAAGCACCCTCCTTTCTTAGGGACTTCACAGATGCTCTTCCTTGTTTATGAGGCTCTTTTCTTTCCCTGGAGAAGGAAACGGCAACCCACTCCAGTATTCTTGCCTGGAGAATCCCATGGACAGAGGAGCCTGCTGGGCTACAGTCCACGGGGTCGCAAAGAGTCGGATGCAACTGAGCGACTTCACTTTCACTTTCTTTCTTTAACTAGATCTCTTTTTTTTTCATGTTTATTATTTATTATTCATTTGGCTATACCAGGTCTTTAGTTGTATCCTGTGGAATCTTTTCCCATACGTACTCCAGGCCAGAATACTGGAGTGGGTAGCTGTTCCCTTCTCCAGGAGATCTTCCCAACCCAGGGATCCAACCCAGGTCTTCTGCACTGCAGGCAGATTCTTTACCAGCTGAGCCACAAGGGAAGCCCAAGAATATGAGAGTGGGTAGCCTTTCCCTTCTCCAGCAGATCTTCCTGACCCAGGAATCAAACCAGGGTCTCCTAAGTGGGATCTTTCAGTGGCCGCATGTGAACTCTTCCCAAGTGGCGCTAGTAGTAAAGAACCCACCTGCCAATGCAGGAGACATAAGAGATGTGGGTTCGATTCCTGGGTTGGGAAGATCCCCTGCGGGAGGGTATCACAATCTATTCCAGTATTCTTGCCTGGAAAATCCCATGGAAAGAGGAGCCTGGCATGCTATAGTCCATGGGGTTGCAAAGAGTCAGACACGACTGAAGTGACCCAGCACACAGGTGAACTCTTAGCTTCAGCATGTGGGATCTAGTTCTCTGACCAGGAATCGAACCTGCCTCCTCAGCACTGGGCACACAGAGTCTTAGCCACTGCAAGTCCCTATGGTGCTCTTTCTTTCCTGCAGCTAATTTCTGCCCATTTTTAGATCTCAAATAAATTGTCCTTTGTAGGTCAGTCATAATTAATAATCTGTGTAACTGTTCATTTACTATCTGTTACCTCCTCTAGAAACTGAAGGAAACCATGCTGTCAGGGACTGTTTCTGTATGGTCAGTTCAGTTCAGTCACTCAGTCGTGTCCGACTCTTTGTGACCCCATGGACTGCAGCACGCCAGGCTTCCTGTCTATCACCAACTCCCGGAGCTTGCTCAGACTCATGTCCATTGAGTCGGTGATGCCATCCAACCATCTCATCCTCTGTTGTCCCCTTTTCCTCCTACCTTCAACCTTTCCCAGCATCAGGATCTTTTCCAATGAGTGGGTTCTTTGCATCAGGTGGCCAAAGTATTGGAGTTTCACCTTCAGCATCAGTCCTTCCAGTGAATATTCAGGACTGATCTCCTTGCAGTCCAGGGGACTCTCAAGTCTTCTCCAACACCACAGTTCAAAAGCATCAATTCTTAGGCGCTCAGCTTTCTTTATAGTCCAACTCTCACATCCATAATGACCACTGGAAAAACTATAGCTTTGACTAGACGGACCTTTGTCGGCAAAGTAATGTCTCTGCTTTTTAATTTGGTGTCTAGGTTGGTCATAGCTTTTCCTCCAAGGAGCAAGCGTCTTTTAATTTCATGGCTGCAGTCACCATCTGCAGTGATTCTGGAGCCCCCCAAAATAAAGTCTGTCACTGTTTCCATTGTCATGAAGTGATAGGACCAGGTGCCATGATCTTAGCTTTTTGAATGTTGAGCTTAAAGCCAGCTTGGTAAGTTTTCCCAGAAGGAAGCAGAATGCTTGGCAGACAATAGGCTAGAATTTGAACATGGTTGGGATGACAATAAATTAATACCTTGTAGGGTTTCTCTGAAAGTGAAGTAATATAAACACTCAATACTAAATGTTCGATACATGTTCAATCCATTTTCCTAAATGAATTGCTTAAATCCAATTTTTGTAGAACACTATCACAGCAGTCAGATGAGATG
Organism: Bos grunniens; assembly: GCF_055505025.1. Classification (NCBI taxonomy): domain Eukaryota; kingdom Metazoa; phylum Chordata; class Mammalia; order Artiodactyla; family Bovidae; genus Bos; species Bos grunniens. The sequence continues at coordinate 65,583,706 of NC_141177.1, forward strand.
TCCATTGATCAAAAAAAAGGATCTTTCCTGTAATGGAAAATCTGTTAGTAGACAGTAAATTAACCCATGTTGGTTCTGCTGTAGAGTTTTATCAGAAATAAGCCCTACAGAGAACAAATGTGCTGAGATGTTAAACCATACTGGGAGTGTTCCTGCTTATTATTTTTTTGGAACCTCTTGAGAGTAAGTAGATTGACTATCGTGTCCCTTGGCCCATTAAATCTTCCCTTTGTATTTCCTAAAAAATAAAAAGTAAAATGAGGCCATTTTCTTACTAACAACAGTGCAGTTATCAAATTGTGGAAATTTAACTTTTCATGTTGATAAAGAGTATTTTTAGGTAAACCACAGCCTGTATTTCGTTTTGCCAGATGTCTCAGTGGTGCCACTACAGCGGTGCTCTTTCCTAGCATGGATTCCCTCCAGAATTGCATTTCGACATCATATTTCTTTCTTCCTCTTTCATTTGGCACATTTCCTCAGCCTTTCTTTGTCTGCCGGGACATTAACTTTTCTTAAAGAATAAGGGCCATTTATTTTATAGAATGTCCCTCAGTTTGGATGTGTCTGATGTTTCCTAATAACTCATCTCAAGTGACGCGTTTGGGGCAGGACTGAGCTGCTGGGTCCTTTTCGGGGTGCTGCCTTTGGAAGCCTGTGGTGTCTGTGGCCCCCCGGGAACATTCGCTCTGGCCGCTTAGCTAAGGCGCTGTCCAGCTTCTCTCCTGTGCAGCTTTTTCGTGTTGTATTTAATAATTTGTGCAGATACTTGGAGACAGCAGAAGTGTCTGAGTCCGTATCAAACTTTCCCTTCTTCCCCTTTTCCTGAAGTGCTTAATGACCTTCTTTGAGTTGTTCTGTAGATTTATGGGCTTTTCAAAATATTGGGAAAATATATGAAGAAGCAAGCACACAGTCATTTCATAAATGTTTGACAGAAGAGCTGGTCCTGAGCAGAGAGCTAAGGCAAGCTCAGATGCGCTCAAATGGGAGACCTCATGTCTCGGGCTAGGAGGCAGTTCAGCTGTGGGAGGAGCAGCCACCTGCAACCCCCTCATCCCCACCCCACCTGCCCCCCACCCCACCCCAGGATGCCTCTTAGGAGCCGGAGATCAACACACAACTGCTTCTCTCTGACTGACTCTCTTAGAACTGTGAAACCTCAGCTAGGCACACTTGTGCGAAAGTGCAAATAAAAAAGACAGGAAAAGAAGCACATACCAGAACTTTCTGGGGAAAATAAACCTAATGCTAGGGTATATTCAAGGTTTGTACATTTTGCTCAGTCCCCTCTGTCTACTGTTTTTGTGCCCAAAGTATTTTTTTGTTGAGGATAACGTTCAAAAGTTGTTTCTGTACACAGCATGGTGCAAACCAAGATACATCCATTTCAGGAAAAATCACCCACAGGAAGAATTCTTTTAGAAGGGAGGTTTTTGAAATTTATTCCTCAGTTACCAAAAGGATTTTAAAAGCAGAACATACTATTGTTTGGGACCCCAGTTAATCCAGATTCTGTGGCTTGTAGAAAGCATTCACTTCCCTGCATGTTTTGCTGAACCTTATGAAGTATTGTGATAGAAGCTCAGATTTTTTTGTAAACCCTGTGTACCTGTGAATCCTTTCACTTTGGAGACAAACTGCTTTATCTTTTCAGATTAACTCTCAAGAATGTTGAAAATACCTCACCGACTATTCTTATTTTTAGTGAAGTATAGTTGATTTACAATATTGTATTAGCTTCAGGTGTACAGCAAAGGGATTCAGTTTTCTATTCAGATTATTTTCCATTATAGGTTATTATAATGCGAGACACTGAATATAGTTCCCTATGTTATACAGTAACTCCTTGTTGCTCACCTATTTTATGTACAATAGTTTGTATCTATTGATTCCATACTCCTAACTTTCCCTCCCCCATTATCTACTCTTCTCTGCCTCTTAGGAGTTAAAACAGGCACCACCCAAGCCAATGGTCAGCTCCCCCAGGCAACACAGTCTATGAATACTGCTCTCGGAGAAGACTGGAGACAGCTTGAAACAACCAAGGTAAGACTGGGGGTACCTGACCCACTTCTATCAGACTGTCTCTTGTAGGCCCATATTCTACACTGTGTTCAAGTAACTGCTTCTTTAAAAAAGAAAAAATACAGTTCCAACAATTCAAGTCACTATAATTTGATTTAGACAATTGCTCCATATATATATATTATCTTAAAATTACATAGGCTAGAAAGGAAAATTAAAACCAACACAGCTTCAGGAAAATGTAAGAATCTTTTTTAATACTGAGGATTGGTAACTATTTTTAGTTTAGCTACACTTATTTTGACTGAAGTGATTTTTGTTTGTTTAATTCAAGTGGTTTTAGCCCTCTCTGAAAGTGGCACCTACATTTTAAACCCTTGGGATTTTAAATTATTGTTTTCTGAATAACTTAGAGCAGTGTGATAGTCAGAAGCCCTTTATTAAATGCTAACTGGGCCCCAAACCACTGATAAGGCTCCACTGTAAAATATGCATTTTGTATTTTTCTGTTAATGTTCTACGTACATCTTCAGGCTAATGGAGAATAAAACACATTTGAAAATAATAGCCAAATTTGTATAACATTCTCCATAACTGTTTTTTTTTTTTTCAGTAGAGGAGATATAATGAAGAGTTATTTAAATCTAAAATTTTAGCTACAAGTTATAATTTAGTTACTAGTCCAGTTGTTAACATCTCAATTGACTATACAAGTTCCACTGAATATGTATCTTATATGTGACTCAAACCAACTATAAATGTACCTTCAGAAGTTTCCCACCTCACTCTCCCCTTTTACTTTGTCCCATCAGCCAGTGGTGGAAACAAGTCATATAGTTATTGAGCTGCTTATAATTTTTGGAAAAGAAATTAAGTCTTTAAAAGGGCCACCTGGGAAGGAAGCCCTTGTGTATGTGTGGTAGAGGAGCAAAGTAATTTCAGACACCCGCTCCTGACGACTGCATTTCACAACCAGCTCAACTCAGACCAAGAAAAATGTATCTGTGTATGCCTACAACCCTAGCAGGGCTTCTCTAGGCACAGTGGTAAAGAATCAACTGCCAAGCAGGAGGCTTGAGTTGGATCCATCCTTGGGTGGGGAAGATCCCCTGGAGAAGGGCATGGCAACCCACTCCAGTATCCTTGCCTGGGAAATCCCAATGACAGAGGAGCCTGGAAGGCTACAGTCCAGGGGGTCCCAAAAGAGCTGGACACGACTTAGCAACTGAAAAAACAAGGGTAAAGACTGAGGTAACCCCAAACTAAACTCTGTACCACTAGAGCTCTAAGACACTGGCAACCTTGTATCGAGCAGTTCCTAGAAGATACGTTATTAGTATTATAATAAATACCTGTGGAATAGGGCAAAGTCTTCCATGTAGGGAATACAAGGTAGATCAGCACCAGGTGATAACGTTTTATTATTGATGATCCTGTTGAAGGGCATTTGGAGTCGTTCTGTGGCCCAGAGCACAGAGGGACGTGCTCACAGAGCTCAGGAACGACCTGGAGTCTCAAGACTGAGAGATTGGGGGCCACCCCTGGCGGGGGTTGGGGGGCGGGACAGATGCTTCCTAAATCCGCAGACTCAGCTGTCCAGGTAAATGTCACATCCGCACGGCCCTGTGGTCACAAGCATAACGCTGTTGTCGCTTTGTTGAAGGACAAGAAGCCCGGCCCCGGCCTCGGCAGCCACGACCCCGGAGCGCCCAGGGCCCAGCCCCTTCCCAAGTCCAGCTTGCCCCCGCCCCCTCCTCCCGTGCGCCGGTCCTCGGACGTGGGCGGGGGCAGCCCGGGGACGCCCCCCAAGGCCAAGGGCGCGGCCGCTCGCTTCCCCGCCCCGCCCGACGACTTCCTGCCGCCGCCCCCGCCGCCGCCGCCGCCCCTGCAGGATGACGAACTCCCCCCGCCACCCCCCGACTTTAACGACGCGCCCCCGGACTTCGTGCCTCCTCCGCCGCCGTCTTTTGCGGAGGATCTGCCGCCGCCGCCGCCACCCCCACCCGCCCTCGCCCCCGAATCCGTGAGGACGCCCCCGGTTGTCGTCAAAAGGCCGCCGCCTCCGCCAAAGAGGCAGGAAAACCCAGGACCACCGGGCGGGGGAGGCGGGGAGCAAGATTTCATGTCGGATCTCATGAAAGCTTTGCAGAAGAAGAGAGGCAACGTGTCCTAAAGGGAAGCTTAGAAATACTTTTGGGTGATGGGCGTAACATTGTTAACCTGAAGTGCATTTTTGCTAGTTTGTTTCCATGACATCATGTTCATTTTAGATACAGTGTTGACGTATTCAGACTGGAAATGCAAATGTAAACTTCTCCCAGTTGCTCAAGTACATTAGTAATCCTTAACCTGCACAGAATTGAGACTATCTACGTCAATGTACGTTCTTTTCTGTGTATTTACATCTCGATAGATTTTTGTCTTCCGTTTTTGTTCTGAACCATCAAATTAATAAAAGTTTAAAATGTTTTATCTGAAAATTGTATTTCTAGAAATATCAGTATAAATCTAGTGCAATATCAATCCTATTTTATAATATATACTTGACCTTTTACAAATCCTAGGCCTTCTAAAGTCTTGTTGATCTTCGAAATATGTTCCATCTCTGCCTCAGTAACCTCCAGGATTTTCAGAAAATCGAAAGAGGAGAAAGAAAAAACCAGGAGACGTAGAGTGAATTTAGTTTCTTTGAGATTTCATTGTTTGGTTGGACATACCCTAAGTCCTGGACATACCCTAACTTGGTTTTGGTCTTCTAGTGGCTGAATAACATAGTAATTGGTTGAAGGGGAAGCTTTTTAGATAGTTTTTGGATTCTCTGTTATACTGTTATTTGCTATAAGTTGTTATTATGCTATAAATTACTATAAAAATTTAGAGACAGGAATAGACAATCATATTCTTCAATGTGGAATGTTTTCCCTCAGATAAACTTAATGCTGTTTTAATAACCAATTTATCCTAAGTTCCTGTTACCCTTATCTCCTCTTTGTAATTGGCTGAGAATCCTTTTAGATTTTTTTAGTTTTATTTCCATGGTTCTGTTTTATTTTCTTTTTAAACGTAAAACACCTCAAAATCTTCTTAAAGTGGGTAGAAAATAATAATTAATGTGTTATTTTCTACTTAAGGAAGATGATTAACCTGATATTTTACTATTTGGATAAAAGTAAGCTCTAAATTGACATTTAAGACAAAAAGCAAATTCAGCTTTTCAGACCAAAATATTTAATCATTAAACCTGGTAAGGTGCACTCAGTTTTTCCTAAACACTGGGACCAATGGCCATGGAAAGGAAGGGCTCAGAGAGCAGGACCAGGGGACTGAGAAAGGGAGAGGGAGAGAGGTGTTTATTACGGGCTTCAGTGGAGACCCCCAAACCATCAATTCAAACATATAGAAATATAAAAATGCAAACTTTAAAATGTTCTTGAGTTTTAGTATTAGATGATATATATTTTTTAAAAACTACAGAAGAGAATTAGCTGATTTTGTGGTCAAAATATTGAGGCAGTTTTAGTGGACCAAAAGGTTGAATGCTCTGTTTCTCTCTATCCCTGCCTTTGTTACAGGATGTAAATGAAAACACTAGGAAGCAGATGGTCCAGACAGCCCTTGCTTTGCATAGTTCTGCCTGCACGAGTTGCAATTAGCACAATTTAGTTAAATAACACTAGACCCCCAACATGGTTCATATATGCTGCCATAGTATTTTAATCAGTAATTAGTTTTAACCAGTAAGGAATTATATGGAGTACAAACTTTGCTGTTAGGTTTTCAACCCACAAATCACTATATAAGTAACAGATATGTATCATGATCAGTGACCAGTTAAATCCCTTCTTTCAATGCCTGTTAGGGATTGATCACTGAATATTTGTTATTCAGTTTATGTACAGACAGAAAAGTGTCTTAAGGTGATAAGGTATTATACATATGTGTCAAGTCATTAATGTTTGGAGATACAGAAATATTCATAGATTAAGTGAAACTATGTTAGAATTCCTTTAAAATACTTGGGGATATGTAAATTCTACTTCAATGAAAACAATAACTAGAAATGGAAAGTGTGTAAGGGTATAAATGAAGCAAGACTGATCATGCATTGATAATAAATTGGTTGAATGGTAAATCAGGTTCATTAAACTATTCTATTTTGGTAAATGAAATTACCATAATAGACGAAAAAAGCTTGAGGAGTACGATTAAATTACATTATTTGATATAACTCAAATTTCTAGGTACATGGTGTTAGGTTGCTAGTTTTAGAAAAAACTTATAAATTCATTAAAAGACTGTCATATGTTTTTTTTAGTTATTGAAAATAACTCAGGTGGCTTATTATTTATTAAATTTATTAATTAAAACAAAAACGATCACAAAGATGTTCCAGAGAATAGGCCAAGTTTATTTGGTTAAAAAAATATTTGTATACATTACCATTATTATAGAGTGCAGTATTGTCAAGAAAATGTAGGTGGTCATTAAGAACTTATCAAATAGATTGTTCTATCCTGGGTTTGATGACAGAAGTATTCCTTAATTGATTTGCCCCAAATTAAGATGAGCAGCTAACCCTGAGATCTCTGGCCCAGGAAGGAGTTGGGGAGGAATAGCCTGCTCTCTCAGCTGCAGAATGCTTCTGGAAAGGATGGCGGAGAACTTGCTGGAGGAGGTGGACCTGGGAAACAATTTAAACTAGATAAATACAGATTCTCTTACTTAGGACCCTTATGAATTTTCTAAATTTTCAAAACAACTAGGTAAATTTTAAATGTATATGAAGCAGCTTAAACATTTTCTGTTTCATTACAACTATGGCTGTTACTTAAGATTTCTGTTGTTCCACAGGAAGTTCCTTAGGTACTAGTTTTTTTGCTAAAACAGGAGAGTGAATATGTACAGTGTCACGAAGAATACGTATATATCCTGATCATTTCTTAATTCCTTCACAGCATTAAGAAAATTATAATTTTCTTAAACATTTATAAAAATAAGAGGATGTCAGTGATTTACACTATTTCCAGATCAAGGGTATGGATTCCAACTGACGCTGCTTCCTCACTTGCAATTTTGCCCTGTGACGTAAACTGCGGCATCAAAGAACTCACCTCTTTCAACAATAAATTCTGGGATCGAAATGTGTATTTTCATTTAGTTATAAAATAATTAAGTCATGGGGATATACAGAATGGTGACTATAGTTAATAATACTGTACTGTATATTTGAAAGTTGCTAAGAGAATCTCAAAAAAAAAAAAAAAAAGAATAGCTCTCAAAAGTCCTCATCACAAGAAAAAAAAAATGTAGCTATGTATGGCGATGGATGTCAACTAGACTTACTGTGGTAAGCATTTCACAAAATACACAAGTATCAAATCATTATGCTGTACACCTGAAATTAATAAAATGTTACATGCCAACTATACCTCAATTTAAAAAGTATGGATAACATATATTAAACCTATCTAATCTCACCTGCTAGTTTAAAAGCTCCCAGAATGTGGTCCACTGGAGAAGGGAATGGCAAACCACTTCAGTATTCTTGCCTTGAGAACCCCATGAACAGTATGAAAAGGCAAAATGATAGGATACTGAAAGAGGAACTTCCCCAGATCAGTAGGTGCCCAATATGCTACTGGAGATCAGTGGAGAAATAACTCCAGCAAGAATGAAGGGATGGAGCCAAAGCAAAAACAATACCCAGCTGTGGATGTGACTGGTGATAGAAGCAAGGTCTGATGCTGTAAAGAGCAATATTGCATAGGAACCTGGAATGTCAGGTCCATGAATCAAGGCAAATTGGAAGTGGTCAAACAAAAGATGGCAAGAGTGAATTTCGACATTCTAGGAATCAGCGAACTAAAATGGACTGGAATGGGTGAATTTAACTCAGATGACCATTATATCTACTACTGCGGGCAGGAATCCCTCAGAAGAAATGGAGTAGCCATCATGGTCAACAAAAGAGTCCAAAATGCAGTACTTGGATGCAATCTCAAAAATGACAGAATGGTCTCTGTTCGTTTCCAAGGCAAACCACTCAATATCACAGTAATCCAAGTCTATGTATGCCCCAACCAGTAACGCTGAAGAAGCTGAAATTGAACTGTTCTATGAAGACCTACAAGACCTTTTAGAACTAACACCCAAAAAAGATGTCCTTTTCATTATAGGGGACTGGAATGCAAAAGTAGGAAGTCAAGAAACACCTGGAGTAACAGGCAAATTTGGCCTTGGAGTACAGAATGAAGCAGGGCAAAGACTAATAGAGTTTTGCCAAGAAAATACACTGGTCATAACAAACACCGTCTTCCAACAACACAAGAGAAGACTCTACACATGGACATCACCAGATGGTTAACACCGAAATCAGATTGATTATATTCTTTGCAGCCAAAGATGGAGAAGCTCTATACAGTCAACAAAAATAAGACCAGGAGCTGACTGTGGCTCAGATCATGAACTCCTTATTGCCAAATTCAGACTTAAATTGAAGAAAGTAGGGAAAACCACTAGATCATTCAGGTATGACCTAAATCAAATCCCTTATGATTATACAGTGGAAGTGAGAAATAGATTTAAGGGCCTAGATCTGATAGACAGAGTGCCTGATGAACTATGGAATGAGGTTCGTGACATTGTACAGGAGACAGGGGTCAAGACCATCCCCATGGAAAAGAAATGCAAAAAAGCAAAATGGCCATCTGGGGAGACCTTACAAATAGCTGTGAAAAGAAGAGAAGCGAAAAGCAAAAGAGAAAAGGAAAGATATAAGCATCTGAATGCAGAGTTCCAAAGAATAGCAAGAAGAGATAAGAAAGCCTTCCTCAGCAATCAATGCAAAGAAATAGAGGAAAACAACAGAATGGGAAAGACTAGAGATCTCTTCAAGAATATCAGAGATACCAAGGGAATATTTCATGCAAAGGTGGGCTCAATAAAGGACAGAAATGGTATGGACCTAACAGAAGCAGAAGATATTAAGAAGAGGTGGCAAGAATACACAGAAGAACTGTACAAAAAAGATCTTCACGACCCAGATAATCATGATGGTGTGATCACTGACCTAGAACCAGACATCCTGGAATGTGAAGTCAAGTGGGCCTTAGAAAGCATCACTACGAACAAAGCTAGTGGAGGTGATGGAATTCCAGTCGAGCTATTTCAAATCCTGAAAGATGATGCTGTGAAAGTGCTGCACTCAATATGCTAGCAAATCTGGAAAACTCAGCAGTGGCCACAGGACTGGAAAAGGTCAGTTTTCATTCCAATCCCAAAGAAAGGCAATGCCAAAGAATGCTCAAACTACCGCACAATTGCACTCATCTCACACGTTAGTAAAGTAATGCTCAAAATTCTCCAAGCCAGCCTTCAGCAATATGTGAACTGTGAACTTCCTGATGTTCAAGCTGGTTTTAGAAAACGCAGAGGAACCAGAGATCAAATTGCCAACATCTGCTGGATCGTTGAAAAAGCAAGAGAGTTCCAAAAAACATCTATTTCTGCTTTATTGACTATGCCAAAGCCTTTGACTGTGTGGATCACAATAAACTGTAGAAAATTCTGTAAGAGATGGGAATACCAGACCACCTGACCTGCCTCTTGAGAAACTTGTATGCAGGTCAGGAAGCAACAGTTAGAACTGGACATGGGACAACAGACTGGTTCCAAATAGGAGAAGGAGTACGTCAAGGCTGGATATTGTCACCCTGCTTATTTAACTTATATGCAGAGTACATCATGAGAAACGCTGGACTGGAAGAAACACAAGCTGGAATCAAGATTGCCGGGAGAAATATCAATAACCTCAGATATGCAGATGACACCACCCTTATGGCAGAAAGTGAAGAGGAACTAAAAAGCCTCTTGATGAAGGTGAAAGTGGAGAGTGAACAAGTTGGCTTAAAGCTCAACATTCAGAAAACGAAGATCATGGCATCCCGTCCCATCACTTCATGGGAAATAGATGCAGAAACAGTGGAAACAGTGTCAGACTATTTTTTTAGGCTCCAAAATCACTGCAGATGGTGACTGCAGCCATGAAATTAAAAGATGCTTACTCCTTGGAAGGAAAGTTATGACCAACCTGGATAGCATATTCAAAAGCAGAGACATTACTTTGCCAACAAAGGTTCGTCTAGTCAAGGCTACGGTTTTTCCTGTGGTCATGTATGGATCTGAGAGTTGGACTGTGAGGAAGGCTGAGCACCGAAGAATTGATGCTTTTGAACTGTGGTGTTGGAGAAGACTCTTGAGAGTCCCTTGGACTGCAAGAAGATCCAACCAGTCTATTCTGAAGGAGATCAGCCCTGGGATTTCTTTGGAAGGAATGATGCTAAAGCTGAAACTCCAGTACTTGGGCCACCTCATGCGAAGACTTGACTCATTGGAAAAGACTCTGATGCTAGGAGGGATGAGGGCAGGAGGAGAAGGGGACGACAGAGGATGAGATGGCTGGATGGCATCACTGACTTGATGGACGTGAGTCTGGGTGAACTCCGGGAGTTGGTGATGGACAGAGAGGCCTGGTGTGCTGCGATTTATGGGGTCGCAAAGAGTCGGACACGACTGAGCGACTGAACTGAACTGAACTGAATATATGTTTATACTTTTCTACAGCACCTTGCAGAGAGTGGATTCTCAAGAAATGTTTGATGCAGAAAGGTAAACACAAGAGGTATGTGTCAAAGGTTATAGGTCTAAAGGTTTGACAGAATCTTTTTCTTTTCCTGCAATTAGAATTTAACCCTTGGTTAACTTTCTGGGTCTGTTTCCTAATAACCTGCTAAGTGGTTTGTCCACTGTATCACCTTACAACATGGCTCATGACTGACAACACTTGGCCTGGGAGAACTGTAAACACCTGAGAGAACGCCGGGCTTCCTTGAGTGTGAGGACGTGTGGGATAAGGCAGGTCTCTGCAGGGATATTGGAAACTATGCCCATGGAGTTATAGGAGCCACTGGTTTGTGTGGAACATGCAGCTTTTCAGCCAGGGCCACCCCTGCATCTTCCCAGCGTGGATCGTGTCCTCCTGCACCTGAGCTTTACCACTGTCCCTGCCTGCCTGTGGGGACACTGCGAGAACTGCAAAGAGGAGCCTGCTGGTGCCTGCTGGTAAGCTGTGCTTCTGTCCTATGTCTTTCTGAATCAAGTAGGGCCAAGAGCAGCCTGTAATAATCTTAGGACGCTGAATGTTTACTTGAACCTAGGAAGACACCTCCCCTCCCACGGTGGACACTGCATCCTTACTTAAATATAATTTTGAGGAGAGAGAGAAAAGAGGGAGTGAACAAAAGAGAGGGAAGGAAGGCAAAACAAGTCAACAAAACACCTTATTAAACACTGTTTAGTTCCCCAGCTTAGACTGATTTATCTAAAGATAATACCGACAACTCCTTTCTCTTTGTTTCTCCCTAATACTCTAAGAAGGTTACACTTTAAAATATTTTATTTTCTAAGATGAAAACCTGTATTTTGTCAGGCTAATTGAACTACTGAAAAGTTAATGCAAGCTCCACATCAGAAATGGCAAGAACAGTTCTGTCATGCCGGCTCTGGTGAGTTGTGGTGGCTACCCAGTACGCTGTGATGAAGATTCTGAGGCTGTGACCCATGTGGGCAGGAGAGGGCCGTGACCATCACCAGTGTCTGCAGGCCCAAAGAGCGACAGCACGAGTGCCAGGCCCATTCCTCTTCCAAAAAATACATTGTGTGTGATGCATTTTTAAACAATTAGGAAATATTTAAGACACAGAAGGTATACAGAATGATAAACACCTGTGTGCCCTCTACTCAGCTTCAGAAATAAAATGCTTCCCGTATGGCTCAAGCCCTGAGTATCCTTCCCTAACCCAAACTTCCTCCTTGTTGCTAAGCAACCACCGTCCAAAGGTGACGTTATCATCTCTCTTCATTTTTGTTACTTCTATTATATATGCATGTATCACTAAAAACATATGATTTTACATGTGTTACATGAAATTGGGGTGGTGACACATTATATGTATTCCTTTGGTTATTTTGCTAATATTATATGTGAGATTCATCCAAGCTGAAGAGTGTAGATGGTACCTTCATCTTCATGGATGTCAAGACTCATTTCAGTGGACCCAGGTCACTAGAGCCGTGGAAGCCTGGTGAAAACAAAACCTAACTCCCTTTGGAGAGATGCTCAAATCAGGCTTCACCAGATTTCTGAGACTAAAATCCAAAACCCCCAACGTGAACAGTGAATAGCAGACCCAGACCCTCAGGAGTTCAAATAATGTAGGTATGTGATATCAAATGAATATTAAAATTTTTAAACACATTAAAGAATAAATTTTGAAATACAAGAAAATGCTCCACTGAAAACAGAAAGAGAGACCAGGCAATGAGAATCCTGGGAAGCTAGTGCTAGCAATGACGTGGTTAGTAAGTCTGCAAAGAAAAAAAAATAAGTGTGTTTAAAAGATGATACATTTAAAAATGAAAAAAAATAAGTCCAGAAAAGTCAACGACCTTACCTCTGAAAAATCATTCCTTTGTGCTTTTTGCACTGCGGATTCTGCCATCCAGTTCTTCAGCACATATCTAGGATTAACAGCTTAAACAAAGAGGGAGAGGTGCATCGTGGAACAATGATTACTAAGTCCACACAGGCCACAAGAAATTACCACTGAAATGAGATAACCTTTAAGAACTTTGCTGGAAGGCCCAAATGAGAACAATGATCAGTGTCAGTCAATTCTGATTGTTTACAAACAATGCACAGTATTCTGACCTTGTGGCACAGAAAAACCTTTGTTTAGCATTATGAACAATATTATGGTTTATCTTCTCAGTGCTTCATCGATTTGGTTCTTCACCATGTTCAGTTCACTAAGCATTTTATACAGTGCAGAGAAAGTAGCAAATTCATCCTGTAGCCCACATGAAGAAAGGAAAAAATTTGTTGCTTTTAACATCTTCAAACAGAATTAAGGTCTGACTCTAAGACTGTTTAATGCTGATGTTGCCAATGACAAACAGGATGGGTTACATGCAAGCAAAACTCTCTGTAAATTTATATTTTTTACGGTAACCATGCATTTTTCATACTAAAAAGTATTATAATACTGGGACACTGCAGAAACTATGTCTTTATTTGAGGTGAACCTTTTCCAAAATAATTTATCAAGTGGGTGGAGAGGAGGCAAGTTTTTCCCCAGTGGCATAATGGGAATTCAGAGAAGACTCCTGATATCACCATTTTGTGATTCTCAACAGCATTCTTCTGAGTTACTTGAATGGATAGAACATACAAATTCCATTTCAACTTGGTTTTAAATATCTGCCAAGACATGACAGATAATCTAAATTGGAAAACAACTTCTGAAACAGAACTTCCCTGTGACCCAAGTAATCCTATTTCTCTAGGAATGTAGTCTTTGGAAACAAATTTAAACATTCAAAAGCATTATTTATATTATGGAAAATTAGAAGCAACATGCTGCTGCTGCTGCTAAGTCACTTCAGTTGTGTCCGAACCTCAGCCACCCCATGGACTGCAGCCTTCCAGGATCCTCCATCCATGGGATTTTCCAGGCAAGAGTACTGCAGTGGGCTGCCATTGCCTTCTCTGAGAAGCAACATAGATACCTATTAATAGGGAACTAAGTGAAACAACAAACTGCCAACATCCCTGGATCATCAAAAAAGCAAGAGAGTTCCAGAGAAACATCTATTTCTGCTTTATTGACTACGCCAAAGCCTTTGACTGTGTGGATCACAACAAACTGTGGAAAATTCTGAAAGAGATGGGAATACCAGACCACCTGACCTGCCTCTTGAGAAACCTGTATGCAGATCAGGAAGCAACAGTTAGAACTGGACATGGAACAACAGACTGGTTCCAAAAAGGAAGAGGACTTCGTCAAGGCTATATATTGTCACCCTGCTTATTTAACTTACATGCAAAGTACATCATGAGAAATTCCGGGCTGGAGGAAGCACAAGCTGGACTCAGGATTGCCAGGAGAAATATCAATAACCTCAGATATACACATGACACTACCCCTATGGCAGAAAGTGAAGAAGAAGTGAAAGAGGAGAATGAAAAAGTTGCCTTAAAAAGTTCAACATTCAGAAAACTAAGACCATGGCATCTTAGACCAGTCCCATCACTTCATGGCAAGTAGATGGGGAAACAGTGGCTGACTTTATTTTTCTGGGCTCCAAAATCACTGCAGATGGTGACTGCAGCCATGAAATTAAAAGACACTTACTCCTTGGAAGGAAAGTTATGACCAACCTAGACAGCATATTAAAAAGCAGAGACATTACTTTGTCAACAAAGGTCCGTCTAGTCCAGGCTATGGTTTTTCCAGTGGTCATGTATGGATGTGAGAATTGGACTATAAAGAAAGCTGAGCACCAAAGAATTGATGCTTTTGAACTGTGGTGTTGGAGAAGACTCTTGAGAGTCCCTTGGACTGTAAGGAGATCCAACCAGTCCATCCTGAAGGAGATCAGTCCTGGGTGTTCACTGGTAGGACTGATGTTGAAACTGAAACTCCATTACTTTGGCCACCTGATGTGAAGAGCTGACTCATTTGAAAAGACCCTGATGCTGGGAAAGATTGAGGGCAGGAGGAAAAGGGGACGACAGAGGATGAGATGGTTAGATGGCATCACTGACTCAATGGACATGGGTTTGGGTGGACTCCGGGAGTTAGTGATGGACAGGGAGGCCTGGTGTGCTGTGGTTCATGGGGTCGCAAAGAGTCAGACACGACTGAGCGACTGAACTGAACTGAAGTGAAACAATACACATCCTTTCAAAGATACATTATGCAGTCACTAAAAATGTTACATTATAAAGGGTGAAGTAAGAAAAATGTTTATTTTTAGTTAAAAAAGATCTAAAATTATACCATAATATGATTACTACAATATTTTCTCATAATCAATACACACAGAAAAAGAGAGACCAGAAGGAAATGCATCAAAGAGTGAATAGCAGTTGTGCTTGAGTGATGGAAGTGTTTTTATTCTTTCTACAAATTTGCATTTTCCAAATTTTAAAGAATACATAAAAACATAAAGAATTCATAGAGAACCCTTTTAAAATAAGAACACATACATACAATAAATATATACAGTCCATAGATGAAAAGGAAATTGGCATGCAAAGAAAATTGTGGACGCAGTCAGCTTAGGCAGAGGGAGTAGTTATCTTGTAGTTATCTTAAAAGTAGTTATCTTAAATTAGCTCACCCAATTTAAAGTCTGACAATCTTAACACTATAGAAACCTGGCAATGGAATACTGTTAAAATATACTAGGACTTGCAGCTGCAAACAGAAGTAGCTTGGATCAAATTATACACATACAAACTATCTGAAATCAGAAAATTGTATATCTGCTTATAGAATTCTTTGAAGAGCTACCTAATTCCATACATTTGTAAAATCTGGTCTGGAACTTGACCATTGCTCATTGTGGAAATTAAAAGTACACTGTTCAACACTTAATTATTTCTTTTACTCAAAGCTGCAGCCTTGAATTCACTTAAATATCTTTCATTTTACCATCTCATCCATCCTGTCATGACCAAACAAATCCAAATCCTAAAGTCAGTCAGTTCAGTCGCTCAGTCGTGTTTGACTCTTTGTGACCTCATGAACCGCAGCACGCCAGGCCTCCCTGTCAGGCATATTTTCTTCTTTCAATTTCTTTTTTTCTCTTAATTGCTGAGAGTATCCATACTGAGCTTCCCTATAAATTCTGTATGACTGCATCAATGTACATAAGTGCCTGGCAACTGAACCCATGCTGAGCCCCAAATAGGTTATTCACTTCCTTGTAAAAACTCTGCTTGCTTTTATTTCTACAATGATGTCCTGAGTCAAGAAGCAATCTCATCCACTAACTTAATGTGGGATATTAGCATCCCCTTATTTCATCCACATGGATCAGCCGCCCTGATGATACCAACTTACTAGCTCTCCTCTCCAGGACTGGAGTCCTTCTGTCTTAACTTATTTGATCCTTTAGAGCCCACAGTGCAGAAAGAACTAACTTCCATTTTTTTCTTCCATTTCTTTTACCAAGCATGATGTTGCATGGTAAACTGAAAGCAGTATATAAAGGTGATTTTTTTTTTTAGCTCCGTCATTTAGTGGATGTGTATTAAGGCCCAGGCACTGTAACAAGATAACTTACAAATATTATTACTCACGATTACAACATTCCTACAAAATATGCCCCCTTTAAAAATAGCTGAGAGCATTGAAACTTTATATTATACAGCAAAAAAAGTGGCAAGATGAGAGTCATCTGTCAGATTCTAAAACTCATGTTCTTTCTGCCATAAACCACATCATCTTCCTTGTCTCTCCACCATCTTTGAAGACCATATTATTTAAACATCAATCGGCAAATGTATTGAAAGCAGGGGTATCATACTCAAACTAAGTCACCTGCTCAAACCAGAAAGGCTTCTATTTGACACTTCAGCTCTATGAAAATACACTCATCTAAAGTTACTGTAGTTAAAAGCAAAACAACAAATTCAGTTCCCTCAAGTAATTACTTCCCAGGTTCCAAAGCTTATCACTTTTATATAAGAATCTTTAAAGATGAAAAAAATCAAAAGGATTACTTACCTGTCATTCTTTTTCTTCTTTCAGAATCTGAGTCACTGATGTTACTAAAAAATGAACAGAACAAAGGACGGAATTAATCACTGTCTCCCCAAATCATATCATTTTTCCAAAAGGGTGAATATTATTTCACAAGACAAATATTGAAAAGAAAAAGTTTTAATTACACTGAATCAGTACCTGAAAGGAAGACAGAAAATACTGTTTGATTAAACAATACATAAAATAATGCCTTATTTAGTTATTTGTGTTGTGCTGTGCTTAGTCACTCAGTTGTATCCTACTCTGCAACCTCATGGTCTTGTAGCCTGCCAGGCTCCTCTCTCTATGGGATTCTCCAGGCAAGAACACTGGAGTGGGTTGCCATTCCCTTCTCCAGGGGATCTTCCCAACCCAGGGAATGAACCCAGGCCTCCCACATTGCCCACAAATTTTTTGCTGTATGAGCCACCAGGGAAGCCGATTTAGTTATTTGAGATAAGCCCAAAAGTTTTATTTTTACCAATTAAAAAAAATAATTTTGTCTTAAAAAAAGAATTTAAACTCCCTGGCACCTATTTTTATCTTAAACACAGTTTTCTGAAAATAACTTGTTCTTTGTTACTCACGGTCAGCTTTATGAAAACCCTCAGCTGTCATTAAACTGTGAAAGGCTATTTGCTTCTGTGCATGCTGTGGTCTCCCTCTTCAACTTTTTCGTGTGCCACCTACAACTGCATACTCTTTGCTGTTTGTTGCTTCCGATTCATTGTGATGGTTATGAAGCAGAGCAACTTCTGACAATTGTAGAAGATGTGAGGACAGTTACGAGACACTGGATGAAATCCTGGTGTGCTCTCTCCAGAGCTTCAAGGCTTTGAGGGGGTTGGTCCTTGGGCGGTGTTAGCAGAGCTGAGGTGAACAGAGGGGTGCTCTCAGTGTGGGTGAGATGTTAGCAGACACGCCTCATCCAGAGCAGACTTCCCGGGAGTTAGAAGGAAGTGTTGGAAAATGGAAAGGAAGTGAGGAATCTGATGGGTTGATGATGCTAAAGTAACACATTACATGCTCTTTCAAGAAGTAAGATTAGGTTACTTTACCTCTTGAGTCTCGAAAGGTACTGGGACACCCAGGCAGGAAAGAGTTTGTGCTTTGAGATCATTTTCAGTGCCCAGAATTCCTAGAGAAAATACAGTAATAGACTGCTTATTTTAACTGTATGTTCCTTAAATTGTACGTTCCAATATTAATAATTTATAACATCCAGATTTCTTTTGAGGTTCTCTGTTTCAAGCAGAAGCAGTAAAAAGGAACAGTGTTTTCCTTTTCTTTATATAACATTCAACTCAAATTCTAATTCATGGAAATCCATGTCATGGAATGATTTAAAAGAAATAAAAAAATATACAGAGTTCTTATAAATAGACATTACATGTGAATACTTATCAAAACCCTTCCTTTAAATAGGGAACTTGCTTAATGCTTAACTTGCTTAATTTATTATTTACTTTCAAAATTTAATCTGTAACTTTTATTTATTTATCTATCAATTCATTATGTCAGCTATGTGTTAGGAACTATGTTAGTTGGGAAGCATATAAAAATTAATAAGACATAGCCTCTGCTTTTAAAAAGGAAAATGTGTAAACAGATACTTCAGTGCCATTTTAGAAGTGTTACAGAAATATACATAATGGTTAAGGGAACAGAAATAAGCAGTTAGCTCTAGCTAAGTGTTAACGGGGTTGAAAAAATTTCAAATTCAGAAGACACAGAAATGAACTATTAAATAAAGGCGTTATGATCTACTCTCCTAGATTTTCCCAATATTCAGTAATTTAAATATTAACATTTGTCAAGAACTTGTTCAGATCACGTTAACATTACTTTGTGTCAGTTTTCTACACATTATATGATAATTAGTTCTGATAGGCAAATCATTTCTAATTTTAAAATTATATCCAAGATGCTTAATAGTTAATATTTTACTGTATAAGTAGACATTCTTTTATTCAAATCACTTCTAAAAACATAATTTATGGCTATTTCACACCTGTGAGTACTATATATATATATATATACACACATAATTTTATGTGTGTATATATGTATATATTTCTTTGGTTAACACAGAAAAGATCATAAAATATAATGAAGAAACAAATTTTTAAAAATATGGCTATGTTTTTATCTGAAAATAATAAAAAAAATGATCAATATAAAAGATTCACACCCTATAAGTAGATCTAATTTATAAAAATCTATAATAAGTAGGAGTCTTCTGGTTAGTTCAGTTCAGTTCAGTTGCTCAGTTGTGTCCAACTCTTTGTGACCCCATGGACAGCAAGATGCCAGGCTTCCCTGTCCATCACCAACTCCTGGAGTTTACTCAAACTCATGTCCATCATGTCGGTGATGCCATCCAACCATCTCATCCTCTGTCGTCCCCTTCTCCTCCTGCCTTCAATCTTTCCCAGCATCAGGGTCTTTTCCAATGAGTCGGTTCTTCGCATCCAAGTATTGGAGTTTCAGCTTCCGCATCAGTCCTGCCAATGAATATTCAGGACTGATTTCCTTTAGGATGGACTGGTTGGATCTCCTTGTGGTCCAGAGGACCCTCAAGAGTCTTCTCCAACATCACAGTTCAAAAACATCAATTCTTCGGTGCTCAGCTTTCTTTACAGTCCAACTCTCACATCCATACATGACTACTGGAAAAACCATAGCTTTGACTAGACAGACCTTTGTCAGCAAAGTAATATCTCTGCTTTTTAATATGCTGTCTAGGTTGGTCATAACTTTTCTTCCAAGGGGCAAGTGTCTTTTAATCTCATGGCTACAGTCACCATCTACAGTGATTTTGGAGCCCAAGAAAATAAAGTCTGTCGCTGTTTCCATTGTTTCCCCATCTATTTGCCATGAAGTGATGGGACTGGATGCCATGATCTTAGTTTTCTGAATGTTGAGTTTTAAGCCAGCTTTTTCACTCTCCTCTTTCACTTTTCATCAAGAGGCTCTTTAGTTCTTCACTTTCTGCCATAAGGGTGGTGTCATCTGCATATCTGAGGTTACTGATATTTCTCCCGGCAATCTTGATTTCAGCTTGTGCTTCATCCAGCCCGGCATTTTGCATGATATACTCTACATTTAAGTTAAATAAGCAGGGTGACAATATACAGCCTTGTATATTGTACTCCTTTCCCAATTTGGAACCAGTCTGTTGTCCCATGTCCAGTTCTAACTGTTGCTTCTTGACCTGCATACAGATTTCTCAGGAGGCAGGTCACGTGGTCTGGTATTCCCGTCTCTTGAAGAATTTTTCAGTTTGTTGTGATCCACCCAGTCAAAGGCTTTGGCGTAGTCAATAAAGCAAAAGTAGATGTTTTTCTGGAACTCTCTTGCTTTTTCGATGATCCAGCAGATGTTGGCAATCTGACCTCTGGTTCCTTTGCCTTTTCTAAATCTAGCTTGAACATCTGGAAGTTCTTGGTTTGTGTACTGTTGAAGCCTTGCTTGGAGAATTTTGAGCATTACTTCTAGTTAATATCCATATCCACAATAGCCAGAAAATGGAAATGATCCAAATGTCCATCAACTAGTAACTGGATAAACAGAACGTGGTCTATCCTTATAAGGGAGTTATAAAGTAATAAACAGAAAATAATATTTTAAGATATACTTAAGAGATCTTAAAAGTAATAAAGAGGAAAGAACCACTGATATAGGTTATGACATGGGTGAACCTCAAAAATAAGCCAGATACTAAAGATTACATATCATATGATTCCATTTACAGAGAATGTCTAGAAAGGAAATCTTAAGAGACAGAAAGAAGATTAGTAGTTGCTTGAGAACAGAAGCAGAAAAAAGGGATTCACTGCAAATGGGCACAAAGGATCTTTTAGAGTGATGGAATTGCTCTAAAACTGAACTGTGGCATAGCTGCAAAAAATCTGCACATTATTTAAAAATCACTGAATTGTACACTTAAAATGAATGGGATTTTAGGGTATGTAAATTATGCCTTATCAAACCTGTTAAAGAAAAGTGAGTTAAGAAAAAAGCCAAAAGGCATGAATAAATACCTGAGGAATGACTAGTTCCTGTAATTGGCTTTGAGTGATCTCACTGAGCTGCCGAAATGTCATTGTAAAGTCAGCTTCTGTCTTTTCCATGAGCTAATGAAAATAATTACATTTAGTAACCTCAGTCATTCCAAGAATATACAGTGTCTTCAGTCAAATGTTAATCAGGAAAAAAAGATAAAACGATAATAAACTCACATGTAAGAGAAATGCAATTAAATCATCATCACCCTCGCTTTTTCCAAGTAATCCCAATTTGGCTTTGAACAGTTCTCTAAATCTAAAAGGGAAAACGCCAATTCGTTATTAAAATTCTCACTATTTTAAGAATTGCCCTCAAACCAAGCAGGATGCTTTAATATGTGTTCAAACAAACGAACCTTGTATAGTAAAGAACGGGATACTCCTTAAGGATCTGAGTGGCACTGTAGGGAGAAGAAAGGAGAGCATAGGTAAACCTGAATTTAATATTCACATTCTTGAGTTACATTTTATGTGAACAAAGTGAACCTTCTCATATATTAAATGATGTTCGATATGTCTACTGATTCTATTTTAGTGATTTAATTATATATCATATCTTAGAGAAAATTGTCCATATAAATTTACTGTCTCAAAGATTTGAAGACAGTACAGGTCAAATCATGTCACTCCTGAAATATCACTATATACAATTAGCTTAGAGGATAAATGCTAATATGTCTCCATAATACCAAAAGAATCTGGTGTATTTTAAAACTTATCTTAGACCCCAAACAATGCATTAGATACCTCACCCAGTACAATGACATTTTATTTGCCTGAATGGGATGGAAGGGAAAATAACACACAAATAGATGTTTAGTGAGGGAAAATATCTGAAAAACTTGTTCTCTTTTAACAGTAGAGAAAGTGGCAGAGAAGGGAAGATAACTGTGGGGGTTGGGAAATGTAGTAGTTTCCAAATCAAAGTGGATGGGGTGGGGGAGGAATGAGTGAGCTGCTCAAATCATTAAAAGGTAAGGAAAGTAGGGGGAAAGTTAAAGATAATGCACAACATAAAACAGAAGGAATAAAATATATCAATTATTATAGTCAATGTGAATAGCCTATATATGTCTGTTAAATAAAAAGCCCGACTACTTAGAAATTCAGAAAAACAGTAATAAATAACCTTTGGATCAAAGAAGAAATAAACTATGATTTCACAACACCTAAAAAACAATAAATAGGAGAACATTTTATCCTTATAAGTATGGAAAAAGGCCAACAATGTACCCTCCCCCCCCCAAAAAAAATATATATATATAAACATACATATAGTTTGGAAGCCTTCATTATTAAATATTAAAGATTGTTTTTAAAATGTTTCTTGGTTTTAAAAAAGTGATCACTATACAGATATATTTTCACACTGATTTAATTAGTAGATTTTAGGTTTACTCACAGTTGCTTTTGCCTAGGATTCAATAATGGGTTTAGTGCTTGTAATAACTTGTTTAAATTAAACATCCCAATATTGGCCTGATTTCCTATTTTATATCTTCTTTCATCATCAGATGTGTTTGGTACAAAATCTGTTTAGAACAAAAATACAACCGTTTTACAATGATGACAATTATAATAGTTCTTTCTTCATTTTTAAGTTTACATTTAAACTTAATGAATTTATATTTATTAGATAAAAACATTTCTGACATTTAAACATTTAACTCAAGAGTAATGTAAATACTTAATACCCATGCTCATGAAAATCTTTTAAAATATGAATATTTGCCTAATAAAGGCACACATTTCTAACCTACAAGAATTTCTGGGTTATCACATGTACTTCACACTCCATCTCAACAGCATGTTCCCCAACCCTGATCCTATAACAGATTAGTAAGGGGGAGGTTAAATTACTTGACCAAGGGCACAGATTAAGGATCGATCAGATGCCAGAGTTCAGACTCATGTCTGTCTGACAATGAAGGCCCTTCCTCCCTTCATGGCATCTTCTCTTAATAAGTAATTTTTTGGCTTTCTGGGTTTTTTTGCCACTCCTAGGGGCTTGCGGGATCTTAGTTCCCAGACCAGGGATTGAACCTGTGCCCTTGGCAGTGAAAGCTCAGAGTCCTAATCTCTGCACCACCCATGGATGGGAGTTCCCATCTTTGAGGACTCAATATTATCTCCCTGTGGCACCTGGAAGATTGAGTAGCACATAACACAACTGTTTAATCAATGAACCCAATTCTTTCTACTACCTCAGCCTTGTGTTAGCCATAATGGTTTATCTAAAATAAACCAGTGATAATTTTTTTTAGTGAAATAAAGAATATACATATAAATCATACATACCTGGATTATAGGCCTCCATAAAACCAAATGGACCATAGTCAATTGTAATGGATAACAAACTGAAGTTATCAGTATTGCAAACACCTAACAACAACAACAAAATGCCAAAAGCATGATAATAAAATAATAAAGCATTTTTAACTGTATAAAACTATACAGAATAGGAGAGGTCATGAAGATGCATCTGTTTTAGAAATGAAACAAAATCAGTTTATCAATTGAAAGTTTAACTGGTGAAGTCAAGTAGCTTAATATATATTAAAACTGTATTTTAAAATTAAATTTAGCCTTTTGTTGTATACTTCCCCTCCCCAAAGATTTCAAATACTACAGGAATAAAAGCCCCAAGAAATAAAAGTTCCTCTCATTTGTCCTGAATTTCTAGCATTTATTTGAAAATATATGTAGTTTGGAATGCAACTGAGACTACTAAAGTAACATTAAGTTTCAAAAGTTGTGAGAGTGGGGGAAAGGTAAAAATATCCATATTGGTACATATCCATGTACCCCATAACTAACAGTCCTTAGCTGCAGACCACCAGCAGAGTGGGGAGGGAGTGTGACCTCCTAGGGGAGGGGGTCATGGCAGAGTGCGGGGAAGGAGGGAGGCTGGGCGTGCATACACCAGCCTAATGTAGGAGAATTGGATGTGGTGGCAGCAGTGTCCACGGTAGACGGTTTCACCCTTTTTCAGAGCAGGATGACTCAGCTTGTCAAAGTGTTCAGTATATATATACTCTCTAATCCAGCCATTCCACTTTCAGGAGTTTATCCTCAGAAACTCACCTTCAGATACAGCTGCACTGTGGTCACTGCAGCATAATTCGTAAAAGCAAAAACTCTGAAACACCTCCCTGCTCACCACCCCAACCCATCCCAAGTGAGACATAGTGAGTATGTAATTAAGGCAGAGTTCAAGAGGTTTTGCAACGTGAGAACCCTCTTTGGTATTTAGCCAGAGATCTTAGTATATATATGATTTGCTTTTGGCACCCCACTCCAGTACTCTTGCCTGGAAAATCCCATGGACGGAGGAGCCTGGTGGGCTGCAGTCCATGGGGTTGCTAAGAGTTGGGCACGACTGAGCAACTTCACTTTAACTTTTCACTTTCCTGCATTGGAGAAGGAAATGACAACCCACTCCAGTGTTCTTGCCTGGAGACTCCCAGGGACAGGGGAGCCTGGTGGGCTGCCGTCTATGGGGTTGCACAGAGTCAAACACGACTGAAGCAACTTAGCATAGCATAGCATTCCCAGTTCAGGCAGATATTCCTTCCAGTGTAACCCCACACAGTGAATGGCTTACAACACACACAAGCCAGCCCTGTTTTTATAGATGTATGAATACCATCCAAAAAAAGTCTAGAAGAATTGAGATGAAATCATTACTAATGATCCTGGAAGATCAAGAATATCCTGGAAGACAGAACTCACAGGCACTTCTGTATATTTTAAATTCTTTACCATAAGCGCAGATAGTGCTTTTATGATTAAGGTTTTTTTTTTTTTTTTTAAAAAAGCTTTTAAAAGACGTAATATAATATATACTCACAAGGGTAAAAAGCTTTACAGGTAACAATACCCCCATCAAATCAAGGATGCTTATTCTATTTTGTGTATCTGTTCCATTCAAAATCATTTTAAACATGAGAGAATTGTTTCTCTTTTGCTAAAAACAAATTCATATATTATAAATGTTATTCCTGCTCACTGGTGGGAATATTTAAAATACACACAAAAAAGAAGTCTTCTGGCTTCAACAGATTGATTCTACTTTCTTATCAGAAGACTGAAACATCAGTAGATAACTTACCATGAGCAAAACCAACAGACATCCACAAGGCAATGAGCTGTGCCGTCTCAAACACCACAATAGAAAAGAAATCCTAAAATAAAATTTAGAAAATTTTCAGACTCCTCAGTAGTGTCTATGCTTTTAGGATCTTTCTGTTTCCAACACGGAAAGATCCCCTCAAAGGTGGGCCAAAAGATGATTAAAGGGATGGAAATTAGTACGTGTAAGAAAACAACGGAAGAACATAGAATTATTGACCCAGAAATAACATATAAAAGGCTCAGGCACAGTATTATGATCAGATTTTCTCCATGCACAGTAAGAAAAGGAAAAACATTAGAATTCAGCATAAAGTTTTATGCTGAGTTAAATGTAAACATGGAGTTAAATGTAAACAAAATGAGTTATTAAACTTTGAAATAAGTCACCAAGAAAAATAATGGAATTTCTTTGTAGCTGTTAAAAGAAAAAGATTATGCAGATCAAAAAATTTCCATATGAATAGATCAAAATTCCATATGAATAGAAAATCTCATTTGCATATGATGTATGTTTTTTTTTTACAGCCACTACTATAGAAATATCTATATATCAAATGTGTGAGAAAAGAATATATGTGACAAGTTACAAAAAACAACATATGTAGTCAGGATGTAGTCACACTTCAGATCAGTCGCTCAGTGGTGTCCAACTCTTTGCGACCCCATGAATCCCAGCACGCCAGGCCTCCCTGTCCATCACCAACTCCCTGAGTTCACTCAGACTCACGTCCATCGAGTCAGTGATGCCATCCAGCCATCTCATCCTCTGTCGTCCCCTTCTCCTCTTGCCCCCAATCCCTCCCAGCATCAGAGTCTTTTCCAATGAGTCAACTCTTCGCATGAGGCGGCCAAAGTACTGGAGTTTCAGCTTTAGCATCATTCCTTCCAAGGAAATCCCGGGGCTGATCTCCTTCAGAATGGACTGGTTGGATCTCCTTGCAGTCCAAGGGACTCTCAGGAGTCTTCTCTAACGCCACAGTTCAAAAGCATCAATTCTTCGGCGCTCAGCCTTCTTCACAGTCCAACTCTCACATCCATACATGACCACAGGAAAAACCATAGCCTTGACTAGACGAACCTTTGTTGGCAAAGTAATGTCTCTGCTTTTGAATATGCTATCTAGGTTGGTCATAACTTTCCTTCCAAGGAGTAAGCGTCTTTTAATTTCATGGCTGCAGTCACCATCTGCAGTGATTTTGGAGCCCAGAAAAATAAAGTCTGACACTGTTTCCCCATCTATTTCCCATGAAGTGATGGGACTGGATGCCATGATCTTTGTTTTCTGAATGTTGAGCTTTAAGCCATCTTTTTCACTCTCCACTTTCACTTTCATCAAGAGGCTTTTGAGTTCCTCTTCACTTTCTGCCATAAGGGTGGTGTCATCTGCATATCTGAGGTTATTGATATTTCTCCCGGCAATCTTGATTCCAGCTTGTGTTTCTTCCAGTCCAGCGTTTCTCATGATGTACTCTGCATATAAGTTAAATAAGCAGGGTGACAATATATAGCCTTGACGTACTCCTTTTCCTATTTGGAACCAGTCTTTTGTTCCATGTCCAGTTCTAACTGTTGCTTCCTGACCTGCATACAAATTTCTCAAGAGGCAGGTCAGGTAGTCTGGTATTCCCATCTCTTTCAGAATTTCCCACAGTTTATTGTGATCCACACACTTAAAAGCTTTGGCATAGTCAATAAAGCAGAAGTAGATGTTTTTCTGGAACTCTCTTGCTTTTTCCATGATCCAGCGGATGTTGGCAATTTGATCTCTGGTTCCTCTGCCTTTTCTAAAACCAGCTTGAACATCAGGAAGTTCATGGTTTACATATTGCTGAAGCCTGGCTTGGAGAATTTTGAGCATTACTTTACTAGCGTATGAGATGAGTGCAATTGTGCGGTAGTTTGAGCATTCTTTGGCATTGCCTTTCTTTGGGATTGGAATGAAAACGGACCTTTTCCAGTCCTGTGGCCACTGCTGAGTTTTCCAGATTTGCTGGCATATTGAGTGCAACACTTTCACAGCATCATCTTTCAGGATTTGGAATAGCTCAACTGGAATTCCATCACCTCCACTAGCCTTGTTCATAGTGATGCTTTCCAAGGCCCACTTGACTTCACATTCCAGGATGTCTGGCTCTAAGTCAGTGATCACACCATCGTGATTATCTGGGTCGTGAAGATCCTTTTGGTACAGTTCTTCTGTGTATTCTTGCCATCTCTTCTTAATATCTTCTGCTTCTGTTAGGCCATACCATTTCTGTCCTTTATCAAGCCCATCTTTGCATGAAATATTCCTTTGGTATCTCTGATATTCTTGAAGAGATCTCTAGTCTTTCCCATTCTGTTGTTTTCCTCTATTTCTTTGCATTGGTCGCTGAAGAAGGCTTTCTTATCTCTTCTTGCTATTCTTTGGAACTCTGCATTCAGATGTTTATATCTTTCCTTTTCTCCTTTGCTTTTCGCTTCTCTTCTTTTCACAGCTATTTGTAAGGCCTCCCCAGACAGCCATTTTGCTTTTTTGCATTTCTTTTCCATGGGGATGGTCTTACAACTTCCTTATCCAAGTCTTGTTTTCAAGGTAGTTCATCATCTTTTCCTTTCACAACATGTTCAAAGTGCTCTACGTTTTCCTTTTTAACTTTAGTTTTTTAAGCGCTAGGTTGTAACCTTGATGGTGGCCAGGCAATAGAGAAAAAGAGTATTGCCCTTTGTTTTAAAAACAAACTTACCACATATCTGTTAGGTTCCTTGACATCTACTAAGGGGAAGTACTCCTGTATGATGAAGTCTAATAACATCCTAGAGATAAGGGGAGATAGCCATCAGTGTTCCTCAGAATACAGTATCGAATATCAATCATCTCAGCCCACTCCCAACATTCATGAATTCATTAGAATGCATGCTTATCATTTTAAAAATTAAATAAGATTTTATGCCCAGCCACAGAGAAATATTTCCTCAATGCCAATCACAACTGGAAATACGTTTCTAAGATCATATTAGATGCCATCTTATGATGCAACTCAGATCGGTTCAGCAAACATCTATGGAGAAACTCCAAGTGCTAGGAAAAATGACAAAAGCCAAACCCAGACATTAAAGAGCAGAGTCTACTGGGGAGAAAAACATCCAAAGAAATAACGACCTCACTGTCTAATACATGCAATCATAGAAATATATAAAAAGGACAAAGATAACAGAGTAGGGAATGATTATTTATGTATAGAAGGTCATGTAAGGCTTCACAAATAAGGTTTCCAAGAAATTGGTCAGTGTTTGAAGTTAAAATATTAAAGTTGTGTATCATGTTCCATTCTGTACTTTAACTGACTACTCTGCTTAGTCGACTACTAGTGTTTCTTGCACTGGATGAGAGAGAATCCTGAAAAAAAGCTGGGGACTGCAGATATGATTTGGGAATTATTAAAACCCATTCAAAACAATAGGAGTGAAAAAAAAAAAAAAACAATAGGAGTGGATTAGAGTTTATTTAGAGTGGATTAGAGACCTGCTTCAGGCACTTGGGAAACAAAACGGAATATATACATGGTTGTGGTAGCCAACATAGGCATTTTCAGGATAAACTGGTCACCAGTATACATCAAATGTCAGAGAGAGTGAGTGAGATATAATTGAAGTATGAACACCAGATGGAACAATTTCAGTGATCTGGTAAATCTGAGTGGAATGACCACCCCCCAGAAAAATGAAAAGTTAGAAACAGCGCCCTTTGAGAGGAGACTCCTCTCTCAATAAGCTCGGATGACCCTCAGTTCAGTGTTGTTGTTCAGTCACTAAGTCTAGTCTGACTCTTGAGACCCCATGGACTGAGGCGTGCCAGGCTCCCCTGTCCTTCACTGTCTCTTGGGATTTGCTCAAATTCATGTCCACCAGGTCAGTGCTGCTATCTAACCATCTCCTCCTCTACTGTCCCCTTCTTTTGCCTTCAATCTTTCCCAGCATCAGGTTCTTTTCCAATGAGTCAGTTCTTTGCATCAGGTGGCCAGAGTATTGGAGCTTCGGCTTCAGCAGCAGTCCTTCCAACGAATATTCAGGACTGATTTCCTTTAGGATTGACATGGTTTGATCTCTTTGCAGTCCAAAGGGCTGTCAAGAGTCTTCTCCAGCACCACTGAGTCCAGTAAACACTTGCTAAAGAGACTTGGGAGAAGAGTCATGACAATGGTGATGACTTCTCTGCTTTTCTCTCTCCCCATACTCTTCGTGGACCAGGAATTTGGACTTACTAAGCTGATAACTTCCCTGATAGCTCAGTTGGTAAAGAATCCGCCTGCAATGGAGGAGACCCTGGTTTTCGATTTCTGGGTTGGAAAAATTCGCTGGAGAGGGGATAGGATACCCACTCCAGTATTCTTGGGCTTCCCTTGTGGATCAGCTGGTAAAGAATCCGCCTGCAATGCAAGAGCCCTGGGTTCAATACTTGGATTGGGAAGATTCCCTGAAGAAGGGAAAGGCTACCCACTCCAGTATTCTGGCCTGGAGAATTCCATGGACTCTACAGTCCATGGGGTCGCAAAGAGTTGGACACAACTAAGCGACTTTCACTTTCACTTCACTTTCAAGCTGATAACTACAGTGAGGATTCATGATCCAAATGATTCTAGTTTGTCCAAGAGAATTTTCTTATATTATTTCTAGTGGCTTTTTAAAACTGTATGATCTTAACAAATGGAAACAGAATTCCTCTTAAAGGAGGAAATGTTTTTGTTTGAAGAAACATCCTGCTAAGTCAGCTTTGAGGAAGACAGAATTTTGTGAGTGCTGATTCCGTAGGCCCCAAGACATTGGAGTTTGGTGGAAGCTACGCTGCGTGACACAAGGGGGAGAGCTTTTGATCTTTTGAGGGCATTGTTCCTCTGTCTTACCTGAAGAAATCTTCAGTAAGATTTGTTCATAAATGCTGTGTGCAGTTTCAGTCTACCGTTTGTTTGCTCTCGCCCTGTTGAAGGGACTGGGTCAACCCAGTATGTAACAGGCATCACACACATGTCAAAACTGGAGCCCAGGAAAGAAGACACATGAGCCAGAGCACTCATCCTGGGAACCCCTGATGTTGGAGGAGAGCTCTGGAACCTCGTGAGGCTGCAGAATTCAGGAGTTCGAGTTGCTTCCACCTGGTGTCTGGGTGGCACAGAGGCCCTCAGTTCCAACTGGGTTTCATACTAGATAAAAACACTTCTTGAGAAGAGAGTCTACTGAGTCTAAACACATCTTTTTCAGCCTCCTAGAAACCCACACGATAGTAGACACACACGTATCTAATAGATGTTAAAAATATCTATTAATTGAAATTTGAAGTCTTACAAGAAAACCAAAAATATTTTAACTTCACAGCACATAAACAAGCATTTCTTTCCACTGTCTTCTACCATTAAAAAAAAAAACAAAAGTGGTTTTCTAACCTTAGTAAATCCAGTTCACCAGAATGAGTCAAAATTTCTAATGATCCAATTCTAAACCAGGATTTTGCAACACGCAGCACTACTGCGCCTGGAAAAGAAACATTTATTTTAGCATAAACTATTTTAAACAGTGCAAATACAGCACAACATGCTCTTCTTAAAAATGAAATTATTTTAATAAAAAATAGAGTGATTGAATTTATCAGAAAAACAATTAATTTACATCCTACAAAGGGCCAAGGCTTTTATCTCTTTCTTTACCTAATAAAGCAAGTAATGCTGTCAGCCGTTCTCAATAGCTCTGCTTTATAACTAGTTAAATATGTTTATTATTGGTTTTCAGGTCTCCTCCCTCGCCAGAGATTTAGAGACAAGGTTTCCCTTGCTCTTTCTCTTTTTACTGCTCTATGGCACTTTCTGATTTTTTACTTCTGACCTACTAACAGCTGAGGGGAAAGGTAACCAAACTTACTGGAAGTAAACAGGAAGTAAGAGCAATTGGGGGTTGGGGGCGTCTTCTGGGAAGGAAGTATATGAATGTTGGTGCACTGGCTTTGTGACGTTCTGGGATGTTTTGTATTGGTTGTCCATGAATTTCCCATGTTCACTTCCCAGATGTTTTGCTATTTCAAAAGGATGGCTTAGTGATATAAGCATATGAGAAAGGATATTCTATTATAATATCATAACGCTGAACTTACATCATGACGATCCACAGCTCAAGTTTTTGATCTTTTGTTATTTAGTATTTTAAAGTCTTTACTGAATTTGTTACAATATTGCTTTCTATATTTTGGCTTTTTGGCTGCAAGCCATGTGGGATCCTAGCTCCCCAACTAGGGATTGAACCTGCACCCCTTGCACTGGAAAGCAAAGTCTTAACCACTAAATCATCAGGAAGTCCCCACAGGCCATGTTTTACGAAGACTGCTGAGATGCCCAATATCTGTTATTCCCGAAGAAGTTAGTGATTTTATGTAAGCATTCTAAGAACTGTCTTACCTCGTTCTTTTGCAAGGTTTCCATTGTAGAATTGATCTCTCCATACCACATCATCACTCACAACCAGACTGAAAGGTAGGAGAACCATCCAAGTTATACTTTTAACTGCTAGCAAGCTATGAAGTTATAAGCTATACCTATTTATGTATGGATGTGAGAACTGGACCATAAAGAAAGCTGAGTGCTGAAGAATTGATCCTTTTGAACTGTGATGTTGGAGAAGACTCTTGAGAGTCCCTTGGACTGTAAGGAGATCCAACCAGTCCATCCTAAAGGAAATCAGTCCTGAATATTCATTGGAAGGACGGATGCTGAAGCTGAAACTCCAATACTTTGGCCACCTGATGCAAAGAGCTGACTCATTGGAAAAGACCTTGATGCTGGGAAAGGTTGAAGGCAGGAGGAGACGGGGATGACAGAGAATGAGATGGTTGGAAGGCATCACTGACTCAATGGACATGAGTTTGAGCAAGCTCTGGGAGTTGGTGATGGACAGGGAAGCCTAGCGTGCTGCAGTCCATGGGGTCGCAAAGAGTCAGACACGACTGAGCGTCTGAACTGAACTGAAAACTGTAAGAAATAATGAGAAGTCACGCTCTTGGGGGTTTATCTGCTCACTTCACTGATGTGTTTCTGAAGGTAATGTGACGCAGTGCTGAAAGTTAGCTTACAGGAAAGGAATTACCTTGCAGCTCTGCTGGTGGGAATTCCGAGATAATGCATAGCTTCACTACACAGAAATTCTCTCAGAGAGGAACGAAGGATGGCTCTGCCATCGCCATTTCTATGGGTAAAACGATAAAAAAGATTTTCAGTTATAATTCAGATAACATTAATTTTTACTTAGATGACTAAAATTTAAAAAAGAAAAAAAAAAAAAACCAAAATGTACCGGGAATATGGGGTCTTTCCTGAGCCTTTTAATTGCAGCTCCCATTTTTCACCTTGCCTTAGGGGAAAAAAAAAAACTAAATATTAGAAGATTTGTGTTAATATTTAGCAGAAAAGCTATTCTACAAGAAAACATGCAGTACCTGTTCATGTAAATTCCAATAAGATGGGCTCTTCCATCCCCAAGCTGATCTGCCCATATCCCAAACTAAAAGGGAAAAGAGAAAATTATTCATGTTTATTAAACTTTAAAGTGTTTATTGTAATCTTATATTCAAAGTTACTTTGTCAAATGATACTGGAACAGTGCATTTTTAAGATTATAATAATCAACAACCTGAATAAAGGTGAAAATAAAATTCAATCCATAAGTCAAATTCATTTTAAAATTATAAATTTAAGACATATAATTAATTTCTTCATCATTTTATAGCTGAGCTCAAGCTTGTTTGGTAGAATACTGACAACTGACCTATTTAATTCCAGAACATGAACTAGTAATAATTGTCAGGAGAAAATTTGCCTGTACTATACATATACAATATAAAACCAGGAACATACTGTACCTGGAAAAAATTGCTTTTGAATGGACATGATTAACTGTTTCCAGACTTTTGCATTAAGATTTGTTTGTGGTTGTTCAGCTCCCAGCTATGCCACTTACTAGCTGTGGAAATTTGTTTGGGTTACTTAATCTCAGTGAGACTGACTTTTCACTTACATAAAATGGGAAAACCCTTGCCAGATTGTTGTAAGAATGAATATTAATATATGAAAAATGTCTTGCACTATGTCCAACGCACCCAAGTGCTCAAAAAATGGTAATTATTATTATTGCTAATGGTTACTTGCTAAGTTAAAGATCACTCTATTTTCTTAAATTAATCAAACTCACAAGAAAGTCACAGCAATTTCAACAATTGGTTCTGTGTCCTCCTTTTTTTTTTTAAAATCAGTCAGATTGCACACCTTGAACTTGCTTCAACATCTTGCTTTACTTGTAGAAGACAACATTAGATATAAAGCAACATCTTTGCTTTATTTCCAATTGCTTTTGCATGTACAACATCCCCAATTAATCCCGATTTAATTTCTACCAGTTTCTATTAAAAGCAGTTCTAAAACTTTGCTTTACAGCGATTCTGGCAAAATTGTATTCTATTTGTCCTTCTGAGGCTTTTATACTGATGCATCATGCAACCTGACTTCACTTAAATCTCTTGCCAAGAGCTCCACAGAATGAGTTTTTTTGCAGTAATTCACACATCTATTATATTGTGCTGCCTCAGTTTCCTCAGTTTTATCAGAGAAACTTAGGAAATCACATCAGCTAATAGATTAAACATTTCATGACACATTGCTCTAGAAACATCTTGGTGAAGTTTCAATATACTAATATTAGATAAATTAATGCAAGGAGAAGGAAATGGCAACCCAGTCCAATATTCTTACTGGGAGAATCCCATGGACAGAGAAGCCTGATGGGCTATAGTTCATGGGCTTGCAGAGAGTCGGATACGACTGAAGTGACTTAGCATGCACACATTTCTATAATGGGATAGCATTTCCACCAGCTGCTTATATTTGCATAAGGAAGTGATACTGGTACTATTTTTTGTAATTAATTAATTTGGCTGTGCCAGGTCTTAGGCCCTTGGGATATTCAATGTGTTGTGGCTGCGGAATCTTTTAGTTGTGGTGTGTGGGATCTAGTTCCCTAAGAAGGCTTCGATCCCAGGCCCCCTGCCTTGGGAGTGCTGAGTCTTAGCCACTGCACCACCAGGAGAGTCCTGGTACTATTCTTACCTGGTGGCCGCCATATCTGTGAGCCAATGGAATGGATCCAAATACTATCTTTCCACCACTTACAAGCTGGATAAAATCATCTGTTTCTGAGACAGATAAATCAAGGTCCAAAATATCTTCTAGCACTTCCTGAGGCAGGGGAAAAAAAAAAAAAAACTTCTTGCAAACTTAAGTAATCCTTTAATAGTTTTTGACAAAATAAACTTTATGGAAGAAGGAAAATTAAAAGAATAAACTTCTTACAAAATTAGACTAATATCTTCCCAGAAGAGATGTACCATACTTTTTAGGATTATTTATGCTACTTGGGAAAATTAGTTCTATTAGATAGTTCTAAAATTTTTGTGGATTTCTTATTATGCATGGTAAAATAATATTCTTCCTAGCACATATTTTTTCAAGGAAGTAGAAAAAAGTAAATGTCCTTTTTTTTAAATTTCAAATTCATTTATATCTTGAGAGAACAATTTAGAATTTGTTATTAGAGCCCCTTTCTAAGAATTTAATTCATTTACCTCTTTTTTTTTTTTTTTTCCCACAAAAGTGTGTTTTCCTTGTAAGATAATTTTAAAATGAAACTAAGTATCAGTCCCAGGAATAAGTATTCAAAAGTGATTTCTAAGAATGACATTTTCCAAGTTATAAAGTTTAAACACAAATCATTTATCAATAGACTAACAAGTTAACTCCAAAAACTGTTACTAATTTTTAGACAAAATTATACTGAGTTAAGTATTTGTGTTGTGAAAAAGTAAAGCCTAACCTTTGAAACTGCTACAAGACGTACTCTTGATTGGAAAGGAGTGGGGAAGGCAATTGAAAAAACACAGTTTTTCACTTTACGCACATAATTTTCTTTAACAGGATCAGTTGGCAACACAGCTGACAAAAAAAAAAAAAAAAGACCTTCTTAATGTTCTCATTTGTTGCATATACAGCATTAATAATCCTTAGAAAGGCTACAGTTCTTCAAGAAAATCGACTTGAACTACTATTTTGTTCACACTTTGCTATTTAAAGCTATCCCATTATTTTCAACCATTTTCTGATTCCAGTCTCAGTGAGAAACTTCAAAACATTTGATACATGCCTGTTCACAATGCTAGAAATTTAACAATTGCCTCTAAAGAGTTATGTTTCATAAGGTCCATACACTAAACTTGGAGAAGGCAATGGCACCCAACTCCAGTACTCTTGCCTGGAAAATCCCATGGATGGAGGAGCCTGGTAGGCTGCAGTCCATGGGGTCACTAAGAGTTGGATATGACTGAGCGACTCCACTTTCACTTTTCACTTTTATGCACTGGAGAAGGAAATGGCAACCCACTCCAGTGTTCTTGCCTGGAGAATCCCAGGGATGGGGGAGCCTGGTGGGCTGCTGTCTATGGGGTCGCACAGAGTCGGACACGACTGAAGTGACTTAGCAGCAGCATACACTAAACTACATATTTTAAAAGCTGTAGAGGAAAAGGGAGAGCTTTGAACATGCTTACTTTTAAGTATAATTCTTAAAACCTTAATGTTCTCCTAATCTAAAGCAATTAAAACAAAAATATAAAAGAGACTAGGTGTATTACTAAGATATAAGAAACACAAAAATCTATGTTTCTGGATAAAGATATCATCAAGTTACCACTGTCACCAAATTATTTACCAAACATAATGGAAATCCAATCAAAATCCTAGTAGAATTTCTTTTTTGAAGAAACAAACTGTAAATATAGGAAAATAAAGACTTTTTTTAAAAATAAGAGAGATAGGAGCTTCCTTATCATTTTCAAACTTATAAAAATATTGCTATCCCCCAAATAGATGCAAAAATCAATGGGACACCAAAAGCACAGTAAAAGTAATGTAAGAGTTCCCTGTATAATGAAAATGATTATTTTGAATCTGTGGAGAAAGGTGGCATCAGGTTGATTTGCTAAACTGTTTGGAATAACTCCTATTATTCCACCCAAGCCTAGGTGAACTAAGTATCAGTTATAATAGAAACAAGAGAATTCTTATATCTCCTCCATGGGAGTAAAAAACAGGCAAATGTGGGTCAGATTTAGGTCTTCATAGTTTTCCCTAAGTACATGGCAAATAAGGCAGCATCATGGGAAATTATCCACCAACAAAACCTCTGATTACTAGATGATCCAATAGCTTGTTTTCTTCTCTCTAGGAGAGCCACTGTGTGGAAACAGACTAAATTATATAATAAAGGCATTTTCTTTTATGGTGCTATACAATTTCAGTAGAGCATGGCAAGTATATGATGTTTAACTGATATTTGTGATTTTGTAGATGGACTCATACTTTGGCAAGGTAGTTCATCAGCTAATACCTGTGATCACTGACCATGGAACAAAAAAAGACTTTCACAGGCAGTCAGTCCTCACCCTTATTACATTCAGCCAACTCATCAGTCAGAGACCAAGACCCCAGCAAAAATTCCAAATATATGTTAACGCTTTATCTTAATGTTTTGGAGAAACTAGTAATAGAAGTTAGGGTATCGTTTCAATTCTTCAGAATTCAGTGGGGCCTCGGAATATGAAATGTACAAAAATGGCTAACCTTTCAGTGCAATCATGTTTGAAACGCTTCTCTCAGTAA
This sequence comes from Bos grunniens, assembly GCF_055505025.1. NCBI lineage: Eukaryota > Metazoa > Chordata > Mammalia > Artiodactyla > Bovidae > Bos > Bos grunniens. Next base: position 65,620,309 of record NC_141177.1, read on the forward strand.
ATGTTCTTATCACAGTTATATTGATAATTTTATCAGTTATTGAATAACCTCAAAATAAGGTACTTCTATGCAGTACTATGAAACAATATATGGTTAACACATATATAGTATATGTATAATCCTTCCTTGGCTGTAAAGCCTAGTCCTACCTAGTGTTATCAACAGTATCTTCATGATGGAAATGTTGCCAATTCTGCAATATCAAGATAACTTTGAAAACGTTTTTAGCAATCCATTTATTCCATTTTTATCAGTATTGCTAGTTGTTTCTTTTAAGGGTAGTGAAAAAGACTACACAAAAGGAGCCTGTTCTTTGGCAGTTAATTGCTTGGCATAGACTGTGTGTTAACTTCCTAGACTCATGCTTGACTTCAGTTCAGTTCAATTCAGTCGCTCATTTTGTCCGACTCTCTGTGACCCCATGAATCGCAGCACGCCAGGCCTCCCTGTCCATCACCAGATGCCATGATCTTCATTTTCTGAATGTTGAGCTTTAAGCCAACTTTTTCACTCTCCTCTTTCATTTTCATCAAGAGGCTTTTTAGTTCCTCTTCACTTTCTGCTGTAAGGGTGGTGTCATCTGCATATCTGAGGTTATTGATATTTCTCCCAACAATTTTGATTCCAGCTTGTGCTTCTTCCAGCCCAGCATTTCTCATGATGTACTCTGCATAGAAAGTAAATAAACAGGGTGACAATATACAGCCTTGATGTACTCCTTTTCCTATTTGGAACCAGTCTGTTGTTCCATGTCCAGTTCTAACTGTTGCTTCCTGACCTGCATATAGGTTTCTCAAGAGCCAGGTCAGGTGGTCTGGTATTCCCATCTCTTTCTGCTTGACTTAGTTGGGTCAAAAGAACTACTTTGTATACTCTGGGTGTCCAGTTGGTGGGTTATTGTTCATCAGAAGTTTAGTTATAATGTTGGTGCTGCTGCTGCTGCTAACTCGCTTCAGTCATGTCCGACTCTTTGCGACCCCATAGACGGCGGCCCACCAGGCTACCCCGTCCCTGGGATTCTCCAGGCAAGAACACTGGAGTGGGTTGCCATTTCCTTCTCCAGTGCATGAAAGGGAAAAGTGAAAGAGGCCTTGACTAATTTCAGCTGCTTTCCCTACTGAGCCTCGCCATTACTACACCTTTGTAACAGCCAGGTTGTTTTTTAATCTGGCAAACAATGTCTCAATGAAAACAGCTTAACAGAATCATGCAGAATCCTGTTCTACCAACTATGTGAGCTTGGGCAAGACACTTAATTCCTCTCTATCTGTCTCCCTATCTAGAAAAAAAGGGCTATTTTTTGTCCCTATTTGATGTCACAGGATTGTTACAAGTTCAAGGGTTTACTGCAACTCTATTTTGGCAAATTCTACCTGTTGGTTATTTCTTAATATGTAAACCTAGGTCAAGATAAGCCACCAGGTACATAGTAACAACCTTAATCTAAAGCACCTGACACATCTCTTACATAATTTTCAAGATTGGAGTGGGAGAACACCTGGATTAAATGGACATTAAAATTTTTTTTTTATTCTTTTATTCAGTTGAAGAAACACTTTGAAGATAAATCTAAAAATACTGTGCTCAGCTATTTGGGTACTTACGTTTTTTTAAGTGCAAAATGCATGGGTAAGAAGAATAAGAAAAAAATATCAGAGAATCACAGTTGTCTGCTTGCTCGTCTACTTCCTCATAGGAGAGTTATTTTTTGTTTCTTTTTGAGGAGGACAGAGCAAGTTTCCATTTCTGTATCCCTGATGCTTACACTGTCTGATCAGCTTTGTGCGTTTATGTGCTTGTGTTGAATGATTAATTGTATCACAACTTCTGTTATAAAGGCTCAGACGGTAAAGAATCTGCCTATGCGGGAGACCTGGGTTCGATCCCTGGGTGGGGAAGATCCTCAGGAGACGAGAATGGCTACCCACTCCAGTATTCTTGCCTGGAGAATTCCATGGACAGAAGAACCTGGAGGTCTACAGTCCAAAGACGCCCTGTTAGTACCATGACAAGAATAGATGTGGATATAGGATTAAGGAAAGGACTTTCTAACCCTTCTCGGTATTAGTCTTGTCCACTCTCCAGTATCCCCTGGGCTGTTTACAAGTAGCTTCAACATTATCAAATAGGAAATAACTCCACACAGCTCAGTACACCCACGCGCGGGGCTCACACATCCAGATGTGAGCAAGACCGCCAAACTAGACCACGATATACCTATGAGGTTTTCAGAGGAGAGAGTCCAGAAGTCGAGAGACGAGACTAATCTAGCTCCTCTTTCACAATAGCCCTGCTCGGGGTTTGACCTGTTTCTGGAAAGGTGCAAAAGGTTGGCATTTCCCTGAAGGCTAGGTCGCCATAAGGAGCCGACAACGGCGTGGCAGGTGACGCCCAAGAGAAGCAGCGGCGGAAAGTGGAGCCTCCAAATTAGGCAGCAAAACGGGAACTTGATCCTCTGCGTCCAATTTTCGCCTAAAAACGGAGAAGGAAAGTTAAGGACTGTTCGTCGGGCGCCCCGTAGCATTTCCAGGTGACAGCTGGTTTCCGCCAGGGGTAGATTGTGGCGGTGACTGCCGGAGGCACGAGCTGGATCGGGAGAGGCCGCTTCCCGGGAGGAAGATCCCGCTGGCTTCTCCCGGCCCAGCGGCCGGCGGAGGTACGAAGGGTCCAGCCTTCGCAAAGTAACCTTTGTGGCCGTCCCTCCAGCTCTCCAGCTAGAAGGTCCTCCATCAGGAGAGCGAAAAGGCGGGGCGTGCGACGCCAAGCTCTTCCGGTTCCGGACTTCCGGCTCCGGGTCCCGGGAGGCGGGGCCGCCGGGCCAGAGGCGGAGCCGCCCCCCTGCCGCGACTTTCAGACTCGGACCATGGCCTCGTGCTGGTGGCCGTGGCGGTGGCGGCGCGGCTGCTCTTGGAGGCCGCCGGCGCGGAGCCCCGGGCCCAACTCCGCCGGCCGCGCGGCACTGTATGCGCCGCGGGCTGCCGCCGTCGCCGCCGCTGCCACTGTCGCCGTCGCCCGCGCGCAGGTGAGGCTGGGGAGCGCACGCCGCGGCCGGACTCAGAGGTCACGGCGCCAATGACAGCGGCGCCGCGGAATGAATGGGGAGCAAGCTGCACGCGCGACGGGCGGGGACCGTGGGGCCGCGCTGGGATGCCACCCTGGGCTGGCGGAGCTCCGAGGATGGGACCGAGCCGAGGGTTGGGCGCCTGGCGGCCGCCTGAATTAACGGTGCCCCACGCTGGTCTGTAGAGCGATGTCCTGGGACCGGGGAGCATCTTGGGTGTCAGGAAGGGACGACGAGGAGCCGGATCCTGGGCAGCGCAGGTGTAGCCCAGTTTTCTCCTGGAGTCTGTGTAACGCGTGGAGAGCGCCTGCAGGTGTTTCCTTTCGAGTTAACAGTCAAGGCTTCGGGGGCAACCGAACTTAATTGGGATTTCAGGGCAAAAGGTGCTCTGAGCGCTCAGACATGCGGAGGGCCGGGGTAGCCTAGGAATAGGTCTCGTGGAGAACGCAGGGATGATGCTCAGAGTGAACCGGAGATCGGTTGTGCGGTAGTTGTTTCGGAGGGAGGGCACAACTAACTGGACGGGCTGGAAGAAGAGGCCCAAGGATGCCGCAGAAGTGGAGAAACCTTGATGTTTAAGTCTGACTTCTTGAAGTAGAGTCAGAATCTGAGTACTAAACTTTGGTGTTCTCTCCTGCTGCCTTTGGACTCCATCTCTTTCTCCCTTTGTGGTCAGTTTAGCTCCTGTGTATTGACAAGTTTCTGTGGCTCTGTGAATCCTTTTCTGCACTCTAGTGATTAACTTGCTGTAGGCTAAGCTCATATTGGATAGTATAACCACGCAAGATCGATGGGCTCGCTGTCTTTTGGAGACGTCTCCCGTCACATAGCTATTGTTATGTGTTTGCCTCTCATATGCAAAACTCATTTTTTTTAAAAAAGTTTATTTGAATTTAGGGCTTTCTTCTCAGATTTGGTACACTTCCGTGTACCCATCAAATACCATTTCCCAGTATGAAATATGTAGCATTTCTAAGTGTCTGCTTTTGGATACATATGGGTACATAAATCACAACTTACTCAGAACAGACACTTGAAGAGAGAAAGGCAGTTGGGCTGGTCTACAGAAGAGACAGTAAAGAGAGAATATGGGGAATAGAGAGACTGTGGGATCCGTGTAGGTGCTGTCCTAGCCAGGCTTCAGATATTCCTAGTACTGCAAATGAGGATGTGATTTGCAGAGAGGGATGCACCCACCACTGATGACATTGATTCTTCTTTGCCGCTCCGGTTTTTAAAAAAAACCCATGCCTGTTAAGCAATTATCTTAGGTACATAAAGGGTGCTTTCCTGGAGAGAATTGTTGGAGGAGCTTTGCTGATAATCCCAGTACCGTATCTCTCTCTCTTTTATTAATTTTATTTATTTATTGGCTGTGTTGGGTCTTGCTGCGTGGGCTTTTCTCTAACTGCAGCGAGCAGGGCCACTCTCCAGTTGCAGTGCACTGGCTTCTCTAGTTGCGGAGCGTGGGCTCTAGGGCGTGAAGGTGTCAGTAATTGTGCCACGTGGGCTCGGTAGTTGGTCTCCCAGGCTGTAGAGCACAGGCTCAATAATTGTAGCACACAGGCTTTGTTGCTCTCCAGCATGTGGGATCTTTTGGGACCAGGGATCCAACTCGTGTCTCCTGCATTGGCAGGCAAATTCTTTAACTCTCAGCCAGCAGGGAAACCCAATCCCGTATATTTCTGATTTCTGTGTCAGTGGTATTTTTCACTGTAAATTAATACGGGAGCCTTCTGGTGTCTGCCTTAGGAGAGAGTGTGTTTTGGCTAGTTCAAGTCTCATAGGGCCTCATGGTCCTTGGGGACAAAGAGCAGCAACAGTAAAGCCACGCCCGGCTCTCCCAGCAAAGCTCCACTCTTACTGATGTTTGTACGTTCTCTCGACCTCTTCACTGAGAGTGTTCATGTATCTTGTGATAGTACAGAAACCAGGCTGTGTCCGATTGTGCCAAATCACTAGTCGGTATGTCTTGATTCTTACTCAGCATTTTCTCTCTCTCTCTCTTTTTTTAAAGTAGCTTCGTGGGAGGCAAGTTGAACTTCAGGGGAGAGTATGAGATGGAAGATAGAAAATCAGATTTGGGAGATGGTTGATGTTCGCACTAGTCGTGGCCCCTAGGTGGCCCTGGTTCCACAACACCCTTTGAATACAGCTCTTCTGTGTATCTCTAACCTCACTTCAAAAAACTTCACCCCAAGATACTTCTAAAGCAGAAGATAGCTTGGCTGAATACATCCTGTAAATCTTCACAGCCCAGAGCTTTACCTGTAATCGCTCAATTAGTCCCAGCATCTTTGGCATACATTTTATCAGAAAGCTGTCTCAAGATAACTACTAGGAAATGTTGGGATTTGAGCCAAGACCCACCCTCTAACCTTTAAACAAGCTACATGTTGCCCAGTAATTAAGAGCCGTCTATGCTAGCTGTGTAATTTTAACTCTTCACTGCACTTAGAGCTTAGATTTCAAATTGAATAAGTATTATAATAAATACTAAATTCATGTGAATTATTTATGTGTGAAGGCTGAAGAAGTAGGTTAAGTGTCACGTTAGGTTGAATTCAAAGGAGGATTGTCAGTTTTTTTCTTTAGGACATTGTAATGCCTGGGACGTCATTAATGGATATGTAATGCCATGGAGAAGATACAACTCTGGGCCACCTTCTTCGGCCACTACCTGCCAGGCAAAGTCAGCATTTATTGTCATTTTATTTTATTTTTTTAATAGTGGGCCATTTAAAAAATTATTTATTTGACTGCCTTGGGTCTTAGTTGCAACACATGGGATCCTTCCTTTCAGCATAGGAAGGATGCCTTGCTTCAAGGCATGTTGGATCCTGGTTCCCTGATGAGGGATTGAACCCATGTACCCTGCATTGCAAGGTGGATTCTCCCCTACTTGTCCACCAAGGAAGTCCCTATTGTCATTTTAATACATCTAAAGCAGTATGTGTTCACTAGAGAAAATTCAGAAAATATGAATTAAAAACAAAAAGCAGAAAAACTCCCATGATCTGATTTATTTCAAAACAACCATTTTTAATACCCCCCTTATGTGATTCCAAACCCGGGATTTTATTTGTATAGTTATACAAATTTTTAGTGGAATCACATAGTGCACACTCTTCTGTAGGTGCTTTTCTCTATCGATGTGTTGTAAACATATCTGTATGATCAGTTTTTCAGACTTTTCTGAATTTCAAGTTCCCTGGCTGTATAACACGTAGTTGTCAGAGTCAAGCCCACACTGTAGAACTTTATTGTAAAGTCTTGGTTGTAAGACCAATACAGTGGATTCGTTTTCTTTTTGCTAGTGCTAAATCTGTCCTTGGTGAAAATGTTTTCTTTAAATATCCTATAAGAGGCCTTCCTACATCAGATTAGTAGTTTTTGAAATGCCTGTGTCCCTGAATTCTTCAAGTTTGCCTGCTGTATCTCTGGGTCACCAGGGCCTGTCACATTTCCTGACCCATAATAGTGCACAGCAATTGTCACCACAACCTCTGAGTCTTCTAGAGGCCATCTTCTGTTGTTCTTGATCTCTGATTAAGTTAATATTATCAAAGTGTGCTGCTGAGCTTGTTTGTTAATACTACTTTTCAAGAAGTACCATTTCCAAGTATATTCAGGAACAGTGGCTTGACACAGGCAGTGTTTGTGTAACTAAATTTCTTAACACTGAAATCCTCTTTCACTGTCTGGGCAGGTGCTTTGGGGATCTTGATTATTGTCTTAAACCAATTTAAGATTTTAAGAGTGTAAGCCACACTAATCCTTACTACTCTCTGTCCAGTGTTAGTTAAATGGAAGGGAATTTCAGATCTGGAAAGATAGGTATAAATGTGGAGCAGTCTTTGGGGGAAGGCATAGATAATAGATGTTTTCTATTTCCTGCTTTTTTTCATATTTATATTTTCTGTAATGACAGATACTGCTTTTGTAATATGGAAGGGAAACTTTCTTACCATTTTCTCTGGTTGCAGTCTCTAAATGGACAACTAAAAGATTAGTTCAGTCAGTTCAGTTCAGTCACTCAGTCGTGTCCGACTCTTTGCGACCCCATGAATTGCAGCATGCCAAGCCTCCCTGTCCATCACCAACTCCCGGAGTTCACTCAGACTCACGTCCTTCGAGTCAGTGATGCCATCCAGCCATCTCATCCTCTGTTCCCTTCTCCTCCTGCCCCCAAACCCTCCCAGCATCAGAGTCTTTTCCAATGAGTCAACTCTTTGCATGAGGTGGCCAAAGTACTGGAGTTTCAGCTTTAGCATCATTCCTTCCAAAGAAATCCCAGGGCTGATCTCCTTTAGAATGGACTGGTTGGATCTCTTTGCAGTCCAAGGGACTCTCAGGAGTCTTCTCCAACACCACAGTTCAAAAGCATCAATTCTTCGGCGCTCAGCTTTCTTCACAGTCCACCTCTCACATCCATACATGACCACAGGAAAAACCATAGCCTTGACTAGACAGACCTTTGTTGGCCAAGTAATGTCTCTGCTTTTGAATATGCTATCTAGGTTGGTCATAACTTCCAAGGAGTAAGAGTCTTTTAATTTCATGGCTGAAGTCACCATCTGCAGAGATTTTGGAGCCCCCCCAAAAAAAGTCTGACACTGTTTCCACTGTTTCCACTGTTTCCCCATCTATTTCCCATGAAGTGATGGGACCAGATGCCATGATCTTTGTTTTCTGAATGTTGAGCTTTAAGCCAACTTTTTCACTCTCTTCTTTCATTTTCATCAAGAGGCTTTTTAGTTCCTCTTCACTTTCTGCCATAAGGGTGGTGTCATCTGCATAAATGAGGTTATTGATATTTCTCCCAGCAATCTTGATTCCAGCTTGTGCTTCTTCCAGCCCAGCGTTTCTCATGATGTACTCTGCGTAGAAGTTAAATAAGCAGGGTGACAATATACAGCCTTGACGTACTCCTTTTCCTATTTGGAACCAGTCTGTTGTTCTATGTCCAGTTCTAACTGTTGCTTCCTGACCTGCATACAAATTTCTCAAGAGGCAGGTCAGGTGATCTGGTATTCCCATCTCTTACAGAATTTTCCACAGTTTATTGTGATCCACACAGTTAAAGGCTTTGGCATAGTCAACAAAGCAGAAATAGGTGTTTTTCTGGAACCGTCTTGCTTTTTCGATGATCCAGTGGATGTTGGCAATTTGATCTCTGGTTCCTCTGCCTTTTCTAAAACCAGTTGAACATCTGGAAGTTCACGGTTCATGTATTGCTGAAGCCTGGCTTGGAGAATTTTGAGCATTACTTTACTAGCATGTGAGATGAGTGCAATTGTGCAGCAGTTTGAGCATTCTTTGGCATTGCCTTTCTTTGGGATTGGAATGAAAACGGACCTTTTCCAGTCCTGTGGCCACTGCTGAGTTTTCCAAATTTGCTGGCATATTGAGTGCAGCACTTTCACAGCATCATCTTTCAGGATTTGAAATAGCTCAACTGGAATGCCATCACCTCTACTAGCTTTGTTCGTAGTGATGCTTCCTAAGGCCCACTTGACTTCACATTCCGGGATGTCTGGCTCTAGGTGAGTGATCACACCATCATGATTATCTGGGTTGTGAAGATCTTTTTTGTACAGTTCTTCTGTGTATTCTTGCCACCTCTTCTTAATATCTTCTGCTTCTTTTAGGTCCATACCATTTCTGTCCTTTATCGAGCCCATCTTTGCATGAAATATTCCCTTGGTATCTCTAATTTTCTTGAAGAGATCTCTAGTCTTTAACCCATTCTGTTGTTTTCCTCTGTTTCTTTACACTGATCGCTGAGGAAGGTTTTCTTATCTCTCCTTGCTATTCTTTGGAACTCTGCATTCAGATGTTTATATCTTTCCTTTTCTCCTTTGCTTTTCGCTTCTCCTCTTTTCACAGCTATTTGTAAGGCCTCCCCAGATAGTCATTTTGCTTTTTTGCATTTCTTTTCCATGGGGATGGTCTTGATCCCTGTCTCCTGTACAATGTCATGAACCTCAGTCCATAGTTCATCAGGCACTCTTTCAGATCTAGTCCCTTAAATCTATTTCTCAATTCCACTGTATAATCATAAGGGATTTGATTTAGGTCATACCTGAATGGTCTAGTGGTTGTCTCTACTCTCTTCAATTTAAGTCTGAATTTGGCAATAAGGAGTTCATGATCTGAGCCACAGTCAGCTCCCAGTCTTGTTTTTGCTGACTGTAAAAGATAAAAGATTACTATTTTTTATAAATTATGGGAATTCTTATGTAGTGTTATAAAAGTTTTTCATGAATATTCTTTTAGAAGTTTCTTAATATTTTATTTTATAGATGTCCTATTGTAATCTTATGAAGAGTTTAACATCTGCCTTTCGAAATATGTATGGTGTATCACGGTAAGTTTATTATCCATATTGCAGCTAAAATTATTAGTTATATATATTGCCGGTAAATGTCTATTCTAAATTGCGGTGGGCTATTCAATTCAGGAAATTGACTGTGCTATTTAAGTGCCATAATACCTGCTTTGTGTGATCTTGGTCTTCTTAAAAAAAAAAAACAGTCGTCCATTGGTGGGGGCGGGGGAGGGGACATTGGTTCTAGGGTACTCTCACCTCAGATACCAAAATTAGGGATGCTCAAGTCCTTTATATAAAATGGCATAATATTTGCATATAACCTACACACATCATCCCTTATACTTTGTCATTTTTAGATGATTATAATACCTAATATAAATGCTAGCCAAATAGTTGCCTAAGCATGGTAAATTCAAATTTTGCTTTTTGAAACTTTCTGGAATTAAATATACACACACACATATATATTTTCAAAATGAGGTGGTTTGAATCCAGAGATGTGGAACCCATAGACAGAGAGGCCCAACTGTATAATAAAATTTAAACTTGGACTTCTCTGGTAGCTCAGGGTAAAGAATCCGCCTGATTCGATCCCTGATTGGGGAAGATCCCATACGCCTCAGAGCAACTAAGCCATGCACCACAAGTTCTGAGCCCGCGCTCTAGAGCCCAGAAGCGGAAACCAGTGAGCCTTTGTGCTGCAGCTGCTGAGCCCGTGCACCCTAGAGCTCATGCTCTGCAGGTAGAGAGGCCACTGCACTGCCAACCTGATACATTGCACCTGGAGAAAAGCCCTCACAGCAACTGAAGACCGAGCATAGCCAAAAAAAAAAAAAAAAATCCGACCTTTAAAAAAAATTTTAAAGTCAGAACACAGTGAACATGGTTTATATTTCTTTTCATTTTGTGGCTCCCTAGGTCCTGGTTATGAAAATTGGTGTAGTGTTGAGCAGGATCAGAATTTTATATGATCTTTGAAATTATAATTACCTTTTTGCATTCATGCTTAATTCCCAGCAAGTGTCTAGGCTTCAATTTGCCATCCTCCAGGTCTGTGTAATTCTTACTTTAAAATGAAGTAACTCGGTAAAACAGTGCCCAGTCTTCCATTGTGTGCATTTCTGCTTAGGTTCCATCACACGACGCCAGTAGCTTGCTGCTTCAGTGAAACACTGAGCGGTGAGAAGTACACCGACCCTTTTAAGATTGGCTGGAGAGACTTGAAAGGTCTCTATGAGGACATCAGGAAGGTAAGAGATTTTTGACGATACTGTGAAGTTAGGTTGATTTCTTTGAATTATGAAAAAACAGTGCAGGTTTTCCCATGTGTGCCATGCCATTGCAGACCTGATTCCCAAATGTCTGGTTTTAAATGTTTCTTGAGCCGTGAGTATGGGGCAGTGTGGAAGATGCGATACAAGTCACCGCCCGGAGGCGGGCGATGGCAGGAATGGGAAACTGAAAAAAGAGAAGGTTCCAGCCACAAGTGCATGTGCACAGAGTCCTCTGACTCTTCCCCCCAGATCGGCCCCCTGCACTGGGCCTGGTGCGGCTCTGAAGCCTCCAGTGCCTCCTGCCACTGTCCTCGTCTCCAGTTCTGAATATCAGTGCTGGGATGCCCCCTACAGGACTTTCTTCATCAGGCATTCTGTTGCCCAAATTTTCAGTGGCCCCCAGCCTCACGTGGATTCTCCTCTGCTGCCCAAGATGCTCATGTTCCCCTGGTCAGCTTCCTTCCCCTTTCAAGGTTCTGCATTTTCCCCCGCCAGCCCCCGCCCCACTCTGCTGTCCGCATGGCACCAGCACTTCCTGTCCGAGGAGCCATGCAGAAGCTGTGGAGGAGGAGCTTCCTGAACGCCTGCCCCGGCCGTTGCAGTGCCTGCCTCCTCCAGCGTTGGCCCTGTGTCTGGTTAAGTCCCACGCCCTTTGCCTCCCCCCTGGGGCCCTAGGTTCTTCTCCCCCAATTCCCTGTTCTCCGTGAAGGTCTGCAGACTTGCCCTCTTGATTCTCCTCTGGATCCATTTCAGATGCTCCAGCTTCTTCCTGTTCATCATTTAAAGGACCATCCCCTCACCCTCTGTCTTCCCGGTTCCGCTCCAGTATTGCCAGCCTCTCTCTCTCTGTTCTGCCCCCTCATCACGGCTCCACCACCGCCCTTTGCCTTCCTATCAGCCTCTCACCTGAAACTGCCTTTGCCCCCTTCTACTAAATCCGACAGGCACTGCTGGCTTGAATCTTCCAGACCCTCTGAACATTGGACCCTGTTGCCCACAGCCCTTCCGCGAAGCCCAGCCCTTGGCTTCTGCACTGCCCTTGTGTTTCTCAGGCCATGCTTCAGTCGGCTTCCTGGGCCCCTCTCCGTCCCCTCCAGCTGTTCCCTGGGGTTGTTTGCTCCTCTTCTTGCTCTGTCTTCAGTTTCCCCGTTTCCGTGCTAAAGACTCCCATGTACTGGCTCTGGCCCAGACTGAATGTTCTCTCCTAAACTCTTGCCTGCTCCCTGGGCAGCTCTATGGAGTGTCCATCGCTGTTTCACACTGGCAGATCTGAAGCTCCGCTTTTTCCTACAAATTGTTTTTTCTCTTGTTTATCCTGTTGATGCAAAGTTATCACCCAGGACCTTGGGGAGGATCCTCAACTTGGCACTCTCCTTCTCCTCCATACCCTCCTCATCTCATCTCTCTCTCTCTCTCCTGAAAGTTGTTTTTATTTATTTTTGGTTGTGTGGGATCTTTGTTGCTGCACGAGAGTTTTTCTCTCGTTGCGGCAAGCAGAGGGGCTCCTCTCTAGCTGTAGTGCCCAGGCTACTCTTTGTGGTGATTTCTCTTGCAGAGCCCGGGTGCTAGGTGCACAGGATCCAGTAGCTGTGGTTTTCAGGCTTTGTTGCTCCGAGGCATGTGGGATCTTCCCGGACCAGGGATCAAACCGGTGTCCTTGCATTGGCAGGCAGGTTCTTATCCACTGGACCCTCAGGGAAGTCCCTCCTCGGAATCTGGCCTTCATTCTCCAGCCCTGGGTTTCTGTCACCCCACTGCCCCGGCTCTTGCCTCAGCCTGAGCCAGAGGTGCCTCCTGTGTGCTCCCAGGCAGCAGCTCTCAGCTCCAGGACAGGAGTCCTCACCCTGCCACACTACACTGCAGTCCTGTTTCCCTTCCCCTGCCTAGACTCTGAGCTCCGTGTAGACGAGAGGCTGTCCCATTTATCTCTGAAACCTCTGCGTTTTTTATCGTCCTTGGCACCGACGGGGGAGTGCCGGGCCTGCTGGATCGTGTGCGCTTGAGCCCTGTGAAGGGCTGCTGGGCCCGTCTGTTGCTCCTGGGACACAAGCTCTGATTCTTCCCAGCAAGTCCCTGAGAGAGACAGGACACACAAGTGCCCATCCCCAGGACAGCTCTCCCTCCTCTTCAGGAAGCAAAATCCTCCTGAGCTTCTGTTCGCCAGGCATAGCTTGTCTCCTCCGTGAACTGCTCAAATTTCCTTGTCCACACTGATCTCTCCATTCTTTGACCCTTAATGCATTTAACATACGGCCATTGTTCAAGTTGCCACCGTATCACTCACTGAATATTTCATATTTTAAAAAATTTTGCTTCCCTAATGCCATCGTAAGCTCCTTGCAATCATGCATAGCGTGTGGTACACTTTCCCTGTGAACCTTTGGCTTGTGTGGCTGAGAAACACCTAAGCCAGACGCTGACGCTGCCCTTCTCTCTTCTCATCTCGTCTGCCACCCCCCCCCCCCACCTTCTGCTTCCCCTGCACCCCGCCTCTTTGTCCTCCTGCCTCCACCCTCCAGGCTGCAAGCAGCCCTGTTTCCCTCCCTCTCCAGCTGTCACCAGCCATCTGGCGATCCCCCTCCTCCGCGGTCGCGCAGGGTCTCCGCCAGCGGCAGGCCCACCCAGCACTTAGGCCCCTGGCGGGGGCGGCCAGGCGCTGCCTGAGGCCCAGCCGCAGGAGCCAGCTTTGTGGCCACATGGTGTCGGCACCTCTTCCTACCAAGTGTTGGATTTCCCCGTTGAAATGAATGCGCTAAAATCAAAGCTGTGTGAAAGAAATTCCACTGATGTTTTGTGTAGTTATGCCACCCTGTTGATGCAGAGAAACTTTGTTTCAGGAGCTCTTCATATCTACAGCAGAACTCAGGGAAATGTCTGAATACCATTTTGATGGAAAAGGAAAAGCCTTTCGACCAATTATTGTGGTGCTAATGGCCCGAGCCTGTAACATTCATCACAATAACGCCCGGTGAGTTACTTACGTTCTCTCCTCTGTTTTCTATTCGGCAAACCTTCCTTCCCAAGGTTACTGTTTACTTTCTTGGTACTTGTGTCTGCGAACTTACTTTGTGGTGAGTAATTTCCAGCTTTGTGTTCCCAAGGTCACCCTGGAGTCTAGTCTGGGCATCTTCCTTTTCCACGCTTTTTAATATCCACGGGAGAGCAACTTCAGCAGCAAATAAACATTTTAGAAAGAATTTTCAAAGCTACATTGAGTTTTCTCATGCAGAAGTAAAGAATGCCAGCACGTATGCCTACTTGTAACTGTCGTACACACGGGGCCATTATTCCGAAGGTTGATGCTTATGAAGTCATGAGTTAGGCCCAGATTCTGGCCACCACACCCCCTGCAGGCCCGGACTTCCTGTGGCCTTCAGAAACATGCCAAAGAAAATTTTTCTTAAAAGAAGGCATTTTGACTTTTGGTCCTCAACTTCTGTGTTGCAAATATATGTAAAATTTTCAACTATTAAAACAACTGCCATGTTTTAACTTTAAAAGAAACGTTGAAACGACAGAGGACTTACCCATTGCCACTATTCTTAAAACTCTGCCATGTTACTGGAGTCTCTTCACTGTGTTTATTTTTACATCAGGCAGTCTACTGACGGACACTGCAGTGGACCATACTGTGCTGGCACGTCTTCCTGGTGTTGAATGTTTGCATTCTCCTCCCTTTTATCTGTAGATAGCTCAAGAAAAGATGTAGCCCTTAGGGAGGGCCTCGGGTTTGCCATACTGGGAAAGACCGAAGGCAGGAGAAGAGGGTGACGGACCATGGGTGGTTGGATGTTATCACGCAGACTTTGTCCAAGTTCAGTGGACGTGAACTTGGGCAAACTTTGGGAGATGGTGAGGGACAGGGAGGCCTGGCATGATGCAGTCCATAGCGTCGCGAAGAGTCGAGCAAGACTTGGCACCTGAACAACAGCAGCAAAGCTTTGCCAGCACCAAATGTAAGGACGTTGTAAGAGTGGGCGTCAGGTGTCGCTTCCTGGCACATGCTCAGCTGCTTGTGCCCTCTGTGTCAGCTCCAGGGCACGACGCTGTGCCTCCCGTTTGCCCTGAGACTTTCTAAGTGCTCACAGGAGAGTCTGGACAAACAGTGGGGTCTCTGGGGGTGGCTGTTTGCCCATCATCAGGACCACTTCACCTAGAAGGCAGAGCAGCAGAAATACTCCCTCTGAACCAAACTTGAAATACCTCTCATGAGGTCTGGAACTGGGTTCCTCAACCTTGCCTCTGCTGACTTTGGGAGCCAGGTAGTCCCTTGCTATGGGGACTATTCTGGGTCTTGTAGGGCTTTTGGCAGCTATTCCTGGCCTCCATCCAGTAGATGCCAGTGGTACCCCTTCCCCAGTCGATGACAACCAAAAAATGTCTCCAGACATTGCCAGGTGTCCCCTGAGGAGTAGAATTATCCCTGGCTGAGAACCTCTGGTGTAGAGATAGTGTTTATATCTTTAATTCCTCAGATTTAACACCTGGTACAGCTCATCACCCTCAGAGATGACATGGGAAGGAAAATATTCTGCGTTGCTTGCTTTAAATCCTGTCAGCTGTTATCCCCATTGTCAGAGCCTTCAGTTGATGTCATTGAAACTATAGAAATTGTTGGTTTGCAGGAATAAATAGGAGACTATGATACAGAAAAGGCATTGCTGGTTTAAAAAGTAAGTTCCATTCTGCCTTTCCTGGGGATGTCCTGGCTCCAGCTTCATTCTTCTCGTGGTGGGAGCAGGGCTGACTGAAGACTCAGCACAGAGCTGTGTCCAGCATTGAGAGGTGCCTCATGACTGGTGTCATTCTTGGCACAGTAGCCTAGCACGATTACTCTCTGAGCCCCAACTTCTTGGGAATACTCACTGCCTAAGGACCCTTGTGGATCAGGCACTTAATGGACCGGGTGTCTTCCCACTTATAGGAGCGGGTTGGGAGCAGGGGGAGAGCTTCTGGAGAGCAGGGGCCATCTGTGCTTTTGCTGTAAGAGGTTTATGAGAACAGTGTGAGCGAAGGTGACTGACGATCCCAGGAGGGGCCCCATGGGCCTGTTTGCAGCAGAGGCCCCAGAACCTGTTCCCCTCTTCAACTACCTCCTTGTCAGTGTCGTCAGGATTGCTTCATCATTTGACAGTTGAAGTTGAGTGTCAGACATTTTCCTCCTGCTTCTGTGTATTAAATAAGTTAAGGGTAATCCTGGAGGGGACTTTAGAAAACAGAACAGAAACCGTAAGAAATAGGGGGAAAACTACCTTCTGTTGCTTTATTTTTTTCCTTGTCCATTATATGTTCCCTACTAGATTATTGGGAATTCTTAACTTGAGGTCTGTGGAAGTTGTTGGGGAGTCTGTGAGCCCCTTGGAATCGTATGCAAAATTGTTCGTACCTTTTCATTTTTCTAGGGAATGGTATCAGTTCAGCTCAGTTGCTCAGTTGTGTCCGACTCTTTGTGACCTCATGGACTGCAGCATGCCAGGCCTCCGTGTCCATCACTAACTCCCGGAGCCTCCTCAAACTCATGTCCATAGAGTCGGTGATGCCATCCAACCATCTCATCCTCTGTTGTCCCCTTCTCCTCCTGCCTTCAGTCTTTCCCAGCATCAGGGTCTTTTCCAAGGAATCAGTTCTTCACGTCAGGTGGCCCAAGTATTGGAGCCTCAGCTTCAGCGTCAGTCCTTCCAAAGTATATTTAGAACTGATTTCCTTTAGGATAGACTGGTTTGATCTTCTTGCAGTCCAAGGAACTCTCAAGAGTCTTCTCCAACACCACAGTTCAAAAACATCAATTCTTCAGTGTTCAGCTTTCTTTATGGTCCAGTTCTCACATCCATACATGACTACTGGAAAAACCATAGCTTTGACTAGACGGACCTTTGTCGGCAAAGTAATGTCTTTACTTTTTAATGTGCTGTCTAGGTTGGCCATAACTTTTCTTCCAAGGAGCAAGCGTCTTTTCATTTCATAGGTGCAGTCACCATCTGCAGTGATTTTGGAGCCCAAGAAAATAAAGTCTGTCACTGTTTCCACTGTTTCCCTGTCTATTGCCATGAAGTGATAGGATCGGATGCCATGATATTCATTTTTTGAATGTTGAGTATCAAGCCAGCTTTTTCACTCTCCTCTTTCACTTTCATAAAGGGGCTCTTTAGTTCTTCACTTTCTGCCATAGGGTGGTGTCATCTGCATATCTGAGGTTATTGATATTTCTGCCTCCAGTCTGGATTCCAACTTGTGCTTCAACCAACCCAGCATTTCACATGATGTACTCTGCATATAAGTTAAACAGGGTGACGTTCTCCTTGACGTACTCCTTTCCCGATTTGGAACCAGTCTGTTCCAAGTCTGGTTCTAACTATTGCTTCTTGACCTGCACACAGATTTCTCAGGCAGGTCAGGTGGTCTGGTATTCCCATCTCTTGAAGAATTTTCCACCGTTTGTTGTGATCCACACAGTCAAAGGCTTTGGCGTAGTCAGTAAAGCAGAAGTAGATGTTTTTCTGGAACTGTTTTGCTTTTTCTGATCCAGCAGATGTTGGCAATTTGATCTCTGGTCCCTCTGCCTTTTCTAAGGGAAAGGCATACATGGCTTATATTGTCAAAGGGTGATATGGCCCCAGAGGCTTAAGACTTAATCTTCAGGTTTCTTCTGTGTATCCTGGTAACCACAGCACCTGGCCAGGTAAAGTAGAATGCACATAGCAGATAATGAGACTTGAGAGTCCAGAACACAGAGTTGTGGTGGATTCCGAGCCCTGTGCCCAGAGCCCGCCTTAAATGAAGGACCTTCTGGCCACACTGCTGAACCCGTGTTGCTGGAGGAAAGCCTTTGCTTCTTGGGCTCCTCGAGGGCTGTGCCGGCAGCCGAGAGTCCTCTCACCTGAGCCCGTCCACATGCAGGGACTGGTAGATGAAGGGCCATTCTAGCGCCACGACACACGGTGAAATGGCAGCAGCTTCGGACAGGCCTGCCTCGCAGAAACCCCTCCCCGCCTCACGTGTTCATCCCAGGGGTCCTGAGCAGACATCCTGTGCTCCGAACCTGAGAGTCTGCTTCCTGGAGCACCATGCCCTCAGAAGGGTTCAGTAAAACCCAGCTAGCTACCTGTAAGTCAGAGCTCACTTTATCAGAGAATCCAGTTGAAAAACGAGCTCTGTAAGAAAGAAGATTTCTGTGAAATGCTCTGCTTACCGACCATAGCACAATTAGTGTCTCTTCTCCAGTGAGCCAAACCTGTCCTGTTTAGAGACCTCCTTAAAGGTACCTGTTCTTACCATTGGTGTTGACACCACCTGTTTCTCGTGGAAATCTTGCAGCCCTGGAGAGTGGGTATCAGGACCAGTGAGATAACAGGCCTACTGCAGTTACACTGGGCACAGATCTATTGATCGCGACTGTACAGGCAGTCAAGTGCCCCTGAATCCTATTATTGCACTTTGCAAAGCCAGACATTTGATTAGATAGAACAGATCGGATGATGTGTGTGTGTGTGTGTGTGTGTGTGTGTTTAAATAACGCAGTCTTCACATTAGTTAACAGGTCAAGCTTCCAAATGTGAAAAAGTCTTAAATTCATTGGAAGTAACTTATGATCCTCATGACAGCAAAGGAAATTACAAAAGCTTACTGTAGGAAAGCTGTAACAAAATAGTCATAAGAGCACCAGCTCACTTGAATGATTTCTAGGGTCAGGCCGCTAAAGATTCTAGACCCATTCCTGGTCTAGAATGTGTTGTGAATCATTGAGCCAGGTACTGCCGTGGCTGTTTGTGGGTTAGGAAGTTTGGTGCCCTAGGAAATGTTTTTGTCTTTAAGCCAGGAGATGGCACTTTTCATGTGTCCATACTCATTATTAACATGGATCTACAAGTAAAGTCTGTAACAGAGGACACCTACTGAGGTAGAGAAGGCTTTAGTAACCAGAGGCTTGTCCACTTCATGGGTGAGGTCAAGCTCCAACCGAAAGGAACATCACTGAGATCAGGACGACTGTAGGGCTCGCTCTTCAGGCTCCTGGCCCCCAGGGGAGGCTGAGTCCATCACTGAAGGAATCACCTTCTGCACCTTCATCAGCTGGATCCATTTGCAAAACCCCAGCACTGCATCATTCGATGTCACCGTGGGTCCTGTGGAGAAAGCCATCCTGGACAACTGCAGGTCTGAGATATCACCATGGGGGTCACTCTCCACATGTCTAAGGATTCTAAATGCAGTGCTTCAGAGGCAAGAAAACAGCCAATAGCGTGAGTCCTGCATCATTTACAAGGCAGCTTTGCAGGCATCTATTTTTATCTGGAGATCTGAAATATTCAAGAGCTGCTGCCCTTGGATGTCAGTTCTTTTCTCCTGATATTAAAACTGTTAATGGATTCATGACTGTAGGGTTAAGTTTAAAACTGCCATTCCCTTCAAAGAAAGACAGTCTTGATACTAGTCTGGTGTGCTTGTTTGAGTTTTCAGAGGTGAGTGGCCAGTGACCAAGGACAGTGACCTGCAAAGCGAGTCAGAGCTCGCAGGCACCTCTGCTGTCCCTGCGATGGAGGGCACCTCTGACGTTCATGCCGGTAGTGTCCCCATTGTGCCAGTGAGGAGTACAGCGAAAGAGCAGATTGCAGGGCCAGAGACCAAGGCCAAGAGACTGGGGTAGAGGATGAGATGCGGCGAGTGAGAGATGGTGAGGAACCCTTCCATGGCCCCCTCACCCCAAGTTCAGCCTGCACCCTGAGTGCCGCTGCAGATGGGGAGACACTTCAAGGTTGTATCAGTAATGTGGAAAAACAAGCTTTTAGACAGAAGCAGCAAAATCAAGTAATTTTAGGAATGAGATCACTGAAAAGGAAACATTTGAGCATCAACAGAAGAGGCTGGCGAAAGCAGGCACTGTGTTAAGCTGAAAAATGGCTCCACAAAAGGCACCCACGTCCTAAGCCTTGGGACCTATAAAGTGCTGCATTTTGTGGCAGGAAAACGGTCTTTGCGGGTGTGCTTTCAGCTAGGATTGTGGAATGGAGGCATCATCCCGGGTTTTCGGACGTGCCCTAAATGCAGTCACTGGTAGCCCTAAAGAGTGGGGCAGAGGAGATCGCCTCACACAGGAGAAGGGCATGTGAAGACGAAATGGAGGGGCTTGCAGGGGCGCCTTCCAGCTTGTGGCCACAAGCAAAGGTCACCAGCAGCCAGGAGAACTGGAAGGAGTGAGGAGAGGACCCTGCCCTTGAGGCCCTCCAGGGAGCCTGGCCTTGCCAACACCTTGGTTCCAGTTCACGGGAACTGTTTCTGGACTTGTGGTCTCCAGAACGGTGGGAGAATTTCTGTCCATTTAAACCAGCACGTTTGTGGTGACCTGTCTCAGAGCCCAGGAAACTAGCACAAATGCTGTTGTTCGCATCGTGTCCTGTCCGTGCGGGGAGTGTGCCTGGCGGGCTGCTCCCTCCCTCTGGAGGTGCCTCTTCGGGATGCGCCAGGACTGGCAGCGCAGGCCCAGCAGGAAAGCGGGACGCTGTCCACGTGTCGCTCGTTGCGGGCCCACCCGGCTCAGTGGCAGATAAGAGACTCTAAAGTGCGTCTGTGCGGATATATTGTTCAGTGTACTGAAAACGTGGCTATATATACTTTCATCAGATAACAGTTCACATCCTGAAGAACTTTAGAGACAGAGACTTTGTTGCCTTTTAAATAGAGAATTTCTTCAGTACCAAACTGATCGTGTCCATTCTTATCCTTTAAAACTCGAGATGACATGAAGTGTCAGAGGAGAGGTCACCCTCCTGTGACTGCGCCCTTCAGAGCAGGGGGCACTGCCTGCCCGCAAGCTGTGAAGACACTTGGAGAGAAGTTGGCACAAGACCTTGCTTGAACTGAGCCGCCGAGTTCAGGTTGCCTTTCAGGCTGGAGAGACTTCTCATGCCTGCAGTTTAGAGGCTTGGCCACAGGGAGGCAGCAGAGACCACGCTTCTGTCAAATTCCTTAGGAGCCGCTTCGTTTTGGGGCTTGCGGTAAGGCAGGTGAATGCCCCCCACTCACAGATCAGCATTTCCCTGACTCTCTGCGTCAGACTCAGTGGGTCTGCCACTTCAGAATCCCAGTTCCTGAGCCCCATCATGAGAGATCCCAATTGCTGTGTCTGAGGAACTTTCAGTCTGCATTTTCAAGACAATTGGTTTTTGACGAGGTGGGCCAGAGATGAGATTTAAGGAATAGTAAGCTAGTGCTAACAAGCAAAGTGAAACGCTTCTCTTTAGAATTGCCAGAAGAGATAAACAGAACATAGTGTACTATTTAGAAGTAGAGCCTCCTGTAACCCACCTGAGAACTCTCTGGTCTTCATACAGTCCCTGTAGTTTTAGGAATAGATGTGCCACTATCCCTGTTAAAGTGAAAACCGCATTTACTATTTAAATTTATCTGCCTCCTCATTTGTTGCAAGTCAGGGTAATCCATTGACAAAGTTTGATTTTCTTTTTGGAGACAACCTCACTCTCAGGGTTTGCTTGTCATTTAAAGACTTGGCGTTATATATCAGCATGAATGGGAGGAAAAAGTGTTTTATTTCAGTCATATGTCAGCTTGGCGAAGCGTACGTGGAGAGGTCATTATTCCATCTATCCCATCTGTGCTTCTAATTCTTCATTCTAATATTTAGAGTCTGGTGAGGGGACCCTGATGGTGGTGAGGGGCTGGCTGAGTCATCGCTCGCTCTTGCAGGTGAATATTTAGAGTCTGGTGAGGGGACCCTGATGGTGGTGAGGGGCTGGCTGAGTCATCGCTCGCTCTTGCAGGTGAATATTTAGAGTCTGTTGAGGGGACCCTGATGGTGGTGAGGGGCTGGCTGAGTCATCGCTCGCTCTTGCAGGTGAATATTTAGAGTCTGGTGAGGGGACCCTGATGGTGGTGAGGGGCTGGCTGAGTCATCGCTCGCTCTTGCAGGTGTGGAGTGCAGGGTACAAGAGCCTCTGCTTTCTGAGGTTCAGGGCCTCCTTTCTCCTGCTGTCTCGCCTGGCAGGTTTTCCTAGCACCTCTCTCAGGAGCTGGGAAAGTGTGGCCGCTCTTTCACAGCGGGAAGTAGAAACGGTGCCCATTTTTTTGAAGGTATGATTCGGTTCAGTACTTGTAAGATTTCGTCTTCACACAGTGTGAGTCGTTTCCGGAATCTGTAAATTTGACTTCCAGACTATTATGCTGTGCTTGGGTATGCAGTGGCAGCATTTTCCAGATAGAATCTCACACACGCGAAAGCCTACGTGTGCAGGAAAAAGTATATCAGATAAAATGAGGAAGCGTCGAAAATGTGAGGCTCATCCTACATAGGGGCTGTGTCATGATGCCACAGAATGTTCTAAGCAAGAATCCTGGTTTCGTCAATTTAGGCATGCAAAATGGCATTTTTACATACATGAAGAGTCTATGAAATTTCAAAATATTTCAAGAAATCTTTGTTTTTAAGTATTTAAAAATTACAAAACAAAAGCCACCCCAGTGTCTCAGTGAGCACTGCCACTTTGCTGCAGCTTCTCGGCAGGGCCCCGCCTGCTGCTGCGATAATGGCAGTGGCGCCCGAGGGAGGCTGGATGACTCTCCCAGTTGCCTGAAGGTGACTCTGCTATTAACCAATAGCAAGTACATATTTCATCAGACTGAAATTCATTGAGAAAGTGTTCTAAAAAAATAGTCTATTTAAAAAATGACCGTAAAAGTGTACATCTTTTTTTGTGCATTCAACTCAAAAAAAGATAGGATCCAGTAAATGTACCTGGAAAATATTTAAGGTCCAAGCTTCTTCCTGTAGGGTCTGTGAGTGTCTCACTGAGAAATTTGGAGCAAGCTCCTGGAAGCCCTTTGAAGCTCCATTTTCTCACTCACTAAAGTGGTCTTAACAGATCATTTGTCCCTCCCTACTATGAAAGAGGCTGTGATCCAGAAGTATTTAGAACAGTTATAAGTGTGACATTAATAAATAATAAGCCGCACTTGACAGTTTGTTTCCAAGCTAAAAGCAGCTGGAAGGTTCTGAGGTTTAGTTCTAAAAATCTTAGGTAAGAGTTGCTGGCAAAGTACTATATTTTTAAATTATATATAAGGCAAAATGGGAAGATAGTCTTCAGGCTGATTCAGTAGTTAAATTCTAGCATCTGTACTGTAGCTGTACATCATTTTTCATGGCTTTCTGCTAGAACTGAGGCATTAGAAGGAGCACTGGCTTTTGTAGATTTTCAGGTTAGATTTTTAAAGAAAACATCACATTTCAGGATCCCCTTCACTTTTCTCCTGAGAGAACGTGATATTTGAAAAGTAAGCTAGAGGAATAAGTGAAACATTTGGTTAGCATGTGTTTGATCCAGGCTTCTGTTTTTAGGTTCAGAAAATTCAGTTGGTTATTTTCCCAGTTTGATTTTCTCAAAATTCGGTTTTTTTAAATTTCCCTAGAAGATTATGGTGATAATAATCATGATTAAAAAGAAATTGAAGTCCTCTTCTAGCTGTAGAACTCACATCCATGTATCTTCTTGGAGTGCTTTTCCTGTATTTTCTGTTAAATATGGGAAATGAAAGTTTAAATTTCAAATGCACAGGTTAAACATGAATTGGAACTCATACTCCAGTATGAATGAATTATCAATTCATATTGATAACCAGTGTCAGTAGCCAAGTGGAATTATGAATTCCAGCTATCTTGGTTATGGAGGTCTTAGTGCTAAACATGTGGTGGTGGTGATTTAGTCACTAAGTCGTGTCCGACTCTTGCAACCGCATGGAATGTAGCCCGCCAGGCTCCTCTGTCCATGGGATTCTCCAGGCAAGAATACTGGAGTGGGTTGCCATTTCCTTCTCCATACTAAATGTGTAAGATGGTATAAAAAGGTTTGAATAGTGATTGGTGGTTCTTTAACACACGATTCTCTAGGTTGCTTTTCGCCTATCTTCCCCATCAATTTCTGAAATTTAGTTGTAATCTAATTGTAAACTTGATCAACTGACCAAGACCGCTGTTACAAGACATAAAGACAATTGTTATCAGTCCAGTGCCCAGACTTATAAGCTATTTATCCTCCTTTTGTTGTTCATTATACAAATTTTACTTCTTAATGTGGTGTCCCGAAAGCATAATCTTGATTCACAGTATCTCCTGTGTTTTTAAATGTTCTCCAAATGATAGCATTGGCTGTGTAGGGAAGCCGAAGTTTTTATACAGTTTCTTTCAGAGAAATAAAATTCTTTATCCTAGATCCAATGTCCACTTTTCACAAGATGATTGCTGAGAAGGTTATTAGGCGGCATCTCTGTTAAAAAGCATTGCTTTCTGTTAACTAGAAATGTGCAAGCAAGCCAGCGTGCCATTGCCTTAATTGCAGAAATGATCCATACTGCCAGTCTGGTGCATGACGATATCATTGATGATGCAAGTTCTCGGAGAGGAAAACACACCGTTAATAAGATCTGGGGTGAAAAGAAGGTACGTGCAGCTTTTTGGGTTTTTTCATCTTTCATATTAAATGCCACACTCTTTGGATTGCATTTATTTTTCAGATTTGTCTCAAATGATGAAAATGTGTTTCATCAAATGTGGTCTTCTAGCTTTCAAAATAGTTTCTTGTATATAGCTTTCATCTATATATAGATGTTTGATTGTAGATAATACCATAGAAAGATAAACTTACTATTTCTATTTAATCACAGTTTTACATAGAATTCGGTTAAGGAAAGCATATTTGTAGTTATCCAAAAAGTGTCTCTTATGAGGAGTCACACCTTTTACTCGGGCTCAGATTACTCAAATTCACCTGAATTCCTTAACCACCACATGTGAGAGTGTCAGGGCAAGTAAATAAAACTAAAAAAAAAAGTATAAATACCCAAGCACGCACGCACACACACACACACACACACGCACACACACACACACACACGTATTCCCTCTCCATTCCTTCCCATCCCTCACATGTCTGTAGTACCTGGTTCCCACCTGTTTGCCAGTCGTATTCAAAGAAGAAATAATGCCTTAATTACTATGTTTGCATGCCAGTTTTGCTGTAGTATACACAATTCTGTTGTATAATCAAGTCCACAGTTTGAATTGTAAGCCTCTTATCGCCAATTTTAGATGAAAGGGTTTTGTGTCCTGTGACGTGGCCTGCAGTTTGCTGTGTCCATTTTCAGGGCCACTTGAGCGCTTGGGCAGAGGAGGCTAAGTGAACAAGTTGGCGTTTTCTCCTGCCTGGCCCCTCTCGTGAGTGCCTCTGCTGTTGGGGGCCTCCTGGGTGCAAACGGGAGACCGTGTTTCGACCCTCACTGCCTCTCTCAGCTGCGTGGCTGGTCCGCCCTGCCCGGAGCCACCTCCCCTTCCCTGGCCCTCAGACAAGACCGCGTGTTACCAGTAAAGGTCCATCCACACAGTACTGCCTCCGTGAGCCCTGGTTTCCCTGCCTGTGTCTCTAGCGCCGCTTTGCTTTCACCCCTCATCCCAGCCATCCCCAGTCTGGCAGCTTCACTTCCCTTTTGGCCGCAGGGATCCCCAGGGCCGAGAGGAAAGAGGCAGGAGCTGGGAGACCCTGAGCTTTCAGCTGCTCGAGCTGTGGGGTGGAGGTGGATGTTGTGAGCCTGTAAGTCACGATGTGTACAGTGACTTTATCAGTGTGCATTTACAGTTATGTCAGGGTACCTCATACAGTGTATGTTGTATAAAATGATGTTTAGTTGGTAAACAAACTGAACATCACTAATTTTTAAATGCCGGAGGACTAATAGACAGTAAAAACTTGGAACTTCTCTGGTGGTCCAGCAGTTAAGACTCCACGCTTCCACTGCAGGGGGCATGGGTTCAATCCCTAGTTGAGGAACTTAGGTCCCACGTGCTGTGTGGAATAAAGACTGAAAATGTGGTTATGTTGCATATTCTAGGGATTAAAATTTCCATGAACTCTATCATTTATAACTACTCTTTAACACTTATGCATATCCTTTAAGTATGCAAATTAGTATACTTGATTATTGCATATAATCCAATCATATGGTTTATAATTAATGGCAAACAGTGCAAACATTTAACTCATCATCTAAAGAAGATTGAAAAAGTATCCATGCATGTTCAGTGAAAAAATGTCTTGTTCTGGAATGATAGGCCGTGTAATAGTGTACTAAGAGCTTTGAACTTGGAGCCAGGGTTCCTTGGTTTAGGTTTCATTGAGCAAAGCACGCGTGGGGCCATGGTGTGTGCCAAGTACTAGCTGGGTGATTCACAATCTGTGTCCTTAGGGGTTTGGCAAATAGGAAAAAAGTGGGAAGAGAGCAGTGCCCGAGGGGCGCTGTGCTCACAGGTCAGACCAAGGGGTCTCAGTGGACCTCCTGCAGGTACCGCCTGAGCTAACCCTGCACACGAGGCACCAGGTGAAGGGGAGGGGCTTTTTGAGCAGAAGAAACAGTAAGTGCAGAGGTGTAGCCACACGGTGTGATGGGAGAACGAATGGTCCAGAACTAAATGAAGGCAGTGGGATGCATTTTGTGGTGGCCAAGGATGAAGCCAGGGCGTCAGGCACTTCCCATCTCCAGGCGTTCGTTTCTTCAGCTCTCAACTGGAGAGACAGACTGGGTAATCTCTGAGAGCCAAGAGATTTCAAACAGGGTCCCAAACGTGTAAAATAATCCCGCTGAGGAAGAGGAAAAATGGAGACCCAGGATGAGCCCTCTCTCCCTCCCATTCTGGACTTCTCTCCTGAGAAACTTCATTGTTGGCTCCAGTGCTCGGACACTTTTCTCTGAAGGTTTTTCTTCTTTTCTAGGCTGTCCTTGCTGGTGACTTAATTCTTTCTGCAGCATCAAT
The DNA here is from genome assembly GCF_055505025.1 of Bos grunniens. Lineage (NCBI taxonomy): Eukaryota > Metazoa > Chordata > Mammalia > Artiodactyla > Bovidae > Bos > Bos grunniens. The sequence goes on from NC_141177.1 coordinate 65,646,789, forward strand.
AGCTCTGGCACGAATTGGAAATACAACTGTTATATCTATTTTAACCCAAGTGATTGAAGATTTGGTGCGTGGTAGGTTAATTCTGACTTTTCTTCTTTATTCATTCTTAGTATTTTACCAGCTCTCCCCCCCCCCGCCCCCTGCCAAAAACAAAACAAAACCCTCACCTGGCCACTTTCCTTCTTTGTAGGTGAATTTCTTCAGCTCGGGTCAAAAGAAAATGAAAATGAAAGATTTGCACACTACCTTGAGAAGACTTTCAAGAAGACTGCAAGTCTGATTGCCAACAGTTGTAAAGCAGTATGTACGTTCTGTTTCTTTTCAAGTTAAAAAAAAAAAGCTTTCTAGCTCTTTCTTCGGAGAAGGCAGTGGCACCCCATTCCAGTACACCTGCCAGGAAAATCCCATGGATGGAGGAGCCTGGAAGGCTGCAGTCCATGGGGTCGCTGAGGGTCGGACACGACTGAGCGACTTCACTTTCACTTTAATGCACTGGAGAAGGAAATGGCAACCCACTCCAGTGTTCTTACCTGGAGAATCCCAGGGATGGGGGAGCCTGGTGGGCTGCTGTCTATGGGGTCGCACAGAGTCGGACACGACTGAAGTGACTTAGCAGCAGGAGCAGCTCTTTCTTGGGAGCTAATTCTCATAGAAAAAGTTGCACTGGAAAATCTTAAAATAGTGACCAAAATCCCAAGGGTAATTGAGAAAAGAATTGCATCCCCAGACAGCAGAGAACTTCTGCTGTGGTTTTCATTTTTGCTGTTTAGGCATCAACTTTTTATCTTTCCTCCTAGGAGTCGAATCAAGACAAGCTTTCTAATATATTCCCCAACCTGATTTCCAAATGGGTGCAACATTTTGAACAACTAAATGGTCTCCCTCATGGTTACCACACCCCGTTTTGTACATTTTACATGTAAAAAGTTATAAAGTGCTCTGCTGTGTTCTTAAATATTGACCTGGGTGAAAATATCCGACTAACAGATTGTACCAGTGTTCTGTGTCCTTTTCTATGAGTGATAAACCCCTCCCAGTTCTATGGACTATAAAAAAGTCCTTGTGCTTCTGAGTATAAGCTGAGCCTGCACCATAACTTTTCTGTACCCATTGCTTTCTCATGGCCTTCCCTCCACTCTTCACATAATTTCCTTTTTTAAAAATCAATATTGTCTTTAATCATTCAGTGCTAGCCCACGGATGAGAGACAGTTCTCTGCCTAGAATTATTCATCTGACCGTCTTTCAGCCTAGCAGAGACGCGGGATGAAAACTGGGCCAAGTAAGAGTCCCTGTGATTAAAGCAGCAAGAAGGGGAGACTGCTAAGGGGCACGTGTCAGTTGCTCTCATGATACACTCTTAACATAATTACAGTTGAAGAGAGCTTTTTCTCAGGCCTCTTAGGTGAAAAAGCCCCTTGCCAGTAATGTGTCTGGAAAAGTATCAAGAAATGTGTAATTGTAATTGAGCCAAAAAAGAATGAAGACAACACTTCTTCCTAAAAAGACCCAATTAAAACCCAAAGGAATGTGAATTATGTAGACCATGATGGCCACAATCTCAGCCATTTTTGTCTTTTTATTGAAAGAGCATTTTTTCTTAATTTCCCAGAAATTGTGAGTGTGGTTTTCTAAAAAAAGAGAGACAAAAATAGGATAGGCCCGAGAATGCTAAATTAGAAAAAAGAAAAATTTTAAATGGTGGCCTTCAATCTTAATTAATCTTAAGAACATTGATGTTTCATTGTTCATCATACCCTTGATGGCCAATGTCTCCATGCAGCTGGAGACCCAGGCTCACTAGTGTGTTAGGTGACAGTGAAATCGTCCCAGGCCTGAGGCTGCAGAGAGAGAAGCACAGCCGTTAGTGGGGCAGTTGGATCTGAAACACTGAGGGTCATTGTCCGCAGAGTGGACATTCCACAGGGCAGCGGCGCTTGCTGCCCCGGAGCCAGAACGGGAGCGCGCACTCAGTGAGCCACGCCATCGGGGAGAGACTGCATTCGCTGTCCTCTGCTTAGGAAGCCAAAGACAGGGCCGCACGTGTATTCGTTCATAAAGAGGGCCTGGTCCCTCACAGGTAGGCAGGTACAGGTGGACCTCATTAAAAATGAAATGTCTCAGGCTGTCCACTAGGAGGCAGGCTGCCATCAGCCCTGAACTGCCACTTTTCTTGTGATTTATTCCTGAGCTCCAGAGCTGTTAGAATTAATAAAGCAGGATGCTAGTGTGAGCTCCCTGAATAAAAGTTTTTATATATAAGTGCCTATGGGGAGAGATGTTCCAGAGGTGTTATATATTCAAAACTATTTTTATGTGGTTTTGGTATTTAAACGCAGACACGTGGGCTCTGAGAGAACACACGCAAAGCAAATTAGAGACATGAAAAAGAAGGGGTAAGAATTTAAACATCAGAAGCATTAGAGAAGAACTAATGAACCTCAGGACGTCATGGCAATTTGAAGGAAACCTCACAGCTTGCAGTTCATTGTCCTAAGGACTGTTTAATGAAAAATGGTATTAAATCTAAGAGAGGGCTGTTCAGGATTGTTTTGGGACACTGACTGATGTTAAAATAGAAGTAATCTTAAAAGGTGATTGGCTCTTTGTTTCTGTACATAGTCACGCAAAATACATTATGTAGTTTACCCGTGAGCACTGTGCCTTGTTCCCCAGAAAGCCTCACGGGAATGAGGCCAGAGGGTCTGGCGGCCCATCCAGTGTTTTCCAGTCAGACGGTAGCTGAGCGGAGATTTGAACCAGAACTGGATATGATAACCCTGCAGATTCATGTATTCATTCATTTTCTCGTTTGTTTTTCCCCTGAATTTCTGTTCTCTCGAGTGCTGCATGTGGCCTGGAATCAGTGAGCTACTGTCAAAGCTGCAGAGGGCCGCCCCAGAGCCTCGGGTTGTGAGTCAGAGCTGGAGAACGCCTACTTTTTATATGATATTCTTATCTAGTCTACACGTAGTCCTTATTCAAATGTTAGTAGCTCTCATAATGTTGTTAGAACAAGTGGGAACGTTGTTTTCTGGCCCAGGATCTAGTCTAGGATCTCATGTTGCATTTAGTTGTCGAGAATCTTTTTTTTTTTTTCAATTTGAAATATAGTTGTATTTTAGGCATATAGGAAAATGATTCAGTGATTATATATATATATATATATATATATGATTGTTTCCACTATAGCTTATTATAAGGTATTGAATATAATTCTCTGGCTGTATAGTAAATCCTTGTTGTTTATCTGTTTTACTTATAGTAGTTTCTGTCTCTTAATCCCATATTCCTAATTTATCCCTGTATCCAGTGGTAAACATAAGTTTGTTTGCTGTGCCTCTGTTTCTGGTTTGTATTTAATGATTCATTCTTATTATTTTTTAGATTTCACATATAAGTGACATCGTATAATATTTTTTCTCTGACTTACTTCACTTAGTAGAGTATTCTCAAGTTCCATCCATATTGCTGCAAATAGCAGTATTTTATTCCTTTTTGTGACTGAAGGATATTCCAGTGTGTGTGTGTGTGTGTGTGTGTACACACACACATACACATCTTCTTAAACCAGTTTTCTATTGCTGGGCACTTGGGTTGCTTCCGTGTCTTGGCTTGGTAAGGCTGCTGCCATGCACGCTGGGTGTGTGTGTGTTGCAGACGTGGTGCTAGGCCATGGTGTGGAGTGGGCTGGGCTGGGGCCTGGGCACCGTGGCTGCGGAGCTTGGGCTGTGGCCTGGGACCTGGGCTGCCTCTGTGGCCGGCCTCTCCCAGGACCTGTTGGCCCAGATCCAGCTCCAAGCAGGGGTGTGAGGCGGGCAAACCAGAGCTGTAGGCTGGGGACTGAACCGCTGTGTGCTCCTCCCAGGGGCTGTCTGCCCAAGGCCCATGGTTAACATGGTTGCCTGTTTTCCCACAGCCACGCTAACCAAATGTAGCCTTAGACTTGAGTGTTTGACAGTCTGACAGATGAGAAATGGTGTTACAATGGAGTTCTAATTTACACCTCTCTTTTCTGGTGAAGTAGAACTCCTTTTAAGATGCTGAAGGGCTGCTTTCAGTTCTTTAATTTTTGTGAATTGTATATTCATGTCTTTTGCCCATTTTCTTGATGGGTGGTTGGTCTTTTCTCCTCAGTTTTAAAAAGTTCTTTATATATGAAGAACATTAACCCTTTATCTGTGATTTTATGTTGAAAAAGTTTTCTCCCAGTGTTTTCCATTGGTTTCTGACAACCACCTGTTTTGGTATTTTTTTAATATAATGGTGGAGCTCCAATAATCTCCATTATTTTTAATAAATAAGACCACAGTACGTATATTAACTCTCATAGTGATGTAAACACACCCTTTAAAGACAGAGATGCTCGATAGATGTCAAGGGCTGTGCCCTTGTCGATGTGATCTTTTTGAGGTGGTTTTGAGGAGATGGTGCAGAGGAGTCTCCTGAGAGGTGTGGTCCTTACCGCCCACCCTCGACTCGTGCGCCCTGTGGCCTGGCTGTGGACCTGCTTCAGACAGAACAGTTAGCTGAGCTCCGCTCCACCCTCCCCAGGACTCAGGTGGGGGGCGACTCTGAGGCTGAGACGAGACGCGTGCATGTCAGCCTGCCCCCTTTCTGGTTTGGGTTGTGTACCTTCTGACTTTCCTGGTCAGACAGGCCTCACAGGGCAGGGGCAGCAGGGGAGGGGTGCTCTTCACGCCATCTTGGGCAATCTGAGCAGCAGTGTCTCTTTACTGCCTGGCTTTGCGGGGGCGGTGAGGCGAACTCAGGGCTCTCTGCTTCCTGAGCGCCATGACCGGCCTCTCTGAGCCTCGACTTTGAGGCCCGTTAAAGGCAGCAGATCCATGTGATCGGGACCAGTCTGAGGCAGACTGCCTGGGGTTCGGTCCTGATTTCGCCACCTCCTCATCCTGTGACACCTGGTCTCCGCTGTGTCTCGGCGCCGGCCTCCTCAGTGAGTGGCAACGTGAGAAATCTCAGGATAGTGCCCAGCAGAGTGCTAAGTGGTTGTTGACTTTTACCCTTATCAGCCCCAGAAGAGGTATTATAGGCTGTTGTGAGATCTAAGATGAGGCACAGTGCTTATCCTATGTACTCCAGACATTTTAATCCATTGAGTTTAGAAATAGAATGGCGTTTTTAAAAATCGACTTCTCAGGAAGGAAGTTTGTATTTCTGTGCTGCTTTGTGCATAGGAAATAGCATCACCCTCTACAGAACTGCTTTACGAGTTATTTCTGTCTAGAAAGGGGATGTCTTTGTTTTCTGGGCTCAGCATGTCCCAGGCTGCCTGAGCCTGGCTACGCACTCATTCTCTCAGCCAGGTTGATGCACTTCTTGACTTCTTTCACAATTTCTGCACTGTCTCCCCCGGTGGTCTCATGGATCCCTCCCTACAGCCCACCGTGGGTCAGTGCCTGCCGGTGGTAAGGTCTCTGCTGTTGAGAGCAGTTGAGTTTTTCATTCACTCAAGTGAGCGGCCGCCTGGCCTTTTACCACGTGTGCGTTTTTATCGAGGACACATGACCAAACATGACACAGGCATGGGCTTCACTCAGTCCCTGAAAACCTGCTCAGGTTATGTGTTCCGGCTGCGGCAGCAGACCAGGACACTCCCTGGCTCCTGTAGGCACAGCAGCGGAGGAGGAGGGCTGGTCACAGTCTCGGCAGACACTCAGGGTTACAGCTAGACGCCCGCTGTGTGCAGAGAGCATGGGTGGCGTCACGTGTCCTCCTTCCAGCCTCTGCTGTGGGCGCTTGTGAGCCTTGGCTTTACAGACGAGGAAACTGAAGCACAGACAGGATCACGAAGGTCACGTGGTAACTGAGGGGCAGAAGCGCAGCCCCCCAGGCTCACTGTGGCGCCCACCTGCCTGTGCCCAGCAGGGTCCCCCGTGTCCCCAGAGGCTGACGAAGGAGAGGGCTGAGGTCAGACGGGAGGCCCAGGTCACTGTGGCACCCACCTGCCTGTGCCCAGCATGGTCCTCCGTGTCCCCAGAGGCCGACGAAGGAGAGGGCTGAGGTCAGATGGGAGGCCCAGGTCACTGTGGCGCCCACCTGCCTGTGCCCAGCAGGGTCCCCCGTGTCCCCAGAGGCCAACGAAGGTGAGGGCTGAGGTCAGACGGGAGGCCCAGGTCACTGTGGCGCCCCCCAGGCTCACTGTGGCGCCCACCTGCCTGTGCCCAGCAGGGTCCCCCGTGTCCCCAGAGGCCGACAAAGGTGAGGGCTGAGGTCAGACGGGAGGCCCAGAAGAGCTCTGTCTGGCTCTCGGGGCCAGTCCAGGCCCTCTCTCCCTTGGAGGAGTGTTCTCCCCGACCCCACCCCCCTTCTCTGAAGTGTGGCTGGGCCTGCTTTGCATGCTTAGCAGAGCAGTGGGAAAAGTGCTGAGTAACCAGTGCCAGCTGGGCTTTTTGAGTTTTACAGGAGACTTAGAAGTCCTACTCCCTCAGTGACCAGGGAAAAAAGCTTTTATACAGTTACCTGACTTCTTGTGAGAGAAGCATGGAAACGGTAGGACCAGGGACTGTCCTTAGGTAACGCAAGAACCACACCTGTGTCTGAAGCGTGAGGCTTGAGGCTGGTACAGACACCAAGAAAAAACAGCTTTTCAGAATCAAGTGAAATCAACAAAAATGATTATAAGGACTACAAATGGGGAAATGAAGTATGGCCACATCCTGTGTACGATTAGATCAGATCTCTACTCCTAAAATAAGGGTAAGTCAGTAGAAAAATAAAAATAATGCCAGCAGTTGGGCCAGGTTTGCCAGGCACTGGAAGACAGCATTTCAGATACTGTAGGCTGTTTGGTTTGCACGTCAGAAAGACTGACTAGCAGAACTGGTCTTTTTTTTTCTTTTGAAAGTCGCTCAGTTGTGTCCAACTCTTTGCAACCCCATGGACTGTCCATGGAATTCTCCAGGCCAGAGTAGTGGAGTGGGTAGCCTTTCCCTTCTCCAGGGGATCTTCCCAACCGAGGTCTCCCGCATTGCAGAAGTGGTCTAGTCCTATCTCATTTTTCCCTAAGTGGTGGGAAAGATGGCCTGTCTAGTGAAAAGAGGTGGGAAAGGCGAGTTTTCTTGAAATTTAAAAAAACAGTCTGAGACTGAAGTCCTTTATTCCATAGGTCAGACACACAGGCCCTCTGTGATTGGTCTCCTGAGAGCAGTCTCTCCTGGCTGCACACCCAGCCTCGTGGCCCCTTTTCTGAGGAGGTGGTGTGAATCCCTGTGGGGCCGCCACCCTGCGTCTGCCCTCCAGCAGCTTACCTTGGGATCCTCTGTTTCAGGTCTCTGTCCTGGGATGCCCTGACCCAGCGGTGCATGAGATTGCCTATCAGTATGGGAAGAACGTGGGCATCGCTTTTCAGGTTGGTCTGCTGCTCTGGAGGGGTGCGGTCCAGCGGGCATGGCGGTGGGGATACTGGTGTGGCGGGGCTGTGACAGCCCTTTCTTCCTCTCCAGCTGATAGACGACGTCCTGGACTTCACCTCGTGTTCTGAACAGATGGGCAAACCGACTTCAGCTGACCTGAAGCTCGGGTTAGCCACTGGCCCCGTCTTATTTGCATGTCAGCAGGTAGGTTTTATGCACTTACCTGGGACACACTTCCGGGAGGCCCTGTGAGACCGGTACCTGCCGGGCATAGCTGATGGGAAGGTTAGATGAGGTGGGAGCGTTTCTAATAGACCAGAGTTCTAGATGTGATCCCAAGTACAGGACTGAAGCATCCAAGCCAGTCATTTTTGCCTCTGAACTCTGGTTCCTTGTCTGTAACATGGAGAAGATTATAAGCTTCCTTCCAGGGCCACTGTAAGGATGATATTCATGGAGATACTGTGTGCATTAAGTGCCGTGTGCATTTAAGGAAGCACTGCGATCATTTTCTGTGTGTCTTGGGCACTGACAGGGTAGGCAGTTTCCACATCTCCATTATAGGGCTGGACTTTGTGCATCAGAGCCCGTTAAACAGGCACGGGAAGGCCCCCAGCAGGAGTAATTCTCCAGTTCTAGAAATTTAACCGGACTGTTGGCTGCTCTCAGCGAGCCTCTGCCATTGCCTCAAAAATGTCAAGAGCAGAGGGATGCACTGGGACCACAGTTTCTTCTTGGTCCAGATTGAGGGGCTGTCTATTAAGGAAGGAAGTAAAGCTTCCATCATCTTCCCCTTAATATGCATGAAAAACTGGAAGCTTCGGAGAAGCCTCAGTGACTCGCAGGGCGGACCCGTCCAGATCCTGCTCTGGCCCCCGGCCACGCTGCTTCTGGCTTGCCAAATGCTCTCTTTGAAAGAAGTAGGACATTAGCTGGTATTTGGACTTCTTTCTAATAGATTTTCATCTTCATGTTTAATTCATTATTTAGCAAAGCTAAATGTTCATCACCAGGCTGTGAAATTTAGAATTAGCTCTGTGGTCCAGAATGTTGTAACTTGTCGTCTGCTGAAGATTCTGCCTCCATTTCTCTCAATTCACAAGGATCCCTCCTGTTTTCCATAGACCTCGGTGATTCCATTTGTGTTTGTTTTCTTATGGTCAGATTTTTAAAAATTGGATCCATTTTGATATTCTAAAAACCAGTGACCTTGCTTTCGCTCAGTTTCTGGTATAAGAAAACAGTCTTATCTTTTAGCCATACACAGGGAGATACTCAGAGAAGGCGGGTGCCTGGGGGCAGCAGGGGACAGAAGAGCGAGGCCGGGGACAGGCTCTGGGCGGCCCCTCGGGAAGCTGAGGCAGAGGTGAGAAGTGTGAGGGCTGCTAGGAGTGGCTCCTTTCTTCTGACTTGCCCAGCCAGAACTCAGAGCAATACGTTCTGACAGAAATCTGCCAGATCACCTTGTGTGCATTAAAGCGTGAGTGAGGGACTTTTTTTTTTTTTAACTATGAGCTCAAAAAAGCAGAGGATTCACGAGCCACGTCCATGTAATCCACGCCTCTGATTAGAAAGAGGCAGCACTGGCTGCAGACCCGCGGCTCCTTCCCGGGCCCCAGTGAGGAAAACGAGGGTGAGGAGCCACAAGCTGGGCCCGGCACTCTGAGCTGCTGCCCTGGTCCCTGGGCTATCAGGATGCCTGGGGAACGCGCCTCTCCCTAAAGAAGCCTGCAGTCTGCTGAAAGTCTCAGGGGGCTGTGCCGTCAGAAGTCTCCCCAAGCCTACCTAACTGTCCTGAGCCCCTGGGACTCAGTTAACAGCGGGGTCCCACTTCAACCTTAGGATGCGGAGTGTTTGCCTCTTCTGATTGTGTTTGACCACGAATCTATTTCAGAAGAAACACATTTACTTTCCTCTCCTCGAAGGAGTATCACTAATTCTGCCTGCAGATATGGAGGGAGTGACATCGGAGGGCAGTGGAGCACTCCCACAGATGGACTTGTCAGTTGTCTACGAGATTAAGTGATGGTTTTTTAAAAAAGGAAAAGGGACAAACAAAAGCATGCAGTGTACGAAAGCACAGCTGTGTATCACGGGGACACCCCAGCATCGCGACTCACCCTCACTGGCCAGGCTTCTCCCACCTGCCCAGAAAAGGAGTTAAGGCACAGCCTTTGGAGTGAGGCCGAGCAGGATGACGCTCCAGACAGGACTTGTTTCCTGAGCAGACTGACTGTTCTGTTTTGAGGCGCACGGGCCTACTGTTAGTCAAATGTTCTTTTCAAATAAAACATCACGTCTAGGCTCTACTAGTTCACACTGTCAAAAATTAAGATTCTTGGTCAGAAATTTGTCAAGATTTGTGGGCCTAAAATTGACTTGGGATAAAACAGTTTCCATAAAATAACATGAGACTGTGCAGTATCTCCACTGAAGGCAAACGCATTGCTCTTAACCTCTGATCTCACAGCTCCTCTGTGGGTAGGTCGTATGTCCCTTCTGCAAATAAGAAAGTGATGCTCAGACTTGGCCAGAATGAAGCCTCGGGTAAATGGTACAGCAGGCTTTGCATCCTCTCAGACCAGTGTCGTGTCCCCACACGCTCAGTATTACTGCTGCTGCCTGTGGGGATCAGCGCTGGTGTCCAAAGGGCCCGTCTGAGCCCCCAGAGGCCACCTAGAGCAGGGAACTGGCTTCTCCCATGCTGGAAAGGCTCTGAAGACACTCAGGAGTCCGTGTCAAGCCTTTGCTATTTGCCCATTTAGTGGAGTAATTCCAAGATGCCTGTCATCTTTTTCCATAGGTAGGTGTGTTTTATTTGCAGATTAATTTTTGAATTTTTCCACTTAAGAACATTGAGTTTCATTGCACCAAGACAAGCAACTTTGGGAGACCACTATTCCTTTCATTTAGCATGCTGACTTGTCTTACAATTGGGAGTTTGTTGATAGAAACCCCTTCTGTTTGGAACTCACTATTTTTAAAATCTCTCAGAAGGGGTTTTTCAGTCCACTGGGAATTGAAGAAACTCTTCAAACTCTGGGGCAGTCCCGGAGATGGCAGCACGCTCCATGTGCATGTGTACACATGCTACTATCTATAAAAGACACAAACCTTAACGTTAAAGTAAACCTTTAAAGAATAGAGGTTGGATTTCAGGATCTTCAGAAACCAAATGGAAGTTGTTTTCTTCTTTGGTGAGATTATATTTGTTCCCAGATACCCTTGAAAAGCTCTCTCCTTCCTTCTTCTGCATCTCTTCCTTCTGTGATCAGTCAGCAGACCTAAATGTCAACCTGTAGTCATGCTTCCAACTGCCGACACCACCACCACCAGCCCCGCACCAGCTGCACGGGCTTCTGCTATTGTTGTAAGTGTTGCCGCCTTAGAGTCACCCCCAACTTTTGCTTGAGTAACAAGTACACCACAGTTTACCGACCACCTTTTGTCATTAGTTTACGGACAGACCTCACAGTCAAGACTCTGATTTCGGCCACAGGTGACATCCTCTTAAGATCAGAGCTCAGGCAAGAAGAACCTTCCTGTCTCAGTGCGTCTGCAGGCAGGCCGGCACTCCTCCTGCCTGGTGCATTTCTCATGTCTTCTCTCAAGTTTCTGGAACAGGAACGCCTACGGGAAGAGTTTGATATTTGCATATTAAAACTGCATATACTTCATGCTTCAAAGGAAAGATGTAGTCAACACTCAATGGAAAAAAAAATTTTTTTCCCCAAATTTTGCTTTCTCAGTGCTTTTCATAGTAAAAGGAATCAAGAGAAACCATCCCATCAGCATATTTTACTCCAGTTGTTGGTACTGCAGGAAAATGCTCATCTCCCCTAAAAAAGGCAGTTTTACCAGTTGTTGGACCAGTATCACATTAGCTTTGAGGATACACAGCCTTCTAGAAATCCAGTTGTGAAATGTGGTGTTAAGTAACTGAGACCCTACTTGGTTTGACTCTTACCACTAAAATTGACTGATGGGAGCTTTCCTATGAAACTTACATTTTTTGTTCTTAAAAGACCAGTACCTGAAACTAATCACTGGTTTTCATTTAAGAACTAAGCAGGTGCCGCTCTTTACATTTCATAAAGTTATCAGCCGCCTCTCCTTTGTCTGGACACGTACTTTGTTCTGAAAGGAACATTCTTCATTCGTCATTTGCTGCCATCTAGTTGAGATTTTTCTGTGTGACCTATTTTCCCTTCCAGGATTACTAACACCATGGTGGTTCCAGGACAAAGCTGACTTCATCCCCCAGGCGCCCTGCCAGGGGAGCACTGGCCACTGCCCTGAGCACTGCCTGGCCGGAACCACACACCTTGTAACCTCATTTCACGGACTATAAGCTGTTAGAACAGGTTTCTGATCGTGTAGCTTGGCTCCTTCCTAACATAGACGAGGTGGAGGAACTCAGCTGTGGCAGCGGCAGGCCTTGAGCTTGAGTCTAGAGGAGGAAGTGATTTGGTGTCTTGGCTTCCTGGTTCTGTTCCTGGTGACAGTACCCTTACCTGGTTGCTAAGTACTACAGGACAGATTTTTCTCCTCATTGCACCTTGGACCTGTTTTCTGTTTTCCTCTTAACTGCCATCGGCTTAAACTGGTGTTTAGAATTCACTCCAGTAACCTGACTGCCGCTTCTGTCTTGGTCTCCTCTAACTCCATGATTCTCAACCTTGGCTGCGTATTAGAAATGCCCGAAGTTTTTAAAATATGACGCCGAGGCCAAACCCCAAGCCAGCTGAGTCAGAACCTTAGGGAGCAGATCCAGGCAGCTGCACCGGAAGCCTCCCCAGCTGACTGCAGGGCCGGTGGGCATCTAGCAGTGCTGCCCTGGTCCATCCATGAGCTGAGCTTTTCCTGGGAGTCCCTCTGCTCAGAGACTGGTGTCTCTCTCAAGTGAGATGCAGTTTAGGACTAAAAAGCACAAGGCTCATCCTCATCTTAGGCCAGTGATTTGATTTTCGTAGTTTGTAGGCAGGACTGGCATCCCCTGGGAATGCACTAGAAGGGCACCCTCAGGCCCCATGGCTGCTGATTCAGAAACTTCAGGGGAGAGGCCCAGTGGGCCCCCAGTGACTTGGGCAGCCGAGAGCTTGAGACCCTGAGGGAAGCCAGCAGGTGTCGGGGTGCACGCTGGCTCCTCCCCTCTCACTCAGCGTTGGACCCAGCAGAGAACACGTGGCAGAGTGAGCACTGGTCGAGGCACCTCTCAGGGCGTGGCTCGTCGCTGGGCCTGGAAGGAGGCATCCTCTTCACTCTGCTGCTGTAATTGGTACAGCTTGCTGCTCCCCCACCCCCATCATTTAAACCTTTGATCACCTTTTTTTTTAACCTGTTCTTACAAACTGAAGCTTTAACATTTGATTTCTCCCAAGAGCTCTAAGTAGGTTTTCTTTCTGGTTAGTTCCCAGAAATGAATGCTATGATAATGAGACGGTTCGGTTCACCAGGAGACGTGGACAGAGCGCTACAGTACGTATTACAGGTGAGACGATTTCAAAAGGAAGAGTGGCAACAGTAGGGGTGGCGCAGTGGAAGAGTCCTTTGGTAACCAGATTAATGTAACGAGTTTTAGACGCAAGACCAAGTTTGGTCAGGGAGTGTTCTATGTTTTCCTCCAAGAGTTTTATTATGTCTGGCCTATGTTCAGGTCTTTAATCCATTCTGAGTTTATTTTTGTGTGTGGTGTTAGGGAGTGTCCTTCCTAATTTAGTTTTACATGAGGCTGTCCAGTTTTCCCAGCACTGTTTACTGAAGAGACTGAAAATCACTGTATAGTCTCATCTCTTTTGTGAGATGAGGTGACCATAGGTGCGTGGGCTTTCCATCCTCTGCCACTGAGCTGCATTTGCTTTCATGCCAGTATCATACTGTCTTGATTACTATAGCTGTAGAGTAGGTACAGTCTGAAGTCAGGAAGCCCGATTCCTCCAGCTTCATTTTCCTTAAGATAGTTTTGGTTATTGAGGGTCTTTTGTGTTTCCATACAAATTGTAAAATTTTTTGTTCCAATTTTATGAAAAACACCATTGTTGGTAATTTGATAGGGATTGCACTGAATCTGTAGCTTGTCTCGGGTAACAGAAGTCCTTCTGACAATATTCTTTCGAGGACGTGGTACGTCTCTCCCTGTGTTCATGGTGTCCTTCATTAGTATCTTCGTTTCCTGCATACAGTTCTTTTGCCTTCTTATGTAGGTTTATCCCTAGGCATTTTATCCTTTTTGTTCCAGTGGTAAATGGGACTGTTTCCTTAATTTCTCTTTCTGATCTTTCATTGTTAGTGTATAGGAATGCAAGAGATTTATATGTATTTTGTATCATGCAACTTTACTATTTTCTGGTGGCATATTGAGGATTTTCTATGTATAGTATCATCGAAAAAGTAAGAGAGTTCCAGAAAAACATCTACTTCTCCTTTATCGACTATGCCAAAGCGTTTGACTGTGTGGATCACAACAAACGGTGGAAAATTCTTAGAGATGGGAATACCAGACCACCTGACCTGTCTCCTGAGAAATCTGTATGCAGGTCAAGAAGCAACAGTTAGAACCGGACATGGAAAAAGACTGGTTCCAAATAGGGAAAGGAGTATGTCAAGGCTGTATATTGTCACCCTGCTTATTTAACTTATATTCAAAGTACATCATGAGAAATGCTGGGCTGGATGAAGCACAAGCTGGAGTCGAGACTGCCAAGAGAAATGTCAATAACCTCAGATATGCAGATGACACCACCCTTATGGCAGAAAGTGAAGAACTAAAGAGCCTCTTGATGAAACAGGAGAGTGAAAAAGTTGGCTTAAAACTCAACATTCAGAAAATTAAGATCATGGCATCTGGTCCCATCACTTCATGGCAAATAAATGGGGAAACAATGGAAACAGTGACAGACTATTTTTTTGGGCTCCAAAATCACTGCAGATGGAGACTGCAGCCATGAAATTAAAAGACGCTTGCCCCTTGAAAGAAAAGTTATGACCAACCTAGACAGCATATTAAAAAGCAGAGACATTACTTTACCAACAAAGGTCTGTCTAGTCAAAGCTATGGTTTTTCCAGTAGTCATGTATGAATGTGAGAGTTGGACTGTAAAGAAAGCTGAGTGCTGAAGAATTGATACTTTTGAACTGTGGTGTTGGAGAAGCTTCTTGAGAGTGCCTTGGACAACAAGGAGATCCAAGCAGTCCATCCTAAAAGCAGTCAGTCCTGAATCTTCACTGGAAGGACTGATGCTGAAGCTGAAACTCCAATACTTTGACCACCTCATGCGAAGACCTGACTCACTTGAAAAGACCCTGATGCTGGGAAGGATTGAAGGCAAGAGAAGGGGACAACAGAGGATGAGATAGTTAGATGGGATCACCAACTCAATGGACCATCCCCAGACACGAGTCCAAGTAAGCTCCACGAGTTGGTGATGGACGGGGAAGCCTGCTGCAGTCCATGGGGCCACAAAGAGTTGGACAAGACTGACAGAATGAACTGAACTGACTGATGTATAGTATAGTATATCATCTACAGACCATGATGGCTTTACTTTTCTATGCGAGGCAATCACTGTTGAGTAATAGCAGTGAGTGGACATCCTTGTCTTGTTCCTGATCTTGGCAGAAATGCTTTGTTTTTCGCCAAGGAGAATGTTGTTTGCTGGTGGTTTATCATAGGTGGCCTTCATGTTGAGGTAGGTTCCCTCTACGTCCACTTTCTGCAGTTTCTGTCAATTTTGTCAAAAGCTTTTTCTGCATCTATTAGAAATGATCGTATGGTTTTCATTCTTCAGTTTGTTAATATGGTGTGTGACACTGGTTGAATTGCATATACTGAAGAATCCTTGCATCCCTGGGATAAATCTTACTTGGTCATGATGTATAAACCTGTTAATGTGTTGTCAAATCCGGTTTGGTAGTACCTTGTTGAGGATTTTTGTGTCTAAAATGTGTCATATTTTGAAACACTTGGTAAAGAAAATCTGAGTCCTTTCAATCATGATGCTACAGATATCTTGTTCTGAATGACAGGGAACCATGCAGAAGAAAATAAAATCAACTATATGTCTTGATATTTCCATAAACATTTTGACATAATAGAAATAGTAAATATAATTATTTTACTAGTGTTTAGCTTTTTGAAAGAACCAACATAAAAACATGGTTACAAAATGGAATGCAAATCTCTATAGGGTAAAGATAGAGGAAAGAGAAGGAGCAGTGGTTTCCTCGTCTCAGATGAGATGAAGTCAGAAGCTGATGCTACATGACGACAACAGTGACCAGTAGAAGGACTGAAGACAAACAGTCTGGTCAAGCTGGGAGACAGTACGGCTGGGCTTAAACCCGTCTTAACAGAAAGGCAATAGATAATTAAAACCAACAGACAAAACTGGTGCCTTTGGAAGAAGAAACTTGATTTTCATTTAAGCTCTTCTATATTATAAATGTATTATGTTAAGTTGCACTTAAGAGTTTTGCACTTAAGAGTTTTACTGTATCAATTTTAGTGTATGTGTAACTTAAAAACTAATACTTAAATGAAAAATAGGGGGAAAATAGATGGCTACTTGGTATTAATGAGTTCACTGCTTGGCATGGTAATAGAATAAAAATGTGCTTCAGTCTGAGAAAGTGGGAGAGACACAGAGAACATTAGAAACAACGTCCAGCTCTTAATCAGATCTCCAGAGGATGTTTTAACTCACTGTAGCAGGACTTTAAAGAGCTGACCCCAGTGGCTGACGTGCATCTGTTCTGTTGTATTTTCTTCCGCGTCCGGTAGAGTGACGGTGTGCAGCAGACAACCTACCTCGCCCAGCGGTACTGCCACAAAGCGGTGAGCGAGATCAGTAAACTTCGACCATCCCCAGAAAGAGACGCCCTCATACAGCTTTCAGAGATGGTGCTCACAAGAGACAAATGACACCTCTTTCTGGTATTTCTGGCAGCTATTTTACCAGATTGTGCCTCAAAAATTCTGTGGAATACACTTTGCTTCATGTGCAGATAACCAAAAAAATCATTTAAAAAGATCATTTCCTTATTAATGGGACTTTTTTTTTATTGGCAAAGTTTTTCAGAAAACTTTCTAAATGTATTTAAACCATCTGAATCTGTCATTCTAGTCCTATAAACTCTAATCGAGGTATCTTGATGGTTATATGTGGTATTGTTTACACAGTTATAGTAGCCACATGTAAAGCCATTACACAAATAAATAATCAATGTTAAAATTCATATGGTTTATCTTGTTTCACCATAGGAGTAAAGATCATAAAACTGAAGTCTACATTTCAGTCCACGTTAGATTTTAACAGTATCCAAAATTTCATATAGGAGAATGGTTTATTATAAAAGACTGTACATAAAATTTAGACAACAGGTTATATACAAAATTAAGAGAACAGTCCACTTGAAAAAAATGAAGAAGGTAGCTGATCACCAGTGATACTAAAATCATGTTTAAGATTAACAAAGGCAAAATGCGTATGCAACAGTCACATTGATTTGGTAGCAATAATGGCCTTTAATTTTCAGAAATAAACATCTTGCACTAGTCTTAACATTTACTATACTGTGGTAAGTCTGAAACGCCCAGTAGTACATAACTAGAAATCCAAACAAATCATTGAAACACAGAAACCCACGACTGAGTGCTCTACTTCAGTGTCCTAGGCAACAGAGAATTATACACGATGAGAAAACACCCCTCGAACCCTCCCTTAAGGGGAGACACACAAAGTGCACATGTTGCATTTCAATTATGTCAAAAGACAGCACAGATCTGTTGGCCAGGTATATCCCTGTTCAATGATTAATACATGGCGCACCTTTTCCCCCCAATTACTGTACATTTAAAATCTTTTTATGTTGCAAGTGCCAGGTAATGGGTTAAACAGTGCCTATTCAAAAATCCATTGCGTTCACTTCTACCAAAAAAAAAATATGTAAAAGATAATTAGCATTTCCTATCATTGAATCAGTATATGACAGTCCACTGGAAAACCAGAGGACTTGGAGCAGTCCTTAAGAATCTCACCTACAGCATGTGCACTTTGACATATTATCTTAGCTTTGAAAAAGCTACTTTAGAAAAGGAGTTCAGTAGACTGACTTGTAAATAACCATCTGTGATTTTAAATTCTGCAAAAATCAGCCACTGCTATTGGGATAGGTTGAGATAAGGCTAAATTTTTTTCCAAGTTAATATATTGAGAAAATAGAACCATAATTCTGCAATAAATCGGTATCTTTTATTTATCATTATTTTTAAAGCAAACCAGTGAAGGAAACGACAAAAAAACCTTTGGTTCACTTACGTATTTATGAATGGAAAAAATTTATAATGCAAATTCACTGATTAAAAAACTTAGGTACCAATTACAACATTACAGGTAACCCTTTGTTTTTGTTTTACGTGGAGAACTTAGAGACTCAGTTCATTTCAAGAGACCTAAGTACGTGTACTCCAAGTATTACACAAATTGGAAGCATCTTGGATTTTTTTTAAGTATATTTCAATACATAAATTTGTATGCATGCTTTAAACAAACTATATTTCAAGAATGAGAGAGTCTAAACAAAAAGTATGACCAGCACCAGCATTTAAGTTTTCTGATTTTTAGTATTAGTTTGACAGAGCGTTAGTAACCATGCTGCACTGAGACATGTGATGGCACGATCTGAATCACGATTTATTAAATAGACCCCACACCCCCAGAATATTTAGGCTGGTCATCAGGTTAACAATGTGTAAGTAAGTATGTAAGCATAATCTGTGACAGGCAGCCTCGTGTAGAATGCTGCTCAGCAATCCACAAACTGCCTCAGAGATTTATGCTTATAAGTAGACATTCAATTATACCAATAAAACAGCATGTTCTGAAAATATGGGCACATTTTAAAACATTTTAAGACAATTCTGTTAACCATAATAGTCCCACAGTATGACTGAGTGATAATACGAATCTACTTTAAAAGCAAAAATTTAATCAGTATAGTGCATGATTGATTCCACATAGTTTCCTGGGAACAGACCAGTCACTCGATTGCAGACTCCTTCATACCAGCCATCGTCGTTTTTCTTTATTACATAGATGATTGCACCCTCCATAAACGACAGCTCATCATCCTTGTCTTTTGTATAATCGTATATTGCCACAACTGTGGAGAAGAATTGGAAGATCATGTGAGTGCATTATATCCAAAGTTTAATTGAATTTTTAAATGTAATGCCAACAAATAGTATAGCAAACCCAAGCTTTTTATGAATACTCTTTAATTCTTAAATCTATATATCCAGGTAAGTCACGTACCCAACTGTGTGCCGAAATCACTAGCTTGATCTTCAGGCCAAACTGACAAATAACTTGAGAAGTCAAGAGTTCTACCAACCTATTTCGGAAAGGTCTCTGAATTTTAGTATTTATTACATGTTTCAATTCATTTGTTCAAATATCTACTAAGTGCCAACCATATGCAAAGCACCATTTATCAAAGTAACTATTGAGTGAAGCTGCAGAGCCAATCAGTAAACCAGGTAACAGCCCGAGCTATCTAATTTAAAAATATACATATATTGTGAAGTAAATCTCATCCTGCTCATCCCAGAAAAATACTCATATGTTCATATAATTTATGGGGCTATATCTAGATTTAAATATATATATACACCTTAGAGGTCAGCAAGAATTTTTCTTTATTTTTAAAGGAGAAATAGGTAAGTAAAGACTCACATAAGACTTAAGAGAACATTTTTGCCATTTATTGTGTTATCTGTGATTATGCTGAGTACAAAATATCCATTTCCTTGCAAACAGTGTTGTGGAGAGGAAAGACATCAAAAAATCACTAGCTTTCCAAACCACTGGTTTATTAAGTATTCCTTCTTTCTGGCTTTATAACATGATCATTCTGGAATATGCAATTTTCCAATATATGTGAAAGTATGTCATACAAAATTTTTTTCATTACCTCATGTAATCTTTTTCTTAAAAGAGGATTTTTAAGACATTTAAGATATTTTGGAATTCATTTTTTCCTTAAGAAAGGTGGCTATGCTCCATAATTATTCTGAATTAATAAATTACAATAAGGAAGAGACCCGAAGTACTGATCCACAGCATCATTTGATAAAGTAAAACAGGCGATCTTTTTTTTCCCCTTTACAAAACAGTATATGAAGTAAACTCAACAAGTACATTTTCCTCCATTATAATCCTGCAGTGAAATCACAGCGTAATCAGAGGCTCAATTAACATGCCCAGTTTCAAAACACCAAAACATACAGCATAAATAACATTAATTATTCTGGTATTTTTGGCTAAATAACCACCCAAGAAAACCAAGTGACTGCTAGAAAGAAACATTTTCTTTTGTATTCCGTCACATTTTTAGTGGTATAGATGAGTTTTAAACTGATCATGACAATGCCTGATATCCTCAAAGTCATTCAGCAAAATTAAAATAGTATTTCCTCATCTTCTTAGTTCCACTTATACTAAGAGCTGATAAAAAACACTACACCCAACTCATTGTCTCTATTTGCCAAACCCCCTCTGTAAATGAAACTTAGTCGCCCCTCCCCTTGCCCAATGCATATATTCTCATGTAACAGTTCTCACTGCTGAGTATTTAACCATTAACAATGTGCGTCCATCCTAGTGTGTAGGAGCCTAGTCCACATAAAGGTCTGAACTCTCCCTTCTCTATATACTCACTGTAGGGTTCTGTGGGCCTAGACATCTAGTATTCTTATCTACATCTGTCATGAATGCATGCATGCTAAGTCACTTCAGTCGTGTCCAACTGTGTGTGACCCTATGGATGCTTTGCAGCCTGCCAGGCTCCTCTGTCCATGGGATTTCCCAGGCAAGAATACTGGAGTGGGTTGCCATGCCTCCTCCAGACCCAGGGATCAAACATGTGTCCCTTGAATTGCAGGCAGATGTGAGCCAACAGGGGAACCCCTACATCTGTCTACATGATAAAAATTTGGAGATAGCTATCTAGTCCCTCTGAAATCATCTTTTTCCTCAACTTAGAAACAATGCTTTTAACTCGTTATAGATACACTGTCTTATTAAAATATTTCAGCCTCCTGAATATCATCCTCAAAATTAAACATACTATTAGTCTAATATAAATGACTGAATCTGGCTTCTGCAACAGTCATGTCGTACTGTTGGATTAACATATTCAATTGAAATCCTATTAAACCTGGTTTTAATCATCTTGTGACTTATAAAGGTGACTATTAAAGGCTTTAAATATAACCCTACTGAATACCAACTTTCTGATTAAGACCAGGAGTCCGTAAACAATGGCCCATGACCAAATTCAAACCAAAGCCTTTCTGTCAATAGATTTTACTGGGGCACAGCCACATCCTCACTTGTGTTCCGTCTATGACTGCTTGTTTTGTTTTTCCCCCTTTGGTTGCGCTGCATGGCTTGTGGGATCTCAGTTCCCCAACCAGGGTTTGAACCCGGGCCCTCAGCCCGGAAGCGTGAAGTCCTAACCACTGGACCGCCAGGGGATTCTCAACGACTGCTTCTGCGCTACAACAGTGGGGTTGAGTAGCTGTGACAAGTCTGAATGACCAGCAAAGTTTAAGATATTTCATTTTGCAAATATATACAAATATCAAAGAATTATGTTGTACACCTGAAACTAATATGTCAATATACCTTGATTACTTAAAAAGTTTATTATTTGGTCTTTTCCAAAAAATATGGTGACTCCTGGTTTAAGACTCATTATTTCATTCAACTTGTGAAGAAATTTCTTTAATCCTGCTCTATTACCAAATACATTAACCATTATATCATTCCAAATCTGTTACGTAAATATAACTTGTCCCATTTTCATAGTTATTTAAATTTGCTCTTCCATACCAGAAAATATGGGTCAAAACACAATTCAAGACTGCTCACATTTATCACTCTCATAATAACAACAGCATATCTATTTGAAGGTACATGAGAATCTAAATATGAAGTAGAACATTCAAGACTTCCTCAGTAATATGTAGAATATTTACTGTTTAAAAATATAAAAAGAAAACAGCCTATTTACTTCAACCATGTATTTAAAACTTGGGTAGGAAAGAATGCTACAGGTATTTGCTTAAGGTGGCAATCAAATGTGATCAACTACATAGCATGCATTTTTCAGAACTCTACAAAGACATTTTTATTGGCATAGAAGTAGATGACAAAAAGCAAATAAACTCACAAAAAACAGTTTCCTTCCCACCCACTACTACTTAATAATTACAGTGAATGTCAGATAATGCAGGTGAATTTGGACATCAGAGTTACACATAATTTCAACATTCTGGTGATTATTTTCTCATTTACAAGATCAAGTAGCTGAAAACCTTAATTGAGGTTTTTTTCTCATATATCTCCCAATATATTTTAAAATATTTAGATATGAAAGTTTTCTAATTTTATTGTAACAGCTTAGAAACTTGGTTTTAAATCTTAATTACATGAACTTACTAGTAAATCATTTAACTCCTTCTCTGTGCCTTATCTGTTTATCATCTTAAAAATCGCAGTCAAGTTGGAGATTTGTCATTTGAAAAATCACAATTAACAGACTATATTTTCAATTTAAAAAATTAAAAATGTCTCTCCAGATGAAAGGATAAAGATGTGGTATATGTATTTAATATATACAGTGGAATACTACTCAGCCATAGTAAAGACAAAAATGATGCCGTTTACAGCAACATGGATGGCCCTAGAGATTACCTCACTTACTTACTACTTACTAAGGGAAGCAGTCAGAGAAAGACAGATACTTTGTGATATCACTTATATGTGAAATAAAAAAAATGATACAAAATGAATTTTAAAGAAAAATAGAAACAGACACACAAACATAGAAAAACTTAAGTTACCAAAGGGGAAGGGGGTAGGGTAGGGATAAACTCAGAGTCTAGGATTAGCAGATACAAACGACTATATATAATATAAACAGCAAGGACCTACTGTATAGCACAGGAAGCTATATTCAATATCCTGTAATAAACTATAATGGAAGAAATCTGAAAAAGAATTCAGATATATATACACACACATACACTTCGGCATATAACTGAATCACTTTGCTGTACACTAGAAACTAACACAACACTGTAAATCAACTATACTCCAATTAAAAAATAAATAGAAAATAAAGAATCCTTGCTTTATATTGGGAAATGTGTAGGAACTAAATCATCTTGGCTGAATAAGGGTGTTCAAAAGGTAGAGACATACTGGACTAGGTGTTCCTTACAGCTCTAAAATACGATCATCGCTGGTTCCTTCCTGTTACAGCAATTCAGTGATGACTGTACCTTACCTTTCTCAATATAATTCTTGGGGGCCCAAGCAGGATCCCCATCTGCGTATGGGTCGTTATACTGAACTACTGCGGCCTCCTCATCTTCATAATCCACTGGTGGCGGCGGTGGCGGAGGTGGCGAGTCATCAAACATGGGGATGTCGTCTGGCGGAGGTGGTGGTGGTGGAGTTGGACTATCGGCAACTAAAAAATTCAGATAATTAATTGAAGTCAGAAATCAGATTAGATGGAAATTCCTAAGTTAACAGAATTTAAGGAAGCTCTATCATATACAGCATGCACTATAATAATACATGCAAGATTAGAAATAAAAGCTTGGTGTGTTAAAGCTTCTACTACTTTTAAGAATAATTTTGCAATAATAAAATGAGCTAAAATTAAAGGTATTAGGAAGTACTACAAATTAATGAATGCAGAGGTTAGGAGACAATATGTCTTTTTTTTTTGCTTTTTTCTTTTAAATAAGACTACAGGAGGAAAGAAGTTCCCTTACTCCAAGGTTCAGGTCGCAACAAATGTCACTCTTTAGTTAGCCTCTCTCCTTAAATAAGCCTTATGTCATATCTGTCATTTGGACTATGGTAAACATTATGAATGTTAGTTTAATGGTTTGATAACCATTTATTGTGCACATTCATGTCCCCGATTTTGGCTTTTAGTTACCTTTAGTTTCAAAGAAATCTCTAGTGGGTGGATATGTGTTGATTTTTATTTGTTTTATGCAAGGGGAAAAAAAAGCTGTGGTGTTAGGTATGATTCTATGTGTGCAGGTTTTCTATTATTTAAATTTTAACAAAAGAAAATTTAACAAGATTTAGAAAAATCTAAAGTTAAATAATTCTAAGCTAGCAGAAAATCTCATTAAATATTTTTTTAATGTTTGTATTCATAATCAACTTTAAAAAAAGATAATCAGCTTCTTCAATGTAGAAAGCAAGCTAAGACTTCTGTATTATTGCTTATAAAACTAAGAATGGAATGAGGGAAAGACTAGATCCTAAAGATCCAATTTCCTAAGAATATATCCTCAATAAAAGATTTTAAAAATAAAGTACTGCAGG
The DNA here is from genome assembly GCF_055505025.1 of Bos grunniens. Lineage (NCBI taxonomy): Eukaryota > Metazoa > Chordata > Mammalia > Artiodactyla > Bovidae > Bos > Bos grunniens. Next base: position 65,670,579 of record NC_141177.1, read on the forward strand.
AAGATGTTTTAAAAAAAAAAAAAAAACAGAAAAAACTCAAATCATGCAAAACAATAAAAACGATTCACACCTCAAGTTCTAGATGGCTGTGGTATGTATATGTGTGATTTAAATAAAGGTGTAAACAGTGAAATGGAAAAAATGTCATGCTAGAATTGTTTCAATGAATTACTATGATACCAGGTAACAAATGCTCCCAATATTAACGAATTCAGAGCTGAAGCACAACTAATTCTTAAATTTCTGATCCACAAATTTCTTAAAAAAAAAAAATGAAAATATTTTGATACAAAGAATTATATAGTCTCCAGTATCTGAGAGAATTCAGAATTCGAACATACGAATAATTCCAACATACTACCTCACCTGCCAATTTCTGGGGCTATTTATATGATCAAAGAAAATGGTCATCATCTATTCTAAGATAGTGTTAAAGTTTTCAACACCCTATTTGCAGTAATGAGCTGAGAATATAACCAAAGAACCCAGATTTAAAACATATGCAAAACATATGCACATAAGAGCCCTACTGACAACCACTTTAATTCTGTGATTTCTATTTTATCCTATTTGGGGTGAGAAAGAAGACTATTAGGAAATAAGTCCTGTGTGCTGATGCTCATTCGAATGGACAGCTCTGACACAGGTGTGCAGTTTATTCTTCCGACAAATGCTAGGATCCATTTTATTTCTACCAATCCCTTCTCCATAAAGCTTGCTAATATTATTGAGATGAGAAGAAAATGCATATGAATCCATTCTGACAGTAAAGAGTCATAGCTCATATCCTTAATATGGCTTAATGAATAAATTATGTATGTTTGCCTGAATTCTTAAAGTGCATTTACTCTTGATTTATATACAACTTACTAGTCTATTTTTCATTCAACTGTCTTTATACCCAACTGCTGTTAATTTACATTGGCTTATCTTCAAATTGCATACACTGGGGCAAGCGTCTTGTCATCTAATTCTCTGTGCATAATACTCTGTCTAACACCATGTATAATTAGTTCAAAAACGCTTTCTGATGTTAATCATAAACAGATGTAAACACACTGCTTTTTTAGATGCTCATGTCTTAAACTGAAACACATTTACTAATAGGTTAACTGCTCTGTGCATTCATTATTACCACTCTGTCAAAGAAAGTGAATATTAAAGAACATATAAAATTTGTAATTCATAAAACATTTAATATACTGATACCAATTTAACAACAATCTTCCTAACATGCTTTCAAAGAAAACAGATGCCAAATAAAACGAAACAAGGCATTCTGTGGCACCAAGAGAATTACTGACTCAAGATCACAAGTTTGGGAAAAGAACTGAAACAGTACCATGGCTTCTAGAGCAAAGACCATACATGTACATTACACTGAATGTCTGTTTAAAAAAAGGATTACCAAATATCTAATCAATGAGCTTTGGACTCACTAAATGGATGTTTATTATGGCTATTTTAAAACATTTCCTAAAAATTCTCGGCTATTAGGCAGTTCAAAGGTTGAACTGGCTTTGTTTTTAAACTCTTGCAAACAATTTTTAAACTCTTGGAGCACCAAGAATCAGCAATTTACCTTTATCCACTAATTTTTTAAAAAGAAGATTCGCTTATTTTTACATGTTTAAACACATAAGAGTTTCCAACCAAATGTAAGTGATAAGGTTGGTTTAGGCTCAGAAATTTCAGCATCATGAAACTTTTATAGAAAGTCTATTAAATCACACATTTCTTAAAGATGGGGACTTTGTCTTAGACTATGTATATTCCTCCCAGAGCCTGGGACATAACACTGAGTAAACAAATATTTGACTGGACGAAGGGAGGAAACGTGGAGAATAACACAACAAGGTCAGGAGAAGCTGCAGGATGGAATTTGCCACAATGTTTTCTCCTGGAAGATGGGCTGGTCATTTGAGTTACACATCTTGTTCAAACCTTTCTGAGATTTATGTGCATGGTGATGATGCCAAATGAAGTGAATTAGTACGCGACCACCTTACCATCTTCAGCATTTTTGGCGTAATATAATTCAATAATAGCAGTATTTTCCATTTTGCCAAATAACATTCACTATTATCATGTAGTTAGGATTATGTATCTCCCAGAACGTCAAAGTAATCAGGTGGTAATTAAAAAATAAAAACTTCTATCCTAATTCATATATTCAAAAGAATTTCCTAGTCAATCTGACCTTCCTTCAAAAAGATCTAAAAAAGGTAACAAGTCTGCCTGTTCAGAAATCATCCTCATGGGCCAAAACATAAAGAGGGCTCTACATGGATCATCACTTAAATGGAGTGCATGGATGTAATTTACTTATTCTTGCAGATCCTTGTTTATCCTAATAACAAATCTTTATATAGGTTCAAAACTGTTTATGCATAAAAATTTGAACAAATCTTTATATAAGTTCAAAATTGTTTATGTATAAAAATCAAAGGCTACAAAGTTTTCTTCAAAAATGTTTTGTAACTAAAGGAGAAAATGCCAAAAAAAAAAACCACCCAAAAACCAAAACAAAGAAAATAAAACAAACCACCTGTCCTAATAAATTTAATCTCACAGTGTAACGATGCATCTTGATGAGTTAGCTGGCAACAGAAAACTAATTCCCCTAAAAACTATTGAAAGCTAGTAGTTTCAACACAGTTTTAATTTGAGGCTTTGATTATGCTTTCCTTAAGAATCTGCAAAGATCTGATTTCATGTTTTAGAGCATGTGAATACAGAGGAAATTGCAGTTGTGACATTCATCTGAGTCAGTAACCATGCACACAGAGGAAAACTGAAGATCGTGCTCTTCAGTTTCAATAACGGATCTGCACCTATTTTCAAGGTAAGATTAGCTTCTCAACAAAAGTAAGGAAAATGATGACTCATCAGCCATGCATGCTATAAGGAGACAGCCTCTACTCTTGGACAGCTCAGGTTTTCCAAACTTACTGTTTTCCTGCACCCTGGCCACGAAGCCTGTGAGAGGTATCTGTGGAGTCAACTGAGGCATAGGGGGAGGGGGTGGAGCAATAGAAACTGGCGATGACAACACAGAATGGGGGAAGTAAAACAGATAAAGGAAAGAAAAGGAAACAAACAAAAAGCAGAAGTCAGTTACAAGGACCACAAACATAAGTATGCAAAGAACAGTTTGTAAATGAAACAAAACAAAACAAGAAACAAAACAAAAACCTGCAGAACCTTCATTTCCCACAAACAAACCTAAAGCTGAGTTGTGCTTAGCCAACTGGTAGTTTTATTAAAAAACAAATACATTTATTTTAATCCTACTGTTATAGTGTTTGGGGAAGATTTAGATTTACCATCACCTTCACTTCTATGCAATGAAAATTTTGAATTCTAAGAAAAGACTTTAACAAAACAGGTAAGAATAAAATACCAATAAAGGTTTCTAGGATACTGTTAGTTCACCTTACCTCTCTAACCCTAAGAGGTATGTCTAGCTTAAGGGTAATGCTGTAAATCAGAATTCACATAAACAAAACAAAAATGTTATGGAATAGCTGTTTATTCCATGTATAAATAAATGCATTAGTTATAGGTTTCCTTTAAAAACAGTTCTTATGTATCTATAGCATACATCTAAATTATATAATATAATCTTATTATATATAACATGCATGTATAATAAGATTAACTATAATGTATATTATATAATTACATGATAGTATAAAATCATGATTTATCATGTAAATTGCATATGATTTAATAAATTATGATTATAATTATATAACAATTGTATGATTATATAATATAATCTTATTATATACAGTAATATAATCTCATTATGTAGCTAAATATATTCTATATATCAGCTCTCTAGGAAAAAAAAAAAGGTTACTATTATTTTTTAAGTTGACAATTTTAAATACATCACTCTTAAATTTACTAGGGAATAAGAATGCTCCATATACCATGTTAATTGTTTACTGAATTTCAAGGGATATTTCAAGGGACCTTCTTCCTTTTGTATCACAAAATTCTGTTTACTGGCAGTCACCAAGAAATGACACTAAATCGACAGGGAAAATTTATTGGCTCCCAAAGATCATTTAATTGAAAGACTGTTTCCATTAATCCAATCTAAAAATTGTTTGGTAAGCATAAAAATCTGAAAGAGGTTCAGTGTGTACAAATAAACAACAAAGCAATGTATGTGTATTTATATCCATTGTATGGCTAAAAACAACATTGAATTCACTATGAAATTAGTCCTGCTTCGTTCTGATACTCTGTATATAGAAGTATATACATGTGTGTATATACTTGTATATACATGTGTGTATATAATGTTCCAGTATATACACATTTATATATGATAGTTTTAATAAATAAAAGATTATATACCTTTTCAATGTAAAAAAATTTTTTTTAAAACTTCCACAAACCTAAAAATTTAAAAAAACAACCCTTAGTAACTAGCCATGCTGGTTAGTACATAAAGAAAAGAAAGGTTATGCTGCAATAATACTAATCATATGCACAGAATATGCACATCAAAACACTAAAAACACTCACATGCTACCACTACAACACCAACAGTAACTCGGGTTGAAGGACAATTGATTTGACAATACATAATCGTATGTTTAAAATGTGAAGCAAATTTGCTTTACAATATCCAAAAATATGGACAATCAGTAATGACAGTGTCTTCTTTGAGGATAAGCAACCAACCCAAGCGTGTTAAAACAGAACTACACAAACAGGTATCAGGTGAAGAGTCACCAGAAGCCCTATTTGCGGAGTCAACAGTAAATGTCTAAGTGTGGAAAAGAAAAAAAAACACAAAGATGAGATCTAAAAATGCAGCATAATATGAAAAAAAAAGGTTCATGAAAGTAGTGAGACTAATGATCAGATTAACTGCGGGATTCTCAGCCACCAGCTACTTTTCTTTACCAAGAGGAGAACAGGGGAAATGTGAGGTAAAATTCTAACGGAACATTTCTCAGGAGCTTGGATGAGAATTTCAGTCTGGAAAAGGGTTCTATAATATAAATTTTGGGATTACTTGTGAATTATGATATTTCTGCTAAAGTGATTTTCAATTCTTAGAAGGCTTTTTGCTTATAACCACAATTAAGTCTTTAAAATTTAACCAAAAAAAGAGAGAATTTAGTTCTACTTTAAAACACTTGTTGAAAACATGCATCATAAATAAAAAGAATTTAAAACCCAACTTCCTGTGTAAATATGGAGTGTTCAGTATTTTTTAGGTAACATAAAATAACAAGCAGCTCCAGAAAGTAGCCAGAAAAACCACATGAGAAAGCATGTCTGAGTCTATGTCTGGTGATCACTGTTTCAAGCCAATAACAAATACTGAACAACTGGCTCATTTCAGATTTCTCCTGGTTGGATTGAGCATCCTGATATGGAAAGTGAAATTAATGACTACTCACTCTATGCCAAAGTTATTTTCTAATCTTATCAGCCTTTAAACACTGATTGCAGTTAGTGTTGAGATGTGCACTCTGAGGTGAACAGAAAGGATTTATCAAAAGAAAGTCCTCCCCACTGTTATAATTATTAGAGACAGAATAAGCAGACATCAAGAATGGTTTTTAATGGTCTGGAACTTATTTCAGTATAGGTTAAAAAGCTTAAAAGTGATAGCCAGCAATTTTGTTATATTATTGAAAAGAAAAATTGTCACAATATTTTTAATTTTACTGTTATCAAACTGTATCAAACATGCCCTTATTTTTAAATTCAGCCTAATTCATTTCAGAGTTTTGCCTCTTTAGTTCTATTTACAGTATACTCAGTGAATCGGAAGGTTTTCAAAGTGATAAGCAATTATTTTTAAAATTATATGATTCAAGGTCTAACTTCTTAAAACAAACATGAAATAACATGGTTTCAATTGTTGTCTATCACTGGCAAGAACAATTTAAAATAATTTCCTTCAAAAGGAGCTCCACTGCTGCGTGCGCCTGCTAAGCACAAGCTTACTTGAATTCTGAGAATAAAGTGGACCTCCATTAACATGAGGCTGAGCAGAAAACTGAGCCGTCACAGAGGGAGTCCGTCTGTATCCACCAGAAGATGTCGAGGAAGTGGTAGAGTTGTGCCGAGAAATCTGCCTGGTCATTGTGCCATACTGGGAACCAGGAGCTGAGCCCGGGGCTGCTGGAAAGCATTAGTCAAAGGCAACCAACAAAGAACTTGAGCATCGCGGGTAACCTCCGATGGCAGAACAAAGAGAAGCAGACTCTCAGCAAGAAACATTTTTTATCACTTTTTAAAGTCCACAGCACAAAATAAAGAAAAAAGTAAAGATACAACACAAATAGCTCTATCTCTGAACTTAAAAAAACTTACAAAAAAGCAGAAAAAACAGATACTGTGTGGAAAGTGCAAAAGTTAAGTATGAAACATTCTTCAGCCTTTTAATTCAGCATAATCCCAAGTGGTATTTTGCTAATAAAATGTATAATCTTTTTCTTTGTTATTTCAGAATGTATAGTTTTTATATGTCAACTGTGTCTCTCCAACAAGATAAGTACCAAATGACAGTCTGAGGTGAAAAGCATTGTTTTTAGATGTGAATACCTTAGTATCTGGATTGTACACTTCTTTTTCACTGGCAAGTCTATAGCAACAGTCTAAGAATCTAGCCAGCCAAACCCGCTTAAATTATAAAGTCTAAACAGGTAAGCTTATTTTCCACATTTACTACTATATTTGACTGTTTACTGTTATTAGCAGTTATTATCAATGCAAATTATAGTGGAATCATTTTTTTAGAGAAGCACAATTTCTAGCTTCAAAGCACCTGTGTCAGATTTGTTGTATATCGCCAAACTTTTAAGAATTCCACACTTTACCCTATCACTTAAATTTCTGTGACTGATAAAACTGAAAAAAACTTTAAGACTGTAAAATATGGACATTTTAAGGCAGCTTTGGGTAGAAAATCCACTATCTTTCCCCACATATTTGGAGGGCTTTTTTTCCCCCATAGTACATCCAAAGCAATCTTTTCTTTTTAATTTCAAACATATTTAAACTAACTAAAGTATTAACAATACTTAAAATTTTATTCAATGTCATCTTTACCAACATCTTCAAAGTTTAAAATTTTAAAGGTTAATATAAAGTTCAAAGCCTCTAAAGTTAACTATATCTTCCAGGCAACTTCAGGATTTATATCATTCTCCCAAACATCTAATCACGACTGAAGAAATAAAAAGGCAGAATCCTGGTTTCCTTTCATTCAGTCATTTCATTTAACCTCTCCTAGAGGCCATACAAATTATTAGAAAAATCATACAGCAGAGGCTGTTCATTAAAAGAAGTGCTAATATTTAACATTTTGGAGCTCCCAAGCCATGCTATGCTATGCTAAGTCACTTCAGTCATGTCCGACTCTTAGCGACCCCATGGATTGCAGCATAACAGGCTCCTCCGTCCATGGGATTTTCCAAGCAAGAGTACTGGAGTGGAGTGCCATTGCCTTCTCCGCCATAGGCAGTCACTAATTAAATCATTCACACACTCATTTTCTAAACAGAGACACACTTTTAAAATAACAGTCTATTCAAATGCCTTTGAGAATGAGTAATTCTGGACAGCTAAGTTTTCCAAGGAGCTTAAGAGGTAATCCTTTAACCATTTTTAATAGAAATCTTAAAATGATTTTTTATATTTCTTTGACTTATATAAAAACTATATAAAATCCAGGTTATTTTTTTTGGTGATTGAAAACCAAATAGACCTATTTATATAGTTCCAAACCAGGCCAATTTTAGAATTTAATTTAGTATTTTATTATGAAATAAGTCATAAAAAGCGTATGTGACTGATGTATATATAATTATATATGCTATGTACATATAAATAATATATATACTAATGTATATATATAACTATTTACAATAGTTATATATAATCTGTTTATATATATAAATATTACTTGTATATTTGATTATATAGGATTATATATTCTGTTGGTTTGCTGTTTTCCTTTTATATTAAGATTCATTCACGTTGATAAGTATATCAATATATCATTCATTTTTTTGCTTTATTTACATACAAACATGCCACAATTACAATTACTTATCCATTCCACTGTTAGACATTTGAATTGCATCTAGATTGTTGCTATTATTATACCACCATTATGAACATTCCTAATTATGGTTCCTCAATTTCTCTGAAAACAGTGGTTCTCAAACACTGATCAGAATTTTATCTTAAGGGCGTATTGTGATACAAGCTGCTTGGCTCCAGTCTCAGTTTCTGAATGAGGAGGTCTGGAATGGGACCTGAGAATTTACATTCCTAACTAGCTCCCACAACAATGATGCTGTTGATCTGGAAATCATATTTCAAAAGCCACTGCTCTAATACAGTGGTGGTTAAACTTTTTGGTCTTTAGGGTCCACTCTGAAATTAGAGAACCTCAAAAAAATTTTATTGAAGTGAGTTACAGGAATAGGTAATTACCATATTAGAAATTAAAACTTATTTATCTTTAAAACACATAAATACACAAATACACATTCCTTTAGCTGTCAAAAATGATGCTATCAAATGTTACGTAGCCTCTGGAAAATTCCACTGTGTCCTTGTACCAGAATGAGAATGAAAATGGCAAACAAGTCTTAGTATTATTATGGAGATAATTCTAACCTCAAAAACGCCAAGAAAGGATTTTGGCAACACCCAGGAGTCACATACCTATATTTTGAGAACCAGTACTCTAGGGGAAATATCTAGAAATTAAATTGATAAATCTAAGGTGAGAAACCTGATTCAACTTAACTGAGTAACAACAAATTACTTTCTAAAGGGAGCATATTAACTAACAAACTCCCCCCAGCAATGCACCTTTCTGTTACTGCGCACCCTCACTGGCATTTGGTACTAGGGGACTTTGACATGTTTACCTATCTAGTAGCTATAAAACAGTATCCACTGGTTTTTATTTTCTATCTTCCTGATTATTAATTAGGTTGAGGGCATTTATTTTTTCCAGATGAACTTTCTGCCAACAACTTCTATTACTAGGGCCTTTTTTAATTACTTCCTTTTCTTTTGAGTACAAGTGCCAATGTTTTTAAAAGAAGATGCTAGATGGTTTTATTTCACCTAAGCTCCATTATTTGAGACAGTTCTTTATCCATTTCCACCCAAATGCTACTGTGCATTTCTAGGCTGAATGGTTTTATATAGATAGAATTCTTATATGCTCAATCCAGTCTCCCTCAACCTGGGAACAATTTAACTGTATTTTATTGATAAAAAAAAACTGTTTTCACTGCACCCTCAGATGCCATAAATCCTCGACTATATCAGAGTCTTACAACTGTGAGCCACAGGAAAACCTCAGAGCACCCCACACATCATTCTCTTTTCCATTTTTCTTCCTTCACCCCACTCCTTTGACTGTTGTATACACCAGGGAGTTCCAAATCAAGTCTCACTTTAAAAAATACTGCATCACTAATAAAAAATTTTTTTCTGAACAATCACTGCTATAATATTCTTAGAAAGATCTAAACAAAACAAAAGCTTAACCACATTAAATTGGTTATAAACAAGGCAGAGACACATTTGACATCACAGAGAAGTTTCTGTGTAACTTCAGAGGCCTTCCACAAGGAGAAATTAGTGTAAATTAGATTTAATACTTAAAACTTTGTACTACCACCTACCCCCTAATAACTACACAAGCTAACCGTCTGACAGGAGCTGACTATGAACTAGGCACAGTAAGTTAAATCACTCCAGTGGTTATGCAGTCTCACCTATCACAGTGTTCGCAGGGAGGGGAAGTGGAAGAGGTGGTGCTGGTGGAGCTCCAGAAGGAGGAAGGACAGAAATGTTTTCTAATAAAATAGTTTATAATTCAGGTCAGAGTGCAAGAAAGAGAACTAATCATTCTGAAACAGTAAGAAAGTACAATGCTTTGGAAAGAAGAAAAAAAGAGAGAAAGATACCCATATGCAAAGCATATGTTCCAAAGAATAAGAATTTTACAAGGTAAAAAGGTCACTGAGTTCACACTTTCATTAACTATAAAATACACCTGTTTTTATAAGTAGCTTTTTCTCCTTTTTCAACAATATCCTTGAGAAACTAAGAATTTTCCCCAGTTTTGATTATCAAACTCACTTTTCAAATGTATATTTTAACAACAAAAAGTCTTCCTTTCATTTACTAAACAATCAAGGGACTAATCATAGCTCTACTATGATTTCTTAAATTTTTATATAATCTAAAAAGTAAAAGAGCTTTTCTTAGTTTAATCCCACATTACATTCAGAGCATTTTACTGACATATGTATCGAATATCATACATAAAAGCAGGAAGGTCACAACCAGCTATCACCAGAGTTGATACACCTAGCAGCCTACAAGGCAACATCAAGGTTCAGTGATGCATAATTCACATTAAAGACACTGATCTTTCAGTTGAATTATCAACAATTATTGGTTTGCTCTTGAAATAATAATTATCATTCTTGACTAGTAACCAAGTATTTCTGAAGCAAAATGGCCCAAAAGTTATTTAATATGCTTTTTTTATAAGTAAGGAGAAACAGCTGCAAAACTCTAAAAACTCTGAAAACCAATCAAAAATTGTTTTTAAGTGTTAGCTTTCATTCTGGCAACAATCACATAAATTTAATAGTTTCATCTAACGTAACTAAATTGCTTCAGACTTCCATAATAAAGCTCATAAATACTACCACATATGACAATGGATTAGTAGATGACATACCTGGTCCAATGGTGGGTGGTGAGGGTGTAGGCACGGCGATGGGAATGCCAATACTGCTGCTGCCACTGTTCTCTCGGCTGCCACTTCCTCCGCTGCTTCCACTGCAAAAGGGAGAGAAAAACCATGAAAACAGCAATTCTAGGGATTCCTTCAAAAAATATTATCAATTCAAAGCCACCAGATACTGTTATGATGGATGTGTGTGTGGATATATATACACACGCTTACATAGAAAGAAACGTTTTAACTGTCCGGTACAAATTTTAACTCTAATACCTGAAGTGGTTTTTGTGTTTGACTTTGTGTTAGTTGCTCAGTTGTGTCCGACTCTTTGTGCCCCCACGGACTGTAGCCCGCCAGGCTTCTCTCTCCAAGGAATTCTCCAGGCAAGAATACTGGAGTGGATTGCCATTTCCTTCTCCAGAGGAACTTCCCAACCCAGGGGTTGAACCCTGGTCTCTTGCATCGCAGGCAGGTTCTTTACTGTTTGAGCTACAGGGAAGTCCATGTGTTTCACTATGTTTCTCCATCTACTGGAAAACCAATATAATCACATAGTACTCAGAACTGTTAAGAGATCACTGAGAAATGAATGACCAATACAATCTCATATACAATGAATCAGCAAGGATTTATTTAAAACCTAGTATAAACAGCAGTAAACAAAGCAGACATGAACTACACTGTCATGGACCTCTTGGCTGAGAATGGGAAAACAGAAGTTAAAAAATAGTGGGATGGAAGCCACAAAAGATGCTATGGAAGTGAATAAAAATGGTAACCAATTAGTCTGAAATTAGTATGCAATTTATTAATCTAATTAATCTCTAATTAATCTCTAATTAATCTCAAAGAACAGTAATAAGACAGGGAAACTTTTGGAAAAATAAGCAAATGAGAAAGAAAATAATGAAATTTCACCAAGGAACACTGTAGAATAGTGGATACTATTAAATTTTAACTTCTATGGACTTACTGTCCCTTTAGGTATACAACCTCACACTGACCAGTTTCAGTAATGTAGAGTGGACATGTTGTTGTTCAGTCGCTAAACCATGTCCGACTCTTTGTGACCCCATGGACTGAAGCATGCCAGGCTTCCCTGTCCTTCACTATCTCCCTGAATTTGCTCAAAGGCATGTCCATTGAGTCGGTGATGCTATCTAGCCATCTCATCCTCTGCCACCACCTTCTTCTTTTGTCCTCAATCTTTCCCAGCAGAGTCTTTTCCAATGAGTCAGTTCTTTGCATCAGGTGGCCAAAGTATTAGAGCTTCAGCTTCAGTCTTTCCAATGAATATTCAGGGTTGATTCCTTTTAGGAGTACACATGTACACATATGCAAATATACATATGTACCCATGTAGCCTGAAGCTCCATATTATATTTTTAGAACTCAACATCATTGGTTCAATAGGCCCAGAAACCCAGCAGAGTAATAATCTACACTGTCTAATTTATTTTCTTTAATATGATCCATCTATAATTACACTGTCACATACTAACAGAAGGGGAAAAAATATTTATATAACAAAAAAAGGTCTGATGTGAAGGCCTCCCTCCTCCCAAGCTAGTCAATACTCTGCTTTGTGCCACCACCATATAACAGACAGATGCACTTATGTGCTTGTATGATTAACTAATCTGTATGCCTTTTTCTAACATGGATGTTTGCAAGTTACAGCCTACAAGCCAAATGTGGCCCATAGTCTGATTTTTATAATCCATGAGCTAAGTACACTTTTTAATATTTTAATTAGTTGGAAAAAATCAAAATAATAATATTTTGACACATTAAAATTATGTGAAATTCAAATTTCAGTGCCATATATTAAGTTTTGTTGGAATACAGCCATGCTCATTCATTTACATGCTGCTGGTGGCTGCTCTCATGACAGAGCTGAGTAACTGCAGCAGAGACCATATGGACCACAAATCCTAAAGTAATGACAACCTGGCCCTTGATAAAATAGTTTGTTGATCCCTATTCTAATAGAACAAGTTCCTGAAAAAAAAAACCGTTATCTCACTGGTATATATCCCTAGTATAATGAAGTAACTTAGTTGTTGAATATGATTAAACTATTACTATATCACTACAGAGAAAAATCATACTTTGATGTAATAATTCAATAATAAACATATAAAGAAACAATTTAAAAAACAATTTTGGTCCTCACTGAATTCATACTGTAACTGATACTATAACTGCAGACATCAATATGACAATTTATTTACTAACAGGAATAGTAACAACAAATAACAATTACATAGCATTTAAGAGCTTGGTATACCCTATGGAACTGAATCCTTCAAAATAATTTTACCAAGTTATATCTCTAATAAAACCAACCAAAAAATCAAGGGAAAGAGCAGTTCCTTGCCCAAGTTATTAAAAGAGAGGTAAAAAATTAAACGAAAAAATTAAACTATACAATAAAGTACTCCCCCAAAAAAGTAGTGACTTTAGGGGGAGGGAAGTAGAAGCAATCACTGGGAAAGGCCTGAAGCGGACTTCTGGGTTGCTGCTACTATTCCATTTTTTCATCTGCGTGATGTTACTTGACTATATTCAGTTTCTATTAATACATCAAGTTTTATATTAATAAATTATCTCCTTTTCTGAAATGCACGTTATGTTCCATATCAAGTTTTTAAAAATCCACTGGGTAGATTCCCTGGTGGCTCAGTGGTAAATAATCCACCTGCCAATGCAGGAGACAAAGGTTCAATCCCTGATCTGCGAAGATCCCACACGCGGCAGGGCAACTAAAAGCCCAGGGCGCCACAGCTACTGAGCCTGTGCTCAAGAGTCTGAGAAGCACAACTGCTATGCCCACGTGCCGCCACCACTAAAGCCCATGCTCTACAACAAGAGAAGCCACAACAATGAAAAGCTTGTGCGCTGCAACTAGAGAGCGGCCCCTGCTCACCTCTACTAGAGAAAAACCCGCACAGCAATGAAGAACCAGCACAGCCAAAAATTAATACATTTTTTAAAACAAAGGGGGAAAAAATCCACTGGGTAGTTGATTTCTAGAACTTTTTTAAAAAACAATTTATATAATAATATACTCTGCAGTCTATCAACTCTCCTAAGAAATTCTTCCTCAGAGCTTCAAGTTTAAATCTCATTGGATAGTTTCTGATATTTAACCATTTACCCAAAAAATTTCACAGTGGTTATCTTGATCTTTTTTTCCTAAATGACCATAAAAAAAAAATTCTTTAGTCTTCATCCAAATGTACATATGTACCTTTGTCAAAAAGAAGAAATACTAGCAATCTGCTAGCAGTATAGATACTAAAAAATCTAAAAAAATAGAAGTCATGATGTAACTTTACAGAAATGTATACAGTATTATCATCCTCAACCTTACCATCTATGTTAGCATCAGAGGAGCCCTTTACCTATAATTCTACAGGAGTCTGTCACCAATCAATAACATACACTCTCAGCTGTTCAAAGGCTCAATCTAAAAATTTACCTGTGTGTCCTCGGTCTCTGATTTAAAGAAGCCGTCCTGCCTGGACTATGCTGACTTCCCAGCCTTGCAGGACTTGTCATGTAGTCATTAGGAACTGTTGGAGGTTTAACAGGCTCAAGGGTTTTGTAAGGAGTATTTCGTCTAAAGAAGCATAATAGAGAAAGGAGTAATGGATAAGAAAGATAAAATGGTATTTCCCCCCCAAATTTGTGACTATCCCTTTATTACCAAGTATAACACAATTTTTTTTAAATACTAAAGTTTGTTTTTAGAAAATGCTTTAATAGGAACATATGAATTTTGTTACTTTAACAAAAGCTAAAATCTGTTACCTTTTCTTTCTAAAAATAATAGTTATAATTTTTTAAATGCTCAGTAATATGAAACTTTGAAATACATATGATTCCCAACTCAGTAACCCACAAGGCACTGTCCTTATATATTGTGGAAGCTAAATATCTCCTCTGTAGTTTATTCCTACCTCAATACGGGAATATTAATATATGGGCAAGTACATTCTGGCCCCAGTAGTGATGCCATTAATTTCTCAATACACGATTTAACTTTTCTATTTAACAACTTCATGGTTTTTTTCAGGGGCAAGGGGTTCACAAAATGAAAATTGAAACTAAGAGCTTACAAAAAATGTTGCTTACTGATTCCTGTTACTATAAAGTAATGATTCTACCAATAAATGATTTTAACTTTTCTATTTAACAACTTCATGTTTTTTTTCAGGGGCAAGGGGTTCACAAAATGAAAATTGAAACTAAGAGCCTACAAAAAATGTTGCTTACTGATTCCTGTTACTATAAAGTAACGATTCTACCACCCCTCCCCCCAAAACAAGGAGTCTATAGTCTACAATAACGTGAATAATCTTTCAGGACTGTCTTACCAAGTATTCAGTATTTGCATTGCATTGAAAACTGGGAAGGAAGAAGGCACAAACTTATCTTTTCTCCTTCTGCACTGGCCTTCTCATAAAGCTACTATAGAATGAAGGGCCCCAAAATGACCAGCAGAAGCACAGTTAGAAGGATTCCCAGTAAAGATTCCCAAGTGTCAGGGAAAGCAGAAATGGGGGAAATGGAAGAACTGCAAGCTACCAAACCAAGTATGCAAAACAGGCCACTTATTCAAAGTTCTGTAATATAAATATTGCAAATACATGTAAAGACAATATATACGGAAACCTCTGGTTATTTCATTTTAATAAATATTTCATTTTAAGGTCAGATTTATATATATGTATATAAAATTTTTATAATGAATTGGAAAATAATAGACAATGCTCATTTATACACATACAAAAAACTTTTCTGGTACAGAGTTCCTCAGAGAAATTACAGAACAGGCAGATTCATTTTGGATTCACTTTGATTTCCTTCACTGGATCTGAAGAACACAGATGTAACTGAGTGCTTACCCCAGCGTCCCCCGGCCTGACATGGGAGGACTCGGTGGTTTCTGAGTAGGAGGGTTTGTTCTCGACAGCGTGCCAGTTCTTGCAGGCTGGTTATTTCCATGCTAAAATGTGGAAAGAAACGCTTTTATTTTTATATCAAATTGTTCTCTTGGTGTTTTGACACCATGTATTATTATTTTTTAAATATCAGAATGTGAAATAAGGATTCCCAGACAGCTTTAATAACAGACTTTGATACTATATTTTAAAAAGTCAAAATACCACTTGCACTTGGCTTTTCATATTATTTTGCGCCCTTCATGCCAATTAATTGCAAAATACAGGTGAGATTACTCAATTTTATATATTATTTTATTGTTATACATGCTCACTGAGATCTAACTTTTCTGCAATTCAAATATTCGGTTTCCTGAAATTTTCGAAACGTGTGCATGAATACAAACTACAGATCTCAGTGTCAACTTGCTAAAATATTCATCTGAAAAATCATCTCTATCCCAACAACTCAGTAACAAAGTCACATGTAATGTCTGGGAAACCTCCTAATTGTAAGTCAATAAAAGCAAGGCAACTATCAAAAAATGAGCAAAGCAATAAATGTTAGCAAAATTAATGTTCCTATATAAATGCAGATGTCAATATATCTTTGATATATTAACACATCCAAGCTAAATGTTGCTGATTTGAACTGGGTTTGAGTATATTTAACCCATATAAATCCTATGGGGAAAAAAGCAGACAGACATAGGAGAAGTTTTCAAGTTTTAGTGGCTCTGCAGCCTCTATCAATACAGAAGGAATACCGTGGATCAAGTGATAAGTAGTATCTCTTACCTTGGCTTTTAGCCACTTTACGTTGGCAAAAAAGGGGGGAAAAAGTAGAAATTAATTCTAGATATCTTATCTGATAGGACAGTTACTTGATTCATGTTAATAAGCTTTTACCCAGTCATATTTTAAGTATTTTATAAAGAAAAGACATCCACAAGCAGTAGGGAAATATTCATAGGTATCATATATTTATTCAAAGTAATATATTCATAAGAAAATTACCACTTAATTATGCCAATCTCATGCAAATTATGTAATTTCTTAGGTCAGTATTTTATCCTATCAAACTAATTCAACTGAATCATGGATGATAAAAAACAAACTCTGATTTAAATACAAACACATAGCTCATTAAACGTATGGCTATTTTAATGCCTCAGTGCACAGACCTTAAGCCTGCTGGACAATGGATGCTCATGCTTCATTATTGGAATGGTACAGAATTTTAAAGAGTGATCAACTGTAAATGTTAAAATCCAAAATTACAGGTTGCTTCCAAATTCAGAAAAGGACCTAGCAGCTCAGGGTTTAAAACAAAATTACAATGCACCACAACATCTTAGCCAAATTCTAATTAAGGAACAAACAAACAAATAGGGTCTGGAAACCCTCTCATGTGTAGCTTAAGAATCCAAATCCTAAGAGGCCAGCACTAGTAAATAGAGTTTGTTTTAGTTCTAAATTTCCTTCTGAACAAGTCTGATCAAAATTCAGAACTGAAAAAAAGCTGCTTTGATCCTAAAGGCTACATCTTTAAAACCTGGCCAGCTTATATATATGAACTAATGTGTCCAAAGCAGCCTACTTGCAACATGCCACTTAAGGAAAATTATCTTCAGATTGAAGACTTTTTCTACACTGGGGAAAAAGGGGTTCCCTCAAGTTCTTTCCATCTCATTTGCCATTCTAAATTTGTATCTTATCATTTTTCAAGTGACCATAAAAGCAACATTAAGGAAAGCATCCAAAAACGGAATATACCTTGCTTGACCCATATTCTTATTGCTAGAAACTGTGCCAGAACTTTGGTATTCTTTAACATTTGTTTAGAATAACACGGCTCATTATTATCTAGATTAAACAATGTCTGGAATCCTACCTTGCCACTACATTTCACAATTGGATTTAGAAATTAAATTTGAATAACCTCATTATCTTTGAAGAAAAGACATATTAATGTGATAGCATTAAAATACACTAAATACTATTCTAAAGTAACTTAGAAATATTCTAAATATGACCATACATCTTCCCTCATATGCTGTTTCAAGTGAAAGAGAAAACAAAAAAATAGCACTCAAGTATAAACTAGTCCCAAATGAAAGGGTGAAAGGATAATTTATTTGGGAATAAAAATTCTACTTGAATTCTGCTACTGTGTAATGGTGTAACCTTTACCTGTTATGGAGCACAGCCTCCTCTGTTAAGTGTGTGTAAATTTACACAAAGATGTTAGGAGTGTTGGAAGGAAATGATCTCTATACCTTACAACTCAAAATGTAATTGGTTAGCAACTTAAAAACTTCCACTTCAGTGTCTCCCAAGCACGTTTTAGAACTAAAACATCTTAAGGAAATAAAACTAGGCTTTTTATTTCCTTAAGATCTCACTTCATTTCCTTAACATTTACATTTATGGATGAGTCAGTTTACCAGCTCCCTGGACTCTAAGGTTGAAAACAATAGAACTCTCTTATTCCACCCTTTCTGCAGGCCCTAAGTAGATCATAAGCTTCGCATACCACAGGAATGAAAGTCTGTAAGATGCCAGTTCCTCTTTGAAATGATTCCACAGTTCATTCCTCTAATAAAACTGAAACCTTTAAAAACACCATTCCTATGTATTATAAAGCTTCAGTGTTTCCATTAATAAAACAGAACAACCCTTAGATCACATGATCTTTTCAAAGCTTGAAAACAAAGACATATGTGGAAAATCCTTCACAAGTTATGAACCAGGCTCTATAGCTGTTATTATCAACAAATAATTTTAAATGTTTCTACTATGTATTCAAGTTTACTCTGAAACTGTATAGCCTGCAAATTTTTAAGAGAATACAATATGAAGACACTTACCTTGACACCGTGGCCCACATCATCCAGAACTGTATAGTCAATAGGTTTCCGAATATACCTTACAGGTCGCTCCATGTTCGCAGGTGCTATTATTTTGTGAGTTCTTGATGTATTCTTATTTGTTGTCAAAATACCAATCTCTCTTCGAGCCACTTTCTCTTTATGAATGTCCACAGTCTATATTTTAAATTTGAACAAAGCAAGAAAATATTGTTTGGCAGAGTAAATAATATATATAATGTCCACATATTAAGAATGTATCACATGTCTATTTTTCAGTGAATACTACTACATGCTCCCCTTCAAAATTAAGCAAATTAATATCTTGGACGCTGAAACATGGGATCTCTAAAGCTGATTAAAAGCACCAACTAAACTATTGGTTTTGATTCCAAAGTGATTCTGAGGGAAGCGATTTTCTCTCCCAAAGACCTGGTGTGTGTGGAAAGGGAGGGCTCCTACTCTGTGTCGCTTACACTTTATTTTGCGTAGATACAGACCAGATAAAGAAATCAGAAATTACAACCAGATGAAGTAACTACTATAGTGACACACGCACAATTTATTTGCAATTACTCTAAAGGTGTTCAGAGCAAGATATCCAACTAGGTTGAGAAGGCTTTAATAGAGTAAGTACATTTTAAAAAATAAACAAATATTAGAGGCAAATTATGGAAATTATTTAAGGCAAGAAGAACAGCATATTACAGACAAAGGTTTAAGAAGGAAAAAAAAGAAGACCAGAGAAAACCAGGGGTTACAATTTGGCAGCAAGGAGCCCACACATCTGCAGCCTACCTAGTACTGGCCTTTTTTTTTTTTTAAGACAGAAATTTTTATTTATTAAAATGTGTCCTTCAGTAATATGTTAGCATACATACAATATACACACATACATCTGTACACTCTTTGACACACCTCACGGATTGCCACCATAAGTTTAACCAATAAATTAAAACTAAAAAAGGGTCGGGGGGGGGCGAAGGAGATGTGGGGATGCATGGAACTAAGGGCAAAATTTCCATGTTTCATCTGGTAAGAAACTGCAAATTTCTCAGAAGTTCCCTGGGGAAAACCTGTGACCAGAGAATCTCTGAAATAAAAGTACAGAAATCCCTGCCCCCCAAAAAGATTCCAAAAGATGCAGTTACAAGTGTGCTTCTCAAAACAGGAGCATTCATTCCACTTCATACTCTGGCTTCTGCATCTTCTGGCCTCAAGATAGTCTTGCCCTCAGTTGGGGCAGAGAGGTTCATATGGGCACCTGGGCTTGGTGCACCGGGGGCTCTGGGTGTTGAGGGGCAGGCTGCGGCCTGGGAGCGAGGGGAGCCACACTCATCTGAGGTGATGTCTGGCACGTCATTAGTACTGGCCTTTATAGCTTTAAAGAAGGTAGGTTTTTGTTTTTCTTATTTAACTGTAAGTATTTTTAAAAAAAGCTGGACAGTAGTCAGCACATGAGAAATAGTTACACGACCACTCAACAGTTTAAGCTTTGGCCTAACAGTAATGAGTGAGTAGCCATTCCCTTCTCTAAAGGACCTTCCTGACCCAGGGATCGAACTCAGGTCTCCTGAACTGCAGGCAGATTCTTTACCATCTGAGCCATCAGTGAAGTCCCAATAGTAATGAAAAACCAATAAAAAATTCAAATTGAGCAATATCATCAGGTCTATATTCTAAAAGATCCCTCTTGCACAGGAGGACAGAGAGAAGACTACTGGGATGAGACCAGTTAGAAAGCAGTAAGAAAACAGAAGCATGTGAAATGAACTGAAAGGGAGTGGAGGTGGGGGCACTGTCAGGAAATAAAGGTTAATGTTATGTGTATTTCTGCACACCTTGTGAGAAGAGATGCTGATTCCCTAGCCTTAGAAGATATAGTGTCTCCTCAAAGTACAAAAGGCAGGCTTACTGTCCAGTATAACAAAGATAACGTCAGAAGGCTTACTGCTGCTGCTGCTGCTGCTAAGTTGCTTCAGTCGTGTCCGACTCTGTGAGACCCCACAGACAGCAGCCCAACCAGGCTTCCCCGTCCCTGGGATTCTCCAGGCAAGAACACTGGAGTGGGTTGCCATTTCCTTCTCCAATGCATGAAAATGAAGAGTGAAAGTGAAGTCACTCAGTCGTGTCCGACTCTTAGCGACCCCATGGACTATAGCCTACCAGGCTCCTCCATCTATGGGATTCTCCAGGCAAGAGTACTGGAGTGGGGTGCCATTGCCTTCTCCGCAGAAGGCTTACTGCCCATTATAAAAGAGCTGGTCCCCTAAGCTGGGAGCTCCTTTCCTGGAACACACCTGACTGTGTACAGCCAGGCACCATCTGGCTGTCTCGGACATATCCTATAGAAAGTGGGGCTGGTGTCTGACACAGTGTTGACTATGACAATAATGACCTTTGTCTCTAACCTGGAGTCTCACGTCTTCTCCTCACATCTATGGAATTGTGGCTGGCTTAACTTGTGAGCATCCGCTAAGGGTAAAATCTCAAAACCCTTGCAATGTTTGAAGCTTTGGTAATGAAGATGGAGTGCTAACAAAGACAAAGTTTTTTAGAGTTAGAATGAAAGGATAGCTAATGAAAACTGAGAGAAGTCCCTGGGAATCGTGAGTGAACATGATCAACTCGTGTGGTCCTCCAGGCAGTCTCTGGTCCTCTACTTCAGGGCTTAGTAATGAGGCTGAACTGGGGCGGCAGCTTCAGGACGAGTACCAGGAAGTAGTTTCAAAAACAGCAGCCTGAATGATGCCCTGGCTACTGTCAGCTACTCACTAAGCTCACCTGGTAGACCCTGAAAACAACTAGTAATATTTATCTGCAGAGGGAGGCAAGGGTATATAAGGTTCTCTCAGTGTATCTATACTGAGCATGAAAGAAGGAAAACTGTAACCACTCTAAACAGAACCAGGAGAACCTAGAACTCTGGCTAGTTTGCCTGGGAGACTGAGGGGTCGGAGGGGACACATAACGTTTGTTAAAGCAGAAAGGCAACAGCTGGCTATCTTCCTGCTCAGTCCCTCCTGCAGTTTGTCTTCTCAACCTTCTATTCATTCGAGATGAGGCAAAGACCTCGGCATTTTTGACAGTGGGCCCTGTCTGCTGAGACAGCTTTGGCCCTTTGGGGAAACTTTCCCCGAAACAATCTCCCAAGGGCACTGATTCGTCCTGCAGGCTCTTCCATCCTCAACTGGGTTTTAAATGATGATGAAGGTAATTCACCAGAGAAGGAGAAACTCACCCAAAGATTAAATTCTGTCAGCCCTGCCAGCTTCAGAAAACTCCCAGTCCTACGTTGATATCAAGCAAGAATTATAGAGCTGGTCTTTTGACAATGGAGCAGCCAAGAGCCCACATAAGGTGAACTCCTAAAAACAATGATGCCACCGTGCACATCAAGCCCAAGTCAACCAAAGAGTACAAATTCAGGCCCCCCGCCAAAAAGTAATAAGGCTATAGCTGCTGAATAAAGGTGTTCCCAACAGAATGGATGGTGTCTATCAGTAATGATGACCTTGCTACAGAAAACAGAATGCAGGCCTTTAGGTGGGCCGGAAATGCTCCCAGCCACAGCACTGCTCAAAACAAATAAACTGACCTTGTTTACTGAAAGCCACTCTCTCCCAACCTCCCCATACACCCTTAAGAGAAAGATGATTAAGGGTGGGGCCAAGTTCTCCAGGTTCCCAAGAGAAACTGAAGACCAAGCATACCTGGGTGTGTGAGAGCACTCTGGGGAAGGCAGGACATTTTATAGCTGGCTGATATAAACATATTGGAGCCCACGTCCCCATCCTGTGGAAGGAGAGGGTACCTGCTTTCAGCTACAGCTTTGGGTGTGGTTCACAGTGGGGAACAGAAGCTAATGCACCCTTCTGGGTGGGGTTCTTGGGACCAACTCAATGGATTACTGTGATGCTTCCACCAATGAATGTATAATTGGTATTGATATTCTTCATGCTTGCACAGTGAATGCTCTGAAGAGCCAGAGGAGATTTTGCCAACTGGGAAAGAGTGGCATGTAGAAAAGCACTAGTGGTCCCAGTGCCCACCATCCTTAGGACCCTTCTGAGTACAAGTTTCTGTGCATGGATGATTGTACTGACTGGAGCCTCTGGCAAGAGGAACAGCCTCCACTGGAGGTGCCCCTTGGGTTTGGTGTATTCAAGAATCCAGCCAGTCCAGCTCCTATGACATCCCAGCTTTACATGAAAGAGTGGCAGCTACATCTTTAGGGAAAATGTTTCTTCCATACTGCT
This sequence comes from Bos grunniens, assembly GCF_055505025.1. Classification (NCBI taxonomy): domain Eukaryota; kingdom Metazoa; phylum Chordata; class Mammalia; order Artiodactyla; family Bovidae; genus Bos; species Bos grunniens. The sequence goes on from NC_141177.1 coordinate 65,693,422, forward strand.
ACCTAAACCAACACTGTTGATTCACAGAAAGTGAAAGTGAAGTCTTTCAGTCGTGTCCGACTCTTTGCGACCCCATGGACTGTAGCCTACCAGGCTTCTCCGTCCATGAGATTCTCCAGGCAAGAATAATGGAGTGGATTACCATTTCCTTCTCCAGGGGATCTTCCCGACCCAGGGATCGAACACGGGTCTCCTGCATTGGAGGCATATGCTTTAACTTCTGAGCCACCAGGGAAGCCCATTGATTCACAGAGGATCCTCTAAATGCCTGGGCCTGGTGCATTAATAATTCAACTAAGCTGACACCCCGTGGTGTTCTATGGGCCGCTGTGCTGTTTGACCTCAGAGACAGCTACACAGAATTGAGAAATCGGTATGGCTGCTATGCTCCGTGGGCGGAGCTCAAGGATGTTCTCACAGATTTGGCCGATATTCCCTGTGATAAACCCTGTGAGATTTTTACTCATCTGAGGCTGGTACCCATTGGGAATAGCTGTTTGGGTCTGCTACTTGGAAAATGACAGACTGACATCTTAAACATGGGCCATATAAATTGTGGAGACAAATCACAGTTGCTGATGAGACCATGTGGGTCATTAACACATGGCCACGGTAAGGGCCCATGGTTTGACGAGGCCAGCTGCAGTCCAGCTGCTGATGACGCCTGCACTGCCCAGGCCGCCATCACTGCCGGCAGATCCATCACCATTCCAGATGCGTCAACACGTGGACCATCATGAACAGACGCAGAGTAAAGGACTCTGTTCCTCATGCAGAGGTAACCACTGCATCCCACACTGTGAGTCCAGGAGAAAGACCCATCTGTCTCCTGGAGAGAGATGCCACATCTCCCACTATTGGCAGACTAACTACTAACTACAGACCTTTAACCCCATCTTCAGACCATCAGTGGTGCCTCACATCAAAGGCACTCTTTCATGTTATGGTATTACAATCCCGATCCAATCTGCTGACTCCAGGTGCCAATTCCTCCAGGTGTCTTTCCAACCACCACCCCCAATTCCTGTAGCTTTTCATTCAGTCACCGCAAGGGGCAGATGAATGCCACCTCACTGGTGGCATAGACAAGTAAGACAGATTTGACTGACTACCTTCAGGTAATCCTCCCAAAATAAAACAAGTCCTAGATTCAGATATTTGTACTGAACTGGGATCCCTGATGCCTACCATCTGTGCAGGAGAGGACACTGGAGAAACAGCTGGCCTCTGCTCCCTAACACCTGTGCTGGGCGGGGACGGGGAGGACACTCTTTACAGAAGTACTTAAGCGGAAGTCAGGCATTAACTTACCTCCCTCCAGAAATGTGGTGACTTGTACTTTAGGGGTGATTCTAAGAGATCCTCAAGCATTTAAGGAAGCACCACCAGTAGATCCTATACCCGCAGACAGCTATGACCTCTCCAAAGTATAGCTATTCTTGACTAAGTAGGAAGAGCTCTCCAGAGGCATAACTGATTTTTTAATTATGTGTAGTCTGTTCCAAACTATTTAACCCTAAAATGGGAGTTATCTAATTAGAAAGGGTGGTTTGAACTGTCCCTGACTTAAGCTGAGGTGAACAATGACATCATATCAGCCCTGGAGCCATTCGGGTCAGGGTCAACTATTCAGGTCAGGCCAGTCTTGTTATGGATGAGACAGAACCGCCCCAGACTTCCTTCCTGCAGACCAGGCCAAGGCTGTGCACTACAGCATTCTCCTGCAGTACTTGCATCAGGTAGAAAGTCAGTGCAGAAACTTGGAAGAGAAAGCCACTTGGCTCTCTAGAGTAGACCCTGAAGGGTTATAGTATTTGTTCAGCTGGCTGGTCGAGGACCCTGGGGAGCCAAACTGAGGTCAATATTGCAGTTTGGCCTCATTCTAGTACCATGTTGATAGTACGTAAACTGAATTACATGTTTTATGAGACAAATTCAATGGCTCTGGTCCCAGGTTCTGTTAGACAGGTTACTCAGGGTGGTCAATCATAGGAAATTTTGCCAGAAGCCAAGAAGGTAGAGAAATGAGGAATGAATATTGTTGGAAGGCAATTACCCTCGGACCCATCGCATTTCTGTACGTCTTGTAGGTAGAGGCACTCTCTGTCCCAGACTGTTTTAAGTACGTCTACATAGTAAACAGCCAAGAAGGACAAAAACGTCACCCTCAGGAACAACAGGCAGGTTTGCTCACTGTCTCACGCAAAAAGATGTCATCTCCCACCAGGGTTAAGGTCAGGCAGGCTTTCTGCCCATTATGGAAGTCTGGGGGGCTCCTCTCCTGTAAGAGACTATACTACACATCCGGAAGCATCACCCACCCTCCTCACAGTCTATGGAGCTCCGGGTTGGGAAAAGCAGCACGGATGCCAACTCTGGCTCCTGCCCCTGTCATGAGTCATCAAGTCTTATGTCTCTGACTGAGAAATCCTGTGTCTTCTACCAACATCCATGAAACTATGGAGGGAGCTAACTTGTTAAACTGGAGTTAGCTACATTTGTGTGTGTGTGTGTGTTCATGTGTGTGTGCACATGTCCGCATGTACCCCTACATGTCTTACATACTTTTCTTTTCTAGCAGGTCCAGCACAAGATTAACCAGTACAAATTTTGCTTGGTACAGAATTAAAGTTTTGCTACTTATTACTCCACAGAAGGGAAAATACTGAGATTTCATCAGAATATTAAAAAAGATAGATCACCTTGGTTTGCTCCTGATCCCATCAACGCTCATTCTCTGTTTCCTTTACAAGGTCATCTGACAGGTAAGGTGCCTCCATGTTTAGTCATAGGTTCTTCCCCTTTACAACCTACCCCTGACAAATTCATCCACATTCAGGTCTAAATTACTACTACACTTCCATAAGCTCTTCTCCATTCTAGACCTCTCTTCTACACTACAGAATCATACAAACACCGGTGATGTTCCTCTTGGATATTTCAATGGTACCTCAAAATGAATGTGCCCAAAATATACAGAATTGCCTTAACCAGCCTTCCTCCTTCAGTTCTCTATCAAGTTAAACAGTTCAGACATCTACAACTCACTTCATATCCAGTATCATTAAATCTTGTCACATTTTCCTTTAAGTAACAGAAATGTGTTTCCTTGTTTCCAACACTTCAATTTAGTCAATCTACTATCATCTCTCACCCTGGCTACTGCATCTGTCTTCTAACAGGTCCATTTGCAGCCAATCTAGCCTCTTTCCAACTGTTCCCCCATAGTATAACCACTGTGATCTTCACCAAAAAGACTAAACTTGCGAAGACAAAATGAAAAAATCTGAAGCTATCTGCTTAATCCTTCTTAAAAGAACATCCCATTTTAGTTTCCAGTCTTCATGGGGAAAAAAAAAATTCAAAATGGCTCAAATATCACAGTGTCCACAACTCCCTTTAAAATCATCTTTTTTTTTAATCCTTATTTCCCTCAATCACTGTAGAACTATTCAGGACATTATTTCCAATTACCTGAAAACTTTTTTCTGAGTTTACTCCCTTACCAGTCTCCTAACTGGGAATAAGGAGAGTCTACATCATTACCCCACCAGTGGCATACAGCCCTCCAAATGGCAGGGTGAGTGAATGCGGCAGCAGCAGGAGGGGAACAAGCCGGAAACGTCTGTATGACAGCACGATTATGTTCACCAGGCCAAAGTCAGCTTTTCCAGGGAGACTGGTTCCTTCTCACACTTGAATTTCCTTACTTTCACACTTTAGCTGTCAAAAGAATCAGTCTGATATAAAGAAAATTAATTTTTAATTCTAATAAACATAAAATTCAAGAGTCTCCCAAGTTGAGAGGGACTAGCAGGTTGCAGCACCCTTACAGCAATCTCTGGTCCCATGAAGCTCAGGTGAAACCACTACAATAAACCAGATGTACTATAAAGCCAAAGTAAGTAAGACAGCAGGGTTCTTAAACAGAGTTAAATAAATGGACCAATTCAACAGAAGACAGAGCTCAGAAACAAACTCATGATCATAAGGAACCCTGTTACCTTACAGTGTCTGCACAGGGCCAAAGAATGCATTACTTAAATAGGGCAACTTGTTTGCCAGATAGAAAGAAACACAGAAAATGGACCCCTATCTCACACTCACTAGAAGGAAAAACCAATTCCAGATTAATTAAATATAAATGCAAATAAGTGGCAAATTTATACTTGAACTATTACATTAATGAGAATGAACTACTATGAATAAAATATATGAATTACAGATAAATAGTAGAAACATAATGCTGAATTTTAAAAAGCAAGTTATATACAGGGTTTTGGTTTTGACTACATATAGCCTTAATCTATTTTTATAAAACTCAAACCCAAACAAAACTATTTAAGGATACACATATATATGATAAACTTTAAAAGGGCAAGAAAATAACAACACTCCTTGGGAGTAGACTGAAGCACACAGGTAGAACTGACCATTTTCCAGTAAACTTTGGTGGTAGAACCACATGTTTATTTTGTTATAAATTTTATGTTACATCACATTATTCTTTTGAATGTTATTAAGTATAACTTTTGGAAGTATTTAATTGCACAAAAAGCACAAACAGAGCAGGGAGAAAAAAAATGACTAATATTCCTGGAGCACCATCATAAGACTCCATAAAAGAAACCTCACTTTAGCCAGGTGTATTTGGCAGGCCAAACAGAAGAAAGCAGACTGGGGGTGGGGCGGTGGGGGAGTGGAGGTGGAGGTGAGAGGGATAACAAGCAAAAGGAACAGAACAAAAAAAAGGCCAAAAGGCATGAAAACACAACATCTGCCTAGAGATAAGAGACAATTTAAAAGAGCATGAATAAAAATACGTTGAACAGTACTCATATTAAGGAGGTACTAAAGAAAGGCTAAAAAACTGGAAAACCAAATTTGATGGTTTCTTTTTAAAGGGTCGAGTGAGCCCTTAATAGTGAGCCCTTAATAAAACGGGAAGGGGAAGTAAATAGGAATAGGTAAAATAACTTGTATAGAAGGCAAAGGTTCAAAGAAAAGAACATGCACAGTATTCCAGGAGTGATTCTATCTAGAAAGAAAAAGTTTTCTAAAATGAATGTTGAAATAAAAAAGAAAAATTTCACAAGTAGACAAGATTTAAAATTGCCCTTTTTTCAGGTTTAACTATTTTAAATTATGAAATGCTTCAAACATACGATGATAAAACAAACATCCACATACACACCACTCAGATTAAATACAGATTAACATTTTGTCTTGTTCCCTTTTAAGACATGATTATTTATAAAGTTATTGTACAGAAATACATTGTTTTAACCATACTCCCCCTTAGCACTTTAGGAAGTTCCAGGGTGGTAAAGGGGGTAGGGGGTAAAGTCAGGAAGGAAGGAAAGAAAGCATATGCTCCTTTTAAATATATTCTCCAGAAAAAAAATCCTTTTTAATTATCGAAAGACAGACTGGAAAGAATATGACGCAGCAAAACTACTTAATATTTCACATATTTTCTACACTATCATATTGGGAGGGCTACTGTCCCCATAAATGCCCGCGCCCATAGAGGGAGGCATTATAGGTTTCAAGCAAAGAATCTTGTATGTAAGTAAAATCACAATAAATGCTCACTGAAAGAGTAACTACAGAATGAAAACCAAAACACTTTTGCCCTGAATAGAAAAAGGAGGAGTATGAAAGGGGTAGAAAAAGTGTAAAAGAGGCCTGAGACAAGCCACACACAGAAAGCCTTCAGCCGAGAAAGAGACAATCTTTGTCTGTTACGGCTTCTTTTGGAGCAGACTTTGGAAATGGCCCACTGCCCAAAATTCTGTGTTACAAGCCTTTGTTCAATAAGCCTGGAACAAGGTCCCAATCAACTGTGAAGTTAACTTGATTCAGAATGACCTATATATACACACACTATAAAAAAAGATCTATTTAGAAAAGATGAGCTGCAAAATAAGACTCTGGTGGAAAAACATAATATAATAAAACACTCAGAATTATTCCAAAATATTTTATCCTGAGAAAGACTGAATCTGTCACTAATACTCTGGCCTGCATCCAATTTTTTAGTACAACCCAAGGACATTTTTCTGTCCGCTAACCTCCTGCTTAAGAATATAATGCACACTTTACAACACTCTACATGGCAATTATGTGTCCACCTCAAAAATATGTATTTTTTGTTATGTGGTTGATTTAATCATTTTATCCAAACCAGGATTTAAAATAAATACGAACTTTCAAGAGGACATTAGGGAGGAAGGGGGGAAGTCTCAAGAGGGAGGTGATATACATATAACTATGGTTGATTTGAGTTGTATGGCAGAAACTGACACAACACTGTAAAGAAATTTTCTCCTCCCAAAAAAATTTTTTTAAAAAAAAGAACATTAGGTCACAGTTCATCTTTTACATGTCAGGTCATGAACGTGTACTTATTCCCAACTAGTACTCCTTTTCGTTGTTCAGTTGAGTTCAGTCGCTCAGTCGTGTCCGACTCTTTGCGACCCTGTCAATCGCAGCACGCCAGGCCTCCCTGTCCATCACCAACTCCCAGAGTCCACCCAAACCCATGTCCACTGAGTCGGTGATGCCATCCAACCATCTCATCCTCTGTCGTCCCCTTCTCCTGCCCTCAATCTTTCCCAGCATCAGGGTCTTTTCCAATGAGTCAGCTCTTCACATCAGGTGGCCAAAGTATTGGAATTACAGCTTCAAAATCAGTCCTTCCAATGAACATCCAGGACTGATCTCCTTTAGGATGGACTGGTTGATCTCCTTGCAGTCCAAGGGACTCTCAAGAGTCTTCTCCACACCACAGTTCAAAAGCATCAATTCTTCAGCACTCAGCTTTCTTTACAGTCCAACTCTCACATCCATACATGACTACTGGAAAAACCATAGCCTTGACTAGACGGACCTTTGTTGACAAAGTAATGTCTCTGCTTTTCAATATGCTATCTAGGTTGGTCATAACTTTCCTTCCAGGGAGTAAGCATCTTTTAATTTCAAGGCTGCAATCACTATCTGTAGTGATTTTGGAGCCCCGAAAAATGTTTTAATATTTCAGGAGTGTCCCTATCCTCTCAAAAAGATAATACATTAAAAATTCTGTAGAAATTTCAGGCATTGCAATATAATGACTTCAAGTGCACAGACTCAAGAACCAAACTGCATAGATGTAAAAGTAAACTCTACCATTTACTAGTTGTGTAGCCTGGAGCAACTACTTAACTATTCCATGCCCTCACAGTTTTCTTATCAAACAGACAAGGTTTAAAAACAAATAATTTTATCAACTTCACACAGTTAATATGAAGGTTTTAATATGGATAAAGGATTTTCAACACTATCTATCATCTGGAAAAAACTAACGTTAGCTTTTCTTGTTGTTATTCTTTGTTCCCCAATCCATACTCAAGTGTTTAACTGAGTTTACCAGATGGTGTTAAACCAGTTAAAGCTTATAGCCTATACCAAACACAACTCTTACAAGCAATCTTAGAAATTAAAAATTGTTACTTAGTTCATTTATGTTATTCCAGCTACATTAAACATATAATAAGGAGTACAAATCGAATCAGTATAATCAGAAGGGTTAAACCCAACACTTCAAAGGGATTTGGAGTGTACTTAATAATAACCCCTTCCGAGCCTCATTTCTTTCATATTCATCACAGGAATATTTTTGGTCCTGTAATTCTTACAAGAAAGGACATCATTTGGGGATATTCATAAAGAAAGAATATTTAAAGGTACAAGTTGGTAGATTAAGAGAACTGATTACACTGGTTTTATATATTTATACACATACACACATCATGCTGCTGTGCTGTTTAGGTGCTCAGTTGTGTCCAACTCTTTGCAACTCCATGGCCTACAGCCTGCCAGGCTCCTCTGTCCATGGATTGTCATGGGATTTCCCAGGCAAGAATATTAGAATGGGTTGCCATGTCCTTCTCTAGGGGATCTTCCTGACCCAGAGGCTGAACCTACGTCTCCTGCACTGGCAGGTGTATTCTTTACCACTCTGCACCTGGCAGGTATGTACCACCTGCCACACACATACACATTTTTTTTTCTTCTCCAGAATGTTAAAGGGATATAAGAGGAGAAAAATGAGTGGACAAGAATGTCCAACAAATCGTTAAATATCAGAAAGCAAATGGAGGCAACGTGAACTAACTGAACAGAACAACAGGAGAAGCTAGAACCCCAAACACCCTCAGATGGCAAGGCAATTTATTCTACAAGAAAAAAAATGATCCCTGAGAGCCTGAGAATTCAGAAGCAACAGGTTCTCTAGACTACAAAAGTGAGGGAAAAAAATCAAAATCACAATGAGATACTACTTGATATCCACTAGGATGGCTGTTTAAAAAAAATAGAACAGATCTTCCGAGCACGTGGAGAAACTGAACCCGGGCCACACTGCCAGTGGGAATGTAAAATGGTGGATCCACTTAGGGTAACAGCCGGCAGTCCCTTGAAGGGTTAAACACAGAGTTACCACAGGATCCAGCAATTCCTCTCATAGGTATATAACCAATGTACCTGAAAACATATGTCCACACAGAAACTGGTACACAGATGTTCATAGCAGTGTTATCCGTTAATACCCCCAACTGGAAAAAATACAAATATTCATTAACTAATAAATGGATACATTTGCTATTTCCACAAAATAGAATACTATTTGGAAGTAAAAAGGAATAAGCACTGGCACATGCTCCAATATGGATGAGCTTTGAGAACATCATGCTAAGTGAAAGAAGACATCACAAACGACCACTTACTACATAATACCATTTATATGAAATTCCCAGAACAGGCAAATCTATAGGGAAAAAAGTAAACGACCAGTTGCTGAGGGCTAAGTGGAGAGAGAAGGCAGGGACTGAGGAGTGAGAGCTAAGGAAGATGGAAGTTTCTTTTGACGTAATGACAATATTCTAAAATTTCTGTGGTGATGCACTGCAACTCCATGAATATAACAAAACTGTATGGTATGTGAATTCTATCTCAATAGAACTGTTTTTCTTTTAAAAGTGAGTAACAAAGAAGAGGTTACAACAGACAATGCAGAAATACAAAGGATTATAAGAGACTATTATGAACAACTATATGGCAATAAAGTGGATAACCTGGAAGAAATGGACAGATTCTTAGAAAAGTTCATTCTTCCAAGACTGAACCAGGAAGAAATAGAAATTATGAAAAACCCAATTACAAGCACTGAAATTGAAGCTGTGATCAAAAATCTCCCCAAAACCAAAAGCCCAGGACCAGATGGCTTCACAGGAGAATTCTACCAAACATTTAGAGAAGAGCTAATGCCTACCCTTCTAAAACTCTTTCAAAAAATTGCAGAGGAAGGAACATTTCCAAACTCAATTCTATGAAGTGAAAGTGAAGTCGCTCAGTCGTGTCCAACTCTTTGCAACCCCATGGACTGTATAGCCTACCAGGCTCCTCTGTCCTCCTATCAGGAAAATCCTCTGGGATTTTCCAGGCAATAGTACTGAAGTGGATTGCCATTTCCTTCTCCAGCAGGTCTTCCCGACCCAGTGATGGAACCCAGGTCTCCCGCATTGTAGACAGACGCTTTACCGTCTGAGCCACCAGGGAAGTCCCATCAAAGACAACACACACAAAAAAGAAAACTACAGGTCAGTATCAATGTATTGCAACATAAATGCAAAAACATAGATGCAAAAATCCTCAACAATATTTTAGCAAACAGAATCCAACAACACATCAAAAAGCTGATGATCAAGTTGGGTTTATTCCAGGAATGCAAGGATTCTTCAATATATACAAATCAATCAATGTGATACACCATATTAACAAATTGAAAGATAAAAACCATATGATCATCTCAATAGATGCAGAAAAAAATTTTGACAAAATTCAGCACCCATTTATGATTAAAACTCTTCAAAAAACGGGCATAGAAGGAACCTACCTCAATACAGTAAACACCACATATGGTAAGTAAGTGTTAGTTGCTCAGTTGTGCCCGACTCTTTGTGACTCCATGGACTGCAGCCCACCAGGCTCCTCTGTCCATGAGATTTTCCAGGCAACGATACTGGAGTGGGTTGCCATTTCCTTCTCCAGGGTATCTTCCCAACCCAGGGATTGAACCCTGGTCTCCTGCACTGCAGGCAGATTCTTTACCGACTGAGCTACAAGGGAAGCCCATATATGATAAGCCTACAGCAAACATTAGTCTCAACAGTCAAAAACTGAAAGCATTCCCTCTAAGATCAGGAACAAGACAAGGGTGTCCACTTTTACCACTATTATTCAACATAGTTCTGGAAGTCCTAGCTACACCAATCAGAGAAGAAAAAGCTATACAAGGAATTCAGATCAGAAAAGTAAAGCTCTGTTTACAGATGACATGATACTGGACATAGAAAACCCTAAAGATAGTATCAGAAAATTACTAGAGCTAATCAGTTAACTCGGAGAAGGCAATGGCACCCCACTGCAGTACTCTTGCCTAGAAAATCCCATTGATGGAGGACCCTGGTAGGCTGCAGTCCATGGGGTCACTAAGAGTTGGACACGACTGAGCGATTTCACTTTAACTTTTCACTTTCATGCATTAGAGAAGGAAATGACAACCCACTCCAGTGTTCTTGCCTGGAGAATCCCAGGGACGGGGGAGCCCAGTGGGCTGCCGTCTATGGGGTCGCACACAGTCAGACACGATGGAAGCGACTTAGCAGCAGTAGCAGCAATCAGTTAACTTAGCAAAGTTGCAGGATACAAAATCCATACACAGAAATCACTTGCATTTCTATATACTAACAATGAAAAATCAGAAAGAGAAATTAAGGAATCAATCCCATTCACTACTGCAACAAAAAGAATTAAATACTGAGGAATAAACTCACCTAAGGAGACAAAGAACTGTACACAGAAAATTATAAGACACTAATGAAAAAAATCAAAGATGACATAAGCAGATGGACAGATATTCCAAATTCCTGGGTAGGAAGAATCAGTATCACGAAAATGACTATACTACCAAATGCAATCTACAGATTCAATGTGGTCCCTATCAAATTACCAATGGCATTTTTCACAGAACTAGAACAAAAAAATTCACAATTCATATGGAAACACAAAAGACCCCGAATAGCCAAAGCAGTCCTGAGAAAGAAGAATGGAGCTGGAGGACTCAACCTTCTTGACTTCAGATTATACTACAAAGCTACACTCATCAAGACAGTACAGTACTGGCACAAAAACAGAAATATACACCAATGGAACAAGACAGAAAGTCCAGAAATAAACTCATGAGCCCAATGGTACCTTGTTTTTGACAAAGGAGGCACGAGTATAAATGGAGCAACCACAGCCTCTTCAATAAATGGTGCTGGGAAAACTGGACAGCTACATGTAAAAGAACGAAAATAGAACACTTCCAAACACCACACACAAAGATAAACTCAAAATGGATTAAAGACGTAAATGTAAGACCAGAAACTATAAAACTCTTAGAGGAAAACAGAACACTCAATGACATAAATCAAAGCAAGATCCTCTATGACCCACCTCCTAGAGTAACGGAAATAAAAACAAAAGTAAACAAGTGGGACCTGATTAAACTTAAGGCACAGCAAAGGAAACTACAAGCAAGGTGAAAAGACAACCCACAAAATGGGAGAAAATAATAGCAAATGAAACAACTGACAAAGGATTAATTTCCAAAATATACAAGCAGCTCATACAACTCAATACCAGAAAAACAAAGAACCCAATTAAAAAGTAGGAAAAAGACCTCAACAGACATTTCTCCAAAGACATACAGATGGCTAAGAAACACATGAAAAGATGCTCATCATCGCTCATTATTAAGTGAAGTGAAGTCACTCAGTAGTGTCCGACTCTTTGTGACCCCATGGACTGTAGCCTACCAGGCTCCTCCGTCCATGGGATTTTCCAGGCAAGAATAGTGGAAAGGGTTGCCATTTCCTTCTCCAGGGGATCTTCCCAACCCAGGGATCGAACCCAGATCTCCCCCATTGTAGGCAGACGCTTTACCATCTGAGCCACCAGGGAAGTCCTTTATCGCTCATTATTAGAGAAATGCAAATCAAAACTACAATGCGATATCACCTCACACTGGTCAGAATGGCCATCATCAAAAAGTCTACAAACAATAAATGCTGGAGAAGGTGTGGAGAAAAGGGAATGCTCTTGCACTGTTGGTGGGAATGTAAATTGATACAATCACTATGGAAGACGGTATGGAGATTCCTTTAAAAACTAGGAATAAAACTACCATATGACCCAGCAATCCCACTCCTAGGCATATACCCTGAGGAAAACAAAATTGAAAGAGACACATGTATCTCATTGTTCATTGCAGCACTATTTACAATAGCTAGAACATGGAAGCAACCTAGATGTCTATCAACAGATGAATGGATAAAGAAGTTGTGGACATATACACAATGGAATATTACTCAGCCATAAAAAGGAACGCCTTTGAGTCAATTCTAATGAGGTGGATGAACCTAGAGCCTATCATACAGAGTGAAATAAGTCAGAAAGAGAAAGATAAATATCATATTCTAACGCATATACATGGAATCTAGAAAAATGGTACTGAAGAATTCACTTACAGGGCAGCAGTGGAGAAACAGACATAGAGAACAGACTTATGGACTTGGGGCGAGGGGAAGAGAGGGTGAGATGTATGGAAAGAGTAACATGGAAACTTATATTACCATATGTAAAATAGACAGCCAACAGGAATTTGCTGTATGGCTCAGGAAACTCTAACAGGGTCTCTGTATCAACCGAGAGGGGTGGGATGGGGCGGGAGATGGGAGGGAGCTTCAAAAGGGAGGGGATATATGTATACCTATGGTTGATTCATGTTGGGGTTGGACAGAAAACAAAATTCTGTAAAGCAATTATCCTTCAATAAAAAAAATTAAAAAAAAAAAAGTGAGGAACAGAGCTAAAAGCTGGAGAATTAACTGTCTATTAGATTTGGGTAAGGCCTGCTCACACCACCAAGTGACAGTCTCCATCACGTATTTATAGTTTCTACTTAAGCATTTTAGTCCCTCATTCTTAAACAGAAGCAGACTAGAACCACCAGATCATCTGAGACAACACAGCATGGCAGGGTGAGGGGAGACCTAAAACAAAACTAAAACTAAAAAAAAAAGAACCTTCCCCCCCCGAATTCTGCACAGATTAGAGGAATCCTTTTCTGAAAAGGATTTATATTACATGAAATATATATGTACGTATTATATGAAGTGTAGAAGGTAATTCATTGACAAAAACCCAACTTGTGAAAAAGAAACAAACATTCTGAAAAATTAAAAAGAACAGTAACTGATACACTGAAATTTATTTTTGAGATGTCTTCCAAAGGTAAAGAAACAAGAAAGGAAAACAGCACCAAAACATTAATTTAAAAAGTCTAATATCTGAATCTAGAAAAAATAGGAATATATGAATCTATGAATATTCCCAGAATAACAGGAAAACAAAGAAATAACACATAGCACCCCAAAATACAGGAGCATATCCCCAAATGCCAGCATAATGTACTTTCAAAAGACCAAGTTATATCCCTGTGAAATTTCAAAATATCACAGCTAACAAGAATAAATATTCCGAAGTTTTCAGAGAGAAAAAGGCAAATTACATACAAAGAATCAGACACATCAGACATCTCAGTGACAATACTGGAAGCTAGAAGAAATGGACTAGATTGCCTTTCAAAGTATGGAGGGAAAATAATTTTCATTCTAAAACCAAAGCAGTCCAGCATAGTGATAATAAAGCAGATTCTAAAGCCAGACTTTCTGGTTCAAATAATGCCATTTAATAAATGTATAATTCTGAACAAGTCAAATAACCTCTTTGAATATCAGTTTCTTCATCTGGGAAGTGGGGTTGTTGTGAGGGTGAATTAACTCACAGGTGTTCACATGTGTAAAACATCTGATACACAGTAGTGTCTTAGTCGCTCAGTCATGTCCAACTCTTTGCGACCCCATGAACTGTGGCTCACCAGGCTCCTCTGTCCATGGGATTCCCCAGGCAAGAATAGTGGAGTAGGGTGCCATTCCCTTCTCCAGGGGATCTTCCCAACCCAGGGACTGAACCCAGGGTCTACTGCATTGCAGGCCTGATACCCAGTAGTTACTATCCAAGTGCTCTAGAGAACAAGACTGAGTATAGAAAGGGGCAAAACAGATCTCAGCTTTTAACTATAATCCCTTTGGTAGTATCTGACTGGCCTGGGCACACTCACATAGTATCAGACAGGAGGAGGGAATTGTGAAACAAAGTCCAATGATAACTGCTCAGTAGAGAATAATATCTATACGCCTTTAGTTCAAACGAGACAGAAAAATAGAAAACACAAATTTGTATTGAAAGAGAACCACCTGACCAGTCAAGAATAGAAACAGGAAGTAATAAGAGAGAGTCTTGGTCTGGCTGAGCATCAGAATCAGAATAACCCAGGACAGGTGGGGTCAGTTAAAAGAAAAAAGGCAGTTTGTCAATAAGAGCAAAACAGAGGACTCAAAGAAAAGAAACTGACTTTCAGTTCAGTTCAGTTGCTCAGTCCTGTCTGACTCTTTGCAACCCCATGAATCGCAGCACGCCAGGCCTCCCTGTCCATCACAAACTCCTGGAGTTCACTCAGACTCAAGTCCATCGAGTCAGTGATGCCATCCAGCCATCTCATTCTCTGGCGTCCCCTTCTCCTCCTGCCCTCAATCCCTCACAGCATCAGAGTCTTTTCCAATGAGTCAGCTCTTCATGAGCTGGCCAAAGTACTGGAGTTTCAGCTTCAGCATCATTCCCTCCAAAGAAATCCCAGGGCTGACCTCCTTCAGAATGGACTGGTTGGATCTTCTTGCAGTCCAAGGGACTCTCAAGAGTCTTCTCCAAAACCACAGTTCAGAAGCATCAATTCTTCGGCGCTCAGCTTTCTTCACAGTCCAACTCTCACATCCATACATGACCACAGGAAAAATCATAGCCTTGACTAGACGGACCTTTGTTGGCAAAGTAATGTCTCTGCTTTTGAATATGCTATCTAGGTTGGTCATAACTTTCCTTCCAAGGAGCAAGCGTCTTTTAATTTCATGGCTGCAATCACTATCTGTAGTGATTTTGGAGCCCAAAAAATAAAGTCTAACACTGTTTCCACTGTTTCCTCATCTATTTCCCATGAAGTGATGGGACCAGATGCCATGTTCTTAGTTTTCTGAATGTTGAGCTTTAAGCCAACTTTTTCACTCTCCACTTTCACTTTCATCAAGAAACTGACTTTAGCCACAGTTAAATGACAAGCTTGTTCAAAGATGAGATTCACTGAGGTTTTGGGGGTTGAGGGTTTTTTTTAAGGCTAAATTAAAAGCATTTAAAATTAAAAGATAACAGGAAAAAAAGGAATACCAACTGAGGCAATATGGCAGATTAGACACCTGCAAACTCTCCCAGTTATGAACTGCCTAAACATACTTGATAGACTCTTTAAAAATTCAGAGTCCAATATTAAATACAGCAAACAATATCCAGGGAGGAGGGAGAAGGGGGGACTAAAGATCAGAGCAGAAAACATCAAAGAAGTTACTCCATAGGGGTTTGCTGGCCACTAACAGACTTCAGACTTACACCAAAAGGGAACAAGGGCTTCCCTGGTAGCTCAGCTGGTAAAGAATCTGCCTGCAATACAGGAGACTCCGGTTCGATTCCTGGGTCAGGAAGACCCCCTGGAGAAGGAAATGGCTACCCACTCCAGTATTCTTGCCTGGCGAATTCCATGGACAGAGGAGCCTGGCAGGCTACAATCTATGGGGTCACAAAGAGTCAGACATGACTTTGCGACTAACACTTTCACTTTCAAATGGGAACAAAACAGAAGGTCTTGGTTTGCTGAATGTGGGAAGGTAGAAGTGACATGGCAAAAGGATCTCTGCAGATGTGATTAAGAATCTTGAGACAGATTATCCAGGATTACTGATATGAGCTCATGTCATCACAAAAGTGTTTAGGAAACTAATATATACACACACACACACACACACCCCTGAGCGGGGGGCGGGGAGGGCAGCTATCCAAGAAAGTATAACAAGTTCCCATGTTTTCAGCTACAAAACTCTTAACAGTCCTTGATTGATCGTACCCCAAGAACACTTGGCAGAATAACAGAATAAAACTGTCTAGGAATACGTCTTCAATTTATCTTACCAATGTATCACCCTCAGCATGCAGAGAGATCTCAAAGATGATATCTTAAGACAGGCTCACAACCAAAATTTATAAAACACATAAGGAAATAATTCACCATAAGCAGGAAGCAGCATACACACATATACGCACATATATACACGTGCACACTTACACAGTAAGGCCTCCAGAGAATGTTAATCCGAAAGAGAATGCTAATCCAGAAGAAAGGAAACTAAGAGAATAGATGACATGAATAAAAGGCACAAAATAATGGTGGTTCATCTGAATCCAAACAGTTCAATAACTAAGTGTATATGCAATAGATGCCCCAGTTAAAAGAAATGTTACACTATTTTTGTTTTTAATTTTTTATTGTTGGCTTGTGGGATGTCAGCTCCCCATTGAGGGATTGAACCTGGGCCATGGCAGTGAAAGCTGGGAGGAATGCTAACCACTAGTCTACAAGTGAACTCCCACACTGTATTTTTTATAAAATCCAGTTATTCTTAGAAGAGGCAAATCTTAACAGGAAAAAGTGGAAAGTAAAAGAAAGGGAAGGATATATTCTATATGTTAACATGTAGTATATTAATGATATCAAGACAAAATAGGCTATAATTTTTAAAAACTCTAGGGCCAGAGAATATTTTATTTCATACTAATGCTGTTTTTCATCAAAAATAGTTTTACATGAATTTACTCAATGGAGGTTTTATAATTTATACTTTGCTCTTCAAAAAGAACAAACTAAAAACATTAGAGAAGCTACTTCCATGCCAAGCTTGGAAAAGGGAGGGGACAATTTTAGAAAAAATGAACACGTGTAACTGCACATAAAACTGCAGGTGGCTAGAAAGGAAATCAGCTCAAAGGAAATACAACTAAAAATAGGCTTAGAACAGCGGTCTAATGCCTTCATTTGGATTTTCAAATTATTTCAGAGCTAAAATGCACACAATTTGTTTTTAACCAAGAGGGTTATTTTAGAAATAATTTCTGCCATAATTAAATACATTTATTTATGTCTTAGAAGTTCTCAAGTACCACTTGCAACTCAGAGACCAAAGGATTTTTAAATGTGCAATGATCTTAATGGCAAAATACAGCACAGTTAATTATTTTTGACAAGTTGAAATAAAAATTCCTATGACAATAAATTTTGCTGGATCTCTAACAAAACATTCTTAGGAGTGTTATGCCTTGATGTGTGTCATGCCAGATTCTTTAATAGAATTCCTCTATCTTTAGATATTATTACGAATTTATAAGCCCTAATGCTAGAAACACTTAGAAAAAGACTTAAAAGTAAGCAAAAAAGTTTTCTTAAAAAAATTAAGACAATGAAAGTGGTTTTTAAATAGGAAGCTACTGCCTCCAAAGTCTCTTTATCACATGAATTTACTCATGAAGAAAGATTAAACATATTCATACCGACATTCTACAAATTAACTGGTCTATAGTTTTCAAAAGTATCAAGGTCAGGTAAAGTCGAATGTAGACTGAGGAACAGTGGCAGACTGAAGAAGGCCAAGGAGACAGGATAACTAAATGCTTCTGAACTGGCTCAATTTCCCATAAAGTTACTGAACAAACTGGCAGACTGAAGTAGCAATTTGAGTACAGAGTAGTAATATATCCATGTTAATCACCTGATTTTGATGCTTGTATAACAGCTATCCAGTAGCATGTATTTGTGTCTAGAAAATACACACCCAAGATTTCAGGACTGATGGGGCACCACAGCAGCAGGTTATTCTCAAACAGTCCAAAACAAAAAAGTTCTTTGTCCTATACTTGCAATTTTCTGTGACTTTAAAATTGTCGCTCCTTCCCCTCCAAAAAAAAATTCTGAAGTCATCTTTACTACTTACTCACAAAAATGAGAGCAAGATTTTTTTTTTAAGTTCCCTGATTCAGAGGTATTTAGCAATCAATGTTCCATTAACCTATGAAGGAACACAACCAAGAAAAATTTCTCTAAGATAAGGATACAATGATTTTTTTCCCCATCAACTGAAATTAAAAGGAGACAGGCCCCATTCAAAACTGTAACAAATTCCAATGACTCTAAAGTCTCTTGCACTGAGCTTCTCTAAAGAGAGTCTGTGACCTTCCACTTTAATTTCCTTTCATTTGTTGAAATTAATGGATGCATGCATGCTACGCACTGGGATGATCACAGCAGAACCCCATGGAAGGCAAAGGAACAGGACAAATTAACTAGGTAATTCTAACAATAAATGATTTGAAAGGGAACTATAGGATGCTGTAAAAACAATCAGCAGAGAATTCTAATAATATGTGCACAGGTCAGAGACAAGGCAGAAAGGGGCATTCAGGAAAACCACCCTTTAATAAAATTCAGGGTAAGACCTCAATGATGAGTGGGAGGGACCTGACCAGATGAAACATGCCTGTAACAATATGAGTCATGTATGTAGAGAGACTTTTATCCCTACAACTTAAAAATCCTAGATGGGTTAGTAATAAGAAATAAAGCCAAAAATAAAGGCAGGTGCCAGGCCTCTTAAAGAACCTTAAATGCTGTTAAAAAGATTTTAGGATTTTTATTCTTGCAGTCCAGTCACTAACTTCCAAACCGTTTTTATTGTTCATCCTAATTTCAAGTCAACGCTTACACAGAATCTCAATATGTAATATAAACAAAAGCAGCACTAACCTAGCTAAAGTGTAAACAGAGTGCTCTAGAACTTCATCAGCTGAGCCTCCTGCTTTCCTAAGTGAGAGCAAAGGCAAAAACAGGAGAAAAGAGATGGGCTCAGTATGAGAAATAACAAGCTGGGCTGCATTAGCCAGACTTCCAATCAGAAACTGATGAAATATTCCAATTAGAAAAATTCAAAGACCATTTATAACAGAGGAACTAAACACAAAGGAATGGGAAGGGACACAGGAACAGAAGTAGGTACAGGAGCCAATGTTCTCAGCAGGAAGAGCTAAAATCCTAAATCCAAAAGGACAAGGGCAGGAGGATCACCAGAATGAGGAGGACGAAGTCACCCAGACAAGGCCACCTTGAGAAGAACAGGGACTTGTCCTGGACACAGCCAGTCCACTGGGAAGAAACCAGGGTAATAAATGTTCTGAGCTTTCCTTCCTCACTGCTGCTGACCTGCCCATGTCCACAATGGCTGCACTCTCTCTGAAGCCAGAAGTTACAGATGCCCATGGACATAATCCATACGGTAAGCCTCCAAGGACAAAGACCAAAGGGGAGAGAAAAATCAAAGAAGATCAAACAGAACTTATCTGTCATACAGCAGCAGGCACAGAAGTACTGCTGCTGCTAAGTCGCTTCAGTCGTGTCCGACTCTGTGCGACCCCATAGACGGCAGCCCACCAGGCTCCCCCGTCCCTGGGATTCTCCAGGCAAGAACACTGGAGTGGGTTGCCATTTCCTTCTCCAATGCATCAAAGTGAAAAGTGAAAGTGAAGTCGCTCAGTCGTGTCCAACTCTTAGTGACCCCATGGACTGCAGCCTACCAAGCTCCTCCGTCCGTTGGATTCTCCAGGCAAGAGTACTGGAGTGGGATGCCATTGCCTTCTCCAACAGAAGTACTAGGAAAGATCAAATCTACTCTTCTGGAACCAATGAAATGCTTTCCATGAGGCCAAGGCAATTACACTGAAGCAGAAGAGTGACCGGGAGTTAGGCAGAGGAAATCGAGTAGGTACCCATTCCAAGCAAAGGGACTGGCCACAACAAAGACACACTGCTAAAGCACTATGCGAATCAGGAGGTGTGAAGCCAACAGTGGGGAGGGAGGGAGAGACAGAATGAAGCTAGAGAGGCAAGGGGAGACAGGACGGAGCTTATGTTGATACCATCAAC
This sequence comes from Bos grunniens, assembly GCF_055505025.1. Lineage (NCBI taxonomy): Eukaryota > Metazoa > Chordata > Mammalia > Artiodactyla > Bovidae > Bos > Bos grunniens. Next base: position 65,713,478 of record NC_141177.1, read on the forward strand.
CATCCAGCCTTTGTCCTGCAGGCAAAGTGTGAGCACTGACATGATATCACTTGACAAAGGTATGGGTGGGTTTTTAATGAAAGTAATAGGCAAAGAGATTTTCCTCTTAATGGTAAAAGTCAATTCTCGCTCTTACTTATTGACCAGCTCCTCCCTGGCTGTTTCATAAGAACTGCAAGGCAGAGTCCAAGTGTGGAGATGAATGCAGACACTGACAATATCTAATTAAAGGACCTAATCCATTTCAGCCTCTTAATTCTTCATACTTGGGACTTTCTCAGGGAACAAGTGGGCAAAAATATATTCAGTGACCACACTGAGTACTATATTTAAGATTCTGCATCAAATAAATGATAATTCAAAATGTACACTAAGGTATGTTCATTTTCCTTTAAAATGGAGAACTTTCTAAACACAACAGTGGTTAGTTCAGTTCAGTCACTCAGTGGTGTCTGACTCTGCGACCCCATGGACTGCAGCACACCAGGCCTCCTTGTCCATCACCAACTCCTGGAGTTTACTCAAACTCATAATCATCACGTTGGTGGTGCCATCCAACCATCTCATCCTCTGTCATCCCCTTCTCCTCCCACCTTCAATCTTTCCCAGCATCAGGGTCTTTTCCAGTGAGTCAGTTCTTCGCATCACGTGGCCAAAGTATTGGAGTCTCAGTCTCAGTATCAGTCCTTCCAATGAATATTCAGACTAATTTCCTTTAGGATGGACTGGTTGGATCTCCTTGCAGTCCAAGGGACTCTCAAGAGTCTTCTCCAAAACCACAGTTCAAAAGCATCAATTCTTCGGTGCTCAGCTTTCTTTATAGTCCAAATCTCACATCCATACATGACCACTGGAAAAACCATAGCTTTGACTATACAGACCTGTGTTGGCAAAGTAATGTCTCTGCTTTTGAATATGCTGTCTAGGTTGGTCATAACTTTTCTTCTAAGGAGTAAGCATCTTTTAATTTCATAGCTGCAGTCACCATCTGCAGTGATTTTGGAGCCCAAAAAATAAAGTCTGCCACTATTTCCACTGTTTCCCCATCTATTTCCCATGAAGTGATGGGACCAGATGCCATGATCTTCGTTTTCTGAATGTTGAGCTTTAAGCCAACTTTTTCACTCTCCTCTTTCACTTTCATCAAGAGGCTCTTTAGTTCTTCTCTTTCTGCCATATGGGTGGTGTCATCTGTATATCTGAGGTTACTGATATTCCTCCCGGCAATCCTGATCCCAGTTTGTGCTTCATCCAGCCCAGCATTTCTTATGATATATTCTGCATATAAGTTAAACAAGCATGGTGACAATATACAGCCCTGACGTACTCCTTTTCCTATTTGGAACCAGTCTGTTATTCCACTGCTGCTTCTTGACCTGCATACAGATTGCTCAAGAGGCAGATCAGGTGGTCTGGTATTCCCATCTCTTTCAGAATTTTCCAGTTTGTTGTGATTCACACAGTCAAACGCTTTAGCGTAGTCAATAAAGCAGAAGTAGATGCTTTTCTGGAACTCTCTTGCTTTTTCGATGATCCAATGGATGTTGGCAATTTGATCTCTGGTTCCTCTGCCTTTTCTAAAACCAGCTTGAACATCTGGAAGTTCATGGTTTACGTACTGTTGAAGCCTGGCTTGGAGAATTTTGAGTATTACTTTACTAGAGTGTGAAATGAATGTAATTGTGTGGTAGTTTGAGCATTGTTTGGCATTGCCTCTCTTTGGGATTGGAATGAAAACTGACATTTTCCAGTCCTGTGGCCAGTGCTGCATTTTCCAGATTTGCTGACATAATTGAGTGCAGCACTTTCATAGCATCATCTTTCAGGATTTGGAATAGCTCAACTGGAATTCCATCACCTCCACTAGCTTTGTTCATAGTGATGCTTCCTAAGGCCCACTTGACTTCATATTCCAGGATGTCTGGCTCTAGGTGAGTGATCACACCATCGTGGTTATCTGGATTGTGAAGATCTTTTTTTATAGTTTTTCTGTGTATTCTTGCCACCTCTTCTTAATATCTTCTGCTTCTGTTAGGTCCATACCATTTCTGTCCTTTACTGTGCCCATCTTTGCATGAAATGTCCCCTTGGAATGTCTAATTTTCTTGAAGAGATCTCTAGTCTTTCCATTCTATTGTTCTCCTCTATTTCACAAATGATTAGTCCTCCTTCACAGAAGACTAGATTTTTAAAAGTGCCTCGGGGTAACTTAAAGTTTCAAGGATCTACTCCTTGTCAGATTCTAAGGGAGACCCTGGGGACAAGACACAGTGATGAACCCAACAAATGAGGTTTCTTCATCATTAAATTTACCTCTAAGAGAAGAAACACGCATTAAATAGGTAAACACACAAACACAATCACAAATTTGTCACATGCCATAAATAAGAGCAATAGGGAAGAGGTGGGAAAAAGTATTTCTAGATTTAGAACAAAGATATCATTGTTCCTTTTTGCAAAAGCAACATCCAAGGATAAGAGACAAAATCAAATCACAATGGACTGACACACATATATGTTTCCAGGAAGAAAACTGCCACAAGATGACAGATTCAAGCACTTAAGTCTGTGAATTGTCAAAAGAGAAAAGGCAGTCTCTCAAAAGGTATGGTAAGGAAAGCTTTTTTATAAGATGGAGAGAAAATGCTGAATGTTGATTAGAGGGCTAATGCAAGAGAGGCCGAACGTTAAAGGGAGAGAACAGATGATTAGCTATGATGACTAATAATGCCAACATTCTATATCCAGGTATTAGGCTAAATTCTTTACATGCAATTCCTTATTTCATCCTTTAAGATCAGCACTAATGGGCCAACTCTGCATATGACAAAACTAAACACAAAAAAGTTAGGTAATTTGAACACATCACACGCAGGCAGAACTAGGATTCAAACTGAGATCTTTATGAGTTCAAAGCAGACTACACCACACTGTCTCATCCAAAAAATACTTTTTAAATCATCTCTTACGTGCCAGTTAACTATGTACTGAGGATAAAAAGAGGATATGTACTGCGGATAAACAACTCCTGGGGCACAATCAGCACATGGTACTTACACAGGATGCTCGTCACCTTTAAAGAGAGGAGGGGGAGACAGACATGGACCTCAAGACACTGATACCAGGGGGAACGAATAAGATGGCATAGCACAAAGAGAGCAGCAGTATCTACCCTGAGCTAATCAGTGAAGACTTCAGATGGTGCTTATGTTAAGCAGAACAGAGTCAGAACAAAGTTAATGCCAAGTAAGACAAACAGATTACAGAAAAGAGGCACAAAATTGCATGCTATGTTTAGAAGACTTCAACAAGTTGAGCATGGCAGGAATGTGATGCGAGTTGGAAGAGACCAGACCAAAGGGCCTTTTATACCACACTAAGACATCTGAGGTTTAAAACCATAGGAAGCAAAAAACCATTTCCAGGCTTTGAAACAAGACTGGCAACTGTAAAGACTCAGCAATTGACTAGGAGGTTCAAGCTGTAGCCTGAGGCACGGCTTAGAGACAACCAAAAGGTCAGAAGATCTGCAAAGAGGCTCCCAAACTAACCTCTTATTATCAGACCAGAAAAAGGAAGACTCCAGCCTCTTTTTAGAAAAACGCAGCCTTTATTCTAAGTGAGATGAGAGCAGTCTTCAGTTATTACTATTAATCAGGACAGAACTAAAATATGGCTTGGGCTTCCCAATGGCTGGGAAAGAATCCGCCTGCCAATACAGGAGACTCAGGTTCAATCCCCGGTTTGGGAAGATTCCCTGAAGAAGGAAATGGTAACCCATTCCATATTCTTGTCTGGAGAATTCCAGGGACAGAGGAGCCTGGTGGGCTAAAGTCCATGGGGTCAAAAAGAGTTGGATACAACTCAGTGACTAAACAACAACAAAAATACGGTTTAGCCCAAACTTTGTGATTAGTAGGGAGACAAACAGATTACAGAAAAGAGGCACAGAAGGTTTGCTTCCTCAACACCCCAAATAGATTATCTGAGGCAGAATGTGGGTTTGGGTGATTCATTTCTCCAAAAAGCATATTGAACAGAGGCAGGATAGCTGCTGTCTGCTTTGAAAGTAAAGAACAGAGTCTTCAGTTTTCGAAGGATACTCCCATCTTCGCTTCAGGGCTGAATCACATCAGTCTGCCATCTGACAATGGTGAGGGAAGATGGATACTCTCTTTTTCTGCTCAGCATGCTGCTCTGATTCAGGAGTTTTATATTTCCCAGCAAGCAGATAAGAGAAGCAGCAAAAGGATACACCCACTCTGCTAACAAAATGCAAGCCATTATTCAGCTTCATCGATGAAAACAAATCAGAGAGAAATGAATTTTAACTTAGAACTTCAGATTTATCTTTCAGAACTAAGCTCCAGGTACATTCCTCATTCTAAACAAAACAGATATCTTAGTCACCCTGAACAAGTCATCATGACTTTGTCTAAGATCATTATCTCCGACTGGAATGCATTTGTACTCCATGTCCGTATGATCAAATACACAGACTCCCATCAAACCCCAACTTAAACATCACTCCTTCAATGCCACCCAAAAGACATGCCCATGGGACTTATTTCTCTATTCAAATGTTTATTAACTATTTCCAGGTATTGTACTGAATAGTATACAGACCAATCCTTCCTAAAGAGAAATTTTAACAAATACTTACTGAATGCTTAGAATATGACAGGTTTAGTGCTAAGTTCTAGAATTTTTTTAATAAATAACAATACAATCTACTGCCTTTCAAAAACTCCCTTACTACAGGAAAAAAACATACATAGTAAATGTAGCATTTAGGGTAAATGGGTAAGGACAAAGAAAGAAAGAATTAAGACCAGAATGAAAATCAATTTAATAGACGAAAATCAATTCTACACCCACTTTGCTTAAAACTGAAGAGAAGGGAACACTGTCCAATGTTATTTGGTAAGGTCGGCATTATACTAACACAAAGCCACAGACCAGTAACCACTGGGTGTGTATTTTACCATACACACACACACACACACACACAGAATAGTCTTACTGAACTCAAAGCTAAAGTTGAAAGTGATAATGACTAGTCAGTAAGAAGATGAGTAAGGAATCCATATTTCCAGGCTACCTACCATGCTGCTAGTTAATTAAATGTGAATTTAAAGTTTTTACAAGCTGTTACCTGTGAGATATGATTGATGGAAGACTCCATTCTCCGGAGCTGAGAGGCTTGGATGTCCAGCAGTTGGAGCACATTGTTAGCCAATGCATTTATTTGATAAGCGACACTAGCTAGGGATTGGGTTGTATAGGCTTTGGTCTCTTCTAAAGCTTTTCTCTTGTCTGTAGCCTGAAATAAGAACAAAAAAGCCCAATATTTATTTTGGTTAACATTCATTAAACATCTGTTCTATAGAAAGGCAGTATTATATCCCAGAGGATGGGAAGATTTGGGAGAATGACATTGAAACATGTAAAATATCATGTAAGAAACGAGATGCCAGTCCAGGTTCGATGCACGATACTGGATGCTTGGGGCTAGTGCACTGGGACGACCCAGAGGGATGGTAGGGGAGGGAGGAGGGAGGAGGGTTCAGGATAGGGAACACATGTATACCTGTGGCGGATTCATTTTGATATTTGGCAAAACTAATACAATTATGTAAAGTTTAAAAATAAAATTAAATTAAAAAAAAAAAAGAAAGGCAGTATTAGAATTATATTTTTTTAATAGAAAAGCCCAACTGAATCAAAGAACTTAGCAGACCAGTTTGATGAACCACAAAGCACTCCATCCTCTGACCCTAATAAAGGCAGGTGTCTCAAGTCCTGCTGGCTTACTCTCTGCCTGCCCCGACCTCCCCATGTGTCCCCTCAAGGCAAGCTATGAACCTCCTCCAGGACCTGTGAGTAATAAATTTCTCCATTTCACTTTCCCTTACAGTCTTTTGTTGAACTTTGAGCTCACCATCCATGACACCCCAGGGCTCTACTTAACAAATGGTAACTTAACAACAACAACAAAAATCACAACATCCACTAGTACAATGATATGGACTAAATCCATTCTATCTTACAATCCTGTTTACATCAGTGAACATCAGAAACCAAACCACCTGTTAACCATTACAACCAAGCTTCTCATCTCCACAAAAACTACTGTACTCTTATGACCCCATCCTTTACCCATCCGTTTTCCCCAAACTCCAGTGCACAGTCAGACAGTAAGAAATGTTCAGAGACCAAGTTCAAAGCTAACTTCAGAGAAAAATTCAAAGACAAGTGATAAACTCTGAGAGAGTGAGGGAGGGGATGAGTGGGAAGCAAGCAAGGTAGCCAGCAACTTATATTACAATTAATATAGAATCTAAAAACAAAAAGGCCAAGGATAGAAAAAAATGAAACAGATCTAAGAGTTCAAAAAAAAAAAAGCAATGCAACCACAAACTAATATGAGATAATATTTCTCATCTATCCACCCAGCAAAAATCTAAAAGCAGGACAACGTACTCTGCCAAGTTGCAGGGAAAGACTCTGATACACTCTCTGCTGGTGATATCCAGCAAAATTACACACGGGCTTATTTTTTGTCCCAGCAAACTCACTTTTAGGAATCTCAAAGAATCACTGGCAAAAATATATATGTAATTATTCACTACAGCACTATTTGCAATAGGAAAAGACTAGAAACAACCAATACAACCACTGATGGGGGATTGGTCAAATAAATTATGGGATCTCCAAACATTAGGGTACTACACTGCAGTAAGAAGTAATGTAGAGAGATACTGTTATTAGCACCACACCCAATCTCAGGTAAGAAGTAATGTAGAGAGATACTGTTATTACCACCACACCCAATCTCCAGAATATTGCTAAGGTGAAAAATAAAAAAAAAAATGTTTATAGAATGCTACCACTTATGAAATGGAAAAGATACAAAAACATATTCCTTTACTTTTTAAGAAAAAAGGATAAAACATAACATCTTTAAAAAATAATTGCATATGGGGCCAAGGGTCAACAGGTTGGCAAGAATATGGATAAGATTCTTTAAACATACCTTGTTTTTTAGATTTGCTTTTTGCAACTATGCATACAATTTACACAATTATAAAACAAAATTAAATTTTAAAAAGGAATTCCCCAAAATTAAATGTCAAATTAATCAAATGAGCCTAACTGTGCATCCAATTAGTGGCTTAACCAGAGAGGAAATATCCTACAAGTGGCTTCAAAGCACAGTAATTTGATTGCACATTTCTAATGGGGTTTATCCTTAGGACAAAAACAATTAAAAGAGGGAAGAAAAATACTGAATCTGTTTTCAGTTACTTTATTGCTGATGGTAGTTTTGGAATTATTACCCAGAGACTGCTGTTTGTGTGGTGTGGAATAAAGCAAGTCATTAAATATGTTTAGGTCACTGAGAGCTGAGATTTGGGGCATAATTCAAAAGACATTCTGATGTAAGAAGAAAAACCTGTAGTTCTGCATTTAAGCTGAAAACATTAATCTGAACTTAATTTTTATGGTATCACATTTTATATACCAATAGCCAACAAAAAAAAGCCTAAATGGTGACTGTAGTTGATAACACTGTACTGTAAAATTGAAATTTGCTAAAAGGACAGGCCTGATGTCCTCAGCAAGCGGGGAGGGGAGATACACATGAGGTGATGCATGTGCTAACTAAGTACTGTCGATAGCAGATACAGGTGCCACTTCCAGGCCTAGACATAAAAGCATCCCTGCATTGTTTGGATGCAAAGGTTAAAAGTAAAATGCAGTCCTACCAAAAAAATTGGTATGATGATTGGTATAATGGCATCACCAACTGGACGGACATGAGTTTGAGCAGGCTCTGGGAGTTGGTGATGGACAGGGAGGCCTGGCGTGCTGCAATTCATGGGGTCGAAAAGAGTTGGACACGACTGAGCAACTGAACTGAAACAAAAAAATTAAATTGTACTTAACAGAAACCGTTGTACACTGCTTCCATTTTTAAATTTAAAATAATTAAAATTAAATAAAATTTTAAAATTCATATTCTCAAACTAGCCACATTTTAAACAGCTCAATAGTCATATATGGATTGTGGCCTTACTGGAGAGACTGCAGTTCTAGTCACAGTTAATTTCCTCTTTAAACCATGGATTTAAAAGTTAAGTCTGCACAAGAATTACTGTTTTCACTTATTTCACTTGTTTGGTGTCCAATAGTTGGTCTCCCTCATTCTTTGATACTTTTGCTGTATTATCTACCAAGCAGCCTTAATATGTCCAAAGGATCACACAAAATGGATTATAAATCGGAAGACTTCTCCACAGAGCTAAAACAGACATCGTTAATCAATTACGACAGCCTTCCTCCAAAAGTCTAAACACTCTTAACTAATCACTCTAGGACGTGACATGTGATTGTAATCAATCTGCCATCCCTGTCTTATGCCACTGAGGAAGTTGGCTTAAAATGGAAATAAACATATGGCTTTAAAAGAAAAGTTAATTATTTAAAAGAGCTAAACTCAAAATAAATAATGTAGGCCAAGAACTTAACAGGAAATTCCTTAGATAACTGAATTTTCTCAACAGCCCATATATAAAACTGTCTTCTTCCTCCCATATCCACCTGTGGAAACCAAGTTTTACTGAGTTAAGATCTGCTTGCTGGAGGAAAGAACCTTTTCAAGCAGTACCTACTCCTATTACATCCTTTTCTTGCCCCTCAAGGTGACTAAACAGGCAAAGTAATCTCTTGTTTTTCACTGTTTAAAATGGAAATGATGATGCTATAAGCAATCTCTCTCATACTCATACATTTATCTTTAACCCCACCTCCTCTTCCCCGTTCTCAACTTCCACCTATGATCAGAAGAAAAACCTCTCTCCCTCTATTACAACTAAGAACATCCTCGCAGTAAGTATGCTTAGAAAGTAATACATTCTAGGTGAAAACAAATTGCATGGTTTAATTTTTGCCTTTTTTTAAACAGAGAGAGAAATTTACAAAATTAATGCACCATCATGGAAATGGACCTTACTAACATTTTAGTATAAGTTCTTCAAATCTCTCAAGTACATGTGTTTATCTTACAAGAATGCAAAACTAACCCTGCTTTTTTCATTTAAAAATGTATGATGAGCATTTCCCCATGTGTTATTCTTCTATTCCTATTCTTTTTCAAAAAAGAATTTTCAATAGCTACACAATAATGGCAGTAACTGTTAGCTGACTGTTTTCCTTTTAATTCCTCTAATATTAAGACCCTGATTTTAATCAGGACATCAATGTATGCAGATTCAAATCCAGCTTCCTCTAAATAACCAAACAAGAGGTGGCATTATTTCCAAACATTAACCTGTAAGCTAAGGCTAAAAACACCATTTCCAAGTTAGGGCCCGACTACTGAGAGACCTGGAACATGCCCTGTAGTACTAGCCTGTCTAAAAACATTTCAGAAAAACAGGTTAAGTTAAACTACAGTGTTCTTTTTCTCACTCACCTGAACCCTTCCCTAAACTCTGACAGGAAGTTCGGAAAATTATGTTTGCTCTGAGGAACAATCTTTCTCCATGTCTTAACTGCAAGACATAAGGCTTCCCTTGTGGCTCAGTTGAAGAATCCGCCTGCAATGTGGGAGACCTGGGTTCGATCCCTGGGTTGGGAAGATCCCCTGAAGAAGGGAAAGGCTACCCACTCCAGTATCCTGGTCTGGAGAATTCCATGGACCATATGGGTATAGTCCATGGGGTTGCAAAGAGTGGACAGGACTGAGTGACTTGCACTTTTAACTGCAATTGGTTTAATGATCCTGCTTAGGTAACAAAGTAGCAAGTTAAGAAACACCTGGAGTAACAGGCAAATTTGGCCTTGGAATACGGAATGAAGCAGGGCAAAGGCTAATAGAGTTTTGCCAAGAGAACCCACTGGTGATAGCAAACACCCCCTTCCAACAACACAAGAGAAGACTCTACACATGGACATCACCAGATGGTCAACACCGAAATCAGACTGATTATATCCTTTGCAGCCAAAGATGGAGAAGTGCTATACAGTCAGCAAAAACAAGACCAGGAGCTGACTGTGGCTCAGATCACGAACTCCTTATTGCCAAATTCAGACTGAAATTGAAGAAAGTAGGGAAAACCACTAGACCATTCAGGTATGACCTAAATCAAATCCCTTATGATTATACAGTGGAAGTGAGAAATAGATTTAAGGGCCTAGATCTGACAGATAGAATGCCTGATGAACTATGGAATGAGGTTCGTGACACTGTACAGGAGACAGGGATCAAGACCATCCCCATGGAAAAGAAATGCAAAAAAGCAAAATGGCTGTCTGGGGAGACCTTACAAATAGCTGTGAAAAGAAGAGAAGCGAAAAGCAAAGGAGAAAAGGAAAGATATAAACATCTGAATGCAGAGTTCCAAAGAATAGCAAGAGATAAGAAAGCCTTCCTCAGCGATCAATGCAAAGAAATAGAGGAAAACAACAGAATGGAAAAGACTAGACATCTCTTCAAGAAAATTAGAGATACCAAGGGAACAGTTCATGCAAAGATGGGCTGGATAAAGGACAGAAATGGTATGGACCTAACAGAAGCAGAAGATATTAAGAAGAGGTGGCAAGAATACACAGAAGAACTGTACAAAAAAGATCTTCACGACCAAGATAATCACAATGGTATGATCACTCACCTACAGCCAGATATCCTGCAATGTGAAGTCAAGTGGGCCTTAGAAAGCATCACTACAAACAAAGCTAGTGAAGGTGATGGAATTCCAGTCGAGCTATTTCAAATCCTGAAAGATGATGCTGTGAAAGTGCTGTACTCAATATGCCAGCAAATCTGGAAAATGCAGCAGTGCCCACAGGACTGGAAAAGGTCCATTTTCATTCCAATCCCAAAGAAAGGCAATGCCAAAGAATGCTCAAACTACCCCATAATTGCACTCTTCTCACATGCTAGTAAAGTAATGCTCAAAATTCTCCAAGCCAGGCTTCAGCAATATGTGAACCGTGAACTTCCTGATGTTCAGCTGGTTTTAGAAAAGGCAGAGGAACCAGAGATCAAATTGCCAACATCCGCTGGATCATGGAAAAAGGAAGAGTTTTCCAGAAAAGCATCTATTTCTGCTTTATTGACTATGCCAAAGCCTTTAACTGTGTGGATCACAATAAACTGTGGAAAATTCTGAAAGAGATGGGGATACCAGACCACCTGACCTGCCTCTCGAGAAACCTATATGCAGGTCAGGGGCAACAGTTAGAACTGGACATGGAATAACAGACTGGTTCCAAATAGGAAAAGGAGTATGTCAAGGCTGTATATTGTCACCCTGCTTATTTAACTTCTATGCAGAGTACATCATGAGAAACGCTGGGCTGGAAGAAGCACAAGATGGAATCAAGATTGCCGGGAGAAATATCAATAACCTTAGATATGCAGATGACACCTTATGGCAGAAAGTGAAGAGGAACTAAAAAGCCTCTTGATGAAAGTGAAAGAGGAGAGTGAAAAAGTTAGCTTAAAGCTCAACATTCAGAAAACGAAGATCATGGCATCTGGTCCCATCACTTCATGGGAAATAGATGGGGAAACAGTGGAAACAATGTCAGACTTCATTTTTTGGGGGCTCCAAAATCACTGCAGATGGTGACTGCAGCCATGAAATTAAAAGACGCTTACTCCTTGGAAGGAAAGTTATGATCAAGCTAGATAGCATATTCAAAAGCAGAGACATTACTTTGCCAACAAAGGTCCGTCTAGTCAAGGTTATGGTTTTTCCTGTGGTCATGTATGGATGTGAGAGTTGGACTGTGAAGAAAGCTGAGTGCCGAAGAATTGATGCTTCTGAACTGCGGTGTTGGAGAAGGCTCTTGAGAGTCCCTTGGACTGCAAGGAGATCCAACCAGTCCATTCTGAAGGAGATCAGCCCTGGGATTTCTTTGCAAGGAATGGTGCTAAAGCTGAAACTCCAGTACTTTGGCCACCTCATGTGAAGAGTTGACTCATTGGAAAAGACTCTGATGCTGGGAGGGATTGGGGGCAGGAGGAGAAGGGGACGCCAGAGGATGAGATGGCTGGATGGCATCACCGACTCGATGAAAGTGAGTTTGAGTGAACTCTGGGAGATGGTGATGGACAGGGAGGCCTAGCGTGCTGCGATTCACGGGGTCGCAGAGAGTCGGACACAACTGAGCAACTGTACTGAACCGAACTAGGTAACAAAACAGGGGTCTTACGCATTTTTTAAAAAAAAGTTTCTCCATCTTGCTTCTGTCTTTACTTTTCCTCCCACTCTTTGTAGAAATGATACCACATCATATCTTTTTAACAACTTTAACTTAACTCTAATCCAAACTTGCCAGAAACTTCTCCAAAGTAAGTGATTTTTCCCACAGAATATCTCAAATATTTAAATAAGGTTTTTCCAATTATATTAATAGAATGGAAGCTATTTCATGGTAATTCATTAAAAAATTACCCACATCTACCAAAACACACCATATTTCAATGACTCCAACAAAACAGCTATGTCAGATGCACCATTTTTATGTATCACTCAGGGAAAAACCGGCCAACTCCATTATGTCAGAATGCTTTCTTATGAATAAATTTTATTTTATACTTAACAGAAAATGCTCTTTGGGATTTATTTAGATGGTGAGCTTTGTATGTCACTCTCAGTGAAGTCGCTCAGTTGTGTCCGACTCTTTGCGACCCCATGGACTGTAGCCTACCAGGCTCCTCTCTCCATGGGATTTTCCAGGCAATAGTACTGGAGTGGATTGCCATTTCCTTCTCCAGGGGATCTTCCCAATCCAGGGATCGAACCCGGGTCTCCCGCATTGTAGACAGACGCTTTACCGTCTGAGCCACCAAGGAAGGTCACTCTTAATCATACAGTAATACCAGCTATAGATTCATCCAACTTCCAAAAGAAACCCTTTGTATCTTTTATTTTGTATGATTCAAGATCCAACAAAACACAGCTCCCAAGTCTTGACAGTCATGTCTGTTCAGTTTCTAAATCTAGAACATCCCCTTCAACTCTGACCTTTTTTTTTTTCTTTCAAAACACAGACTTTGTTTTAAAATTCCAGGTCAGTTGTCTTATAGGAAGTCCTACAATCTGGATTTGTCTGATTGTTTCCTCATGATTAGATTCAGATTAAGCAGAGTGGCTAGAAGAACAGGTGATGCTATAAACTTCCCACTATAAGCAATACATCTTTTAAAATAAGGCTCCATCTTTATTTCCATGATTTTCTTCCAAACTCCTGACACCAATTCTGCAAACTTTGATGCTGGTGCTATCTTACAAGGGGGTAACCAAAAAAAAAAAAAAATTAAGACAAAACCCAAGACTCTTTTCTTTCCTCAAATGGTCTTTAAACGTTTTGACTCTAGCCCTTCCTCAAATGGTTTGATGACAGGCTGCAATAATCCAGTTATCCCAACAGTAAAACCATCCAAATTCATACAAGTGGGAACAATGACAACTGCTGCCTGGCTGATAGCTTTCTAAGGACAACATTAATTGTAAAATGCATCCCAAGAACAGAAATTTTAAAATGTAGGGGTGAGGAGAAAGTTTCTTAGAACTGCTAAAATATACTCTATAAGGTTAAGGTTTCCGTCAATTAAGGATTTAAAATGTCAGCTTTCGATACTTGTAAGGAAGGGTTATATATACACAAAACAAAACATCTATTTTGCTGAAGGCCACTTAAAGGTCTGGCTTGAGAACATTTCCAGAGGGAATCCAGAATCCCTTTGTGGCAAGGGCTGAGAGGAGCACACAGGCCAAATCCTGGTTGGAGCCATGGGGCTCAGGGTATGCACACTCGCAATACCCAGCTAACAGTGAAAGGATCTAATTTTCTCCAACACAATTTCCATTCCAATAAAAGTAAAAAGGAAATAAAAAGAAACCCTACCAGGTTACAGCTGGTATTTATCCAGCAAAAAGAATAAATTTTTTGCAGAACAATTCAAGTTGAAACCTAGTCACTGTAACCCCAGCATAGCTCCTCCCCACCACCTCCCACTTAAGCAACTGCTCACAGTCTATGATCCTTTCATTCCCAACAAAATCCAGGGAAAACCTCTGCTGCCTACTGAGTCACACAGCGCTGATGGGCAGGAACCTGAGTTGTGGCGCATGCTCTTTAACTGAAGAGCAAATACAAAACCACCAACAACTAGTATCCTCATTAAATAACATTCCAAATTCAACTCTAACGTAGATTATGTTCTCAAACCTTCACAGGTCAATTTATACGTCCAGGGCACTTTCAATAACTAGATAATTAGGTTCTGAAATTTTAGGTTTCACCCTAATTATAGCCTCAGTCAATGAATTATATTTATTAAAAACAGGCAAAACCTGCAAAAACCCAATTTTAGAAAGAGCAACTACATTTAAACAAAAAATTAGTTAAATGTATTACTGACAGAATATATTCCATAGGAGTCCAAGACACTGGGTTCCTTCCATCAACTCCTTCCATGTTAACTATCTTCTCATATAATCTTATTTCTTCTTAAAAGGAATTAAACTGAAAGAGCCATGATGAAGAGTGCAGCTTGGACACACACTTTCACATTCTGCTGGAGGGTGCAATTAGACAACAAGTATCACAGTTCTTTAAAATGTATATATCCAAAAAAAATAAATAAATAAAATGTATATATCCTTCACTTCTAGGAATTTACTTAAATAAAAGGCAAAGTGCAAAGAAACTGTATGTTCAAGAATGTCCACGCCTTGTTTAAAACAGCAAAAAAGGAAAAACAAAAAAAACCAGAAACAACCTAAGTGGCCAATGATTAGTGTTTAAAATATTCATGTATTAGAATACCATGCAGTCAATAAAAGTAATCTAGATATTTACCAACAAGGAAAATGCATTAAGTTAGAATTCAAACTGGGAAGTAGAACCACTGTGAGTTACAGAATAATTATAGAATTTTACCTTACACAATTATAGGACTAGCTGGGAAAGCTGTGAAGGTCCCAAAGGGAAGTAGGAAGATCAGAGTCATCAACGAGAGTCTGTTTGAGACATCTGACACATTCAGCTACAAAAACGTGGCTGCAAAGCAAAGACTCCTGGAGAGATCTGAGAAGCTCAGGTCTCCCACCAAGTGAGTGGGCCTGATGCATCTGTTAACCAAACTATCAGCAATCAGAAAAAAACAGCTGAATGCAGAGCAAAGGAGATCAAAGTCTGGCTGGACCTCACCAACACCTCCACGTCTCTCACTGCATATCACCACAAAAACCTTCAGAGGTTTAGTGAGGGCTGCTTACACAAATTCTCTTTCGGCCAATTCTAGCCATACCCAGCTTCAGCTTAAGTAAACTGACACAGTACTAACTACCATGGCACCCCTGGTCAATATGGTACACACACAGCTCTGTCATCATATTCAACTCCTGAATTAAAGCAACATCACACTCCAGTGTAACATGATGCAACCATCCCTTATACAACCGAAAAGATGCTATCTCCTCAAAACAGAATACAAAGTCTATCTTCTCTTCGAGTAAAGTTCTTTCCTTTCCTAATTGAGTTGTACTTCCCCTTTGATATCTTGTGACTTAAATACTGAAATACAAGGTTAACCAGTAATAACATATCTTAAGTTAAATACAGAAGACTAGGGGGGAAGAATTGGTTACTATATACATAAATATTAAGAAAGATACAGAACAAATATTCATAACTACTAGTTTTCATTCTATAACTGGTCATGAGGTGACCAAGAGCAGCTAGTGTTTATCATTTTCTTCTCCCACTATCCATCACCATTTTGTTTGCCCTCTGCAGTCATCTCATCCGGTCACTGTTCCTTGCCTGACGTGTCTGTGCTTAGTTGCTCAGTTGTGTCTGCGTCTTTGCGATCCCATGGACTGCAGCCTGCCAGGCTCCTCTGTTCATGTAATTTTTCAGGCAAGAATATTGGAGTGGGTTGCCATTCCCTTCTCCAGGGAATGTTCAGGACCCAGGGACATCATATGTCTCCTGCACTGTAGGCAGATTCTTTACCTGCTGAGCCACTGGGGAAGGAAGCCCAGTGACTCAAACCTTCTTTACCATCAGCAGCCCTTCTTGTATTGTGTTGCATTAGCTTTCCATTAACTTTTATAGTATAGGACTCGGGAGTGGTTAAGAGGCACTCCAGGGACCTCGTGCATTCCAGACATACTCCTCTCCACCCCACTGTGTAGTAGCAACCCAGTTTCCACTGACAGTGGGGATCAATCACCAGTTGGGATCAATCACCATAACCAATACAGCAATCTCCTGCTTTGCCTGTTAGTTTACTGGCACAAGGAAGGCAAAGTGGCCAGGTGTTCAATTTCCAGTTTAATAGAACCAATGCTGCATTTCCCAGTAAAAGCACTCCTCTTTGGAACTCAGAACTCTATACTGGCACGCCCCAGAGTCGAAGATAAAGAAGAAAAATTTTTGCCAGCAGATCATTAGGGGTAAGTGAGAAAAGGTCACTTTATTTCCACCTCTTGAGCCCCAGACCTATGAATGCTGGCTACAGGAGAAACCCCACCACACATCTGTGACTGATTCAGAGACCAGACCCCATCTCAGAGAACATCACACCACCACTGCAAAGAACTGCCACCAGCAGGTACAGTGAGTCTTCAGAAGGACATTCCACTGTTCTATCCTTTCAGCTTCTTCAAGGTAATGGGGAATATGCTAAGACCAGGGATTCCGTGAACATGAGCCCAATGCCACATTTCACTTGCTGTAAAATCAATTGCCTGGTCAGAAGTAATGTGATACAAAATACCAAGACATAATTAAGGCATTCTGAAAGTCAATAAGGAGTTTTGGCAGAAACAATGCAGGAAGGGGAAGTAAATACATGCCCAGGGCAAGCAGCTTTTTCAAGGAGAACAAAGTATTGTCCTCTTCGTTATGGAAGTAGTCCAACGCAAACCACTCGCCACCAGGTATCTGGCTGGTCCCTCCAGAGGAATGGTGTCATCTTAGGGGTCACAGTGCGGGCCCTCTACCATTAGCAAGGTGTTCATTCAGCGGTAGTGGGCTCTAAGCCAGTCGTGATGTGTCTGAGCATACACACCATCTCCATGCCCGTCACTGTGATATCTTTTTCATCAGCCCTTTGGGAAAGGACTGAGGTAGACGGGGAAAGGCTGAAATCCAGACGTGATATCCTGTCCACCTGATCATTAAGATCCTTCTCTGCCGAGGCTGCTCTTTGATGGGCATTCACAATAAACCCAAATATTAGTGTCCATTTGGAAGTATGTCTGTATATCTATTCCCCATACTTCCAATTATGTTCCTTCCAAGCCCATGATCAATTAGCCAAACAATTAGCTACTGCCATGAACTGAGGGGGTCCACATCTCTAACCATCTCTCTCTCCAGACAAAACAACTAGGTGTGCTGCTCAAAGATGTACCAGTGAGCGTCAACAAGGATTTACCATATAGCACAGGGAACTATATTCAGTATCTTGTAATAATTAATAATCTATAATGGAAACTAATCTGAAAGAAAAAAATATACATATATATATAATCATTTTGCTGTATATCTGAAACTAACACAATACTGTGAATCAACTATACGTCAATTAAAACAAAAAGATCTGCCCATAGAGGGAATTTCCCTTCACCACTGCGCTCCAGGTCACGGCTGACTGTGGCTATAGGGCTACAGATGCCCATGCTGGCACCAGCATATCATGTAGAACCATTTGTAAACTAAACCTAAATTGTTTTTTCCTCAGTTAACTGGGACTCCTCATGAGGCCGTAAGCGTGGACTGAGAGTGAAGAAGCAAAGAAACAGGAGCTTAAGTATACACCTTGTGGAGTATACATCACAAGAAAAGGTATATAAAACAGTAATAAAAGCAAGTTATAAAATGACTATGTACCTGCTTTTTTAAAAAGAAATGGCATATGTAAAGCAATTATCTTTCAAAAAAAATAATAAATATAAAAAGAAAAAAAGAAATGGCATAGGGGGAGACCACTGCCTCCCAGCCTATGATTCTAGGAGTGAACGAAGTACAGTTTTAAAATGTCAGTGAATCCACTGAAGTGTTTCCTCCAAGATTTGAACACCACGTGAATTTTAATTAACCAGAAGGGAAAAAGGAATAGAGTGAGAAAGTTTTCTCCAGATAGTTGAGGAGAAATAGTTCCTCCAGATAGTTCATTCTTGGCCAATGAAACAATTAAAGCTGTACATAAGAGATCTATAAATGGAGAAAAAAACAAACATTTAACACTTTTCCAAGTTATTCTTCATACAGGAACACATTCATATCTTTAATTCATACTCAAATAAATGCGAGTTTGAGAGGTAATTACTTAAGGAATACAAAGCATCGTTTCACAAACTACAAGGTAGAGTGGTAGTTAATACCATCACAATCAGCACCACCCTTAATTAACTGAGTGGGGAAAACTAAGCACTCCTGCTTTAAAACAAACAAACAAAAATCAAGGTTCTATAAATACCGACAAAAGTAACTTGTGCTACCACTGACTGCCTATTTCCTCACACCAGCTCACAAAACAGCCTCACAGAATCAGTACTGGAGGTCTCCATCCTAGACTGATTCACTCACTGACCACATTTTCCAAACCAAAAAATTACGAGCATGACACAGTCTGACAAACTATATTTTCCCCTAATTTCTTCATCTATTATATAAAAGTGTAAGAATTACAGTGATATTAAGACTCAGTTAACAAGTCTTATTGAAAGCAGCTAAATTTTCTAAATTATAGCTATTCCCAAAATATGTGAGACAGAGTCATTTTTACAAGTATTCCAAAAAAAAGCCTGAGACATGGACAGAGGGATATTCTATTCCCATCCATCAGTTATAAAACAGAGATAAAAGACATTTTATTAACAAAATACCACATACTGAATACAAACCAAATAACCATTTAGAAATCTAAATACCAATTAAGGATATACAATAATATTAAAAAGAAAGCCATCTAACAAGATATGTACAAGATCTGTATGAGGAAAACGACAAAACTCTGATGAAAGAAATAAAAAAAAACTAAACAGAGAGAATCCATTGTCATGCCTAAGAAGACCTGATACTATCAAGACATCACATCTCCCCACCATGATCTACAGATTCAACAGAACTCCAATCAAAATCCGAGGAAGTTACTTTGTGAATATCGACAAAGTGATTATGAAGTATATATGGAAGGATGATGTCAGACAGCTGAATATGATGTCCTTCGTCACATCTACCTTCAACAATTTTGCATCCATCCTTGGGCAAAAGGGAGCTGTGGGATCCAGGGAACAAACTGTAAAACCCAGGTGTAGTACAAGATCAAGGAAAGCTGTTTTAAAACAGACTTGTACCCATGGTCTCAGCTGGATTTAAAACTGGCTCTATACCAGAGGCCATAGCTACAGCCCCAGTTAGCTTTGGTTCTGACACCAGCACCAGATGCCAGGGGCATAGGAGGACTCTTACCCACTTGTAATCAGGTAATACATATACAGACATCAGTCTCAAGGGTCAACCATGCACTGACCTGTGAACCAGCTCCAGTTCCTTGCAGCTGCAGTTCAGGAGCCCCTAGAGAACACTAATTTAGACAATCACCCAGAGATGAGAGAACCTCTGTGAAAGTCCAGGAGTACCATAGAGAAGTTCCAGCCCACCACTGGAGCAAAAGAAATGTGAGATAAGATGCACTGGAAAGGGTAAGAAGAACAGTCTGATTTCACCCACTTCACACATCCCTCCAAGGCAGCACAGCTCAGTGCCAAGAGAGCCCTTCTCAACCAGCGACTTCTCTGCTGGGTCAAGTGAGGGCAGGTGAGGGAGCCCCTGGCTTCCCGGCTGTGGGACACACTGCAAAGCCCATTTCTTTCTCGCCCCATCCAGAATTCTGAAGTGTGAACAGCACCTCTAGGAGGTGGTGAGTGGCTGGTACACAACAAAACGGATGTGGATCCTACTGAGCATGTCAAAGACTCCACTAGGAAACCCGACCACAAGCTTCCGAGAACGCTTTGCCCACAGTGCCCCAAAGTGCCCAGCCTTCCATATCCCCACCTCATAACTGGCTCAAGAGAGCGCTCCTGATAGTGGCAGAGTGAGCTTTTGCAAAAGATCAGTGAGCACGCAGAGAGGCAGACTGAACCTGTGGCCTGGGAAAGACCATAAACTTGAGCCATAAGCACCACCCTCAGAAAAGCAAAAAACAATGCCTGTTACTTCACAGGATCAAAAGAATGCAAGCAAGCTTAAAAATTCTGTCACAAGGAGGAGCAAGATATTTAGAGCAGGCATATTCTTAGAAGATCTATCAAAGCCTTGGAATTCCTAGCAGATGTGACAAGATATTTCTCTCCTGCAGTCAATTAGTAAAGACTGAAAGAGCTGACAGCTCTACTTCAAGTGTGAAGACAGCAACACAAGAATTCAAAGAATATGAAAATTCAAGAAAAAAGGACACCATCAAAGGCTCACAATATTCCAGTAACCAATCCCAAAGACAAAGAGTTCTGTGATTTACCCAATAAAGAACTCAAAACAGTGTTTCAAGGAAACGCAATGAGCTACAAGAAATCAGAAAGATCATTTAATGAAATCAGTAAACACATGAACAAAATGTGTTTAACAAAGAGATAAAAATCCTAATAAAGAAACAAGTTCTGGAGCTAAAAAATGCAATCAATGAAATAAAAAATCCAAGAGACCATCAACAGCAGCATGGATCAAATAGGAGAAAGAATGTGTGAAACAGGAGACAGAAACTTCAAACACTGGAGAAAAAAAAATAATGAAAAAGAGTGAAAAATGGCTACATGATTTGGGGGATATGATTAAAAGAAACAATCTGTGAATTATTGGAGTCCCACAGGAACAAGAGATGGAGAAGAGGGCATAAAGTCTTTTTAAAGAAATAATAGCATAGGACTTCCCAAATCTGGAGAGAGATTTGGACACCCGAGTTAATGGACCAAAGACCTTACAAACACGTTATCAAAGAAGAGACACAGATAGCAAATACACATAGGGAAAGATGCTCCACATCCTTAGGGGAATCGAAATCAAAATGAGTTATCACTACACATCTATCAGAATGGCCAAAATCCAGAATATTAACAGCACCAAATGCTGGTGAGGATACAGAGCAACTAAACTTTCATTCACTGATGATGTGCATACAAAACTGTACAGTCACTTTAGAGGTGAAAACATAGGTACGTACAAAAACCCATACACGAAAGAGTATAGCAGCTTTTATTTATAATTACCAAAGCCTAGAAGCAACCAAGGTGTGCTTCATTGGGTGAACAGATAAACTGTGGTATATCCACACAATGGAATACTATTCAAAGCCAAAAATAAATGAGCTATCAAACCATGAAAGGACACAGAGAAACCTTAGATGAGTATTACTAAGTGAAAGAAGCCAACCTGAAAGGCTACAAATTGTATGAGTCCACCTATATAACAGTCTTTAAAAAGCAAACCTTCAGTTCAATTCAGTTCAGTCGCTCAGTCGTGTCCGACTCTTTGTGACCCCATGAATCGCAGCACGCCAGGCCTCCCTGTCCATCACCAACTCCCGGAGTCCACTCAGACTCAAGTCCATCGAGTCAGTGATGCCATCCAGCCATCTCATCCTCTGGCGTCCTCTTCTCCTCCTGCCCCCAATCTCTCCCAGCATCAGAGTGTTTTCCAATGAGTCAACTCTTTGCATGTAGAGACAGTAAAAAGATCATTTACTGCCAAGAGTCAGGAAAGAGGGAGAGATGAGTAAGTGAAAAACAAAGGATTTTCAAGGCAGTGAAACTACCCTGTACTATAGTATAATGGTGGACACATGTCATTCTACGTTTGTCAAAACCCAAAGAATGAAAAAGAAAACCAAAAACAAAGAATGTACAGCACCAAGAGTGAACCCTAAGCTACGTAAACAAACTCTAGACTCTGGGTGCTAATGATGTGTCCATGTAGGTTCCTCAACTGTAATGAATATGCCATCCTGACAATTCGATCTTGGTGTTGATAATGGGGTGGCTGTGCATATGTGGGGCAGACAGCATATGGAAATCTCTGTGCCCTCCATTCAAGTTGGCTGTGAAGCTAAACTTGCTCTAAAAAGTCTATTGGGGGAAAAAAGTGAAAGAGAAAAAAATAAATCCATTCACCTCAGTATGTTAGTTCAAGCACAGTTCTGATGCATCAGCAGTGTAACTAGTGCAGGCTGTGGAACAGAGCTCAACAAACTATGACCCTCAGGCCAAATAGTTACCTTCGGCAAACAAAGTTCTATGAGAACACCTTCACAGCTATTAATTCACATGCATCTATGGCTTTCTTACTACAGTGACACAGCTGAGTAGTTGTGACAGACCCCTTGGCCTGCAATGCCTGAAATACTGATATTACCTGGCCCTTTGGGAAAACACTGACCACTCTTGCTCTGGAACAGAGATTTCCAACCTGAAGTGGATAATGACATTCCCAGTGAGCTTTTTAAAAAATTCCAGAGCCCTAGACCCAACCTAATCCTTACCTCCCCTCTAAAAAGACTACAATTTAATTGGCCTAGGGGTAGGACCATTAGCTATTACTATACCAACAGAAAAATGTGTACAATAAAACAGGAAAATATACAAGATAAAAATCAGGATACCCAATAATACAGAAGATAAAGGCAGGACCCTAATACACAGACCACAGAGACCACAGAGAACTACATGACAAACTGGAGCCATAAGTCTGGCTCTGATCTCCACGAGTCTGCAAAGAAACAAGATCACTACAGGATTTACAGTATCCGTGAGGTCAAAACATTTTGGTGAAACTCAATTTTTTTCTAAGACTTCAGCCTGACTGTAAAAGGGAAGCTTTATTATAATTTTTCTCTGGATTGTGAACATATTTATTCTTCTCACCTTACCTCTTAGCCCAAAAAACAACAGCCCAAAAAACAAACAAAAATCCTCAGAGTGGCAGGATTTCATACAGACAGTACCCTGCTCCCTGCCTGCCTTTCTTCTCTTTTTGGCGGGGGGTTGGGATGGGGTGGGGTGGAGAGTGAGGCAGGAGGAGTAGGGAGAATAAGGATGAGTGTGAAAGAAATGCACCACTAAACTGGAGATAAGGTGGCTCTATATTCCACATTATTAAATACAAATAATAAGCCCACTAATGCAAGGAGTCCCCAAGTTATGACACATGGTTGATACAAAAGTGATTTATTCAGACCTGTAATTCATTTCTGCTACATTTACCCACTTTTGAATGACATCTGTTGATTATACCAAATGGGTCCACACAAAAGAACAGAGTATATATCAGGACATAGCAAAAGCACAATTTCACCTTAACAATGTTACCTTACATTTAAAATGTGGTTTCTCTGTTTTCCAAGCTGGGAAACACTACACTGGTTTTCTACAGTTGAAGGACAGTAGTTGAGGGATATTTTTGACCAAGCCTTCATCTCCCCCACTACCCTCCCTGGCAACTGACATTATCAAAATCAAACAACTTTCAGCTCTTTCAAATGTGCCCTGGTGCGCATTTTGTACTTACTACCTAGATCCCTCGCTTGTCAACCTCCCCTTCCGTGTTACTCATGACTCAGACAAATTCACGCTATGAGGCATTCAAACTTCCCTGAAACCCCCAAACACTGCTCTGTTCCTTAAAATTCTCTCTACAAGATCCTTTCTGAAAGGGGGAGTTCTCAATCCACATGTCTAAAAATGCAGCGATCTGTAACACAGGAGATTATGACAGAACATCAGTTAACATCAGAAGGAGAAACTTGCCCCTCGCCTCCTGACCCAACAGTACACAGCCAAGAACTCAGGGTCCCTCCCTTTCCTCTCTCCTGCTCCCCTGCTGCCCACGCTGCCAGCTAACATCAAGCCGTATTCCTATTCTCCAGCCCACTGCTCTGCCAATCAATTCAACTGTGGAGGAGTAAAAGCTGGAGTGTGGTGGAACCAACTGTGTACTAACAGCTGAAAAAGAGAAGGTCTATAGATTCACTTCTATGACTGCAAATTACTTTCTGTGGGCGTACTAGCTTTATGCTGGAGAACGGTTCCAGGTAAAATAAGTCATCTCTGAGTTCTCCCTTTCCTATCAACCGTATCCCCTTTACCAAGCTTCCTGATTCTTCTGGCACCTATTCCGTCCTTTTCTCTCTTAACTACAGCTATCTCAATTCAAGAAATACCCTTTATGTGTGGACAGATGCAACCGTCCTCTACCTGGTCACTCTGCATCCTCATCCTCCGAGCAAAAAGTGCAAGGATACAAAACAGACTGACAGTGGTTGGGAGGAGGGGTAGGCAGGCAAATGGGAAGGAGGAGGAAGGGGGACTTTCGGTTCTGCTTTGACTGCAACTGAATTATGAGAATCTTTTACAGCGATCTTTTCATTACCTATGTGCTCCTTAAAAAAAAAAAATGCTGCTTGACATTTGTTCTTTGCATAAGCAAAATTCTACTGACTGCCAAAACTAAAACCAAAAACCTTTCAAAAGCAACAATTTTCTTCCATACAGAATGTTTCCTCTTCCCAAAATTTAAGGCTTTATAAGCTATGGTTCAATGATTTTTCACATAACTATACTACATATAATATTGACATCACAACACCTAGGAAAGAGTCTTTTACAGAGAATGCAATTAATAACTATTTTTTGAGCATGAAATAACTATTTGTTGAGTTACTTTTAAAACAGTTCTACAGCCTCAAACACTCTTCCTTCTAGCAAAGAAAAATAAGTAGTCACAGCCTATCACAACAATTTCAGGCACAAGAAAATTCAGATAATTCACCACCACTCACTATCATCATGCAAGACCAGCCTCCCCCATCTCCTCTTGAGCTCTTTCCAATCCATACGTACTCCAGCCTCCTTCCAATCTGTTCTCCACTCTAAACACGAGTCATCTTTAAAAAGTAAAAATGATAATGCCATCCCATTGCTTAAAATTCTCAATGTCTTCTTATCAGCTTCAGAAAAAAAGACCAACACCCTTAACACAGCCTATAAAACCTTAATGATCTGGTCCTCACCTAACTCCTCTCAGATCACTATCCTCTCTCTGCTCACTATACTCTAGAGCACAAGGGTTTATATTAATAACTCATTCAAAATCATTCTGCCTTCCCTCACCTTTGGGCCTGCACATATAATGCTCCTGGTTCCCTCTGGTAGGGACAGCGCTGTTCCTTCCCTCACAATTTCTTGGTTAACTATCAATATAGCCACCCTTCAGATCTCCATCCCAGCGTTCCTTCCTTGGTTTGCCAGGCTAGGTGGAACCACCTGACAGGACACTCTCATGTCAACATGTGTTTCCTCAGATAAAATTTATTACAGCACGTGATTGATTAGTGAGGGAGGCAGAAATTATATCTGATTTGCAAAATACACTCAGGGCATAATAGGCAGTCAAAAATTGCTGAATAAGTAAATAGGGGACAAACTAATATATTCTGTAATACAATGAAGTACATTACATATAATTATGCATGTTTCATTTTACTGGGCATTCCCATGGTTCCAAACTTAGAAACTTGTAAAAATCTGCCTGTTTTCTTTAGGATTTTTATGGCATTCTCTGATTATTCTGAAAGAATGGGAGTATCACCAGTCTGTCTCCCTAAGCAAGCTCTGAATATGATTAATTATTAATTGTAATGAAACATGGAGCTGAAAACAAAAAGACTTCTCAACCTTTATGAAAGAGAGATGGATTAATCCAAAGTTTTTTTTATTAAAAATATAAAAAAAGCCTAAGAGGAAAAATGCCAGAGAAAGAGCTGAAACAAAACAAAAAGCCAGTTTTTGTTGTTGTTGTTTTTGTTTTTTTTTTAACTTTTTCTCCCACTTTAGTTGGGTTTCTTTTAAGACATAAATAAATCAGTACAGAAAAGGGATATATGTACCATCAGATCAGATCAGTCGCTCAGTCGTGTCCGACTCTTTGCAACCCTGTGAATCGCAGCACGCCAGGCCTCCCTGTCCATCACCAACTCCCGGAGTTCACTGAGACTCACGTCCATCGAGTCAGTGATGCCATCCAGCCATCTCATCCTCTGTCGTCCCCTTCTCCTCCTGCCCCCCAATCCCTCCCAGCATCAGAGTCTTTTCCAGTGAGTCAACTCTTCGAATGAGGTGGCCAGAGGTAATATCAACAATGGATTTCTTCAAATCTAATTTGGAACATACTCAAATTAGAAAAAAATTAAATGATTACTATAAACAATTTAAGATCAGTGTTTCATATTACTTTATAAAAATCATATAATGTAAACAACTTCCTATTAATCAAATAAATTTATTCAAACAAATTACCAAACTTTGGACTTGGGTAAGATTTGGAGAAAACAGATATATGAAACTAAAACTATTTGGAAATTAGTGCTGAAAAGTAAAATATACAGAGGAAAACTAACACCCAGAATATAAGAAACTATCAAAAATGATTAAAACAGAATATGCTGTATTAACAGAATTCTTGCAGAAGGAACTTGATGTTAAGCCTTCTAAACCAACTATTCATATCAAAGTTTCTCCAAGTGTGGTCTGCAGGCTACTGAGGATCCCTCACACCCTTTCAGGAGATTCGAAAGGTCAAAACTATTGTTTTCATAGTAATACTAACGCTATTTGCCTGTTTTTCTGACAAGATGTCTTTTAATATTCTGTGTAACAAAAGGAAAAATACTTTAAAATAATTCTGCTGCATTCTAAGTATAATAGGAAAAAACACTTGTGCAAGCTAAGTAAGTAATTTTTCCATGGAACTTCAAAAAACAACTTCAAAAACTACGTGTTACCTCGAAAGACAACTGACAAACTATGGTTAATCAGACTGGACATTTGGCAGACATCTTCCTTAAAGTGAATGAAGTAAGCCTATCATTTCAAGGAAAATTCTTGTTTGTTTTGTTTGGCAATGTTTGTTGCCAACAGTAAAATTCGAGCTTTCAAGTAAACATTAGAATTTTGGAAACCTTTAATCCACCAATGTGAGCTTGGAAGCTTTTCAATACTTAAGACTCATGAAGATCTACAGTGATATTAATGAATGTGATTTTTTTTTTAATATCCTATAATGGAATGGGTCAACATTCAGAAGGATCCACATAACTAAGTGAACAAATATTTTCCATCCAAATGACCCATGCAATAATTTTTAATGTACTGGAGTATAAAATGTTGACATTGTTTCAGAATCCACACTGCAACAAACCGTTAAGAACTACTATCTAAGTTTCGATACAATATCAAACAAAATTATCCACAGTTCTATACATGGACTATTAAAATACTTCTCTTTTTCAAACTACATAAGTGTATGAAGCCAGATTTTTCCCATATACTTCAACCAAAATAAAGTATCACAATAGGTTGAATGCGGAAGTAGATACAAGAATTTAGTTGTCTTCCAGCCACACACTGGAGAAGGCAGTGGCACCCCACTCCAGCGCTCTTGCCTGGAGAATCCCATGGACGGAGGAGACTGGAAGGCTGTGTCCATGAGGTCGCTGAGGGTCAGACACAACTGAGCGACTTCACTTTCACTTTTCACTTTCATGCATTGGAGAAGGAAATGGCAACCCACTCTATTGTTCTTGCCTGGGGAGTCTTGATGGGGGAGCCTGGTGGGCTGCCATCTATGGGGTTGCACAGAGTCGGACAGGACTGAAGTGACTTAGCAGCAGCAGCAGCCACACACTAAAGAGATTTGGAGTCATAAAACTATGCCACTCTTTTCAAACTTTTTTTTGTTTTGGAAACCTATGGATATTTTTCAAAATATTACTATTTATATTATTTATGTTAAAACCCATCACGTTATTTTAAACGAATTAATAAATGTTTTAAATTTCTCCATTTTAATTTTTTATACAGTACATACCGATAAATATAACCCATCTAAAAAACGTTCTCTGGGGTCTTTAGCTTTTTTTAGGAGTATAAAGGAGTCCTGAGACCTTTACATTTCGATACAGTTGATATATACTGTGAAGAGATAAAGACAAAGATGTTCTAATTTAACACAATCTCACTTATATTTTCTCTCCTCAGTAAGACTGAACTTATTTATTCAATGACAAAGTAAACATTTCAACATACAAAACAGAAGGAATAAGTGGAAGTAAATCAGAGGGTTTTTAAGAGGAAACTGAAGAAATAACTCAGAAACAAACAAATGAAAAGCACCGGAATTACAAGACTAAAAAGTCAGAAGCAAACTAATAAAAACCATCAGAACTGCAATTGGACATAATCTAGTTTAAACTTGTCCTTTTACAGAAGATAAGAGTTAGCAGAAGGAAATGGCAATCCACTCCAGTATTCTTGCCTGGGAAATCCCATAGACAGAGGAGCCTAGTGGGCTACTGTCCATGGGACTGCAGAGTCAGACACCACTTAGTAACTAAATATCAACAACAAAAGAGTTAAAGGTTGGTTAAAATACAACTAATTCGTGATAGAATGAGGATGAGAACTAACCTTCCAGACTTCCTGAATAGTCCGTGTAAACTTTCCCGAGCTCACATACCAGGCAACGGGCAGGCACTGGAGACATGGGCATGAACAAGACAAACCTGGCACACCTGCTTTCTTGGAGATCAGCGTCCTGTCAAACAGATGTAACGCGTGCACAGAGGAAACACACTGGATTCTAGGGGAGCACGGAACGGAGTATAAATTGAGCTCGGAGGGAAGAGATCTCTAAGAAAGTAACCTCGTTACTGTCATCTACCAACATCCTCATCACTCCCTCTTTTGCTAAGGACTCATTAATTCATCACCATTCCTGTCATTATTATTAGTGATGTCAACATTCACTCAGATAATCCACCCCAAACCCTGGCCTCTCAGTCTCCAGACTTCCTGAACTAAAACATTTTTTTCTTTATCACTGTCAAAACCCTCCATGGTCATCACTAGTATTTACACCATTTTCAAAAATCTAGATTTTTAAAAATCCTGTATTCTGAACATCCAATTTCTTCTTGTATCTCTGCAGTTCACCTGCTCTAGCACCTCAATTTAAACAATCCTTAGATTTCACAGGACTTCCCATTCACTAATTGTCCCAGTTTTTCACTATCTACTTTGCAACTAAGATGTGCTCCAAGTATAAAATACACATCAAATTCCAAAGACTTGGTACTTTAAAAAGAACGCAAATATCTCATTAACAAACTCTGTTGATTACTTATTGAAATAATTATATTTTGGATGCACTGAGTAAATAAAATGTTATTAAAATTAATTTCAACCTATTTCTTTATACTTTAATATGGCTATTATAAAAATTTTAAATTAGATATGGGACTCACATTATAGTTCTATGAGGCAGTGGTAATCTATTCTGTGATGACTCCTAAATGTGGATCTCTAACTCTGACTCCTCCTTAAACTCCAGAAGGACTATCTACCTAGCCTATCTACTTCACTGTCAAATCTAATTCGGACTGAACACACATCCACAAGTGCACTCTTGATAGCCCCCCGCCCATGTGTAGCCATCCACTGACACAGTTACGAAAATAATTCCGACTAGGAGTCATCCTTCAATTCCTCTTTCCCTCATACCGCATAGTCAATCCATCAGTAAGCCCTATTCAGCTCTGCCTTAAAAACGGCCAACCTCTCTCCCCTGAATTCCTCAACCCATAACAAAGTACAAGCAATTCTCATTCTCTGCCCGGACTAGTATAATAATACCCTTCCTCCTGGAAATTCTGCTCTTGCTTTCCCTTCAGTATGTTTTCCACTCAGTTGCCTGAATGATTCTTTCAAAAAGTAAATTAAGTACTGCAATGATAATCCCATCACACCTGGAATAAAATCCAACCACTTTTCAAAGCCTACATGTGATCTGACCCCTGACAATCTCTCTGACTCTCTCCCACCAGTCTCCTTCTCATTACCCTGTAGACATTACCCTTAGAGAGATTTTTCCCATCTCAGAGCCTCTGAACTTGCCTTTTTCCTAGATCCTCACAGGGAAGATGCCCTATCCTCCAGGTCTCATTTCAAAGGTCACTCCATAGAGTGTCACTTCCTCCTGCCCAATCCCAGGTTTCTGCATCCTGTCACCCTATTTAACTTTCCAAACAGCACTTCTCCCTATGTGAAAGTCTGGTTTTTTTTAGGGAGGGGGGGTTGGGGATCCTCTGTCCCCTCCCCTCTATAATGAAAACTTCCTAAGGGTAGGAACTTGGCCTCACTTACTATTTTATCTGTGGTACCTGGAAGGTACTCAAAAGATTTTGATCAAATGAAGAACGATGAATGAATGTGGTAATTTTTCACCTGAACTACAAGACCTGACACATAAGTGATATTTAGACCAAGACGAACAATTTTTCTAGTTAGAGAACACCGTTTGCAAAGGTAGAGAAGAATCAAATTTCAAAAAACTGAAAGGGCGTTATGACTGGTAAGACTAGAGCAACAGAATGAACATAGCAAGACTAGAAAGACGGGAGCTATACCATATATGGCCTGACAGGCCTCACTGCGAGGCTGCATATTTATGAAGAATCACTGACTAACTTTTAAGCAGGGGAGTGACATGATCAGATTTCCATTTTGAAAGTGCCGGTTAAGCCACAGTGTGGATAATGGGGATGTGATCAGAGGGGATATGTGGTAATGTAAAGACAGAAGCTAGAGCAGTTGCTAAGCTTTACACTAGGGTAGTACAATGGAGACAAAGACTAATTTAAAGAGATATTTAAGAGGAAGAATCAACAGGACGTGGTACAGATCAATCAGTGGTGGTAGTTGGGTAAGGAGGTGCCAGGGAAGCATAATGGAGGAGCCAAGAGATGAATAAACAAAATGTGGTATTATATACACACACTAGAGTATTACTCAGCCATAAAAAGGAATACAGTACTAACACATGCTAACAAGTGAATGAACCAAGCTTAAAAATATTACACCTAATACAAGTCAAAGAGACACAAAAGGCCACATATTGTATAATTCCATTCATATGAAATATATAGAATAAGTAAATTAATAGACACAAGGCAAATTGGTGGATCCCAAGTGCTGGGGGCAGGGTGGTTGAGATGGGGACAACCTGCTTAACAGTCTCAGGCTTTTCTGAGGAGCAATGAATATGTTTTAGAATACATCAAGGCAGTGGTTGCATAACATTGAATGTACTAAATACCACTGAACTGTATACTTTAAAATTCCTGGTTTTATATTATATGACTTATAGCTCAATTTCTAAAACTGCATTATGAAGCAAATAATATAGCAATATTCTAATCAATCTATGGCAGGAGTTACTAACAAAACTGGTTGTAAATTTAAAATATATTAACAATTCTGAAGCTCTCTACTCCTTACTGTCATAAATAAATTATAGTAACATTCATTATCTTTTTCCCCACATATAGCAGTTGTGCAGTGGATTTAATAAGACTTTTATCTTGTAGAGATACATATTAAAATATTTATGGATGAGATGATATGTCAAAGATGGACTTTACCAGAACAGTAAAGAGACAGGAGAGGATGATAGATGGCCATGAGCTGGCAATCATTAAAGCCAGATGATGAACATTTGGGGGTATCATTATACTATTCTCTTTATTTTTGAGTACATTTGAAATTTACTATGCTAAAAATTAGTAAAATAAGACTTCGGGGCTTCCCTGGTGGCTCCACCTGCCAATGCAGGAGATGTGAGTTTGAACCCCGATTCAGGAAGATCCCACATGCCACGGAGTAACTAAGCCCATGCGCCAAACACACATAACATTCCTTAGGATGTTTTGGTTTTAGGTTTTTTTCACAAATACTAGTTCACTACCAACTATATCTCAGAAAACTTCATTTTGTAAATGAAGAAAATTGGTAAATTAGTTAAGCGTACCTATTTGAGTACTTTAAAAAACTTCAAGTCTCCTTTCTATGGAATTAAAGTATGTGTCAGCTATTTGCTTTAAAAACAAAATCCAGTAATCACCATTTTCCAAATGCCTTATCTTCTTAATTTTGCAGTTAAAAAAAAAATCCCTTATTTTTAGCATGATGTCGTATTAAATAAATATTAAGGTCTAAAAAGTTTTTAGTTCCAGGGCTTGACTTCTTTATTCTTCAAAATATTCTTCAAAAACCAAGCCGTAATTTTAGTAAAAGTTATAATCAACAATAAAAGGCATTAGAAAAAATACACAGCTCCCCCCAAATTCAAACTTTTTAAATGCTCCAAAATTAGCTTTTAACTATGACTTTTACCTTACTTTTTGTACTACCACTATTTTCATGGAATTACAGTCTGTATCTCTTCTAATATTTGACTCAACCTCTTGTCCCAGTATTAGCATCTTCCTCTCTGGCTAATACATTCTTGTCTGCTAACTCACAAATGCCTAATTCCTAGAATATAATTTAACCTAAGATAAACAGAGTTATCCTAAATAGCCCTAGAGGGACTTCCCCAGCCATCCAGTGCTTAAGACTATGCTTCCACTGCTGATCCCTCTTCAGGGAACTAAGATCCTATATGTCAATAAATAAATAAATAGCACTGATCAGAACTCAAATGGTCCAAACATCTCTTTTCTACTTTAAGGAGTATTAGCATTCACCACCTATCAGAACCAACTGGAGAAAGCACACACACAGAAGAGGAATTAGAAAAGTGTTCTTATTTGAAGGGATTATTTCAACAATTTTCTAAAAAACAAAACAAAACAAAAAAAACACTTCTCTCCAAAAGACAAAAACAAGCTAAAACTGAGAATCTAATCACAGACCAGAACTAGATCACAGTATCACATGTAAAGTTCTTAGTGGTACTGTAGTTACAAAGTGAAAAAAAGATGTTTGTTTTAATACAAACATTCAAATGATATGCAGCCCTAAAGAATATTCAGTACTCTTGAGAGCATCAGTAAGAACTGGCATAAAACTCCACTCTTACGAATGGACTTTCTTTAAGACCTAACATGCAAGGTCAGATTCTGCCTGTTTAGTGGCAGCACTGTGTTAGTTGCTCGGTCATGTCCAACTCTTTGAGACCTCATGGACTCCTCCGTCCATGGGATTCTCAAAGCAAGAATGGGTTGCCGTTAATGTTCAATTAATGTTATGACACGATATAGGTCAATCTAACAATTAACTGAGGAATTTCCATAAAATTATCTAAAATTCCATTCTGTTTATTGAGATATAACACTACTAGTTTCAGGTGTGCAATATAATAATTCATTATTATTTGTATATATTGCAAAATGATCACCACAGTAAGTCCAGTTAACCATCACCACACAAATTTACAAGTTTTCTTTCTTATACTGAGAACTTTTAAGATTTACACTCCTAGCAATTACACAATATTAACTAGAATCACCATGTTGAGCATTACTAAACCCTAATTCATGTATTATAGATTTCCAAACTACATCTCTAATTTCTCTAATTTTTCAAACTACTGTTTTACTCAAACTTTCAAGTACAATTAAGATTTCTACCATTTCTAACCTGTCCTCATCTCTGCAATCATTCTGACTGTCTTTACCTGAACACAATTTGTGTGGAAATCAGAACTACTCGAAATATTTCAAGATGTTTTTTGTTTTGTTAACGTCTACTAATTTTTCTAAAAATTTCCTTATCACAATTGCAAAGCTGATTCAGAAGAGGAAAAAAAAAAAGGCAAAAACACACAAGAAAGGAAAAGGGACCAGTGAGCTCAGTGAAAAACTAGCCTACAACTCCTGTAATTCAATACTTCAAGTGCCAAAGCTACTGTATTTTGTGATTCAGGCAAGTTGCCAAATTACAAACATACCTGTTCTTATAGTATAGCGTGGAATTCAGAGGAAACAATAGTTAAATAGTTGTGAGGATCCCAGACACAACCCTCAAGAGTCTGTTTATTTCATGACATTTCTGGACTCCTTCGCATCTATAGACAGTGTGATATGGAAAGAGTATGGCTTTTAGAGCCTGTGAGAGTTACAGAGAAATCCCGACTGCCAATCCCTAACTGTATGATAAAATAAAAACTGATTTATGTTTTCCGAGTCCTAATTTCTTCATTTGTAAGAGAATACTGTCTATCACAGAGTTTTTGCAAGGATTAAAGATAATACAAATCAACCAGCAAAGACTGGGACAGAGTAGGTACTCAATAAGCAAAGCAGGTGTCTTACTCTTCCCTTTTCTATTACCCTCTTCATACATTCTTTTTATCCACTTAGGATGCAGAATCAGAAAATCTGGGTTTGATTCCAGGCGCTATCTCATACATGATATGGAACTTTAGGCTAGGTATTCAATGTCTCAGTACCTCAGATTGCTCATTTGTTTAAAAAAGAAAAGGAAAGGAGAAAGAAAAAGATCATAGAATTACTGTAATACCTAAGTGACATCACTTTATAAACTGGAATAAACTATAGAGTATCAAAAGAGTCAGTTTTTACCTACTCCAAAGTGCTCCCACTCAAAAAATTACCTGCCTTCCAAGATTATCAGTCTAATGAGCAAATGAATACAAATAACATCACAGGTACAGGAAATCAAGCTAAACTAAGCAGCTCACTGATGGTATCCCCTCATCCTCCCAGACTTCAGGATATACCTGTTGACCCCAAAGAAGCCCCTATGGGGGGGATTCCAGAGGAAAAAATTAAAAAGTTGAGAGGTAAGTAAGACTTTCCTGTCCTTACTCAACCTATGCTGAGAAATCTTTCGTAAACAGTTTCTGCTCCTTTTAACTTGTATCTCCTTCCTACTCCCCTAGAGTCCCTATGATAAAGGCAGTATGGACCCTGAAGTGGAGTGCAGAGAACTGGCCAGAACAAATGAATTCGAGTTGAACAGTGACTGTCCTTGACATAACCACCAGAAAATTCTAACTAAGGTAGAAAAAGGCAAAGATTTTTCTTTATATCTAAATAAAATACACTATTTTGAATACTATTTTCCCTAAGAAATTCAAAAGCCCTGTCCTTTTTAAAAGATAGCAGACTCTTCTGAGGAGTTTTGCTATTAATAATAAAATTTAATAAAGTCAACAGGATCAAAAGAGCTAACAAAGTGCTCAAGGACTCAACTGCACTACAGCCAAAAGAACTTGCCAGCTAAACACCTTACCAGAACTGTACTTCCAAAGTGTAGGAAAGAAACAAAATCACAAAACTAAATTCTCAGGATGAAAATCACTCAGGCAATAATTTAACTCACCTTGGGTATAAAAAAATTCTCAAAACACAAGTGACCATATACTTTCTCCAAGTGAAGCTATGTTTACACAGGGTGTTGGCCACTACCCAGTCAGTCATAGAAGGGATACAGAGAGATCTCAAAAGATTTCCAAACGGATATTTCCAGTACTATTTGTCCCCTCTCCACAGCACCATGGCAGATCACAAAATCAGCTACCACCACATCAACTTCCACAAAGTGCATGTCATCTTTGGAGCCTGTCTGAGCCTCCTGGGAAAGCAGCTAGTGACCAGCTTCAGGAGCCCAAAGGTACAAAGATAAACACTGCTGTGTGTGAATTTCATCCTTCCCT
Source organism: Bos grunniens (assembly GCF_055505025.1). Classification (NCBI taxonomy): domain Eukaryota; kingdom Metazoa; phylum Chordata; class Mammalia; order Artiodactyla; family Bovidae; genus Bos; species Bos grunniens. Next base: position 65,749,079 of record NC_141177.1, read on the forward strand.
CTCCCCTCCAGTACTTCTGAGTATCTCATTGGTGTTGAGGATCACCAAAAAAAAAAAAAAAACCAACTTGGGGCCAGTGACAGTGCATCTTAGCACCATGGTACTAACATGCTTAAAAGACCACAAGAGAAACAGAATGATTTATTTACAAATATAATGAAATTTTACAGTGCTTCAAAATTACATGATGGTAGCAAGAAGGGAAAAGAAAAGGGGTCAAGGAAGAAAAAAAACCAAAAAAACAGCACACAACTACGTGAAAAAGAAACAGTCAACAGACAGGTTAAAACACGTAGCAGTTACCACACCATGTATTTGTCAGATTTCCCAACATGCAAAACAGAAAGAAACCAGCCCTTTATGAAGCGCCTGTCTGCTGACTTCTACAAAGAAATGACTTCTCTAGAACGTGGGTAATTTAACTTTCTGTGCTCTTCCTTTGGCTTTCAAAATCTTTAATATCTGCAGCAAACTGAGATTCACCTCAATTTTAAGGTTCTTCATGTGAAGTTAAATAAAACGCGTTTACTTTTAATATCGATAAACTGTAAGATAGCGTTTCTATTTGAAAACTATATTCACATTCCTACTAGATTTAAGAATATTTTCTTAAAAAAAAAATATTTTCTTAAAAGCCAAATATAAAGTTTGCAAAAACAAGTAATACAGTAGTTGGGGCAGGCACTCAACAAGTTTATCAGTGGAATTTCTAAACTAAAAGCCTGAAAAAATTTATGAGATAAATTCCTAGTAGTGCTACTGAAAATACGATGTTACTAATATGGGAATTGAGAAATATTCAAAATATTCTGAAAACAGTATCTCCTTCTAAAAATAAAGAGGAAAAGTATTTGCCAACACAGAGACGATTGGTTCTTAAAAATGATAATCGCATGGGATGCATTTCTATAAATACTTTAGTTCTCAATTGCAATAACCCCAACCTTTCAAAGCACGTTTTGGTCATGCCTTTCCACTAACAAGCAAGTTTTTCGTGCCATTACATTGATTCAAAGGACTCTGCTACTTTTATTTGCTTCTACTGCAAACTGTTAAGTTTACGCAGTTAAAGATCTACAAATTAAACTATCACACAACATAATTCACTTTCAAACATTAAAAGCAAACAACCAACCCCTGTCATAGAAAAGTGACAAGAATTTTCTAATAAATTTACAGTAACATATTTGACGTTACACTTGTAGTTCGGAGATTCATTCTGTCCATGTATTTAGGATGGAAAGAGACAAACCTCAGGGAAAAAAAGCAACCGGCGATTATACCGTTCTATTTTTACTTAAGAAGCCACCAGTTCAAGAACTTTTAGGGAAGAGAGAATATTCAAGCCATTTTTCCAAGTAGTTAAGGATAATTTGTGTTTTACACTAACGACCGCCCTAACAGTCTCTAGAATATATTGTGGTGGGGGCGGAAGTGAAATTGATGAGAGGGAAAAAAAACCCGACTTGAAAACCGACAGGCAGGCAGATTTACAAACCTTCAATTAAAGGGAATTCGGAGGTTAACTTCTCTACGCCCTCCCTCGCTCCCCACCCGCTTCCTCCTCTCCTCGGGGAGGTCTATGTGATGTGACTCATGACCAATTTTTTTAAAAAATAAATAAATAAAAGACACACCCTCTGGGCTGAAACTGACATAATCGCCCCCACCCCACCCTCCCCCGATGCACCCCCGCTTCCCCTCCGGCTCCTGACTCTCCTCGTCCCGGCCCTCGGCTAAACGCTCAGTCGGCCGCTCCGAGACCCTCGGCCGGCGGCGGGGGACTCCGGGACGGAAGCCCAGCGGTGAAAGGCGGCTGGAGAGCAGCGCGGTCCTGGGGGCCGAGCCCGCGCGGGAGGAGGACGGCAGCGGGGCGCCGGGCTGCGGCGGCCGCGGCTCCGGGATCCCTCGCCCATTTTCTCTTTCGGCTTCTTGGGGTTTCAACCACCGCAGCCACTTCCTGTATCACAGCCCGACTTCCCCGAACCTGGCCGCTCGCTATCTACCCCGGCTGAGCTTGGGGTTGGGTCTGGGCTTTGGGGTTGCCGCTGGGGTTAGGCAGTTCCCCACCCCGCCCAGTGGGCTGGTCACTCGGGCGGCCAGTGGCGGGTCCTCGGCCCGGCCGGCAGCGCCCGCCCGCGCGGCTCACCTGTATGTAGTTGTTTTCACAGTACTCCGCTACCCGGGTCAGGTTCTGGTAACTCTCAATCAGCGCCCTCTTGCCGGACGGGATTTCCTCCTCTAGTAACATCTGCAGCTCTGCCATTTTCCACCCCTCCGCATCGCTTCCTCTCGCGTTAAAGAGACAGAGGCAACAGCAAGGTCCGCGGAGGCTCCCAGCACCTCACAGCCCGGATACAAACCGCCTGCCCGCCCTCCCGCCTGGTATTGTGGGACAGCACCTCCTCCTCTTCCTCCTCACTTTCTCCACCCGCCTCCACCCACTTCGCGCAGGCGCGGCAAGCTCGTTCTCTCGCGAGTTTTCCTGCCTTTCCCTCCCTCTTTTCCGGACCATGGGATTTCCCCCCACTTTGGCAAGGCCTTCTGGGAATTGTAGTCTCTCCATGGCTTGCTGCACATCAAAGGCGCATGCGTCCAGGGAGGCTCCGAAAAAGACTCGGGAGGAGAGTAATAAAAGAACTTGGAAAGAGGGTGGAGGTTTAAATCCCAAGTTTCTTGACAGCTCCGGGAGATGGCGCCACAGGGTGATTCTAGAGAATGAACCGGGTTCCCCGAGAAGGCTGTGAAGCTTGGCAGAATTTGATTCACTAGGAATCAGATATTCTGACAAGGATTCAGATCAGATCAGTCGCTCAGTCGTGTCCGACTCTTTGCGACCCCATGAATCGCAGCACGCCAGGCCTCCCTGTCCATCACCAACTCCCGGAGTTCACTGAGACTCACGTCCATCGAATCAGTGATGCCATCCAGCCATCTCATCCTCTGTCGTCCCCTTCTCCTCCTGCCCCCAATCCCTCTCAGCATCAGAGTCAAGGATTAAAAGGGATTAAATATGGAGAACTCCAAATCTTTACTTCCTCTATCTTTTTAGAGATAACGAGACTCAGGCTTTACTGTCTAAACTTCTGCTGCCCTCAATTCACTTAAAATTTAGTCAATACTTGATATTGCCAGCTCTATACCAAGCAATGAAGTAAACATAGCAGGTACAATTTGAGTAAGGATAATCTGTACCTTTCCATGTGGAGAAGGAAATGGCAACCCACTCCAGTGTTCTTGCCTGGAGAATCCCAGGGACGGGGGGAGCCTGGTGGGCTGCCGTCTATGGGGTCGCACAGAGTCGGACACGACTGAAGTGACTTAGCAGCAGCAGTACCTTTGCATGAGTGCTTAGTCGCTCCCCAGGTTCCTCAGTCCATGGGATTGTCCGGACAAAAATACTTGAGTGGATTGCCATGCCCTCTTCCAGGGATCTTCCCTATCCACGAATCCAACCTCCATCTCTTACGGCTCCTGCATTGGCAGGCTGGTTCTTAATCGCTAGTGCCACATGGGAAGCCTACTCTGTACCTTTGCTGCTGCTGCTGCTGCTGCTAAGTCGCTTCAGTCGTGTCCGACTCTGTGCGACCCCATAGACGGCAGCCCACCAGGCTCCCCCCGTCCCTGGGATTCTCCAGGCAAGAACACTGGAGTGGGTTGCAATTTCTTTCTCCAATGCATGAAAGTGAAAAGTGAAAGTGAAGTCGCTCAGTCATGTCCGACTCCTAGCGACCCCATGGACTGCAGCCCACCAGGCTCCTCCGTCCATGGGATTTTCCAGGCAAGAGTACCGGAGTGGGTTGCCATTGCCTTCTCCGACTCTGTACCTTTAAAGACCCACAATTTAAAAGCAAACATATACATATAATCTAAAAATATTCACTATGTTGTACACGTGAAACTGAAAAGGAGTCCCCTTAAAACCAAGATCTCTTATTGAGTTTATAATTAATTTCTCTCTCCAAAACTTTATTCATTTCTTCCTCCCCTTTGACTTCAATCCTGTGCTAACAACACTAATCAACCAGCGTCAGATAACTAAAGTTACTGCTGTCGATAACATTCTTTTTTTAATTAATTTTTTATTGAAGGATAAGTGCTTTACAAAATTTTGTTGTTTTCTGTCAAACCTCAACATGAATCAGCCATAGGTATACCATATCTCCCGTCCCTTTTGCACCTCCCTCCCATCTCCCTCTCCATCCCACACCTCTAGGTTGATACAGAGCCCCTATTTGAGTTTTCTGAGCCATATAGCAAATTCCCATTGGCTATCTATGTAACTCCAGTACTTTGGCCACCTGATATGGAGAGCTGACCCATTTGAAAAGACCCTGATGCTGGAAAAGATTGAGGGAAGGAGAAGGAGACGACAGAGGATGAGATGGTTAGGTGGCATCACCGACACAATCGACATGGGTTTGGGTGGACTCCAGCAGTTGGTGATGGACAGGGAGGCCTGGTGTGCTGTGTGTGGTTCATGGAGTCGCACAGAGTCGGACACGACTGAAGCAACTTAGCAGCAGCAGCATGTTACTCTATCCATACATCTCACCCTGTCTTCCCTCTCCCCATGTCCATAAGTCTATTTTCTATGTCTGTTTCTCTGTTGTTGCCCTGTAAGTAAATTCTTCAGTACCATTTTTCTAGATTCCATATATATGTGTTAGAATACAGTATTTATCTTTCTCCTTCTGACTCACTTCACTCTGTATAATAGGTTCTAGGTTCATCTACCTGATTACAACTGACTCAGAGGTGTTCCTTTTTATGGCCGAGTAATATTCCATTGTGTGTATATATACCGCGACTTCTTTATCCATTCATATGTAGATGGACATCTAGGTTGCTTCCATGTTCTAGCTATTGTAAATAGTGCTGCAATGAACAATGAGACACATATGTCTCTTTCAAATTTGGTTTCCTCAGGGTATATGCCTAGGAGTGGGATTGCTGGGTCATATGATAGTTTTATTCCTAGTTTTTTAAGGAATCTCCATACCATCTTCCATAGTGGCTGTATCAATTTACATTCCCACCAACAGTGCAAGAGTTTTCCCTTTTCTCTACACCCTCTCCAGCATTTGTTGTTTGTAGACTTTTTTTGATGAGGGCCATTCTGACCAGTGTGAGGTGACATCTCATTGTAGTTTTGATTTGCATTTCTCTAATAATGAGCGATGATGAGCATCTTTTCATGTACTTGTTAGCCATCTGTGTGTCTTCTTTGGAGAAATGTCTGTTTAGGTCTTTTTCCCAGTTTTTGATTGGGTTGTTTGTTTTTCTGGTATTGAGTTGTATGAGCTGCTTGTATATTTTGGAAATTAATCCTTTGTCAGTTGTTTCATTTGCTATTATTTTCTCCCATTCTGAGGGTTGTCTTTTCACCTTACTTCTAGTTTCCTTTACTGTGCAAAAGCTTTTGATAACATTCTTAATGATGCACTAACATCACTGTTACAGATGTCACTATTAAGGTACAAACTCAGGTTGTTTCACTAGGGCAAGTTGAACTCACAGACTATGGAGTCACCTGGCCAGAAACTCATAAATTAGAGATTCTGACTCCTAAAATCACAGATACAGAAATGTCACAGAGCAATGAGTAATCCCAGTTTCTTTGTTCCTCCCCTTTAGAACACCTGTAACTCAAAGACTAAGCTAGCTCATCTGAGCCATTTGATCTGAGGCTCATCTCCCAATCACCTGGCTTGGTGCCCTGCAGTAAATCCTTGCTTTGCTGCAAACTTGACTTTCTGAGCCATGAGCACACAAGCCCTTTGCTTGGTTACACAACTAAGATAATACTGTAAATCAACTTTGCTACTGCTGCTAAGTGGCTTCAGTTACGTCTGACGCTTTGCAATTCTGTAGATATAACCTGTCAGACTCCTCTGTCCATAGGGATTCTCCAGGCAAGAATACTGGAGTGGGTTGCCATGCCCACCACAGGATCTTCCCGATCCAGGGATCAAACCCGGGTCTTCTGCATTACAGGCAGATTCTTTACCACTGAGCCTCCAGGGAAACTGTAAATCAACAATATTTCAATTAAATTTTTTTAAATTTTTAAAAATAAAAACCAACATAATATTTTTTACTGCTATCACTTCCTAATTTCTCATTCTTTAGGAGAATGTGTGTGTATGTCCCTACACTTTTGAAGTTTTGTACAGGTTCTGAACATAGTGTAAGATCATTTTGCTTTTTCAAAAATCATCAACTGCTTTAAAATAGTCTTAAAGAACTTACATTTCAAGAGAAACATTACATGCTTTTAATATAATGGACTATGAAAAATTTTGTCCAAAGGCTGAAAAACAAACTAAAAGTCACTTAAAAGTTCATCTTTTCATCTCCCTGTGAGGTCATTTAGAACCACAGTAACTATAAGAATAATAACATGACAACCGAATGTTTAAAAATTGACCCATCAGTGGGTATTTATTGGATATTTCCTTTCCTAGCGGCCATAACATATTCAGCCCTCTACAAGGAAAATTCATGTCTCCTACCCTTTCAGGTAACTACTCCCACTCACCAGATTTTTTTTTTTTGAACATGCAGCTTGCAGGATGTTAGTTCCCCAACCAGACTGAACTCAGGCTGGTATTGGAAGTGCTGAGTCCTAACCAATGGACCACCAGCACTTGAATTCCCAGAATCAAGGATTCTAAGGTCCATAGATCAACAAATGAAGTACTCTACACAATAATCCAAGGTAGATGTAATAGTCTTTCGTTATTACTTATCATTAATGCACACATCATTTAATCCAAGTTATTGAAATTTGATATTCTTTAATTTGGTCTCTACATGAGCCAGATTTAACCAAGGAAATCACTAAATATTTCCATACACTGCAACATTTCAAAAACACTGGAGAATGATTGGGCAGGTGACGCCACTTTACTGTTTTCAAAGTCCTGTAAGATTTCTTTAATGCTTACAACTCAGAGATAAAAGACCTAAAGCTTTTTTCTATCATTACCAAAAAAGTAAATTCAAGTTTATGCAGGTTAAGAGATTTAGCTAACGGCCCTGAAAATAGTAGTCAAGTTCTCTGACTTTTAGATTAGAGGTCTTTCTACTTTCCAGCTAAAACCATCTCTTAAAATATTTATCGTTCATATAAAGTCTAATCAATGAAGTGATCCCTCATAGGGTAATTGAGTATACTAACCTTGTATTTTTATTAAATTAGTCTCCCTTATAATGATAGTCTGTAATAAAACAATATTTCTTTTAAGACTAAATTAGGATTTGTGGGGATAAAACTGTAAAACACAGCACCATACTATAGTCATGGGTTTTCAATATCTTTTGACACAACTCAAAATAAAAATAATATTATATATATAATGTGAACCAAGATATAAATATATATATATATATACATGCTGGTATAAAAGTTTCACCAAACTAATTATGGTATTCCAATTTTTTCCTATTCTAATTCAATTTATTTAATGTTGGTAAGGACTATTAAATTGATTTCATGATCCACTACTGAATCATAACCCACAGTTTGAAAATCATTTTTTCCTACCACTAAATTAAACAAATATGATTCTTTACTAAGCATGTGTTATTATCATAAACTTCTTGTCATAAATTTTTAAAAATCACAGTTATTAACAGAGCAGAAAAAAATGTATTCAAAGATTTAAATAAATTGTTAGAGAAGACTCTTGAGAGTCCCTTGAACTGCAAAGAGATCCAACCAGTCCATTCTAAAGGAGATCAGCCCTGGGATTTCGTTGGAAGGAATGATGCTAAAGCTGAAACTCCAGTACTTTGGCCACCTCATGTGAAGAGTTGACTCATTGGAAAAGACTCTGATGCTGGAAGGGATTGGGGGCAGGAGGAGAAGGGGATGACAGAGGATGAGATGGCTGGATGGCATCACTGAGTCGATGGACATGAGTTTGAGTGAACTCTGGGAGATGGTGATGGACAGGGAGGCCTGGCGTGCTGTGATTCATGGAGTCGCAAAGAGTTAGACACTACTGAGCGACTGAACTGAACTGAAAATTCATATAATGAATACATGCAGCAGTAAAACGACCAAACTACTGATAAATGCAGGAACACGGATGCCTGAATCACTAGGTGTACTCTCAGAGATGAAAGATGTTAAGTGAAATTAATCAGACATAAAGAGTACATTGTGGTGGAACTTCCTTGGTGGTTCAGTGGTTAAGACTTCATGCTTCCAAGGCAGGGGGCCGTGGGTTCGATTCTGGGTTGGGGACTGAAGATCTCACATGCCCCACAGTGCTGCCAAAAAAGAAAAGAGTACATTGGGTATGATTTCATTTCTATGAAGTTCAAAAACAGGCTAAAGTCATGGATGATGACAAAATTCAGAATTGTAGTTAGTTGTTATAAGGCATGTGCTGGAAAGGAGCATGAAGAAATCTTCTGGGGCACCAGGAATATTCTACATCTCTTCACAATCTGGTTGGAGGTTACAGGGGTGCATGTGGAAATAAAAACCATCAAACTATACTCTTGATTTAATTAATTTATTTATTTTTGGTTGCACCAAGTCTTCATTACTGCCCAGGCTTTTCTCCAGCTCCAGTGAGCAGGGGCTACCCTCCAGTTGCGCTGTGCAGGCTTCTCACTGTGGTTGCACACTTCTCACTCTTGTTGCACAGCACAGACTCCAGGGCACATGGGATCAGTAGTTGTGGCTCCTGGGCTCTAGGGCACAGGCTCAATAGTTGTGGCACACAGGCTTAGTTGCTGAGCAGCATGTGGGATCTTCCCAAATCAGGGATCGAAGCCATGTCTCTTGCATTGGCAGGCAAACCCAGTACCACTGAGACACCAGGGAAGCTCAAACTTACTCTTAAAAGCAGTGTGTTTTGCACAATTTACTGTATGTATATTATATTTTGGGCTTCTCTGGTGGCTCAGATGGTAAAGAATCTGCTTGCAACACAGGAGACCTGGGTTCAATCCCTGGGTTGGGAAGATCCCCTGGAGGAGGGCATGGCAACCCACTCCAGTATTTTTGCCTGGATAATCCCCATAGAGAGAGGAGCCTGGTGGGCTATAGTCCACAGGGTTGAGTGACTAAGCACTAAGCATCTTATATTTTTATTTTAAAAATGAATAGAGAAAAATAATTTTTAAAAAATCTTACATGGGACTTCCCTGGTGGTCCTGTGGCTAAGACTCCATGCTCCCAATGCAGGAGACTTGTATTACATCCCTGGTCATGGAAATAGATTCTACATGCTGAAACTAAGAGTTTGTGTGTTACAACAAAGATCTAAGAGCCCATGTGCCACAACTAAGGCCCCGTGCAACCAACTAAAGAAATATTTTTAAAAAATTATGCACTGAGAATCCCACCTGAGTCCTAGCAACCAGCCGCCAAGGCAACAAATGTTACCAATTTCTTATAGACCTTGTAGATCTTCTATGCACATAAAAACAATTTTTTTGTTACCTAAATTGTACATGGTGTTCTGTCTTCCTGCTTTTTTGTTCATTTAACCATATCATGAAGATCTTGCTATCAGATCAGATCAGATCAGTCGCTCAGTCATGTCCGACTCTTTGCGACCCCATGAATCACAGCACGCCAGGCCTCCCTGTCCATCACCAACTCCCGGAGTTCACTCAGACTCACATCCATCGAGTCAGTGATGCCATCCAGCCATCTCATCCTCTGTCGTCCCCTTCTCCCCTTGCCCCCAATCCCTCCCAGCATCACAGTCTTTTCCAGTGGGTCAACTCTTTGCATGATGTGGCCAAAGTACTGGAGTTTCAGCTTGAGCATCATTCCTTCCAAAGAAATCCCAGGGCTGATCTCCTTCAGAATGGACTGGTTGGATCTCCTTGCAGTCCAAGGGACTCTCAAGAGTCTTCTCCAACACCACAGTTCAAAAGCATCAATTCTTCGGTGCTCAGCTTTCTTCATAGTCCAACTCTCACATCCATACATGACCACAGGAAAAACCATAGCCTTGATTAGACGGACCTTTGTTGGCAAAGTAATGTCTCTGCTTTTGAATATGCTATCTAGGTTGGTCATAACTTTCCTTCAAATTGTCCCATCATACTTTATGGTATTTCACTGAATGGATGGGCCATAATTATTCACTCAGTTCCATGTGGAAGGACATTTAAAGTGTCTTGAAACTTTATCACCACAACCCTTCAGTGAATAGTTTTTATTTTACATAAGGAAATCTAACACTATATATTATTATTTTTTTAGCACTATATATTATTAAAACATATTTAGATGCTGCTGCTGCTACTGCTACTAAGTTGCTTCAGTCGTGTCCGACTCTGTGCGACCCCATAGACGGCAGCCCACCAGGCTCCCCCATCTCTGGGACTCTCCAGGCAAGAACACTGGAGTGGGTTGCCATTTCCTTCTCCAATGCATGAAAATGAAAAGTGAAAGTGAAGTCACTCAGTCATGTCTGACTCTTAGCGACCCCATGGACTGCAGCCCACCAGGCTCCTCGGTCCATGGGATCTTCCAGGCAAGAGTACTGGAGTGGGGTGCCATTGCCTTCTCTGTATTTAGATGCTGCTAAGTCACTTCAGTTGTGTCCGACTCTGTGTGACCCCATAGACGGCAGCCCACCAGTCTCCCCTGTCCCTGGGATTCTCCAGGCAAGAACACTGGAGTGGATTGCCATTTCCTTCTCCAATGCATGAAAGTGAAAATTGAAAGTGAAGTCGCTCAGTCGTGTCCGACCCTCAGCGACCCCATGGACTGCAGCCTTCCAGGCTCCTCGGTCCACGGGATTTTCCAGGCAAGAGTACTGGAGTGGGGTGCCATTGCCTTCTCTGTATTTAGATGCTATTGTTATTTAAATGGCTTGGTAATGGCACATGAAGAGACAAAAAGAATAGGAAGTCCAGAAAGAAGCCCTCAAATATAATGAAACTTTGTATTTGCTTGTTGGTTGCTCTGTTTGCTTCTGTATGCATATGGGTGCATGCTCAGTCATGTCCAGCTCTTTTTGTGACTAAGCATGCACGCTACAGTCTCACCAGACTGCTCTGTCCACAGGATTATCTTGGCAAGAAGACTGGAGTGCGTTGCCATTTCCTCCTCCAGGGGATCCACTTACTCATCTAAAACACACTGGCCTATTATGGAGAGAAAAACAGTCCAACCTTTTAGTTCTGATTAATCCTGGATGAAAACAGTTTACTGGATTTGGCTTTGCTGAAATAAATACAAAGGCTTAAATTAAAAAAAAAAAAGATTTGCCTTGCAAAATTCATTTCTGTGAAGTAATATTTCTCCATTTTCCACTGTTTTCAGAATTTCCAAGGGCGTATAACTTATAAAGTTGAGTTTTTATTGTGACAAAATATATAAGTAACACAAAATTTACCAATTTAAGTGTACAGTTTAGTACTGTTAAGTATATTCACAATGCTAATGTACAACCATCACCTTCGTGCATCTCCAGAACTATTTCATTCTTTCAAAGTGAAATTTTGTTCCCATTAAATAATAGCTTCCCATTCACCTCTCCACCCAGCCCCAGGCAACCAGCAGTCTACTTTCTGTCTAAACTAATTTGACTGTTGTACCTCATGGATGTATATTTTTCCTTCTGTGACTGGACATTTTCATTTACAACAACATATTCAACGTTTATCCATGTAGCATGCATCAGAATTTCCTTTATTTATCATATTCCACTGTATGTATATTCCACATATTATTTGTCCACTTATCTGTTCAGGGACACTTGGATCCACCTTTCGGTTATTGTCACTAGTTTTGTTACAAACAAGATTGAACAAATACATGTCTGAGTTTCTGCTTTTGATACTTTTGAATAGATGCCCAGAAGTGAAATGCTAGGTCATATGATAATTCTAATATATATGTGTGTTCTAATATAAAGAGAGAGAGATTTGGTCTCAGTTTCTGGGCTTCCCAGATGGCTCAGTGGGTAAAGGATCTACCTACAATGCAGACGACACAGGAGATGCTGGTTTGATCCCTGGGTAGGGAAGATCTCTTGGAGGAGGAAATGGCAACCCACTCCAGTATTCTTGCCTGAAAAATCCTGTGGACAGAGGAACCTGGTGGACTACAGTTTGAAGGGTCGCAAAGTCAGACATAACTGAGCGACTAAACACACACACGTCTTTCAGGGTGTTAGTTCCCTGCCCAGGGACTGAACTTGGACCTTAGCAATGAATGTGCAGCATTGAACCACAGACCACCAGAGAAGTCCCTGACAATTCTATATTTAATTCCTTGAGGAACTGCCATACTGTTTTCCAGAGCTGGTGCACTATTTTACATTTCTATCAGCAATGCACAATGGTTCCAACTTCTCAACATCCTCCCAAAATTGCTATCTTCTGTTTTTTGATAATAGCCATTCTAATAGATGTCAAGTGGTATCTCATTGTGATCTTGATTTGCATTCCCTTATTGATTAGTGATGTTGAACATCGTTTCAAGTGCTCATTGGCCGCTTGCCTATCTTCTTTGGATAAATGTCTCTTCAACTCCTTTGTTTCTTTTTAAATGTTTCTTTTTGCTGCTGCTGAGTTGTGGGAACTAGTATCTTAAAGGGGGTTATTTCAAATAGAAAGGGAAAAGAGATGAATTATTCAATAAGCAATGTGGGGCAACTGGGTAAAATTCTGTAAAATTAAAAATTATTACACTTTTCATAGTAGTATTTGTTTTGTAAAGGGAAATAAAATATTCAGATAAGAATGTAGACCTTTTGTGCACCATATCCAGTCCCTCCACCCATCCAGGCAATCACTAACATGAATTTCATGTTTATCTTTTTATTGAAAATTAATTTTACATATTAAGCTTGTATAAATAATTCACAATTCTGTTTTTGTATTTTATATATTCTTCAAATTGATTTTTTTCCACTTCACATTAAATTCTTAGGCTTCAGAGTCTAATATGGTCCATTGTTCTTTCATTGCTGAAACCTGAAACTCTAATCCCCCAAAGTGATGGTTCTGGAGGTGCGGACTTTGAGACGTAATTAGGTTTAGATTAGTTCATGAACTTGGGACTCTCATGATGGGATTAGTACCCTTATAAGAAGATGAAGGGAAGGAGACTTCTCTATGAACTTGCATCACATTGAGGAAAGGACAGCAAAAGAGTAGTCACCTGCAAGCCAGGGAAAAGGGGCTCTCACCAAGAGCCCCAGGCTGCTGGTACACTGATTTTGGATTTCTCAGCCTTCAAAATTGTGAGAAATACATGTCTGCTGTTTAAGTCACTCAGTCTATGGTAGTTAGTTAATGAGAGCCTAAGATAAGTATCCATGTTTTCTCTTTTAAAAAAAATTATTTATTTTTGACTGTTCGACCCAGCATGTGGGATTCTAGTGCCCTTACCAGTGATCGAACGTGCACCCTTTGTATTGGGAGCATGGAGTCTTAACCATTGAGCCACCAGGGAAGTCCCCATATTTTCTTTTTACAATTCTATTTTGAGGGCTCGTTATGTAAACTTTTCCTTAACACTTAATCATAAGCAAGACCACTGTGCTGCATGACTTTATGGGGCATCAGCCAATATCAGTTAATTACAACATGAATGGTACCCTCTGGGGTTGTGAGACACAGCAGCTGTTTTATTTCTCTTCTAAGGACTTTAAAGATACATTTTACACATTAGATCCTTAATCTGTGTGGAATTTATTATGTGTGTTTCTGAAGTAAAGTCAAGTCACTCAGTCGTGTCTGACTCTTTGCGACCCCATGGACTGCAGCCTACCAGGCTCCTCTGCCCATGGGATTTTCCAGGCAAGAGTACTGGAGTGGGTTGCCATTGCCTTCTCCAGGGGATCTTCCCGACCCAGGGATCGAACCCTGGTCTCCAGCATTGCAGACAGACGCTTTACTGTCTGAGCCACCAGGGAAGCCCATTTCTGAAGTAAGGATTTTAATTTTTTTGTTTTCCATGTGGGATTGTTCCATTGCTACTTAATAGTTCATTCTTTCTCCACTAGTTTTTAATTCCTGTCTATCTCTGGCTTCTCTATTCTGTCCTATTAATCTAGCTTTCCTCAGTCAATATCACAGTCATTAATTACTAATTATTCTTAAGTATGCTATTCGCCAGTGCCAATATTTTGTGGTAGAGATGGCTATTTGTTCAGTAAGCCCAGTATTCTTTTAGGGAGAAATTTAAGTAGACTAAAAATGTTTAGTATTGTATGGAGTGGGACCCATATTTGCCACTTTCAGAGCTGTAAGGTGATATTCACCATTTCTAGAGCTGGCGCTTAAAGGTCTCCCCTGAGACTGTGTCTTCTTTCTTAGTGTCTTCTGGCTAGAGGCAGCAGATCCAGTGGGGGACTCAGAGGTCTTTGGGATGATGGAGGCTGATAATCCTACCTTCCTGGATGATTAAATGGAGCAGAGTCCACCCTACCTGAGTGAGAGATAAACTTCACTGTGTTAGGCCTCTGAGATACTGCAGGAGTTGATTGTAGCAGATAGCCCACTCTGATTAATATAACCTTCCATCGTATTCTTTCTGGAATCATCTTGCCTGTTCTAGATCTTCTTGTAGGGCTTTTAAGAGTCAGGTTATAAAGTTCCACAGAGTCCTATGAGGATTATAACTGACTTTACATTGTTATTTATGCATTAATTTGAGAATAGTTTTCATCTTTGTAGCTTTGGGTAGAACCATCATGCGTCAATTTATTCAGGTCTTTCATGCCCATTGATAAATTTTATAATTTTTCTCCATAAAGGTATTACATATTTTTCTTTGTTCAGAGTATTTTGAATTTTATTGCTATTGTCAGTATTTTTCTATTACACTTTCTAATTGATTATTGTTGGCTCAAGGGATCATTATTGATTGACTTTATGTTCAACAAGCTTGCTGGACACTTTCTTCACTGTAATAATTGCCCTAAATTTTCTATGTGGACAAATATCTCATCTGAAAATAATGAAATATTTACTTTTTCTTTCCTGATCATTGTATCTTATTTATACTTTTCTTTCTTGTTGTATTAGCTAAGACTGCCTTATCCTCTAAGAATCTGTAGTTTTGCTTTTTATATTTAAGTCTCTATGTGGGCTTAATTTTTGCATTCCAACATTAGAAAGCTATAGATTTTGTATATTTATCCCAAATTGTTCATCTTCCTGAACTCAATTTTAATAGCATTTTAGCTTATTCAATATCATTTTTTTAGATCGACAATTCTATTATCCAAAAATAATTTTGTCTCTTACATTTATGCCTCATTTCTTCTTCCTCTTTGGCTGTCTTTCAGAAGTATTCCTGGTGTCTTTGTTCACTTAGTCTGCCATAATGAACAAATACCACAGACTGGGTGGCTTAAACAACAGAAATTTATTTCTTACAGTTCTTGGAGAAGCTCAAGATCAAGATGCTAGCTTATGGGAGAGATAGAGGGCTGCTGTCTCCTCCTCTTCTTACAATGGCACCAACCTATTGGATTAGGGCTCTGCCCCATGACCTCATTTAACCTTTATCATAGGTCCTTTCTCCAGATTCAGTCACGCTAGGGGTTAGGGCTTCAACGTATGAAGTTGGGGGACACATTCAGTCCATAATAGTACTTCCGAATAATAGTCAAGATCGGATTTTTGTCTTTTCATTTTCTCTTTTGATTTATGTTAAAGTCTTTAATGTTTATCTTTCTATGTATTTCTGGAGTAGAATCTGGCCACTCCAAGAATAATAATTGTGGTGAATTTGTCTTGGGCCATTACTCTTAGAGAGGCTAGAACTGTGTCTCCCAGATGAATTTATGTGATGTTTGGTAGGTAGAAGTGAAGCAGTTCTGAAGGACACCAGGCTGGAGTAGCAGCCTGACACACAACCGCTCTGAGTCTTAGGTCAGGGGTGAGTTCATCTCCATGGAGACTGGTACCATTTTGTTCTGAAGGTTGTGCACGTCACTGAGTTTAGAAGCAGTGAGAGGTAATGTTGGATTCAGTTTGTCCTGATGGGTTCCAGTTTGTGCTTAGGGGGTTTCAGCTTGTTCTTCTTTCACATCAGTTCCTGACTACAAGATATGCTGATCTAGAACCATTTTAGCATCAGGTCCAGTAACAGGCAAAGTGTTCCAGAGGCCTCCCACAGTCATGGAAACTCTAATCCCCACAATTAATCTCTTACACTGTATCAATCATAGTAGATTTTTTTTAAATTTTATTTTATTTTTAAACTTTACAATATTGTATTGGTTTTGCCAAATATTGAAATGAATCCGCCACAGGTATACATGTGTTCCCCATCCTGAACCCTCCTCCCTCCCCCCTCCCCAATTCATAGTAGTTTTGCTTTTGTAATCAAACTGTGAAAGTCGCTCAGTCATGTCTGACTCTTTGGAACCCCATGGACTGTAGCCTGTCAGGCTCCTCTGTCCGTGGAATTCTCCAGGTGAGAATACTGGAGTAGGTAGACATTTCCTTCTCCAGGGGTATTCCCAACCCCGGGATTGAACCCAGTTCAGTTCAGTTCAGTTGCTCAGTCGTGTCCGACTCTTTGCGACTCCATGAATCCCAGCACTCCAGGCCTCCCTGTACATCACCTACTCCGGAGTTCACTCAAACTCACGTCCATCGAGTCGGTGATGCCATCCAGCCATCTCATCCTCTGTCGTCCCCTTCTCCTCCTGCCCCCAATCCCTCCCAGCATCAGGGTCTTTTCCAATGAGTCAACTCTTTGCATGAGGTGGCCAAAGTACTGGAGTTTCAGCTTTAGCACCATTCCTTCCAAAGAAATCCCAGGGCTGATCTCCTTCAGAATGGACTGGTTGGATCTCCTTGCAGTCCAAGGGACTCTCAAGAGTCTTCTCCAACACCACAGTTCAAAAGCATCAATTCTTCGGCGCTCAGCTTTCTTCACAGTCCAACTCTCACATCCATACATGACTACTGGAAAAACCATAGCCTTGACTAGATGGTCTTTTGTTGGCAAAGTAATGTCTCTGCTTTTGAATATGCTCTCTAGGTTGGTCATAACTTTCCTTCCAAGGAGTAAGCATCTTTTAATTTCATGGCTGTAGTCACCATCTGCAGTGATTTTGGAGCCCCCCCCAAAATAAAGTCTGACACTGTTTCCATTGTTTCCCCATCTATTTCCCATTAAGTGACGGGACCAGATGCCATTATCTTCGTTCTCTGAATGTTGAGCTTTAAGCCAACTTTTTCACTCTCCTCTTTCACTTTCATCAAGAGGCTTTTTAGTTCCTCTTCACTTCCCACATTGCAGGTGGATTCTTTACTGTCTGAGCCACCAGGGAAACTGTGGAATCAAACTGCAACTGATACAAAAATGGTCTTTGTGGGTTCAAAACAAAGTACAAACTCCTTTGCATGGCAGATGTGACCTTCAAGTTGGCCTCAATCATCGCTTTCACCTTTCCAATCATCGCTTTCCAGTGCTGTGACTCACCTTCACTCATATCTATGGTCCCATTATATGAACAAACTTGCTGCTGATCATATACATTGTACTGTTTTTGGTTTTTTTTCTTTCAGTTTTACTGAGTATAATTGACATATCTGTTTACCACATTAGACTGAGTACCTTAAAAATGCTCTGTAACTTCAGTGTCAATTACATTACATGACAGTAAGGACTTTAAAAACATTTGCAAGTTAAGTGTTAGCCACCTCTTGGCGACCCCATGGACTGTAGCCTGCATGCTCCTCTGTCCATGGAATTCTCCAGGGAAGAACACTGGAGTGGGTTGCCATTCTCTTCTTCAGGGGGGGTCTTTCTGACCCAGGAATTGAACCTGGGTCTCTTGCATTGCAGGCTAGCCGATTCTTTACCATCTGAGCCACCAGGGGGTTCCCTAAAATTGTAAAGGAAGGAGCATCTAGAAGAATCCTTTTAACTTATTTTAATATTTACTCCTTTATGTTTCTTAAAACCCTTAAATGTACTATTTTACCTTACTTATGGTCATGTATAAGAAGTGGGCCCAGTCTTAATTAAATATTAATTAAATATTAGTAGAAAGACATGATCTAGAATGCTTTATTTACTGCAGTAATCATTTTATAACATATACAAATATAAAATCATTATGCTGTACACCTAATAGATTGTTGTACATCAGTATATCTCAAAAAAAGAATGCTTCATATTAGTCACTATACTGAAAGTACTAAAAGGCATTAGTGTTCCATGAAATACATTTTAGGTAGAATTACAGGATTATATAGGGGTTCCACGTTGGCTCAGTGGTAAAGAATCCACCTGCAATGCAGGAGATGTGCCACTGGTTTGATCCCTGGGTTGGTAAGATCCCCTGGAGGACGGCATGGCAACCCACTTCAGTATTCTTGCCTGGAGTATCCCACGGACAGAGGAGCCTGGCTGGCTACAGTCCGTAGGGGTTCAGAGTTCAACATGACTGAATTGACTAAGTACACATGGGTAGATATATAACTAGAAGGTGCTTTAGGAACTGATTTAATTTATCACACTCATCATTACATTTCGGTAGGAAGTACCAAATCTAAACCAGAACAGCTACATAAATGAGCTACTTTTTAAACACCTTTAACTGAATAACCTCAATTTCTTTTCTCTACGCTATTCTCCATGATTGAAAATCCATAGTACCAGAAAATGGATATACAAGAGAAGTGACTGGCAGAAAAATTCTTACTCATCAGTACCTAATGACCAACTTATTACATAAACCTTACAGCTTATTATAGAAACCTTAATGAACAGTTGCCAAAATGAAGTCTTAGATGTGAAATAAATACCCACGTCCTTTCCCAAGTATGCACAACTGATTGAAAGTGGAAAGGCTATAAAATAAAAGAGCAAGCAAAGAGTAGAGGAAGCAGTAGATATTAAACACAGAAAATTTTCCTTGTTTGAATAAGTTAGAAAAATTGTTAGCCTATTACACTTTAGTGTTCTAGAAAAAGTTTTAAGATGTAAAGCAAGAGTTTTTGGGATTGACTGACTCCTGGCTTCGCTCCTGTTGTCATTAAGTGGTGTCCGACTCTTTTGCAACCCCATGGACTGTGCCCGCTAGGCTCCTCTGTCCATGGGATTTCCCAGGCAGGAATACTGGAGTTAGTTGTTATTCCTTTCTCTAGGGGATGTTCCCCACCCAGGGATCGAATCCATGTCTCCTGCACTGGCAAGCCGATTATTTACCACCGAGCCACCTGGGAAGCCTTCCCTACAGTCTCCTGTACTCACTGGCTACTTGTTCTTGGACAAATCCTTTAATATGTTTCAATTTCCTCATTGGTTAACACTCTACAGAGTTTCTGGAATATGTTATACGCTTGGCAAGTATTATCAGACTCTCAGTAAGCCGCAGTCTTTATTACCTAGACGGTAACATAACAGCAACGACCTCAACGTTTACTAAACATTAGTTCAGTTCAGTCGCTCAGTCGTGTCCGACTCTTTGCGACACCATGGACTGCAGAACGCCAGGCCTCCCTGTCCATCACCAAACTCCCCGAGCTTGCTCAGACTCATGTCCATCTAGTCGGTGATGCCATCCAGCCATCTCACCCTCTGCCATCTCCTTCTCCTCCCGCCTTCAATTAGTAAATATCAGGAGCAAGTAATGAGACCCCAGTTCTTCGAATCAAGTCCAGTCCCACCGGGATTCCTCCGAAAGACACCACAGAGGGTCGATTCCCTTCGGATGGAAGCGGATGTAGTGTTTCTGGAAGGAACATAGGAAGGCGGGATTTCCGGCCCTACGGCTTCAGGGTCTACAGGACCGAGAAACCGAACCGGAACCGGTGGGAGAACTCCCGCCGGGGGGAGGGAGGTGTCCGGAAGTGCCGGGAGAGGGGACTACATTTCCCACAAGCCCGCGGGGGTGGGGGACGGCGAGGGGCGGGCATCGGGGACCTTAACGGACAGGCCTTGCCCCCGCAGAATCAAGGTAAAGGCTGGCACTGCGGCTCCAGGGGAAGAGTAGATTTGGAATAGTCACCCTCCTAACCCATCCCGAACTGACAGAGGGACCTTGGCGACTTTGGGGTTTCCGGGCCGCCGGGCTCCATTCCCCAAAACCCAAAGCAGCGCCTCCACTGTGGGCCTGGGACCGCTTCCTAGGTGCCTGACGATACGGTTCGATGCGCTAGGAAGGCGAAGGCCCGGGGTCTACCCCTTTCTAGGGCTGCCGCGCCTGTCCTCGTTCGCCCCTGACCCACGCCTTGTCTCCCGTTAGCGCGGGCTGGAGCGGCACCGTGCCCGGCTCCTTGGGGCTCGAAGTCGGGGGGGTGATGCCGGGGAAGGTGTTCTTCCTCCCCCCGCCCCGTCTAAGTAGCGGGCGACCTCCCCCTCTCCTTTGGTTGTTGCTCAGATGTCCTTGTATCGGGGCGGCTAAAGCTGTCGAAGGCCTGCGAGCCAAGCACTACTAAGCACCTCCACCCAACATCCCTAAATCCTTTCCTCTACCGGTGTTAGGAAGAGTGCCATCGGGAGAGGCGAAGTGACTTGCCCCTAGGTCGGTCACAGAACTTTAAATGGCAGAACTTAAGGTTCGCACCAAGCCTCTCTGGATCTAAAGCACTTTGCTTAAGCCCCATCACCTTTCTCCAAACCTTAACCTAAGACGCTGGGGACCACAGTCATTTTTTTTTTTTGTCCCGCAGCGCACCCCCCTCCAACCCCCCACCCCGCGCGCTGCACCCCGTGGCGGTCGCGCTGGCAAGGACACTTCGCTCAGGCCTGTTCAAACAGCGATCCCAGGGCCCTCCAGCGATCCAGTTTCCCTGCTCTCCTTTTCTGCCTTCTCCGGCCCAACTCCTCCGGGGAGGGGCAAACAGCAGGCGTCACCGCCGCAGCCGCCGGGCTGGTGGGTGGAGTTTACTGCGCGGCGGCAGCAGAGAGTGGGGCCCCCACCCCCAAAGCTCTGGGGCGGGGCTGCTTGGAGGTCGCGGACGGACTGACGGACCTCGCCGAGATGGGGGGTGTGGCTGCTCCGCCAGGGTCCTGTGGGTGGGACGGCTGCACCGCGACCACCGGTGCCCTGGGCCCCTCCGCCTTCTGCTAGATATGCTCTTCCTCTCGGTGAGTTATTTTTCCGTCCGGGGGGCCCGGCCTCCCCAGCGTAGGTCACGCCCCGGGGAGGAGGAAGGAGCCGGGCCATCTCGGACGGTGTGGCCTGGAGAGGGCAGGGCCACGGGGAGCTGACCAGCTGCGCTTTGGAGTCCTCCTCCCTTCGGGAATGTTGATCCGCGGCTGCGCTCCATGTTTCAGTTTCATGCAGGCTCCTGGGAAAGCTGGTGCTGCTGCTGCTGCCTGATTCCAGGCGACGGACCTTGGGACCGCGGCCGGCGCTGGCGGCTGGAGATGGCGGACACGAGATCCGTTCACGAAACCCGGTTTGAGGCGGCTGTGAAGGTGATACAGAGCTTGCCGAAAAATGGTACGTCCACTTGGGCCCCGCTGAAGAAGCCTCCTGCAGAGGCCCGAGGCCCCAGTTTTCTGAATCTCACCTCCTTGAACCTTCTTTCTGCTTCTGTTCTTGCTTATTTAACCTACTTATTTTCTTCCTTGATTTCTGCATGCAGTTGAAGGGAGGTATCAGATGTGAATTAACTGCCTGCTGATCTTTCAAGCCTGAAACAGATACAGTATCCAGATCTTAAGTAGTTGGTATTGTTGAAAAATCTTGTCACTTAATGACTGCGGTTTGGGTATGGTAAAATAAAATCTAGGATAGAGATGCCCGGGGTCGCATACTCATAAAGTCTACTTTCTGAAAACTTTTCATATGAAGGAAAAGAAAGGAAAAGAACCACTGTATTCGCATGTAAAACGATTTCTCTTATTTAAAAAGTGGGTAAATATTTACTGCTTTAAAAAAAAAACTGTTTTCGTTGTCCTAGTGTTCTCTCTTTTGCACTCATTTGGAGTCTGGCCACTTAGCTGAAAAGTCATTGGAGTTGTTCTTTGATATTTGGCCTGTCATTTTTCTGACTTTTTGTCAAGATTTTTCTCTATGTGGTTTGATTATGACCTGTCTTGGTATGGTTTTCTTCCTGTTTATGCTGTTCAGGATTTTGCAGAGCTTTTTGAACTTGTAATTGTATGTCTTTGACAAATGTTGGGAAGTTTAAGGCCATTATTCAGATTTTTTTTTTTTCCCCCTGTGGAAAGGCTTGAAGAGGGGGACTTTGACTTTTCACTTACCTTTCTGCATTATATGAATTATCTTTCACAGTAAACTTATATTTTTAAAATGATGCTTTTAAGTGCTATCATTGTGCCAGAGTGTAAAACTAACTGAATACAACACTACTGCATTACTACAGTATTTAATGTCATGGTCACTATTTTCATGATCATTGGGCTAAGTAATCCATTGGGCTAAGTTCAGTAAATCATTGGGCTAAGTTCAGTACTGTTAACAAACATTCATTAAGTGCAGATAAAAAGGTTTTGAAAACAATTATACATAAAATAAGTTTGCTTTCGTAATCTGCAAACATCATATCGGAGGACACATGAGGGATTGAAAGAGAAGAGTGAATGAACAAAATGTAAAGAAATAACAGGAACTTAGGTATTGATTTTTAAAACGTCTGATTGAGAGAGTTTATAGGAAGACATGATGCTAAGAGTTTTGTTTAAATGGTACCGTCATCTTTATTTCTAAAACACGTGTTTTTATACTTCTTGAGATTTGATAGGATAGACTTGGTGATAGTTTGCTATCTTTACTAGGATCATGTATTGCTTATTAGGAAATCCATGTAAGTATACAGTTTGTATTTTATAACGTTTAAGAAGATATTGCAAAGTCAAGAACCTCTGCCAAATGGCAACAGAGTTAGGCAGTGTTCAGTACTGTACTATTATTCCCTGAAATGAAATTGATAATAATTGAAACAGAACTGTTGTTATAATGAATCACTAATTATTTTTATAGTAAAACTTTTAAGTTATGTCATCTGTCCTGGATTATTTTGCAAATAAACTTACAGTTTTTTGTTTCTTGTTGCTTAATCTTTATTATGGTATAAAGTTATGAAGAATCCTATAGCATCTTGTTTGGTATACTCTTGGCCTTTAGAAATTAGTTTTCTTATATAGTATTTTAAACACATATATATCAAATATATTATGCATGAGCACCTTGAGGACAGAGATTATACTTTATCCAGTGTCTTATACACAGGATACATTCAGTATATGTTATTCGTTTTTGTTGTAACCTAATGTATATGTTAGTCACCTTAACCGATAAACTTTTAAATCTCAGTTGATTGACTTACTAAAGATATTTTTTTTTTTTTTTTAAAGATATTATGAGATGAAGTTTTTGGTGTTTTATATTTGGGTTTGTGTTAGTGAAATAGGTAACCATTTTAAACTATAGTTTCTCCATTTTTCCCCCTCTGCTGTGTAAAAACTGTATCACTGAAGCACTCTATCTAATGGATATTCTTAAATGAGCATGTTGTGTGTACTTAGTGATTATTGTAATTTTGGAATTAATTATGTATTCCTGGCCAAATCTGAACCATCAGCTCTCAGCTTGTCTGTTTTGTAATTTTAAATTACAATTCAATTACAATGTGTATAAACTGTTAGCTTTCGATAACTACATGTTATCAGCTTATTATGCAATCTATGAAGTTTTAAAAATATTTTTACAGTTTTAATTTTATTATAAATTTTGGAATAAAAGTAATATACACTAAATGTAAATTTTGAAAAAATAAAAATGAGCAAAAAGAAACTAGAAGTAATCTATATGCCTATGATCTAGCTATATCCTCTTTTAACATTTTGATGTGTTTCCTTCTACTCTGCTTTTTAAGTATGTAGGTATTTATTTTGCAGAAATGGATTGTGCTGGTTATGCTGTTTTAAACTGCTGTTTTGTTCTCATTTCATAGTAGATCATGAAGCATTTTTCATGCTATTTTTAATATTTTTCTACAGTAAATTTTTAAATGATTTCTACTTGTCTTTATTTTCTGTATTTTAAATTTTATTACAAAATAACACGTACTTTGTAATATAAAAATAGTGCAAGTGAAAGTTGCCTCATTCCCCATTTCTAAGTCCCAGAGATATTCAGTAAGAATAATTTGATATGTATATATCTAGATCACACATGCATGAATACAAGCTGGATCTTACACACACATGTACAACTAATACATTTGCATATATATTTATTTTTTGAAGATGGAATGAGACAATAAAATTGTCTATAACCTTTCCATTTATGGCCTGAACGTAATTCCATATTAGTACACAAAAGACAGCAACATTTTTAAGGGCAGTAGTTATAAATAATCCTGTCATATATGTGTATCAAAATTATTTAGCTTGTTATTATAAAACATTTATATTCTAGTTTTTCTCTGTTGTTAAATAGTATTGCAACTTACAGCATTAATTCAAACAATTTGAAATTTTTAAATATAAAAATGTTTCCTGATATGCTAGAAACATGTATGAAGTCTGATCCTTAAAAAACTGATGTGTCTAAAAACTATGGAGGTAGGAAATGAGAAACGTATTTCATATTGGATTAATTCTTTTTCTACCACAGTACATGCTGGTTGGCTGTAGCCCAACTTTGTAATCCATCGAGAAATCGGAAATCAAAAGAAGTTGAATCTCTTGCTGTTGCAATTTGAGTTAGCAGAGTATATATTTCACTTTTTCATTTATTCTAGTCAGTGTGATTTGTCACAATTTTTGGATAAAAATACCTTAATTATAGTTGCATGATACAGTTTTTCTATATTTTGTTTTTTTAAGTGACATTTACCAATTATTTTCGTTACACTTATAGCATATTTGTTCCTTTATTCTTTTATTTATTGAATTGCTGGACAATGTTATGAAAGTGTAAAATCTCAGAGTTTTTTGATTTGGCCCACGCTATGTGTTATGTGGGATCTTAGTTCCCCAAACAGGGATCAAACCTGTGTCCCCTGAATTGCATTCTAACTACTGGGTAGCCAGGGAATTTTATTTTTAAATCAAAGGAATAAAGAAACTGAGCCATAACTTTTGTTGCTGTAAAATAGGAATAGTTTGGACTATTAATGAAGTATTAAAAAATCACTATTAGTATAGCTTAGCTAATTTATTGCATTAAATGATCAATTGTATTCTCCAAGTGGTCTTACTTAATGTATGTTTTCAACAGGTTCATTCCAGCCAACAAATGAAATGATGCTCAAGTTCTATAGCTTCTATAAGCAGGCAACTGAAGGACCTTGTAAACTGTCAAAGCCTGGCTTCTGGGATCCTGTTGGAAGATACAAATGGTAATTTTATGAAGAAAGCTATGAAAGAATTTTTAAGTTTAATAACATAATTGTCATATGACTGTTATTTATGTGGTTATGTATTATTCTGTGCATAAAGTTTTCCAAGTGTTGGATCCATTTTTATCTTCCATGTGCTCCAACACAATTTCACACAAATAGGAAGGTCTTGGGGAAGAGAGAAAAACAATAAAACCACAAGAGGTGGGTGTAGCAAAGATAAAAAGCATTTTCAGTTAGTCTTTTTCTTTATGGAATTTTTTTTTCTTTTTATTATGCCAAGACTGTCTCACAAACTGCATTTAAAAAAAACAAACTCTCCTGCTGCTTTTACCTACCAAGAAAAAGGCTGACTTTGGCTTGTCAGGTGACATGGTTTGCTTCAAGCCTTTAAGATAATAAGTAACTAGGAGCATGACTCAGGTTCTGGCTTACTTTTTATCTCAGCTATCACTCCTGTCCCACCGTACTTGAATAGAAATTTGATTTTTAATATATTTAACAGAATCACAAAATACCTCTGCCATGTTTCCAACAGACCAACATTTGACGTTCTTAAACAGAATATCATGACCATACATCATGTAAGTCAGGAATAGAGTATTGCTAACTGGCAGAGTAAGTCTTAAGAGCCATATGTTTTGATGGCTAAGTTCACCCTGTACTGAAAGTCCTTAAACTCCTTTGAGGATTTCTTAGTTCTGTACTTTCCTCTAAGATCTTTTTGAAAAGTCCTAAGATACTAGCTTAAAGGTAACAGCAATATGGTTTTTAAACCGTTTGAGGAAAATTTATTTATTAATGATTTTCCTCAGAATTGACCTTTGGTGGAGTTAAACTGCTTCTGGAAAATACTTCTAAAAAGAGAGGTTTTCATTTTAGGCAAAAATTTCAAAGGCTCTTCTCATCATCTAAGACTAAATTTTTCTTGTCTCTCACATTTTCATTTTTTTTTAGAAGAAAACGTTTCCATTTTTCAAGTGTCTAAGTTAGACTCTTATTTAAATTAACCAAAACTTCTGTTCATTTGAAACCTGACTGTGACAATGCTTGTAAAATTTTCTAAAAATGTTCATTTTTGTCAGTGTTCTTTATAATGATAAAGACTTTAAAGAGTTTTTAGCAAATAATCATCAACAGTGTATAGTGTCTGTGGCCTGTAGTCTGTATAATGTGGTCTCTGTAATCTATGATATATATATTTATATATATTTTATACTTATTAATAAAGTTTTAGATACTACTCAATTTTCCATTTTGCTCAGTGATATTTTTCTTCAAGTTTGGTGCATTTAAAGAGATCCTTTGGAAACATGTTAATGTTTGTATTAATAGCTTTAAGTAAAGCCTATTTTAAATTAATGACCCTATAGCAGTAACTGTAAATTGTATTCTAAGCAATTGAAATCAGGTGTCTTTCTGTTGTTATTTGGGTATCTTCATTTCTAGGGATGCGTGGAGTTCTTTGGGTGATATGACCAAAGAGGAAGCCATGATTGCTTATGTTGAAGAAATGAAAAAGGTAGGGAAAGTAATTCATAATAGAAAATAAAACTTTTCAGGGCCGCCTTAATTTTTATATCAGTCTAATTAACTGCTTTGTTTTAAGAAACAAGGAGATTGTATTACATTAGAATATAGAATCTAGATTATTGACTTTGCTGCTGCTAAGTCACTTCAGTCGTGTCCGACTCTCTGCGACCCCATAGACGGCAGCCCAACAGGCTCTCCCGTCCCTGGGATTTTCCAGGCAAGAACACTGGAGTGGGTTGCCATTTCCTTCTCCAATGCTTGAAAGTGAAAAGTGAAAGTGAAGTCCTCAGTCCTGTCTGACTCCTAGCAACCCCATGGACTGCAGCCCACCAGGCTCCTCCATCCATGGGGTTTTCCAGGCAAGAGTACTGGTGTGGGGTGCCATTGCCTTCTCTGAGATTATTGAGTTTATCAAGGCTTTATCTGTATCAAAGTTCATCTTAAGGTGCAGTTTTTTCTTGAAGGTACATCACATCGTGACATGGTATTTTGTTTTCTTTTTTCATCTTTCCTGTCTTTCTCTATAGTTGACTTTTGCAGAAAGTATATGAATAGGAACCTTTTAAAATATTGATTTCCCTTTCTCAGGAGTCTGGGACTTACCTGGACTGTCTTTAAAACATTTTTTCTGCTTTGAAACTTTTAATGAGAAATAGGTAATAAAACTGCCCAACAGTGTTCTCATACAAGTGTTGACTCATTAATTGAGATGTTCCTATCAGTAGATTTCTTACTAACAAGATTTTTTATGTGCAAAAATTCTTCAGAAGGAGAATAAGATAAGGATGCTTTTAGTTTGTCTGGTAACTAGTAAGGAGGGCATTCTTTATTAATTAGCTCTTCCAGAAGCAATTTGATGAAATCATTTTAATTGTCATTTTAAAGATGATCTTAATGCCTTTTTATAAAGGAATATTTGTATGTTGTGATAGATCAGAAGTTGTGAAATCTAGATTTGTCTGAGAATGTAAAATAACCTTGGAACATAAAGAAAATCTGTAAAAAGGAATAGTTTTTGCCGGTGCTTCGACAGTATTAATCTCTTAGTAGTAGTCTTTATTTGGTAGATTCAGACTGATTTGCTTTGGTGTAATCTCTTCTACACTGCTCAGAGTTGTGGACTTTGTTACATTTTCAGTTTTATTTGGTGGACTTTGTTTATCTGTAACAGAGGTCAGAGCTTAGTTCTTTTGGTTGTTAACTGTATCAGTAGAACAACAAAGGAGCCTTTCAAAAGCAGAGAGAAAGATAATCTACAGCTTTGGCTTGATACCATTCTTTTCTTTTTTTCCTTAAAATTTTGTTATGATCTTTCCTTATTCCCTCCATTTTAATTCTTGAGTGGTAATTTTAATTATGTTTTGTAGATTGATACAGAAAAGATATATATATATATGTACACATTTATATCCTGTTATTTAAAAGTGGAAAGGAAACCGATAGTGGTACCATATTAAACATACTGTGCAGCAACTAGCTTTCTGCCTGTAAAAAAAAATTATAGGTATTTTCCCAATCAGCACACACAGAACTAATCTTAGACTTTTTAATACCTGTAAAATATTCCATATATAGGTAGGAGGTGGGAGGGAGATTTAAGAGAAAGGGGACATATGTATATCTATGGCTGATTCATGTTGATGTATGGCAGAAACCAACAGAATATTGTAAAGAAATTATCCTCCAATTAAAAATAAATTTAAAAAATTCCACATATAGAAATAATTTGTCAGTCACCAGCTTATGACTATTTATTTGAATGCTTTTTCATTTAATTTACCTTGCCTTTTAACTCTGATGATTCTAAATTGGCCCATAGTTATGAAGGTGTCTGAAAGTGGTTACCATTTCCTGCCTTCCTTAAGTACCTTTTTAAATACTGGACACAAGAATTTCACTTTAGTCCCACAGTTTCTTATTTTATTTTACATTAGTGCCTTTAGTGTTTAATGCACAATATATAGGTTATCATGTAAAATTTTACACGAAGTTTATGTAAAGTAGTTTTCAAAATGAGAACGCTTTTAAATCGTAGCCTGAAATTTTTTTAGGGTAGTATATACATTAATATATGTAATTAACATAGATACTTCGAGGAGTCTGTAAATTTCTTCTCAAAGTTTATCAGTAAGTAAATTATAAATATATTATTTGGTCCTAGCGTGGATCACATTAGTAGTTGGTTTTCACAAGATTTGTTTCGTTTCATTACAGATTCTCGAAACTATGCCGATGACTGAAAAAGTTGAAGAACTGCTACATGTCATTGGTCCATTTTATGAAATTGTAGAAGACAAAAAAAGTGGCAGAAGTTCTGATTTAACCTCAGGTTGGGCTCTTTGACCTAGTTTTTCATTCAGCGATTGATATATTATGTGTGTATTAATATTTATATGTCTAATTTTTTTTTCACTTTCACATGCCAGTCCGACTGGAGAAAATCTCTAAATGCTTAGAAGGTAGGAATAAATGAAATCCATGTGAAACTTTTTTTTTTTTTCCATGTGAAACTTTTGTTCAAAATTTACATGTCAGAAGAATTCTGCACAAATTTATATAACTTAACGAGCTTTTCACTCAAGAGTTTTTTTTCTAAGCAAATGCATTGTACCAAGTTCCAAAATATTATAAACCCTAATTTTTAACCCTGAGTTATTAAAATATGACAGATGGTTCATTTGTATACAGAATTGTAACAGAATTCATGGTTTTGATTTTATGATTCATTTTTTATATTTTCTGTTTGCTTTATGAATTGTATTAGCAGTGCTATGGCTGAAATGACTTGCTAGCTAATTTTAAGTGATTATGTTTATAGTATGGTTTAACTTTAGTGTAGCTGGAGTTTTAGAGCATTTAAAACAAGACGTCAGTGAATTCACCTCACTTGTCATTTTTTTTTTAGAATTCTGTTTTCATGTTCTCAGTAAAGAATTGAAAGGCTTATCTTTTATGTACTAGAAGGAGCTGAATATTCTGCAGATTTGCTGGTATTAACTGTCAACATTTGCTCTTCAAATTGTTTTAGAAAGCAGAGTGAAATGAGCCAGTAAGAGTCATTTTAAATGACAGTCATGTATGTTTTAAATAAAAATCAGCTTGGCCATCCTTACTTTCTTTTTCCCTGGCATCCCATTCCATCTTTTACTAATTGATGGAAATGATAATCTTTCTGTCCTGTCATGAGGCCTGCAGATTGTGTCTACCATCATAACTGATGGTAATTTTTACTGTGTATGACTCAGTACCACACCCTCTGTATCTGATTTGTCTACTCGAGGGGTCAAGCATTAACAAATTACCTTCTTTGTATTTAATACTTACTCAAGTCAGAAAAGACTATCAGTGTTTTCTTTCTCTGAAGTGTGTTGGTAGGATGCAGAAGGGAATAACTCTGGACCTGCTTTGGCTGTGTCCAGCCTACAGCCAGAGGCAAATGTTGAAAAAAATAATGAAGTTTCAGATAATGACGTCTCAGATCCATAATCCCTTAGCTATAATTAAAAATTTCGAAAGGCTTGATAAAGCTTTTTTGTTAACCCATTTGGCAGAAAAACTTGTCCTAATATGTATAGGAGGAGCAAACCTTGATCTGAAATGACATGAGGCTATTTTAAGTTTTTATTCTAATTTTGCCTATTACTATGTTTTTGGCTCAGACGGTAAAGTGCCTGTCTACAATGCCTACCATGTGGGAGACCCGAGTTCAATCCCTGGGTTGGGAATATCTCTTGGAGAAGGAAATGGCAACCCACTCCAGTATTCTTGCCTGGAAAATCCCATGGATGGTGGAGCCTGGTAGGCTACAGTCCATGGGGTTGTAAAGAGTCAGACACGACTGAGTGACTTCACTTTCATGTTTTGCTGTAAAAATATTATTTTTTAAAATTTTTTTGTGAGAGCTGCCTTAGACTCTCTTGAAGGTATTGTATAATATACATTATATACAGTATATGACCATTGCAAAGTTAGAAAACTCTGGATTTCAAATCATATCTAGATCCAAGGATTATGAGGGATGTGGACCTACACCATAATTTATTTAACCTGTGCCACTCTAAAGGAATTTAGATTGTTTTCTCTTCTGATCTTCAAAGCTTGCTGGTGAAAGTAACCATGTACAAATGTCATTTTACATAGGTGGAACTATATAAGTAATAAATTATATTAGAAATAATAATTGCTAAGTCACAAATTATGAGTGTTTGATGGGTGTCCACTTTTGTAAGATATTGCCAAATTGCAAGACAGTTTGTAATCTTTGAATTTTTTATGTTTTTTTTTTTTAAAGAATCTTATTAAGTAGTTCTTTTTGTTCTTATTAAAAGTAGGTCAAGTAGAACAGATTATCTATGTCACATGGGCTTTTTCAGAACATACATATTAAGTTTTGAAATCAGGAAAGAGCTTTCCAACTTTGTTCTTTTTTCAAAATTATTTTGCCGGTTCTTGATTCCTTGCATTTCCCTATGCATTTCAGAATTAGCTTGTCAATTTTTAGAAAACTGCCTAGCTGAGATTTTGTTAGGGATTATAATGAATTATAGATCATTTAGGGGAGTATGGTCAGCTCAACAATATTACCTTCCAATCCGTTTCTTTAGATCTTCTTTAATTTCTTTCAACAATGTACTATCATTTGCAGTGTATAGTTCTTACACTATCTTTGGTCAAATGTGTGGCTAGTTATTTTATTCTTTTTGCAGCTATTGTAAATTGACTCTTTTAATTTCATTTTTGGATTATTTATTGGTAGTTTGTAGAAATACATTGATTTTTGTGTATTGATCTTGTATCTTACAACCTTACTGAACCATTTATTATTTCTAATAGATTTTTTGGTAGATTACTTAGCATTTTCTGTGTATGAGAGTATGTCATTTGCAAACAGAGGCCATTTTACTTCTTCCTTTCCAATCTGGATGCCTTTTGTTTGTTTTTCTTGCCTGATAGCCCCAGGTAGAACTTATAGTACATCTTTGTCTTGTTCCTTGTTTTAGGAACAAAGCATTCAGTCTTTCAACATAGAGTATGATTCTAGTTGTAAGTTTTCATAAATGCCCTTGATCAGATTGAGAAATTTCTCTTATATTCTCAATGTCTTCAGTATTATATTGTTGAGTGTTGGGTTTTGTCAAGTGCCTTTTCTGCATCCATTGTGATAATCACGTGGGTTTTGTCCTTTAGTCGGCTACTATGGGAGCAGGCAATGGCACCCCAGTCCAATACTCTTGCCTGGCAAATCCCATGGACAGAGGAGCCTGGCAGGCTGCAGTCCATGGGGTCGCTAGGAGTCGGACACGACTGAGTAACTTCACTTTCACTTTTCACTTGCATGCATTGGAGAAGGAAATGGCAACCCACTCCAGTGTTCTTGCCTGGAGAATCCCAGGGACGGGGGAGCCTGGTGGGCTGCCGTCTATGGGGTCGCACAGAGTCGGACACGACTGAAGCGACTTGGCAGCGGCAGCAGCATGGTGTACTATGTTGATTTTTGGATGTTGAGTAGCTCTTATTAATAATTGTTCATGCTTTCTGCAGCTCTCATCACAGGTGATACGGGGCTGCTTTTGTTGCTGTCTGGTGTTTCTCTAACAAACATCCATTTGATGAGAGGGATTAGGTGGTTCCCTGTTGCTTTCTTTGTTGAAGGTGCCTGTGAGTGGTGGGTGTTTCTGTATTTTACTTATTGTCAGTTTTTATTTATTTATTTTTTCTGGTTGTCAGGGGCAGAGTAAGGGAGATTCAAAAGATGTGTTATCATCATGATTCTCTGAGAGGGAATAGAGCTCAGTGTTGACTATAGAGTTGAAGTTTTACTTGTTACTGCTACTGATTAGAGAGATTTAAATAAGGCTATAAGCCTGACCGTTAAAGATGAGTGGAGATTTGATAGGTTATTTGAGATGCATGGAAGCATCCAGAAGGGACCTGTATAATTGAAAATAAAGCCCAGATGTTTGTGGAGGAAGATCACTGTTTTTGGCCAAGAGCCACTTAGGATGTCTTCAATATCTCAGAGTTATGGAAATATAATCCCCAGTGTCTCAGAATGTCGTCCAGTAACCATCAGCATTGGCATCACATAGGAGCTTTATGGAAATCTAGAATCTTAGATTACCCCAGATTTACCAATTCAGAACCTGCATTTTAACTAGATCTCAGGTGATTCCTATCCATGATAATGTTTGAGAACCTTTGATGTATTTACTCTAAAGGTATGACTTTGGGTAATAGGACAATTTGTCCCTTTTAGGTGATTGATCACATTAACTAATCCTTTTTCTTTTTTTAAACTCATGCTTAAAAAAAAAAAGATTAACTTTCCATTTACTGTGTAAACACATAGTAATGTAATTTGTGCACCTGAAGCCCTAAAGGTAATAAAAGGATAAAAAAACTTTTTAATGCAGTCCAACCATAATATTCATGAGTGCTTTTAGGGCCAAAGGTGTTTGTTTTCAGCGTTCTAATGTATGTAATAACTGTCTTTTTGTTTACTGTTTATAAAGATCATTCATCTCTTACCTTTACATTTTGATCAGTGTTAAAATAATTTATCCTCTGCCTTGTTTAGAAAGAATTTAAGATAGTGTTATCATTTTGTTGTGAACTGGAGGAATTAATATAA
The DNA here is from genome assembly GCF_055505025.1 of Bos grunniens. NCBI lineage: Eukaryota > Metazoa > Chordata > Mammalia > Artiodactyla > Bovidae > Bos > Bos grunniens. The sequence continues at coordinate 65,782,527 of NC_141177.1, forward strand.
TGTATATATATTGTACATATATATATGTACAGTGTATATGTAATGTACACATATATAGTTGAAAATACTGTTAATTATATATTAACATTCTAACTTTTTACTTCAAGATTATTTTATTATTTGTGAATTACACAAGGTATTATTTGTAAATTACAACATGTTTATGTGTTACAGCATAAAGTTGAAACGGTCATTTTGTATTTTAGATCTTGGTAATGTTCTAGCTTCTACTCCAAATGCCAAAACTGTTAATGGTAAAGCTGAAAGCAGTGATAGTGGAGCTGAATCTGAGGAAGAAGCAGCCCAAGAAGACCCGAAAAGACCAGAACCACGTGATAGCGGTAATCTTTGGGCGATGGCCTGATCACTTTGCATTAACTAAGATGAAAGGCTGTGGAGAGGTGTGGACTAACTTGGCATTGTCTGTGATCAGGGCACGTGGAGGGTCTGGACTCTTGACCTCTAACCAGGTTTGTTGTGGACCAAGAGGCTTCACAGAAAGTTCACAACAAGTTCAGGGACAGCCAGCCTTAAGCATAGGTGGGCTGATGTTAATTGAAGGCTAAGGATAGGTCACTCTTGTAAATGTAGTGCCTGAAATGCTGCATTAGAAATGTATTCCATTTATAAATATGCATATTGTTACCAAGGAGAGAAGACAAGTTAAACCCTCAATATCTTGTCAAGAATAGCATGGGTTCCAGAGAATAGGATACAAGCAGAGATTCTGATGAACAGGGAATGTTGGAATCCTGGGGTATTGCACTGGGGGGGCCTTGTGAGGAAGAGTACCAGTGATTCTTCAGGATATTGTTTTAGAAAGGGGGGGCAGAAAGACACTAAAACAAACCATACAGCTTAGTTTTGCCTTCACTTTCCAATAAAGTCTGACAAATAATACCTTCTTTGAAGGCTCTTTTTATTGGCTATGTAGACCTCTTAGTTTGACCGTGTTTCAAAGCAATTTGCCTGTGCCTGAGAGAGTGAAAGAACCTTGAGAGTAACTCTTGAAAGGGATTTGAGAAGATTCACATGCAACTGAAGCAGTTTTGAAACCAACAGTTTGGGTGAGCTCTCAGCATATAATTAACCCATTTTCAAAGAGCACCCTATCTCCCTGATCCAAGTAGGAAGCCCTTCCAAAGGATTATCTTAGGCTAGGGGAATGACTACCCAATATTAGAACATAGTGTATAGAAGTTTTCCTACAGTTAACTTTTATGAATCTCTCCCTTTTTACATGACAGATAAGAAAATGATGAAGAAATCTGCAGACCATAAGAATTTGGAAATCATTGTCACTAATGGCTATGATAAAGACAGCTTTGTGCAGGACGTACAGAATAGCATTCATACCAGTCCTTCCCTGAATGGCCGATGCACTGAGGAAGTAAAATCTGTAGATGAAAACTTGGAGCAAACTGGAAAAACTGTTGTCTTCGTTCACCAAGGTACTGTCCCCATCAAAATTTGTTTCTCTGGCTTCTTGCTTATGAATAAAATACTCTTAGTAATTTTAAGATATTTAGGAGTAGCTGAGAATTTTAAAAAACCTCTTATGAATAACATCTTAGGGTTTATTACTGTTATAAGGGTTATCTCTTTGAAAGACTGAATTAGGGCTGGGGCTTACATTTTTCTTGAGACATTTTTTATTGTGTTTTTATATGGCATTTTAAACTAAAATCTTGGAAATTTTTGCTTTTATTACTGATGTTTCTTTTAACTCATACTCTAATTTTATGACACTTTTGTTCTCAAGTCGGCAAGGTAAGTTACAGTCTTTTCATAAGTTAGGGCTCTAGGGATGAGCATATAGTATGTATACAGTCGGAGAAGGCAATGGCAACCCACTCCAGTACTCTTGCCTGGAAAACCCCATGGACGGAGGAGCCTGGTAGGCTGCTGGCCATGGGATCGCTAAGTCGGACACGACTGAGCGACTTCACTTTCACTTTTCACTTTCATGCATTGGAGAAGGAAATGGCAACCCACTCCGGTATTCTTGCCTTGAGAATCCCAGGGACGGGGGAGCCTGGTGGGCTGCAGTCCATGGGGTCGCACAGAGTTGGACACAACTGAAGCGACTTAGCAGCAGCAGCAGCAGCGGCATATATACAGTGAATTATTGACATTGCTGCAGTTCACTCAAGAAACCAAGAAATACCATTTCTTAATATAACAACCAAATATGCATGGTTGCATCCCAGATTTAGGGCCCTAGCAGGTAGTCAGTTTTTTTCTTACGTGTTATTAGGTTTTTATGAGCTTGATCTGGACAGTGTCTTTGTAAAATTCCATGATAAAATACTTTGTAATCTTTTTACATAAAATTAGATTGAATTTAAATTTTTGGTAAGTTAAAATAAATCAACTTTCATATTTCTATCCCAATATGAAAATAATATAGAGCCAATAAGTTTTGAAAATGAAATGCATTTTTATTCAATTAGAATAACTATTCTACCTGGACATTTGTTTATATTTAGATGTAAACAGTGATCATGTTGAAGATATTTCAGGAATTCAGCATTTGACAAGTGATTCAGACAGTGAAGTTTACTGTGATTCCATGGAGCAATTTGGGCAAGAAGAGGTAAAAATAACATTTTTTTAATTGGTAAGTTTTCAAAGTGATATATTCAAATTCCATGCATAACTTCTGCTAATAACAGATGTGTATGCTTTTCACCACTTTGAAAACATACCTGTAAAATGTTTAAACATTTATATTTTGTTTTTTTGTGAGTTTAAAAATATATAAAATTTCTGACTATTCAAAATATTTAAATATTATAATTTATAATGTATTTACATTTATAAATATTCTGAGAGAGGTGAGATGGGAGTCAGAAGGTGAATTCCTTATGCTAGTCCTTATGCTATGTCTGAGACATTAACAGTCAAGAAGATTGAATAACTTTAAATAAATCTGTTCTTCATGTTGATGTATTAGACTAAAATTTTGAGTGGAAATACTTTTTAAAATGTCAGTTAATTAAGATTTGGTATTGAAAGCGAACTTTGGAAAAACCATTAAAGTACCTGAATTTTATTTTTCCTTTTTGACAACTTTTCCTGGTAACAGCTAAGGTGGTTTTGACAGTTGTATTTATGCTTGTTGTTTATATATCCCACCCCCCAGTCTTCCTCACCCATATTCTAACACAGTTCCTTCTAAAATTATTTTCAATTTATTTAATTTTTAACTTCATTAATTCATTATTTTTAACTTTATTGAGGTATAATTGATTTACAATGTTGTCACAGTGCTTTTTGAACACATTAACTCTAGGTATTTAAATGTTTCTTGGATGAATGACTCATGAGAACAGTTCATTGCCAAGTATCTCAGTTCTTTGCTCATAGATGAATCATCTCCATCCCATTTCTTCCCTGCAGATGGGAGGCAGAAAATGAGTTGACATTTTTTAGAAAAATAATATTTTCTATGATAATATTAAAAAAAAACCCACTTTATAAAGCCAGTAATTCTTCAGTTGTCATAAGAACTTGGTGATGTATAACTGTTTTCCATTTGTAGTCTTTAGACGGCTTTATATCAAACAATGGACCATTTTCCTATTACTTGGGTGGTAATCCCAGTCAACCGTTGGAAAGTTCTGGTTTTCCTGAAGCTGTTCAAGGACTTCCTGGGAACGGCAGCCCTGAGGACATGCAGGGCGCAGCGGTTGAAGGCAAAGGTGAAGTAAAGCGTGGGGGAGAGGACGGCGGGAGTAACAGTGGAGCCCCGCACCGCGAGAAACGGGCTGGAGAAAGTGAGGAGTTCTCTAACATTAGGAGAGGGAGAGGTAGGTGGTACTTGTTTTTTGTTCTCACTGCCTTTATAAAGGAATTAATGAAATGGAGAGGTTCTCGATAGGAGAGGCACCAGGACTGTCCCTTGGCAAAGGGAGTGTTGAGAGTTATCCTCAGAACATCTGACCATTTTCCTTTATGTCTGGTTCTCTCCTTTGACTGTACAGGGCATAACACTGTATTCTTTGAAGATATGGGGGAAAACATATCTATTTCCACATCTTTTATATACTTCTTTAAGGTAGCCAAATGTGTGTCCTGTCACTTCTTTTTTTATTTTTGTCTTTTGGCCATGCCATGCAGCATACAGGATCTTATTTCCCAATCAGGAACTGAACCCCTGCCCCCTGCAGTGGAAGCATGGAGTCTCATCCCTTGGACTGCCAGGGAATTCCCTTATAATGTTGAAAACTTACACATTATACAAGCAAACATATAAAACTTGTGATATCCCATTTCTGCAAGGGTAAGGTAACACAGTAGTACCTTTTACACACTGCAATATAAAACTGTTTTGGACTTCCCTGGCAATTCAGTGGTTAGGACTCTGCATTCCCCATGTAAGGCGGCATGGGTTTGATTCCTGATTGGGAAACTAGGATTCCCAACGCAGCTCAGCCGAAAAAAAAACCAAACAAACAAAAGTTTCAGTCTTTCTGAAAAATAACTTGGCAACATTTATTAAAAACCACAACAGAGTTGTTATCCTTTCATCCAGAAATTCTTCTTTGAATTTGTCTGACCTAAAGAAATCAACAGAAATTTGGACAAGAATTTATTTATATACAAAAATATTCATTGCAATGTTATTTGTAATCGTAAAAATTTGGAGTCATCCTAACTATCCAAAAGTGGAGAACAATTGAGTAAATTACTTCTTTGTCTTACAAATGAATTCACGTAGCCATTTCAGTGTTATTGGGACTGGAATAAAATTTTATTATTTAAAATAAAATTTGTTATGAACACACAAATATTCATAATATCTTTTAACAAGTAGTACACAAAATTACGTATAAGGGGTAATGCCAATTCTGTAAATATATGTGTTGGGAAAAAATGGATGGATAGATAACCATGTGTTAATAGTAGTGAGATTTCCATATGTCTAACTATGATGGCATTTATAAGAAAAATCAGTTAAAAACCTTTGGGAGGCTTACAATGACCAAATAAGAAAACATGGCTATTTGATGTAGCTCTCAGTACTCTAAAAGAAACAGTTTTCATATTTTTCAATCTTGTTACTATATTAGTAAATAATTCTTAAGAATGTAGCCAAATATGTATATTATTTATATATTATATACATTGAGTTGTGTACTAATTTATTAGGTACATTATAAAACCTTAGCAAAAAAACAGTAAGTATAAATGGAAGTTTCCACCTATGTCAACTTCTTTGATTTTAGTAGTTTATTTTGTGTACTTTATTATTGCTTCCACTCCACTTTGGAAATTTAGATCTCAAAGAAACAGGAAAAATGAAAAAAACAAAACAAAACCCAAACCCCACCATTTCTACTTTTATAAATATGATTGTTGTTGTTGTTTAGGTGCTAAGTCATGTCCCTCTTTTGCAACCCCATGGACTATAGCCCACCAGGCCCCTCTGTCCATGGAATTTCCCAGGCAAGAATACAGGAGTGGGTTGCTATTTCCTGCTCCAGGGGATCCTCTCAACCCAGGGATCAAATCTGTGTGTCTTGCATTGGCAGGTGGATTCTTTACCACTGAGCCAAAAAGTAATTTATTTTGGTCTCTTAAAATAGGGCACAGGATGCAGCATTTGAGTGAAGGAAGCAAGGGTCGGCAAGTGGGAAGTGGAGGTGATGGGGAACGCTGGGGTTCGGACAGAGGCTCAAGGGGCAGCCTGAACGAGCAGATCGCGCTTGTGCTCATGCGCCTGCAGGAGGACATGCAGAACGTCCTCCAGAGACTCCACAAACTGGAGATGCTGGCGGCATCACAGGTGGGCTTCTGCATTTGTCTTGTCTTATCTGCTGTTGATCCTGTCAAACAGTGTGCAGCTGCAATCTGCGTTAATCTGATTTAAATGGACCACACAAATGATACCCAAACCTTATTTTAGCAGCTAAGTAAGAATCTATTTTTAGGGAACAGGGCTCAGATGATGTTTTATCAAGAGGTGTATTCAAACACACTGAGAAAAATATTCAAACACACTGATTTGAATGGTTTTGCTAAGAAAGAGATTCTGGAAGCATAAAATGGTACACAGTAACAGTTTTACAAAATGGTTTTTCAATGTTGAATGTGTGATTTTTTTGGTACTGTGTGTTTAATATCTCGTTCCTGTTAGGCTATTAAACACCATGATTGTAGGAACTATTTTATTTACTGCTGCTTAAGCATGCAGCCTCATTCCAAGTAGGGGGCACAGTAATTATTTGCTGTTAGATTAAAAAAGAAATCTGATTTACACACATCAGTGGAGATTAATGATTTTTAAAAGGATCTACTTTTGAAAATATTATTTCAGAAAAGACTGTGCCAAAAGCCAAATACCACTTAAAGTAATAGGAAATTTTCAGTCTATAAAATTAGGAGTACCATGTTGGAAGTAGGAAGAAGAAGAACAGGAGAATAAGAATTGTTGAATAGTACAGTTTTAGGCACTAACAGAGACTGTAGCTAATGTCCTAGAGTCCATCATTGAAGTGTCATCGTTTTATAGTAAGCATGGTCCTCTATTTTGACCTCTTTTTAAAATGCTCTAGGGTTAATATACTAACTTCCCCATACTTTAATGTAAATTATTTTTAAGATGAAAACTTCTAAGCAGAGAGAAAGGAAAAATTATAATTTGACCTCCACTGTGGTTTGCTATAGCTGATCATGAATTTCCAAAACAAATACTTGGATATTGTTCACTTGATCTTTACATTTTTGCATTCTTAATGATCAGGGCTGCAGTTCTCCTCGAATGTTTGTAAGTTGGTAGTTTATGTGGAATTTAAGGAATTAAGAAATGTTGAGTAGGTAATTTAAAAAGAATGTAAAAGAAGTAATGGCTCATTAATTTAAGGTTTTATTTTGATAATTTTATATTTGAACTACTATAAAACATAAAATGCCAAAGATAACTATTTGGCTGGCAACTTTAGGGACTTTTAATTTGGTTACTGTGAGTTTCAGGATAATCATAATTAGCAGAAAAATTGACAATAAACTAATATTTCAGGCTTCTTTTAAAAGACAGGAAATAGGAAAAAAGTACTGTATTTTTTCTTTCTGTCAAAGCTAAATCACTGTTTGTTTGTATTTATAGGCAAAATCATCAGCATTACAGACCAGTAATCAGCCCACTTCACCGGTAAGAAATTCTTTTCTTAAAGCTAAGCACCAGGGTTTCAAACAGGTTACAATAAATATAGATTATATGATATTCTTAAAGTTTTCAAAATAATATTTACCATTTTGAACTTTGAGGTTTAAAATATATTTGTTTTAAAACAGAAAGAGAATCATAGACTTGGAGAACAAACTTCTGGTCGCTGTGGGGGAAGGGTGGGGGGAAGGGAGAGTTTGAGATGGACATGTACACACTGCTATATTTAAAATGGGTAACCAACAAGGACCTACTGTATAGCACAGGGAACTCTGCTCAATGTTATGTAGCAGTCTGGATGGGAGGGGAGTTTGGGGGAGAATGGATGCATGTATATGTATGGCTGAATCATTGGCTACACTACTATACAAAGTAGAAGATTTAAAAAATTATATATCTATGTTTGTCTTGTCAGTCTGAAGGACTTCTGAGAGTCTACATGAATTATGCTCTAAAATTATCTCCCTCCCTCTGCTGCTAAGTCGCTTCAGTCGTGTCCGACTCTGTGCGACCCCATAGACAGCAGCCCACCAGGCTCCCCTGTCCCTGGGATTCTCCAGGCAAGAACACTGGAGTGGGTTGCCATTTCCTTCTCCAATTCATGAAAGTGGAAAGTGAAAGTGAAGTCAGTCAGTCGTGTTTGACTCTTAGCGACCCCATGGACTGCAGCCTACCAGGCTCCTCTGCCCGTGGGATTTTACAGGCAAGAGTACTGGAGTGGGGTGCCATTGCCTTCTCCCTCCCTCTAGGAGGAATGAAATCTTTTATTGTATATTTTAAAAATTATGAACTAGATGTGTTTTTAAGTTTATACATGTAACAGATTGGTGACCAGCTTATTTTATTTTCTCAGAGACCATCTTGGTGGCCCTTCGAGATGTCTCCTGGTGCATTAACCTTCGCTATCATATGGCCTTTTATTGCTCAGTGGTTGGTGCATTTATATTACCAAAGAAGGAGAAGGTAATATGATAGTTTTATAATTGTAAAGTGAAAAAAGTGAAAGTATTAATCACTCAGTCATGTTCAACTCTTTGCGTCCCCATTGACTGTAGCCCACCAGACTCCTCTGTCTATTGAACTCTCCAGGCAAGAATACTGGAGTGGGTTGCCATTTCCTCCTCCAGGGGATCTCTGTGCCCCAGGGATCGAGCCTGGGTCTCCTGCATTGCAGGTGGATTCTTCACTGTCTTAGCCACCAGGGAAGCCTGTTTATATTACCAGTTTACACACTGGTATATAATTCTACACAGTATGTATTCTAAGTGGTATGCAAACTCTTCTACAGCAGGCAGAGCTTTCAGCAGTAGTCAGGGAAATAGGTCCATCTTACAGATGGATTGTCATACTGAACATCCTGTACTGATCTGAGACTGCGACTACCTTGGTAATGATATCTGGTAGGTTGCTAGACACTTGTTAGATTAAAATTTTTTCACTTGAGAGCATCTAAAGAATTTGCACACTTTTGATTCATGCAACAAGAAAATGATTGATTACAGGCATAAGTTTTATGGAGAAATAATGTTCTTAACATCTGATGTTTATTTTGGGCCCTTTGCTAATATTAAAGGACAACAGATGAAAAATGCCTGCATTCATTTTCTGTACCTTAGAAATATAGACACTGGCACTTTAGAAAATGTTCACCCTGGTGGTGGACTGTCTCCAGAAGTAGGGCTTATTCTAATTTGAGAACCAGAATTCCAGATTGGATGCCAGGAAGTAATTCAGATAAGACGGAAAATAATAGAATCATTGGCAAGTACTCTGAGGTTGTCTAGATGAGGAGTAATGTGAGGCCAAAACTATTGGGTTCAAGAAAATCTTCAGAGCAATTTTTTGAGACACTACATAAACTGAATTATTTTCCCTGGATGGGCAGAGGGACAAATGTTGGTCGTTCTTGGCCTCATTGATATGTTTTTGTTGTTTTGTCACCATTTCTCATTAGGTCAGAACCAATGGGGAAAAGACAGGGGGTGTTTGGTGGTAAGATTTTAAGTGTTCTCTTATGCATGTGCAGTAGAAACACATTTTTAAAAAAACCTACAAATTTAAATAATTGTATGTCTGTTGTATCCCTATCAAAGAACTGACGTTTCTAATTACTGCACATGATAACAAAAGCAAAAACCAAATATTTACCCTTCTCTTACATAACAGGGGTAACTGGCTTACTACTCTTAAGTGCTCTAGTGAGAGTACTTCATAGTAGAGAAACTGAAAACGCACGTGACCTCAGTTTAGTCTTCTTTGTTCTCTGCTTATGTTATGACAGTTTGATTTATCTTTATAAATGAACTCAGTAAGTTTTCTGATACATTAGTGTTCTTGGAATATAGTTGCTGACTTACAGAAACTTAGGTGGGATTTCAGAAGCCTAAGCTGCTTTCTCAGTGTCATTTACCCCTTTCTAAGCCATCTGTATATGTGTTATTTCAGCTGTTAAGATATAGACCGTAGTTTAAATCCTTTCTTTTCCCACACAATTGATGTTTCTACTGTGATGGTTGGTTTCTATGTAGTGTTTTAAATCCTAACATCCCTGATAACAGGAGGAAAAAAGAGTCAAACTGTTTTTCAGTAGGTGGTTATGCTGAATTTAAGCAGCTGGGAACAGTGGTGCTAATGGAAAGTGTGTATATATTTTGTAGTGCATTCAAGAATTCTTTTTCATGTTTTCCTTTGTTGAAAGTTGGGGACTGGAGAATAGAGAAACTGGGCACAGGACAAAAAAACATAAAGCTTATTACTTCAGTATTATTTCACACTTAAGGTTGAAGCAGCTTGTCACTTTATTAAAAACTGAAAAAACAAACTGTACTTTGCTTAGTCTTTGAAAATTACAGTTTTTCTAAAATGATGATTATTTTTTAATGTTCCTCACTAGTGAAAGTATATAACAGTCCTCCTAAGTATGCCTTCTATCTGTTGACAGATGTCTCTGAATGGGAAAACTTTGCTCTGTTTTTAATTTTCTGTTTTATTATTATTGAATCTGTATCCAGTTTTCAATGTATCCTGGGTGTTTAGTCCTTCCAAGTTGTAAATTATTTAGTGCTGTGTAATTGCATTTTGATGAGATGGTGTTTTTATGTATTGTTTGGTTACACATGTAACAAACCAACCGGGGTTGGAGGTGGAGCCATGTTTGAATCAGAAATAAAGGTTTGGCTTTGAGGGGCTTTCAGTTCAGTTCAGTTCAGTCGCTCAGTCGTGTCCGACTCTGCGACCCCAGGAACCGCAGCACGCCAGGCCTCCCTGTCTATCACCAACTCCCGGAGTCCATCTAAACCCATGTCTGTTGAGTCGGTGATGCCATCCAACCATCTCATCCTCTGTCGTCCCCTTCTCCTGCCTTCAATCTTTCCCAGCATCGGGGTCTTTTCCAGTGAGTCTGCTCTTCACATCAGGTGGCCAAATTATTGGAGTTTCAGCTTCAACATCAGTCCTACCAATGAACACCCAGGACTGATCTCCTTTAGGATGGACTGGTTGGATCTCCTTGCAGTCCAAGGGACTGTCAAGAGTCTTCTCCAACACCACAGTTCAAAAGTATCAATTCTTCAGTGCTCAGCTTTCTGATGGGACCCGATGCCATAATCTTCATTTTCAGTTTCATTTCCAACTCTCACATCCATACATGACCACTGGAAAAACCATAGCCTTGACTAGACAGACCTTTGTTGACAGAATAATGTCTCTGCTTTTTAATATGCTGTCTGAGGGGATTTAGGCATGTTTTAATCTGGCAGTTTTCATTCCAATCCTAAAAAAAGGCAATGCCAAAGAGTGTTCAAACTACTGCACAATTGCATTCATCTCACACACTAATAAAATAATGCTCAAAATTCTCCAAGCCAAGCTTCAACAGTACATGAACCGTGAACTTCCAGATGTTCAAGTAAGATTTAGAAAAGACAGAAGAACCAGAGATCAAATTGCCAACATCCATTGGATCACTGAAAAAACAAGAGAGATCCAGAAAAACATCTACTTCTGCTTTATTGACTATGCCAAAGCCTTTGATTGCATGGATCACAACAAACTGGATAATTCTTAAAGAGATGGGGATACCAGACCACCTGACCTGCCTCCTGAGAAATCTGTATACAGGTCAAGAAGCAACAATTAGAACTGGACATGGAAAACAGACTGGTTCCAAATCGGGAAAAGAGTATGTCAAGGCTGTATATCGTCACCCTGTTTGTTTAACTTACATGCAGAGTACATCATGAAAAATGCTGGGCTGGATGAAGCACAAGCAGGAATCAATACTGCCAGGAGAAATATCAGTAACCTCAGATATGCAGATGATACCACCTTTATGGCAGAAAGCAAAGAAGAACTAAAGAGCCTCTTGATGAAAGTGAAAGAGAGTGAAAAAGTTGGCTTCAAACTCAACATTCAGAAAATGAAGATTATGGCATCCTGTCCCATCACTTCATGGCAAATAGATTGGGAAACAGTGGCAGACTTTATATTTTGGGGCTCCAAAATCACTGCAGATGGTGACTACAGCCATGAAATTAAGACACTTGATCCTTAGAAGAAAAGTTAGACCAACCTAGCATATTCAAAAGCAGAGACATTACTTTGCCAACAAAGGTCCATCTAGTCAAAACTATGGTTTTTCCAGTAGTCATGTATGGATTTGAGAGTTGGACTATAAAGAAAGCTGAGTGCTGAAGAATTGATACTTTTCAACTGTGGTGCTGAGAGTCCCTTGGACTGCAAGGAGATCCAAGCAGTCCATCCTAAAGGAAATCAGTCCCGAATACTTATTGGAAGGACTGATGCTGAAGCTGAAACTCCCAATACTTTGGCTACCTGATGTGAAGAACTGACTCATTTGAAAAGACCCTGATGCTGGGAAAGATTGAAGGCAGGAGGAGAAGGGGACGACAGAGGATGAGATGGCTAGATGGCATCACCGACTCAATGGACATGAGTTTGAGTAAACTCCGGGAGTTGTTGATGGACAAGGAAGCCTGGCATGCTGTAGTCCATGGGGTTGCAAAGAGTCGGACATGACTAAGCAACTGAACTGAACTGAACTGAATCTGGCAGTGTTTATCAGGTTTTTAGTGTCATAGGAAAGAAGATTAGAGAACAGTGTGCTTGGTTTGGAGGAGACAGGTCCGTGTTAGCGATGAAGACAAAGATCTAAAAATCGTCTTAGGATGGGAAAAGTGTGGCCAGGAGAGGGCCCATTCTGTATGCCATGCTCTGGCACAGTGTCTGGCACGTATCTGGCTTTCAGTAAATATGTGCTGAATACATGGTTAAATGCCCACTCTTGGTAGAGCAGCTGAAGTACCATGTGACATGGATAGGCTTTGATTTTATTTAACGTATATACATATATGCATCTGGATGCAAGCATACACTGAGATAATCCTATACACATGTAAAGTAACTGCTTATCTATTTGTGTTAAGCTTTTAAAAAAAATTTTTTTTACATGGAAAGTAATACTTAAGGTCCACTGCTTGATTTTTTTCCCCCCAGTATAGAAGAATGTACATTTTTTATAGTTGATTTAGTGTTAATTCTGCTATATAGCAAAGTAATTCAATTATACATATACATATACATTTTATATTATTTTCCATTATGTTTTGTTATAGAATATTGAAAATAGTTCTCTGTGCTATACAGTAGCACCTTGGTGTTTATCCATTCTATATATAATAGCTTACATTAGAAAATGATAAAAGTAAATGAGATCCTATATCAATCTGCAGGGTATCTGAAAAACATTCTTTCTGCATACTATGAAGAGTAACATCTGTAGCCCTGTTCAAAATTAGGCCCCGAACAGCCAGCCTCCTAAGATGGTACTTCCTGTGGTACCATATTCCCTCAGATACCTAACCTGGTCATTCTGCTATTAGAGTTGTCCATGACTTAAGTCTTAAGTACTGATAGCAGACCTTTCTTTTTTGACCAAACCACATGGCTTGTGGGATCTTAGTTCCCTGACCACGGATCAAACCCAGGCCACGTCAGGGAAAGTACTGAGCCCTAACCACGGGATCGCCAGGGAAATCACTGAAAACAGACATTTTAAGTCCACAAGACTAGTCTTAAAATGTTACAAGCAGACCTTGTCTCCTTTTTTTTTTGCACTTTGCACATATTCTAGTTTGTAAACTCTGAAGTTTTGTGACACCCCTGTTGTAAGGCTATCAGCACCATTTTCCCAGTATCTGTTCACTTCATGTCTCTTGGTCTTATTTGGTAATTCTTGAAATATCTCAGGCTTTTTCATTATTTTTTTAATCAGTTATGGTGATCTGTGATTAGTGATGTTTGATGTTATTCCTATGACTTGTTGAAGGTTCAGATGATGGTTAGCATTTTTTAGCAATAAAGCATTTTTGGTAGAAAAGGTTTGTCTATGGCAAACCTAGACAGCATATTAAAAAGCAAAGATGACTTTGCCAACAAAGGTCCAATAGTCAGAGCTATGGTTTCTCCAGTAGTCATGTATGGATTTAAGAGTTGGACCATAAAAAAGGCTGAGTGCCAAAGAATTGATGCTTTTGAATTGTGGTGCTGGAGAAGACTCTTTGAGAGTTCCTGGACAGCAAAGAGATCAAATCAGTCAATCCTAGAGGAAATCAACCCTGAATATTCACTGGAAGGACTGATGCTGAAGCTCCAATACTTTGGCCACCTGATGTGAAGAACTGACTCATTGGAATAGACCCTGATGCCGGTAAAGACTGAGGGCAGGAGGAGAAGGGGATGACAGAGGATGAGATGGTTGGATAGCATCACTGACTCCATGGACATGAGTTTGAGGAAACTCCAGGAGATAGTGAAGGACAGGGAGGCCTGGTGTGCTGCAGACCGTATGATTGCACAGTCAGACATGACTTACTGACTTCACAATTTTTAATTGAAGGAATGTACAGGTATTTTTAAACATAATGCTATTGCAGACTTAGTAGACTACAGTAGAGTGTAAACTATGCACTGGGAAACCTGAAAATTTGCTTGTCTCACTTTATTGTGATATTAGCTTAATTGTGATAGCCTGTACTTTGAAGCAAGCATATTTTTAATTAATTAAAAATAAATAAGTGTTTTACAAAAGTCACGCCTAGGTTTCTGGGGCACAGAAACATCTCAGCATTCCTGACAGAGCAGAGTTCAGTGGGCTGGGGGAAGGCAGGATGCTATTCCTGCTTTCTTTTCTGTTATTTTCTGTAACTTCTCTTACCCCCTATACCCTCCATTATGCAAGTTAATTTTTTATAAAAGGAGAGAAAGTTTATAAGTGCCTGAAAAAAATCCCCAAATTCTGAAGATAGTAATAGTGACTTATGTCTATTACCCTATTACAGTTGAAGATTGGGGGTTTCATACATCAAGTCATGTGCTTTTTGGTAAATCTTTAGAAGACCTTGTATGGCAATCTGCATCACGTGAGTTCAGGCACCTCCCTGTCAGCATTTCTGCTAACACCTCACTCAGGCAGTCTTTACAACCACCCATGATTCTGTTCCTCCAGGGTTTTTTTTCCTTCATGCCATGAGTAATCTTCTCCTGTTATGTGAAAATCCATCTGATTATTTAAAATGTCACACCCAGATGTACATAAGATTTCTTCAGAGGATAAAGAATGTCTAGTTATGTACAAGGTCATCCTTGCCAAGGCATTGCCTAAGATTATTTCTACAAAGGTGGTGGTGTAGTCACCAAGTCATGTCTGGCTCTTGCAACCCCATGGACTATAGCCTGCCAGGCTTCTCTGTCCGTTGGAATCTCCAGCCTAGACTGCTGAAGTGGGTAGTTATTTCCTTCTCCAGAGGATCTTCCCGACCCTAGGATTGAACCTGGGTCTCCTGAATTGTAGGCAGATTCTTTGCCATGTGAATGAGGGAAGCCCTTCTACAGAGGAGAGGAATCAATGTGTAATGACAGTTTCAGGCATTTTGGCCTCTGCAATGCTGAGGACTGTTTACAAGTTTTACAGCTGTGGGTCCTTTCCCAGAATTCAGATCACATGTGATTGTTGTCTTGTGCTCACAAGTTTATCCTTCCCTGGTAACTGACCCTGCTATTAGTAAAACTGTCACATTATACGTATCTGAGTTGTTGGTTCACGTGTCCTTTCCACCCCATCCCATCAATTAAACAGCTTTTTGAGGGCTGAGAGCCTGCCTTATGGATGGGTGATCCTCAGTCACTGGCACAGTGCCTAGGAAGTATCAGATACATAATATGTGTTGATTAAATGAACAGTTCAGGTTGTGCATCTAGCAAACTTTTGTTGTTTTAGTAAGTTTTTTGTTTCAGAACTTTTCCATTTTGATAAAATTATGAAATAATTTGCAAAAGTCTGAACTGTGGAATAGCCAACTAGATGAGATTCTAGAAGCCATAAGAGGAGTGTACATTTATTTATTAAATTTATTTTTAATTGAAGTATAATTGCTTTCCAATACTGTGTTGGTTTCTGCCAAATATCAACATGAATCAGCCAAAGGTATACCTATGTCTCCTCCCTCTTGAACCTCTCTCCCAGGGAAGGTGCATTTAAATTGTTTGTTGGAAACTGTAACTTGGTAATGTCATCACTTGCAGGTGGATCTTTCTTGTTGCGCTGTAAGTGACATGAAGTAACTGCATAAGAATCATTTGTAATTTCATGGTCTTATTTTGAATTTGAGTATTATTATTATGTTACCTACCATTCAGCAAATTGTTTGGTATGGATGTGTCTCATATTCAGGTTGCGTTTATACTCATAAGACCTTGTTTATTTTCCTCTTTTCAAAGAAAATTGAACTAAAGAAAATGACATTTTGTTGAAGAAATCTACTGGCCCTGGATAACCTCGGGATGATACCAATTGTGGAGCTTACACGAAAATCCTAGTTTGTGATGATTACATTTTTGTTGTCCAGTAGTTTGGTTTGTGTACATATATATATATATATATTTTGCACTACACAAATGATAAACATTTTAAGGACTAATATTGCTGATACTTGAATAATCAATCTCAACTAGGTGATAAGTAGCATAGATTTCCCCTAGCCTTGACTTTGAAGGACATTAAATTATTAATTACTGTTTGGTAACATGTTTACCTGATTATCTCCCATAGAGAATGATAAGCTGCTTTTCCCAGGTATAGTTGTGATGATGAGAACAGATTTATAACTGGGTATTTTTAACTTTCTAAATTAAATAGGAGAAAGTATGCAAACCAGGAGTGAATTTCAACTAATAAATCAACCGTCTTTTTAAGTCACTGAACCGCCATGCAGTTTACTAGAAAAAGACTGGAAGAATCTTCTCCACATCCACTCTGTGGGCTGCTCAAGATCCCACTTGGGCATGCACAGCTCTGACTTCAGTGTTCAGGCATCATGACAAAGCAGAGCCCTGTGTACTAGGCTTCATTTTTACAAATGATTCACAGAATAGACCTTACCGGCTAATGGAAATGATGAAGAGTGGGCTTAAAGTAGGTTTGTCAGTGTGTTCTGAGTCTGCAGATCATTAATAAGATTTGTATTCAGTTATATACATGGATTCCTTTGTAATCATTTTCCTTTAACTGAGAATATCTTGTTTCTGCTTCATAGGGTGCTTTGAAATATAAAATGAAAACTTATTTATACTGTTTTTACAAAGGTCAAAAGGAAACACATGAAAAATCACTTTTCTGCAACTGGTATAAACCACACAGACCGGACTCTTAACCTCTTAGTGCCTCAGTTTTTCTTCGGGGTATAATATTGGAGACGTACCTATTTGTCAAGGGGTGTTGGAGGGATTTGCAAGCTAGCAGGCCATAAGCTTCTATTTGAATAAGACACACCCAACTAGTGTAAATTTAAGTGTCTCTCCCCAACCCCCCACCTATAGATTAAGAAGAAGACTGTAACTTAGATTCTTGAAGGCTTTCTTGGGAATTGTCCTTCCTGTATACCTTTTGAAACTCCCTGCTCATGTAGATGTACCTTACTTATACTTCCAAGATTTCTCTGATTCAAAGGCTTACTATCAAATGATTTTTAAATATTCTTGGTATGTGTGATGTTGGCTTTAGCATCATGTGTTCAGAGTGTTTTTGATAAGAGAGAAAGTAATCTGTCCTAGTATAGAGGGTGGTTCTTTGTTTACCTGAAGAAAAAGAATATGATTTGCTTTTCTGAAGACTGTTTTTTCCCTTGATTTTTTTCTTACATGTAACTTGGTGTTTTTTTAAAAATTTTTAATCCCATCTTGATTAAAATGTGTCTGTCTAAATGGATCTACTGATTATTTGCTTTTAAAAAGCTGTCCTCTATTTATTTAGGGGAAAAAAATGAAGCCAGTAACTGAATTATATGTAACAATAAAATTTAAACCTGTGGATCTGGAATTATTCTAAAAAATTAGCCCTCTATCTGGTATCAGAAAATGGTGGCTTTCCTCTTAGTATATAAGGAAATAAGATGCAGAGTAAGAATGTAAGCAGTTGTGATTCGTGACAAGCAGTTGGAGGTAACTAGCTCCTAGGGATAACCAATTGTATCCTATTCCAAAGTCTTATTTTATAGTTTGAAAAGCACTTTGCACACTGTTCTTGTATATACAAGTAAAGATGTAATTACATGACATAGTGTTACTGCTTTGTTTAACAAGAATCTCATTTAAGATTGACAGCTATGGTATTTTTTTAATGATAATACTTTTCTGTTTCTTTACTGTAAAATTAAGTTAAAAATAAAAGGTTAATGAGAATTGTTATGGTTTTTATTTCTTGTTACTGTCAGAAGTGCGTTGATTATATACTAAGGCTTAAATAAGAATAAATAGTAGGGATTCAGAGAAAGTAATTGTTCCTCTTTCAAAATAAAGCCATGCTATTACACATCATTAAAAAGAAAGAAACGGGGTGGTGGTTAACTCATTTAGTTGAAAATGTTGTTGATCATGTGAAAATCTTAAGTTTCAATTTTTATTCCAACTCAGTCGCTTCCCACAGCCTCTCAGTGCAGCCTTCATCAGCCATCTTAAATGCATACCATTGGTCTTAGGTAGAAAATGGTGTTTTTAATACAAATGTATAACTTGTAACTTCTCTGCTGCTGCTGCTAAGTCACTTCAGTTGTGTCCGACTCTGTGCAACCCCATAGACGGCAGCCCACCAGGCTCCCCCGTCCCTGGGATTCTCCAGGCAAGAACACTGGAGTGGGTTGCCATTTCCTCCTCCAGTGCATGAAAGTGAAGGCGCTGAGTTGTGTCCGACTCTTAGCGACCCCATGGACTGCAGCCTACCAGGCTCCTCTGTCCATGGGACTTTCAGGCAAGAGGACTGGAGTGGGGTGCCATTGCCTTCTCCGTAACTTCTCCAGGTAGTGATAAAAGTGATGACAGCTGTTTGTAATCCTTAAGATATCAGTGTTCTGTTGCCTGTAATAGGAACCTAACTGCAGCAGCTTGAGTTGTTTTCCTCATCTACAAGGAGTTAGGAAGTCCAGGGCTAGTGATGTGCTCCTGCAGTGCCCTCAGGGACACAGGTTCCGTCTGTTGTTCTGTCCTGTCATCATTAGGGCGTGGGTCTTCTCTTTGTGTTTGCCAAATGACTGCTGTACATCTCGGTCCAATGTCTACAGTACCAGCAGGCAAAGATCCTTATCTAATAAAGAAACTTGTAACTTTCCTGGAAGTCTCACAGGACATCCCTTCACCATCTTCTTGGCTAGAACTGGGTCTCATATCTTTGTCTGAGAATAAAATTGTTCTAGTTTATAGAGATACTAATTTTATAAGTTTTGCCCATACACAGGAAAGGCCATGTCTTTTGGCCTTTAATACTGTCCTAAATTCTCTTCATTTTCTTTTCTACTTCTTAGTCCTTGTTTTCTCTCCTTGTTTTCACCCTGATCTTGTCTTTCTCTCCATTAATCCTCCTTTTCAATGGAACCATGTTTTTCAAGCTGAAAAATGGTAAGTGTTCTTTCCTTTTTCCAAAGAAACAAACAACTTTTAAACTTATCCATAATACAGGTGAGGTGTAGCCACTGTCATTTTTCCTGCCCAGCACAAATTCCCCCCGCTGATAAAACATCACTCTCCTCTTCCTCCCTGCAATTCTGCTCCACCCCAAGCCACAGTAATGGGCATGTCCCTCAGATCTGGCCCCTGTCTATCTCCTTCTCCTCTTGACCACAGTGACAATCCCAGGGAGGGCTGTATGACCATCAGTGAAGCAATAAGAGTTATTCTCCGGATCTATTTCACAGAGCTTGGAGAGAGAGGCTTTTCCAGAATCTTACATAGTTTGAGTCATAACAGTATGTAGCCCTTTCAGACTGGCTTCTTTCACTTTGCAATCTACATTTCCTCCATGTAATATCATAGCTTCATAGCTCATTTTTGTTTTTATGGCTGTGTTTCAATAAAATTTTATTTACGAAACAAGTAAGGGGCCCTATTTGTCCCATGGGCTGTAGTTTACTGCCTTCTGATTTAGGTAATTCATCTCTTTTTAGCATTGATTAATATTCCATTGTCTGGATGTACCAGTTTCTTTATTCATGTACTAAAGGACATCTTGGTTGCTTCCAAATTTTAATAATCATGAATAAAGCTGCTGTCAACATCTCTGAGTAGGTTTTTGTGTGCTCATAAGTTTTCAACTCACTTGGGTGAATACTAATAGAGCATTGCTGGACTGCATGGTAAAGTCACCCTTAATTTTGTAAGAAACCGTCAAACTGTCTTCCAAATGGAGTAGGAAACGGCAACCCACTCCAGTATTCTTGCCTGGAAAATTCCATGAACAGAGGAGCCTGGCGGGCTACAGTCCATGGGGTTGCAAGATGACCGAGTGACTTTCACTTCACTGTCTTCCAAAGTGGCTGTACTATTTTGCCTTTCCACCGGTAGTGAGTGGGAGTTCCTGTTGCTCCACATCTCTGCTAGCACTGGGAGTTGGTGTTTTGGATTTTAGCCATTCTGATAGGCGTGTAGTGGTTGTCTCATTGTTGCATTCTCTTTCTCTTTAAATTACAGCCTCTAAGGTTATAACTGAGAGATCCTGAGGATGTCTATCTTGCCACTTGGAGGAGCCTTAAATAACCAACTTCTAAATAAGCCTTATTTAAATAAGGCTTAAATAAGCTAACATCTAGACCTAGGAACTTAAACAAGAGTCAGAAAACTGTGAGTTCAACTCCATTAATCCAGTTAACTCTGAAAACCCTATCCCTATGTTTACACATAGGGTTTACACAGTTTTGTTTACATGGGTTAATAAATTTGCCTTCTTACTTAAGACAGTTTAAGTTAGGTTTCTGATACTTGGACCAGAGTCCTGACTAGCGTAGATGACTTGCAGTTGTCAGGACTGAGCGCAGGCCCTGAAGCCAGACTGTCTGGGTTCAAATTCTGTGCAGTCATGGAAAGTCCCTTACCTTGTGTTTCCGCTTCCTTAGCTATACAATGTTGATGAAAATATCTCATAGGGTTAATGTATGCATAAAGTACATAGATAAGATATAGTTCAGGATATAGTAAATGCTTTTAAACTGATAGCTACCATGATGATAGTAATATTGGGTTGGCCAAAAAGTTCATTTGAATTTTTCCATAAGATCTTATGTATCAATATATTACACCAATAATTGGGTTATTATTTCACTATATTACATAAAAATCCAAATCCCTTTTGCAGAGATAGGCACTGGTAATGTTGGTGCAAATGTACCAATTTTTTTTTTCCTTTTTAACAATAGCTAGTCGTTTCATTATCCTCTGGTTACTATTCCCTCCCTTAAAAAGTGTCATAGATTTCTGCTCTGGAGGCAACTACTTTCAGCACTTCTGGCTGTTTGGAACTTAGCTCCAAGGTTCTAGATGTGTGAACTGCTACTTTTTGATACTTCTGTTTTGGGAATTATCTGTTTACTTCCACCTACTGAAAATGGAAGATTTTATTTTTTCCCCCTCCCTTTGCACAGCTCATGTGTAAATAATTTACCGTTTATCACTTTGTTTCCAAAGGATGTGGTAAAAGATACAGATGAACCTGTAGATGGAAGGGCTGCAGGAAGTGGTGTGGAGCTTCCATGCCTCTCTAGGGGCACCATTCTCCCAGTGCCTCCTTGTGTTCATCAATGAGAATGCAGGGTGGGGCAGAAAATTACATTCTCTAGAGAAAGGAAACAGAGTTAATGTTTGATATTGCCTATGTGACTAAGCCTCCATCAGAATCCCCCAAGTACAGGGTTCAGAGAGCTGCTCTGCATGCAGGATCTTAGTTCCCCAACCAAGGATCAAAACCTTGCCCCCTGCGGTGGAAGCTCCAAGTCTTAACCACTGGACCTCCAGGGAAGTCCCAGAAAATTCCAAGCTTCTAATCATGGCTGGGTCTTTCTGGTGACCCCCCTCCCCCCACCCTCTGCTCCCCCCATCCAGAAGCCCACCCAGAGTCACCTCATTAGAACAAAAGGCACTGCTATCACCCAGGAAATCCCAAGGGATCTAGGAGACCTGGGTGAGGAATCAGCCAAAGATCAAATATGAGAACAACAACAACAAAATGCTCCTGGTGTTCTTATCACTTTGGAGATTAAAAGGTTTTAGGAACTCTGTGCTGGGAATAAGAGGCAGAGACCAATAGATGTATCTTCTATTATCTCTTACCAGTCTTTTTTCTCTTTGGATGCTCGCAGTATGTTTTTTCCACATAACTTGGTATGTACAAGAAAGGTATCGGCTACAATGCTGCTGTGTAATAAACAGGCTCAGAACTCCTGTTTTCACCCTTCTCATCCCATCCATCAGTAAGTCCTGTTGATTCTACCTCTAAAATTGTCTTGAATCCAGATGGGCTGGTCCAATAGCCTTCTGTTCAGTCTCCCTCCTTTAAACATTGCCCTGACCCTTCCACTTTGCACAGTTAGAATGACCCACACACGGCTGGCATGGTATTAACTGAAAGGAGGCCAGGTGGAAACGGTAAATATTTGCACAGTCTTTTGGACTCTGAGTCTGTTTGGAACTGGTTAAAAATAAGATGGTTCTTCCTGACAAATAAGAGTGACCAGACCTGAAAATGGTCTTCAAGATGTTTTGGAGAATAATAGCAGAGTTTTATACAGCGACTATTTCCCAAACCCAAATTAAGACAAATATTCTGAGTAGTACGGTACTTAGCGCCATAGTGATCATTTATTAAATACCATTTAATGTACTTAACGTGTTATTTGAGTCTGTACTTGGTATTTATGTACTTCGTGTTATTTGATTCTGACAGAGGTACACCAAAGTAAATGCATTTTCTGTATTTGTTTAACAATTAGTGTAAGTGGGGAGAAAATTATTTTTAATTAATAAAAATTATACACAGTAATGGATGCACAGATTTCTACTGGCAGAGCAATCTGTGTTCTTTAAAGACACACACATCCACACAGTTGCCAAAACACTTCCATTTTTTTTTTCATTCTTGTTCTGTCTCAAGTTTTTTCTTAATGAGTATCTAAACCCAGAACATCTTGACAGGTGTCTTAAAGGTTTGCATGCGTGCTAAGTTACTTCAGTCATGTCTGACTCTTTGCGACCCCATGGACTGTAGCCCACCAGGATCCTCTGTCCATGGGATTCTCCAGGCAAGAATACTGGAGTGGGTTGCCATGCCCTCCTCCAGGGGATCTTCCTGACCCAGGGATAGAACCTGTGTCTCCTGTAGCTCTTGCGTTGCAGGCAGATTCTTTACTACTGAGCCACTGGGAATCCCCAAAGGTTTAAGTTTAGATAATAAATAACTTGGTCCCAACAGACACCATTGCAGGATGCAGAATTCCAGGTGGCCATTGCTGCACCTGCTAGGGCTCTAATAGCACACTTCTCTTAACTCTTGCACTTACGGGCACTTCTTCTGAATAAGGTTCACTGCACATCTCCCCTGATCTTTCACTAATGTTTCAAGTTCCTGGTAAGACTGGTGTCCTGGGAAGCTCCTTTCTACACAACACAGGTAGATGATTAGAGTTTAACCCACCTACAGCTTTTTACTGTGACAGAGCCGTGGTTTAAACCATTTGTGCTTGATTCCAAAACCACTGTTTTTTCTACTACTTGAAAATTCCATGGGAGGATAATCTTAGCTTTTACCTAATTTAAGGGAAAGATGTAATTTACATTAAACTAAGGTTTAACAACTGTATTTTGAACATATTCTTGTTAGAAAAGGTGACAATTAGGAGGATTAAACCTGGGTAGTCATTGCTAGAACAAGCTCAGTAAAACCATTAAATCATGGATTCAGTTACATGGCACTGATTATTACAGTGTCTCTTTCGCTGCAACAGTTCTAAACAGTTTTAATCTTTGTCAACTACATTAATAACAGGATGCTGATAGAAAGTAAAAACACTTGAGCCATTTTGCAAAATGAGCAACAGTATTTAATATATTAACAGAAAATTTACACATGGTACATTTAAATTTGAGTTTTTCTCTTTTGGTGGGTAAGTATGCAGAAAACCTCAATGAATTTAAGAAATGACTTGTGAAGCTGAATCTTAGTGTATCTATATTGAAAAGAGTGATGTTGACAGAGAATGTATCAAAGTATCTTACAATTACATTTATTAAGTGAAAGTAAGTTATTTTTTAAAAAAAAGAATCAGGCTATTCTGGTAATGCTGCTTATGTTTTAAATGAATTATTTAAAAATGTAAACCATCATGTTTTTGTTAAAATTGAACAAGCTGTTAAAATTGCTACAGTATATCTCACCTAAGCTTTCTACTACTATTTTAAAGTAATCTGTATTGTAGAGAAAGCACCAGAAGCAGCCAACGCAACAAAACTGCATTCATAGCAAAGTGAGGCAAAACCCTAATCCTTTTATTTCTCATTCCCATAAGGAGTTATAGTACTGAGTGAAGGAATTTTCCAATTGCATTTTTGAGGTCACAATGGTAGCTTTACATGATTGCCCTCAAGACTACAGCTTTTGCAGGCAATCAAGTACAGATAAATTACAATAAAATAAAACTATATTATAATGTTTTGTTGTATTAACACCAAATGAATGGTAGACCGACATGAATAGATGAGAAAGAAAATCAAGCTCGAGGCTTACTCTTTCTCTAAAGAGGTCATATTTCTAACAGTTTTACTGAAACATTAATTTTTATAAAGTGCAATAACAAAATAAATAAGATGAAAAAAGCTTTGAAGATCTATTTACAACTCTGGGACTAAGATAAATTACTGATTACATTCTTGATAGCCTTCTTAATGCTGTGGAAGCTGTAACACACATGAAAAGCTCACTGATCCAGGTAAAATAATGATTTTTCCCACTTAGATCAATCTAGTACTAAGGTGTATGTAATTATGCTAGCTCATGCTATAAGGCAAGGTTAGATTAAAGGGAAAAATTTAATAGATTAAAGCTAAAGGCTAAATCCAGATACAGTCAGGTGCTGAGCATTATTCCTGGCTTCAAAATAAGATGTATCTGTTTCGTCATCTGGTTGGGGTATGAAAGGCATTTTTTGATGCTGTAGATTTTCCCAGTCCACACCACTGAAGAGAGGATGATGTTTCAGCTCTTGGGAAAAAATATCAAACAAAACAATATTATGACACCATTACCAAAGTACTATTGGGTGGGCCAAAAAGATCATCTGGGTTTCCCATTGGATAGTATGAAAAACCCAAGTGAACTTCTTGGCTAACCCAATATTTTACAGGCATCGAGGACAGACTGTCTCACATGGACCTTGCCCTGGTTTACTATGCCCGTTTCAGAGACATTTTAAAAACATCCCTCTCTTCAACCACACGCTTCCCAACAGCACATGCTATGTTATTCTGTGTATCGCCTGGCATATGACAGGTGCCTTGTCTGAATTGGTCCAAAGAGTGAATGATGACTGGCCTTAACAGGAGCCTCTCTTTCTCACTGCCTGTACCTGATGGAAGAATCCCACACTTCATGAGATAAGGGAACCTGGCCTACTTCCTGTTCCTCCATCACTGATCTTAAGTGATTAATGCCCCACTTCTTATTTCAAGGCCTTGCTGACTGCTTGGAGCTCAGCATCGCCCGCCTACATCACTTCAGCAGGAAGGTCATCCTCCACTCCCACACTGTCTTCCCTGTGCTCCATCCTTATCCTTCCTGCTAATTTCAGCATACACACCAATGACACTTCTGACACATTCTTTCTCTTCCTGGTTCTTTGATTTCGCTAACTTTCATCTCTACAACACACTGGCCACCCAGCAGTATGGGCACATCTGAGTCTATGACTTCCACTTACAAAATCACATCTTCACTACATTTTCCTCTGTCGACTAAAATAAGAATTTGCTTTTTTTGGTCACACAGGTATTCAGTTGGTAGACAAAGGTCCCCTCTCCTCAACTATTCACTTCATCAGGCAACAGTAAAGATGGCAAAAAAAAAAAAAAAGTGTCAATTAAGGCAGTATGCAAACCAAAAGAGCAATCAAATTTGAGGAAAATATCAGAAGATGACTACGCATACAGTAGGGAATTGTGTGTCTGTGCTGGGGCTAGTGGGTTGGAAAAACAGTATGTGTATATGTTGGATTTACCATAAACTAAAAGACTGGTAGGAAAAAGGATAAAATAGCAACAGTAATTCACATTTAGAGAATTTGTCTCAACTGTTCAAAATAAATAACTGAGCATTGGTTACTTTAGAGTTACTTGTAATATTGGATGTGATATGATGTTTCATGATTCTCTCATTGTATCTCTTTATTTAAGCTGCATCTGCAAAGGAAGTCTAATCTAGGTTAAGATTAACTAAACTGAAGAATAACCCCGTCTGCTTTACTAGGTCAACTATTCATTGAACAAATGAACAGTATCTGAGGTCTGGTAAGAATGTGCTAAGCAAATTACTAAACAACGGTTTCACAACTTTGTTATGATTGACATTTGGGACCAGATAATTTTCTGTTGTAGGGACTGCCTTGAGCATTGTAGAATGCTGAGTGAACCCGTGGCCTCAACCTACTAGATGACCCCAAATGCTGTAACAACCCAGAAATGTCTCCAGACAACACCAAATGTTCTCTGGGGAGCAAAATCATTCCCGAGGAGAACTGTTGCGCTAAAGCAATTTTTAATTTTCATTATTACTATTTTTGGTCACACTATGTGGCATGCAGGATCTTAGTTTCCCGACCAGGGATTGAACCCGTGGCCCCTGCAGTGGACGCTTGGAGTCTTAACCGCTGGACCACCAGGGAAGTCCCTTAAAGCAATTTTCAGAGCTCAGTTTTCAAATGTCTGCATCCTTACTTTACACTGGTGTTTGCTCAAACTCCACTTGTCAGAAATCTTCGTGACCATCCAGTCTAAAAAATAAATCTCTTGCCTTCACTTTGTACCCTCTCTGCTTTCTCTCTTTGTGTAGTCACTACTGGATGGCGTTATGATTGTATTTGTCTACTTCTTGTCTTTTCACTAGAGTGTAGTTCTAGAACTTAAGCACAGGAGTTGCAGTCTGGTTCATCCCTAGGTTACCTCCAGTGCCTCAGGTAACAACAGTGACACCTAGAAGTCACTCTATAGGGTTTGCTGATCTGATTAGAGGGAAAACTAGAAGTTGATACAAATGACATACTGCTAAAGTCCATTTTCCTAATATATCGTACTTCACATGGAAGTGTATTTTGAGACATAAGTGCTTAGCCGTCTCTATCTATACCGTGTGACAAAAAGAATTTTAAGGCAACTACTAATGAGATTTACTGGAGTTTCAAAATTGGAGTTTAAAATTAATTCGAGTTTCCAGTACTGGAAAAAACCTTTGAATGGGTCATGATGAGCCCATTTTGTCGTCTTTGAGGCATCTTAGCTGTGAAGATAATGCAACAAGGAGCCAGAGTACATAAAAATACTTGTCAATCAATAATGTCAGAAATGAAGCAGTAAGAAATCACAGAACAGGAAGTTTTGACTAAAAGAATTTCCTATATTAGTTGATGGTTAACTTTATCAGGCTCTGAAAAACTTAAAGACATTGACAAGATGAGATTGTTTTGAGAACCTGCTTGAGAGTAATAAAATTCAAGACTGCAACCTGATTGCACTGAATTTTAATGTTCTGAGTAAGGACAAATATACCAATGAATACTGAGAGGGCAAAAATAAACTGAAAGTTTAAAATCAACTAAGTTTAGCTGTCAGACTATCAGTAGTATTATATTAGAACTTGATGTTATTAACATTCATCCCTGAAGCAAATCAAGGGTAAAGTCACCACGGTTTGGTGACTAACTCCAAACCTTACCTTTCATTCCCGCTCTCTTTGTATCATCAATGGTTAAGAGTATGTCCACAGCACTTTGAGCATTATCAGATAACTTTTCTTCACCTTCAGGCCAAGGGATATCTACAGATACAAATTAACATGTTCATCACTGGTCAAAGGAACAATACACAGAGATAAATGAATCTATCTTCATAGATAGGAGAAAAAGAATCACCTCTTTTCAGAATATTCTGGAATACTTGCTGTGGTGTTTCATCATTGAAAGGGGGAATTCCTGTTAGAAACTCAAACAAGCAAACTCCAAGGGCCCACCAGTCTACTGCGGGACCTGGAATTTAAGAAGAAGCAGCTGAACTTGCAAGCATTTTCTACAAATGTTTGATCAACTAAAACATTAATATGTTTTTATCTGGGCACAATGAAGGCCCAAAGACTTACTTCCTAAGGTTTCCCTCTGGCTCTTTAAGGTATAAAACCCCAAATTACCTTCCTTTAGGCAGTGTGGTAATTATTTTCTTGGAAAATAGTAGTTTTGTTATTTTTATTAAAAAAATTTTTTTGCCATACCATGTGGCATCCAGTATCCTAGTTCCCCAACCAGGCATTGAACCTGTACCCCCTGCATTTGGAAGTGCAGAGTCAACCCCTGGACCTCCAGGGAAGTCCTGAATATAGATTAACAATTAACGTGGCTATTAAAAAAAAAAGTTAAAGTTATCTTTTGCCATTTATTAATTACTTCCAATATCCTGGAGACTTATTTGTGCTAAATCCTAAAACACAACGAAGAAATGCATTTAATCTAAAAGTTATTCTTTAAAATTAGAGTACTCCTCAGTTTCAGATCAGGAAATAATAACATTCGGATGACTCTGTATCTACTTGTTTTACAAAGGAATGAGATGAGTAGGTAATATTAATGGTAACTGGAGGATAACCTGGTGACTAGGGAAGCCTTACTTACAGGGTGTTTTAATGTTGCTATACTCTTTTTAAGGACAGAGGGGGACAAATTAGTTTAACAACAACAAAAAAACCCTTTTAGACTATAGCTTGAGGAGGGAATTAGAAGATAAGTCTTAATAAGTAGGTAAAACTGACTTCTAAATAAAACCTTCAATGAAAGCATCATTTCTATACAAAGATGTTTTTTTATTTTTATTTTTTGGGCTGTGTTATGAGGCTTGTGGGATCTTAGTTCCCCAATCAGAGACTGAACCCAGGCTTTGTCAGTGAAAGCACCAAGTCCTAACCACTAGACCACCAGGGCATACCCTACAAAGATTTTTTTTTAGATGTTTAAACAAGACCTTATAATCTGGTTTTTACTTTTGCTTAGTTATGTCTACGAATGAACAAAATGTTTCCTAAGCGAAAGTTAATTTCAGTCCAAAAATGATTAACTTCAATATAAATTTAGAGTTGAGATTCTAGTCTAGAACTAATTTGTCTGAAAATTAACTCTTTAAAGTCAGTTTCACAAAATTCACTACTGTGGTTAAGCAAATACCATTTCATTTTAAAACAAGTAGAAAAACAAACAAAAAAGCCTCCAAAACAAAAAACAATAGAAAAGCGTTGTGGACTCTGCCATTAGAAAAAATAATCGCATGCATTTAGAATACCTTTCCATTTGCAAGCCACATGATCCCATTTTTCCTATGGAACACAAGGTACAAACAGTCTACAGGCTTCTATCTCTATTGTAATCACTATAAAAATACACAAACCACCTCCATTAGTAGGCCTTTTAAGCAGCACTGAGAAAGAATTATTTCAACAGATTAGATAACCAAATATAGGAAAGTAGGAGGAAATCAGGAAAAACCCTGCATTTTAATTTATTTTACTTAGGTTAGAAATTAGGACCCTTTTGCCAGCTCAGCCAAAAATGTACTCATGTCAGAAACATACATGACTTCTCCATGGATATGTCATACATACCCATACACTTGAGTCAGAGTCTAAAAAGATCACATATTGTGATATATTATCAATTATAAAATAAATAGCTAGAACTATAAAACAGAATTGTTTTACATGATTGGCTTTCTAGTTTAAAATCCACGTCTGTAATTTGTATGTTAATACTGTTAATTCCTCTCTGTTTTCTAATAATAATGGAATGAAAGGCTTAGAAAATTCAAGCCCTTTTGTAGCTATTAACTTTAATATTTTTATCAAGCCTATTTCTTCAGTTGAAATAAAAAAAATTCCACATGCCGACACTTGTTTTCACAGAGAAGAGAAATCTCTCTGGATGTCTTCTTGCTCAGAAGACAGTTCATTTTTGTATTTCATGGGATAAAGATAAACATGTACACGCTGTGTGCATGCTAATTACTTCAGTCATGTCTGACTCTTTGTGACCCCATGGACTGTAGTCCACCAGGCTCCTCTGTCCATGGGATTCTCCAGGCAAGAATACTGGAGTGGGTTGTCGGGCCCTTCTCCAGAGGATCTTCCCAACCCAGGGTTCGAACCTGTGTCTCTTACGTCTCCTGCATTGGCAGCCAGGTTCATTACCACTAGCGCCACCTGGGAAGCTCATTTTGTATTTCATAAGTGAGCTTAAATTAAGAAAAATTTTTCATGCAATGTGATCTAGTTAGACTTTGACTGTTCAGATAAATGTGCTTTGCCACGTTCCTTTATGCAGAAATTCACTCACCTGAAGTCAGAAATCCTGCATGTAAGAAAACAGGAGTTAGGTACATTGTTTGAAAGTTATAAGTTCATTATTATGTCATTAATTGAACTAGAAACCAGGTAGTGTGCCTGATACAAGAGATAACAGATGAAGAAGAGAGCTTATCCCAAGTAGAAAACAGCCTACTCTGGGAGCAATAATTCAGGTAATTTTACTACAAATATAAGAGAGCTGAAACAAGCATATGTATTAAAAGAAGAAGCTATGGAAACTCAGGCTGGGGTCCCTAACTCCCCTTAGTAGTTAAGAGAGCAGGGAACTGTTATTGTTGTCTTTAAAATGATAAATTGCTCTCTATTATTTATTTTTGAAACTATGTGTCAAGTTACTTTTATGGGAAATAAAAATTTTAGAACATTTCACTAGCTAGCTATGATAAATAAAAATCTTGCCACTAAAACAGTGGCAAGATTTTATCAAGTAAACCTTGCCATCTGAGGTTTCCATTCATACTGTATTGATTTGAGAAAATGTACAAATGATAATATAGGAAATGAGCTAGCAATGCTGTGACTTAGCAAAAGGGACAATGTCCAAAAACTAGTTAAGTGCCCAGAGGAACTTTTATTTCTGAGTTGCTTTTTGAGGGATGGTTCCTCTCTGGCTGGACCCTTCTGCTGAGGGTATAGTGAGTGCAGCCTCTGAACAGGAAGAGGCATCTACAGACTGAACAGAAGCACAGGACCAATTTTGTATTCCTGAAACCAGATAAGAATAGACCTGGGAAGACATTTAGAACAAAGACAGTAGAGGCGGTGGAAGGTGAGGCTTCTCTGGGTCACTGAGACTAAACCTGCAGGCTGAGGATGAATGGCTGTGTGTCTTTATTTACTATAATAAATGCCATGTATGTGAGAAAAAGAGTACTGCATGATCTCATCTTGTTTTACTTTAGGCAATCTAAGTTCCAAAGAAATTTAACACAATTTATCTCAAAAGAAACTATAATGATAGATACTTCAAAAATTCAAGACGCGTGCGTCTTACCATGGGCCCTGGCTAACAGCAACTCGGGTGCGAGGTAGTCTGGCGTTCCCAGGATTCGCCCGTCGTCCACTGGGGCTGCCCCTCTTCTCACACTCTTTGGAGTTCGGTATGGAGTTTCTGATTTGACCTGATTTGGGGTCTGCTAATTTCAAGAGTTTAAGGCACAATGAATACCTTCATTCCTTTCACAGTGAACAGAAATGCTTACACCAAAGAAAAGCAAGGCTGCTGGGCATGAAAAATAGTCAAATCCTTGATCAGCTTTGGAAATGGTCTCAGAACTAATTATGAAACGTCTTACTTAAAAAATCCTAATGATACTAATGCAATTCAATTGCTTAGCTAACATCAGTTATTTCAGTAAGATCTGGATATGCAAGAAACAATGAAAAAAATCCATGAGAAAAATTTCTTCATAGGATGGATCAATACAAGCTTACAAAGTGTCCTGGAGGGAGGCTACAGCTGAAAAATGATTGAATTACTAGGACAATGCATAAGATGGAACTATATGCAAATAACCTTTGGTGCCAATTGGCATTTATGTTTTTAAGATATTTTGTCGTCTCACAAGGACTCTGTTGGACCAGCAGGACAGGTGGCAGACACAGGCTCTGAGGGTAAGAATTTCTAAGTCCCTCACTAAGCTCTAAATAGAAAACTCAAGTCTTGTAACCCTACATTCAAGGTGTGTACTTTCTATATTAAGATGTCTCTCCAAAGGAAGAAAAAAAAAGAAACTTTGGGTTTTAAAAGATAATAGTTTAAGGGAAAAAAAATTTTTATTTTTCAACTCTCTTCTACAAAGAAAAGAGATCATCTAAATATGTTCTTAGAAGGCAGTAAAGTAGATGGATTTTAATTTTGTATCTCAGAGTTACTGTGATCAAGTGAAAATGTGATTGTAAATATGTAAACATGTGAAATGTAAATATGTGAAAGTATGCACGACAATACAAATGAAGGAGGCACTGGAATTAAAAATGCTAAACACTGCTACCCGCTTCACCTTTCTGTAAAACCTCCACAGAGCCACAGATTCCCAATAAGCAGAACAAGACCATTTGATTAATATTATATAGTCCAGCTGATAGATCAGTGTCATAGTTGATTTTTCAAAAATCTAGAGGGCCACACATTAGCAAGTGATAACACACCTGATACAGCATGGAGTGTCCAGTGGTAACATACCTGATACGGCATGTCAGATCTTTCTCTCTGAGTAGGGGTGATAGCCGTGGGATATGACCCACTATAGGCACACGAAACATCCATCATATCTAAAGAAGTGATGCTCATCTTAGAAGGTTCGGAGCTATTGGAAGCATTAATGTGACTGTTAAAACTCCGAAATGCCACAGCATTTCTTTTAGAGGTTAATGGTTTTAAGACCTCTGAAGAAGGAGCCAACATTTTTTGATTGCTGTCTTGGATGGTAGGGCACTCAACACCTTTTGGCAAGGTACTTTCTTGGCAGCTGGGAGATACAGGAAGTAGGTCTTCAATATTTGATTCTTCCAAAGAGGATTCTTTGATGTTTTTATCTGGATCTAAAGACTGCCCTCCTAAGGGACTTTCCATGATGGAAATTCCAGGAAAAGATGAATCGGAGTCCATGTGAATACTTTTAGGAGTTCTATCACCATCAGAACACAGGAAACTAGAACTTAAGTAGTCCTTCTTACTATTCTTGTCACAATCGTCATCCAGCTCACACATAAGGTTTTTCTCTATCATCGGGACAAGTGATTTTTCTGGGGTTTGGTGTTTATCAGTAAAAGAACTGCCCACATTCTCCTTATTCACACAGTCATTTTGCTGATCTCTGTATACCAACAGCTTAAGGTCCTGGACTTCAAATGCGAAGCCTGTCCTTTGAGTTGCATAACAATCTCTCATTTCATTACTACACTCATATTCGAAGCAACTTTTTTTATTTGGTATAATTCCCTGACGAGGACTGGAGTCAACTAATTCGAAAATTCTTTTACAACTTCTTTTCCCAAGGTGCTCTTCAGTCATCCCACCAGAATCCACAGCCCGCTGATTTGACTCATGGAAACAATACTGGCTTGTGTCAGCAGTCATGTTGATATTATTTACATCTAGTTCTCTTGCTTCCCAAGAAACTTCCCCTGAAGAACATTTTTTAGCAAGGTTAACATAAGAGTTTCCAGTGGCAGGAACGACACTGCTGTTGTGAATGGGAGAAAGAGCTAACTCAAGATCCCTTTCATTGAAACTTTTGGTCTCCATGGCATCTACAGATTTTGTGCATAAAGGCTTTTCAACTGTATTCCAACTCATCATCGTAGAGCCTGCTGCATCGTCACTTTCCTAAGAGGGAGGAAAAAACACTTTAAAAATTAGGGGACTTCCCTGGTGGCCCAGTGATTAGGACTTAGCCACTGTAATAAAGAAAATCATATTACTGAGATTAAGGAGCAAATAGAGTCCAATTTATTTTATCAAGTGGAAAGATTTTTTCCTTTGGGTATTAATATAATTCTAATCTAACATTTTATCCACAGTCTATATAGGAAAGGTTATCACATTTTTAGTTCCTCTCAGCTTTAATAGCTTTTAAAAGCCCAGAATAGAATACATAAATTAAGTAAAATAACTTTCAGTATCTGTTCACTTGGCAAGCAATCTCCTTAGAATAGACACTTTTAAAGACACATCTGTATCACCTTTGTGGTCTAGAAGTTATTTCTGATTCAGAAGAGTTACCATTCCATTAAGTGATAAACTGGCAGTAAACAGTTATAGAAGGAGGTAGTATAAGTTATAAAATAAGACAAAGGTTAAAAAAACTCAACAATCTAATGTCTGTGTTTGGGTAGAGAATTTTAAAAAAGAATTCCATCTAGATGCCTAGAAGCCAAACATTTACCATTAATATACTGCAAAAATTAAAAAATTGGAGGACTTCCCTTGTGAACCAGCGGTTAAGACTCCATGCTTCCAATATAGGGATCATGAGTTTAATCTCTGATTGGGGAACTAAGACCCCCACATACCTCGAAGTATGACCAAAACATAAATTAAAAAAAAAAAAACAATTGTAATCTCATATACTGAACAAGAATAATTTCACATTTGAATGAGAAATGAAATACTGCAAAAGAATTTGACAGAATATACAGGAAAATGAAGAGTATCTTCACTGCTGTTCACATAACGGTTTCATGTCCTTATAGAACTTGTATGAAAAGGTGTCAAGTGTTTCTATCATCACACACAGTTGGTTCTGGGTAAGGTGAGTGGCACTCTGACCTGGCAATCCTTTTCCCATCTGGGACTGCTGTGGCACTCAGATTCCATGCTGGATATGAAGGTATGGGATGGACTGCTGGTGCTGGATGTTGCCAGCCTCTTCCTAGACTGGAGGAGGTGGGAAGTTAGACACTTCACAGGCATCCCCGGGTGGGAGGCAACCATTTCAGGACCTGTGGGGAAGAGAAAACACCGAGGCTTAACTTATGTCACATCTTTCCTACTTCCCTGCGAATCCTGAATCTTTACAGGTAATTGGGTTAAGTAAGTAGTATGTAAATATTTCGTATCAGAACTATTTCTATGTAAACATTATCTCGTCTACAAGGATAGCTTCAGGCTGTTTTGACAAACAAGTACTATTCTGAAAGTTAATAGACAAAACTCAGTATTTATAAAGTAGAAATCAGGACAGGGAGCAAATTTATAATTAGGAGAAAATTCATTTTGAATATCCATTATCCAATTTGAAACTTTTCTCGATGAAGGTTCATTACTGATGGGCTAAATCTGGGTGTGCTAAAAGGCTGGAATGTGACTACTCTTACTCAATTCAATTTGTATTTAGTTAAAACCAGAGCTTTATTTTAATGTTGAGGTTTACATGCTTACCAGTGTGGAATTATATACATCCATAGGGACTTCTTTATACTACTGGGTAAAAGAAATAATAGTGACTTTGCTAAGTGTGAGCCAGTGCCAGAAAGCAGCACCATCTATATAATACAAGTTCCTGTATCTTAGAAACAAGTAATGATGCTAAAACTTTTTGCTCCTGAACTTAAAGTGAGACTCGTTTGTTCTCATTTGTAAAAAGGAGGCAATTCTTCCTTTCGGTCTATCTATCCATCCAAGAGATATACAGAATTGAGGACCAAATTCACAACAAATAGCATCTATGAAAACAACGAACACTAATTACTCTTTAGAGGATCATTATTCACATTTCTAAGATGAAGAAAATACGCATGCACAGAACTAAACTGTCCACTGTTGATAAGTTAGAGGGTGAAGTTAAGTGCCATACAGATTTTCCACTTGCTTCCTTTACTTTTGACTTTTGTCTTTTATTGTGTAATAACTAAAACTATATCATCTTGATTTTATTTCAGAACCTTTTAGAAATCATTTTATAAAGGCACACAGTATTACTATATCCTCTCCACTAAGATTTCCATAGACTCAGTACAGTGAAATTCACCCAATGATCATTACAGTGTTGCAGCTAATTGAAAAATTAGCTTGACATTTTATTTTGTTGATGTAAAGATCTGCAACAGGAACCTCCCTGGTGGTCCAGTGGTTAGGAATCCACCTTGCAATGGACGGTACACCAGTTCGATCCCTGGTCCAGGAAGGTCCCACAAGCTGTGGAGCAACTAAGCGAGGGCTCTAGAGCCTGCGCTCGGCAACAAGAAAAGCCACCGCAATGAGAAGCCCACACACCGCAACTACAGAATAACCCCAGCTCACTGCAACCAGAGAAAGCCTGTGCATAACATTGAAGACCCAGTGCAGCCAACAACAACAACAAAGATCTGCAATAACCCTGGGCAGAAATGGCACTTGGGTGACAAAACAGAGCAAATCCACAGGCTATCTGAATGTCTGCATTTCAAAATTACTGATACTCAGAATTTTAAAATGGTAAAATACTTTGTTCCTCAAGGGCACATTTAATGGAGTATACTACCTTTTCTTTTATACTCACATGATTTTAGTAGCTTGCTAGAATAAGGAGTTGTGTCCTTTTGATCTACGGACATAGGACAAGTTAGTCCTTGAGAAAGTGGTGATGTTTCAGATACTTGAGTGGAAAGAACATTTGCAGTGTCATGATTTTCTTCTGCAACTGGTGTGTGCTATGAAAAAGAGGAAGACAAAAACAAATGCTACGATTTGTTGTCACAAAAACACCACCTAAACGCACAGACTGTTATGACATCTAGGTAGATGAACTGCTGAAGTAATGCAACATGCTTAATATTTGAATTCGTGTAAATGGCAATCATGTTAGGGCATATCATGTGAGTTTTTTTCTTATCGAGTACTTACAAAACCCAAAGAGCTGATGAGAGATAATACTTGTCCTGGGGTTCTTGAATAATCCTGTCTAGGTTTCGCCATGGATGGTGTTGTAAGAATATCCATCATGTTGATATCTATGTATGGAAAGAAAAGTATATGATATTCTTTTAAAACTTTAACTGTCATTGACTAAAGTCAACAATTATTTGTTCTGGACTTTGCCCCACTTTCCACATTATTAACATCAACTACAAAGTTGGCTTGTGCAAGACAAACACAGCCAGGAAAACCATCATGCTATACAGTTAACATGTAGAACTAACCAGACAAGAGAAAGACAAATACCATATGCTTTCTCTATATATAGAATTTAAAAAACAAAACAAAAAATCAAGCTCATAGATACAGAGAATTGATTTGTGGTTGCCAGAGGTGGCATTAAGGGTTGGAAGAAATGGATGAAAGGGGTCAAAAGGTAAAAATAAATAAATAATAAAAATAAATTTAAAAAAAAGAGATAAATACAAGAGTGTTACCTAACTGCCAACAAAATAATTCTTGGTAAATAAAGCATTAGAAAAGGAGGTGGTAAAAAGAAAACAGTTAAGAGAGGAATCAATGTACTAAGAATACAAAATAAATTTCAATAACAGAATCTGAGTGACTAAACAACAACAGCAGAATCAATTTAAGGAATTAATACAAATTATGGACCACTCATGTTAATTTACTATGTAAGCAAGATGGAAAGTAATGCAGATTTTTATCAGCTTTCAATGTGTAACACTGTAAAATGATTCAACACTCACACATAATATTGTACAGTTTTCTTTAGATATCAAAAATAGTAAGAGAAGTGTAATACTTTGTATGTGGTGTAAGACTTTAAAATGTAGGTCGAAAGTTTGAATTTAAACTTCACTTATACCTCACACTGATGAAACTGTAAGTAAATATTAGTCGCTTAGTTGTGCCCAACTCTTTGCAACCCCATGGACTGCAGCCCACCAGGCTCCACTGTCCATGAGATTGTCCAGGCAAGGATACTGGAGTGGTTTGCCATTTCCTTCTCCAGGGGATCTTCCCAACCCAGGGTTTGAACCCTGGTCTCCTGCACTGCAGGCAGATTCTTTACTGACTGAGCTACAAGGGAAGCTTGTAGGAACTACAATAAACTTCTTAAAATATATTTTACAAATTTAAAAAATGCTACAGCAATGATTTCTTGGTTATGACTTTGAAAGCACAGGAAAAAGGCAAAAATAGACAAATGGGACTATTTCAAACCTCACCAACTTCAGAACATCAAAGGAAACAAGCAACAGAATGAAAAGACAACCTACAAAATGGGAGAAATATCTGTAAATTATTTATCTAATAAGGGGTTCATATACAGAATATAAAGACAACTACAACTCAGTAACAAAAAAAATCCAAGTAATCTAATTAAAATAGTGAATAAAAGTCTTGGATAGACATTTCTTTAAAGAAGATATACAAATGGCCAAGAGGCTTATGAAAAGACACTTAACATAAGTAACCAATAGAAAAATGCAAATCCAAACTACAATGAAATATAACTTATACCCGTTAGGATGACCACTATCAAAAAACAAAATAAGAAGTACTGGAAAGAATGTGGAGAAATTGGGACTCTTGTGCACTGCTGCACTGCTGGTCAACTGTAAAATGTAAAACTGTGTAACCACTATGAAAAATGCAGTGGAAGTTTCTCAAAAAATTAAAAATAGAATTTGGTCTATATGATCCAGTAATTCTTCTGCTGGGTACACACCCAAAGCCATTTTATTCATTTTTAACTAACAGAAAACAATATAAACTAATGAAATGGTAGTGTCTAAAATGTGTTCGACTTTTAAAAAGGTACTTACTTGCTATGTTTCTTACCTCTATTTAAAGTAACTTTGGAAAGGCCGAAATCTGTTAGTTTAATATGACCTTCATTAGAAATAAGCATATTGTCTGGCTTCAAATCCCTGCACATAAAAAGACAAGTAGCAGATAACTAAAAAAGAGCTAGTGTTGATTTTAAAATTTCCAGCAAAAAAAACCAGAAAGTTAAAGAAGAATCAAACCCTATTTATTGTCTCTTATTGGTGGCTTTGACAGTACAGAAAAGAACTCTCAAAAGCAAACTTAAAAAAAAAAAAAGCAAACTAAAATTTGAATATCTGAATATAAAGGAGTTAAATATTTAATGCTAGATTATCTTCAGCATTATTCACTAGATATTATATTAAAATAAATTTCATTAGGTAAAATAAATTTCATTAAGTAAAATAAACCTCAAACCAGGTCAAATCATACTTACCTCTTTCTGTGAGATTAAGAGAGTGTGAGATTAAGCCTTAATCAAAAAGAGTCACTTAACCTTTCTTTGAACACAGGAAAGCACTGTAAATCAGCTGGGATTATAAACTATTGTACTTTTGCATGATGTACAGCTAAAAGAGTGGAAAAAAGAGTGAATATTCTCCACAATAAAATGGGATATCCATGGACAAAGCAACACATTCACACACGCAGGGAGATGAAAGAGTTGATGGAATTTCTAAATTCGCACAAATTACTACTAAATTTAAGATAACCCATATATTGGGGGTTATGCAAATATCTAAGACTCAAATAGTAAATACATAATTTGATTACTTGTGCTTAAGTAATAGTTGGGAGAAAAGTCAGTCATTACCTGTGAATGATTCCATGTCTGTGAAGGTAGTCTAGAGCCAGTGCAACTTCAGATATATATTTCACGGCCATCTCTTCATCAAAATAGCCATAGATATGCAGAAGGGACTTGACATCTCCACCAATGAGATACTCCATTACCTGTCAAAATGAAATAGAAATACTGTGAAATAAAACCAATATGACTACTTAAAAATATCTTATTTGAGCATTAATGATTATACATTTAGCATGGTTCTGTAACAGACATTTTCTTGGTGTCACTGAGTACACATCAATACCAGGTTTGTTCATGCTCCCATACACTTTTTTTTTCCCCATACACTTTTTAAAATTTAAATTAAACTGTTCAGCCTTACCAAAAAGGTATGAAGAACAGAATAATTTCTCATGTACTCTTCATCTATTTTCACCCATCATTAGCATTTTGCCACATCTGCTTTCTTCTACACATATATGAATATAACAATACTTATTTATGCTAATCATTAACATGATTATGTTACATAATAAACATAAGTTATTAACAACATTAACATAAATACATTATGTGCATGTATTTTTATGCAAATACTTTAAATAAGGCAACATTAGCAACTGGTATTAATCTTTAAAATGCACGGAATTTAATGCTAAAATAACGCTATTACCTGTTTAGTCTGTATTCAAATTTCTCTGATAATTCCATATTGTTCCTGACGGCCTCTCTCCTCGTCCCTCATTCCCAGGCCAGGACCATGCATGGGATTTAGTTACCATATCTCTTTAGTCTCCTTTAATTTGGAATAATTTTTCTTCTTTTTATTTGCTGGAGAGTGGGTGGGACTGGGAGTGGGGCACAGAATGGTCTTCCACAACATCTGATTATTTCCTCATGAACCTCTAGAACTTGGAAGTCAAAATACCTGCCATCCTCACCTCTTCCTGCCCCCTACCCAAATTCCTCATTAGAATTAAGAGTGTAAGCTGTCATGTTCAGTGAAAAGCAAGCAACTTGCTAAGTACATAGATCCCAAATCCACCACTTCCTAATATCATTTCCTTATTACCCATCAAACTTTATATAGTATTTCTATTATGCATCCTTTACTTAGGAAATATTTTTAGCACTATGTGCCACACACTGTTCTACAAGGTTTATATCAACCTATTGGAACTTCATAACAACCTTTGAGGTAGGTACTATTGTTATCCCCACCTTGCAGAGGGGAAAACTGAGGCATGATGGTTCATTTTATGCATCAAATTGGCTAAGCCATGACACCCAGATATTTGGTCAAACACCAATCTAAATGTTGCTGTTAAGGTATTTTTTACATGAGATAAACATCTCAACCATTAGACTCTGCGTAAAAGCTGATTATCCTCCATCATGTGGGAGAGCCTTATCCAATCAGCTGAAGGCCTGGAGAGAAAAAAGTTTGAGGGATCCTGTCTTTCTCCTCCAAAGAGGAGGGAATTCTGCCTCTTCACTGCCTTTGTGCTTGTGCTGCAACATCAAATTTTCGCTGGGTCTACAGCCTGTCAGCCTACCCCAGAGATTTTGGACTTGCCATTGCCACAACCATGAAGGACAATTCCCTCAAGTAAATCCCCCGTTATACACACAGACACAGACACCCTATTGTTCTTTTTCCCTGAAGAACCTTAACAAATAGAACTGGTAAGGTAACTTGGCCAAGGTCATAAAGCTAGTAAGTTCAACAGCTGGAATTCAAACCTAGGTACTCTGAACCCAAAGACAGTAATTCTTAAGTCACTGGGTTTAGTGGTTCCTGAATGAAGAAAAACATGTCATTTACTCACCAAGTAGACATTGTTTGCTGACTGTAGGGAATAGTACAAATGGACAATGAAAGGACTTTTGCTTAGGGCCAGCGCGTCCCTCTCAGCTTGTACTTGATGAGTCATATTTTTGTTGATCATGTCTGCCTTTTTGACAACCTGTATAACATAATGTGACAACAGACAGATAGTTTTTTATTTTTTATCGCAGAGTGGTCTCAGGTTTCCAAGTTTCCACCATGAAAACAACCAGAGAGAAAGCATGGACATGTTGTTTGGCCCTCACACTGCCAGCAGGAAACTCTGCTAGGAAAACAGCTAGTGAAAATAAAACTTTCTTTAACATAGAACCTCTCATCTTGGTATCAAGTGGTAAAAGTATCACATCCCTTTTGAGAAGGAAAAAGATGTAAGCAAATGCTCCCCGTCTACCCTACCAGTAAGTAGAAAATAAATTCTGTTCTGCTGTTCTTGGCTTCCCTGGTGGCTCAGAGGTTCAAGCATCTGCCTTCAATGCGCGAGACCAGGGTTCAATCCCTGGATTGGGAAGATTCCCTGGGGAAGGAAATGGCAACCCACTCCAGTATTCTTGCATGAAGAATCTCATGGACGGAGGAGCCTGGTAGGCTACAGTCCATGGGGTCGCAAAGAGTCAGACACGACTGAGCGACTTCATTTCACTTCTTCACTTCTGCCGTTCTTACAAGTCATAAAATAGTTCCTAATATGCTCCCAGATAATCAGGACTGTAGGGCTTCTCTGGTAGCAGAGCTGGTAAAGAATCCGCTTGAAATGCGGGAGACCTGGGTTCAATCCCTGGGTTGGGAAGATCCCCTGGAGAAAGGAATAGCTACCCACTCCAGTATTCTGGCTTGGAGAATCCATGGACTGTACAGATCATGGGGTTGCAAAGACTCGGACACGACTGAGTGACTTTTACTTAATCAGGAATGTAGGCATAGAGAAATAATTGGCCAATCCATTAAAAAAATTTTTTTGGTTCCTTGATGGATAGAAATAGAGAAAGAATGTACTTTTTTCCCCCTGGAAAAATTCTTTTTTTTTAAGGAATATAAAACTATTGACCACTATTCATCAGTATTTACAATAAAGTACATAATACACAGTTGAATAACATTCTGATTACTACAAAGTTGTTTTTCTTGGTTTTTGCTCAACTAGTAACCCAAAATACTGAGAAAATTGAGCCTTCATGTAAGGAATGAGTTGGGGTAAAGTTTGAAAAAACATGCAGGTCAAGTGTAGATTAGAAAAGTTTGCTCATTTATTCCTGTGCTGGGTCGCTTTAGTCATGACTCTTGCGAGCCCACGGACTGTAGCTCACCAGGCTCCTCTGTCCATGGGATTCTCCAGGCAAGAATACTGGACTGGATTGCCATTTCCTTCTCCAGGGGATCTTCCTGACTCAGAGATCCAACCCAGGTCTCCTGCACTGCAGGCAGATTCTTTACTGACTGAGCTACCAGGGAGTCTGCTTCACAGACTGGGACCAGCTAAAATGCAGGAAGCACTATAGGACAGGATGTGTGTTTACACATTCTTGGGACTTCCCTGGTAGTCCAGCGGTTAAGATTCTGCCCTTTCGCTGCAGGGGACCTGGGTTCTATCCCTAGTCAGGGAACTAAGATCTCATATGCCCTATGGACATATTTCTGTAGGGCATATTCCTGTATATCGTAAATTACCAGTATTTTAAAACTATTTGATTAGGTTTCCATGAACAAATCTGAGACATCCATATATCACAACCTTTCCTAAATATAGCAAAGGGACTTCAATTTCTTGTAAAACAATGGTTCACACAAAGGAACCATCAAGTGTCCACTTTACTAAGTTTTGCTTTGCTATTTAAAACACACCAGAATTTTTCTACTTTTTTCATTTGCTTGGGGAGGTTGTTGATAGTGATAAAAATTTTCCTTCCAGGGCTTCTGCATTTATATGCTGATTTATATGCAGATATGGATGCAGATTCTGATAGGGATGCTTTAAAAAATTACCTTATTTAAATTGCTTAATTTACCTAATTAATTACAAAACTATTTAATTTGAAAGGTTAAGACTTAAGTTTTCAGTTTAAGTTGAAGGGATTTCTTATATTGCTCAAAATGATGGAATTCCAGAAACATGGGCTTATCCATGGTTATGAAAAGCTGTTGTTTAAATATATTTACCAAAACAAAAACCACCACAACAAAAAAAGCTCCCAAACAATTTACATATGTATTTTATGTATACACATACAAAAACTTAGAATGATCCTTAGGCATATATGAGTGAAATGCAAATTCTAAATTTTGATTAAGTAATGACTATGGAGATATCCCCCAACATTTAGAAAAGCTGTTCTCTAATGCTGAGGAAATAATATACTATGGTATCAAATTCTTTTCTGCTGAAGGAAGCAACTATAGAAAGCTTTTATTTGTCCAAAGCAACTAGTGCTACAGACCAAAAAAAAAAAACAACCTAGTGTAACTTCCCCAATACTACTTCAAAACAAACATATCAAACCCGATTTTCATTAGAATGTAGTTATTTCTTCACACTAATAAATCAAAAAACCAAGACCCACATTTTATATATATATATATATATAAAAATATACATAAAAATCAATGCAAACAATTATTGAATCTCATCTTCTGGACAAGAATGCCAAATTAGTCTCTCTTCATAAAATTTACGATTAAAATTTGAGGACACTTCACATTTGCCTCTTTGCCAGCACCAAATCCGCTTCATTGGAATCTTTCCATTTCATGAGAAACATTAATTCTCCACTGCTGTTCGTGGCACCAATTATTCATTCTGGATCAAGACCTCTGGCAAAACCTCTTGGTTTATCAGAAGTATCTCTTTTCTTCTTTGATTTGCTATCATCAGATTCACTGTTAGACAAAGATTTTCTTTTTGTTCCATCTTTTTCTTTACCAGCTTTTTGAGAATTAAGAAATGCTTCAATTAACTCTGGACAATCTAAATTTTCTTCAGGTTCCCAAGTATTATCTGCATCTGTAAACCCCTTCCACTTCAGGAAATACTACACCTTCTCATTCACTACACAGCAGTCCAAATTCTTCAGGTTCTGCCTCTTCAACTTTTTTACTCTTTCCAATTTGTTTCTTTCCCATTTTTTTGCAATGTAGTTTTATTGGAGGCCATTTTTTATTGCAGACTTAAAGAGCTATTATTCACTGCCTCTGAGCTTCTCTGGGTCCCGGGTCTGCAGCATCTTCCGGAAAAATTCTTAAAAATGGTTAGAGTTTACTCACACTTAGGTGTCAGATGCTTTGTTACAGAAAACAACTAATTACTCTTTTTAAGTCTCAAGGTAATTGGTAAGGAAGCAAAACTATAGTCTATGTTAAAATTGGAGCGCTAAACTGAATAGTTAGGAACACTGAGATCAATTCTCAGGAAGATTACAAAGAAAAAAAAGGTGTATTTCTTCCAAAGATTCATTAAAGCATTTAATAAAATCATCAATACACTGTAAATTCCAATTGTAGAGCCTTCCCATAAGAAAAATGAGGAAAATTGACAAAGCCAGTCTAAAACATGATTTCCTTATCATTCCATTAGACTGGAAGCTTCATGAGGGCATATTTGTTTTTGTTCACCACTGTATCCATATCCTACACAAAGTAGATATTCATAAATACTTATGAAAAAATATACTGGCATTTTCATTTCAACAGCTAATAATGACTGCTTAGTATAACAGAAGGAAAAGCAAGAAATCTTTGTAATAT
The DNA here is from genome assembly GCF_055505025.1 of Bos grunniens. Classification (NCBI taxonomy): domain Eukaryota; kingdom Metazoa; phylum Chordata; class Mammalia; order Artiodactyla; family Bovidae; genus Bos; species Bos grunniens. The sequence continues at coordinate 65,827,262 of NC_141177.1, forward strand.
GAAGTGATGGAGAATTAATTTCAATAGGGTGGGTCTGAAAGGTTAGGAAAAGCTTGAAGGCGGGGGCTACAGAGAAAGTGAAAGTGAAGCCTGCTCAGTTCTGTCTGACTGTTTGTGACCCCATGGACTATACAGCTCCAGTATTCGCCAGAATACTGGAGTGGGTAGCCGTTCCCTTCTCCAGGGGATCTTCCCAACCCAGGGATCGAACCCAGGTCTCCCACATTGCAGGAGGATTTTTTTTTTTCTCTAGCTGAGCCACAGGGAAGCCCAGTGAAGGCCTGAGGAACCTCAAAAACATGTGAAGGAAGTGAAGAAAGTTGGATGCAAAAGACCATGTATTGTGTGATTCCATTAATATGGAATGTCCAGAAAAGACAAACCAATAGAGATAGAAAGTTACTTGTGGCTAAGTGGGGAGACACTGCAGATAACCAAGAGACGTAGTTTTCAGGTACTGGAAATTTTCTAAAATTGTAATGTGTTAATGGTTACCCAATATTTGATTTACTAAAAACTAAGTTGTACTTTAAGAAAAAAAAGAAAGAAAAAATTAAGTCTGTATTTGGGCAAACTTGAGAATGGAATGAAAGGGGTACTAAAAATGAATATGAGACAGAATTGACAGGCAGAGTTGAAGAGAGGATATACAGATGCAGTAGAGGGAATTTAAAAAGACTCAAGTTCCTAGCCTGAATGATGGTGGTGTTATTACAGGGAGAGAAGAAATCCAGGAGGTGGTTAGGTGGAGAGGACCATGTTCAAACCTGGGCAAGTATAATTTTGAGGTGCTTGCTAGTTCACAGGGTAATGTCCAACAGGAAATTGAAACCACATCAGTACTCAGTCTACTAGCTTCTCTTTTATTACTATCACTCACTCCTGAGATGTGACTAATTTGAAGCTACGGGAGTAGCTGAGAATCAGCAGTGGCCTGAACAGCTTCGAATACTTTGAGTCTTGAATGCTTTGGAATGATATATACTACTGTTGGGCTTCTCGGGTAGCTCAGCTGGTAAAGAATCCACCTGCATTGCAGGAGACCCCGGTTCGATCCCTGGGTTGCAAAGATCCCCTGGAGGAGGGCATGGCAGCCCACTCCAGTATTCTTGCCTGGAGAATTCCCATGGACAGAGGTGCCTGGAGGGCTACAGTCCATGTGGTTGCAAGGAGTTGGACAGGACTGAGCCACTAAGCACAGCACATGCTACTGTAAGGATAAAGGAGTGATTCAGGAATATTTCAGCTTGGTCTTTAAATAAAATTACATTCCAGATTTATAATGAAAGGCTTGAAAAGTGGGGTTTGTTTAATGATATCTTTTGGTTATACAGGTCAAAAGTTCATCTATATCATAGCATGCTTACAATAGTTAACAATATTGCATTATATATTTGAATGCTGCTAAGATGGGAGAAGGCAATGGCACCTCAATCCAGTGCTGTTGCCCGGAAAATCCCACGGATGGAGGAGCCTGGTAGGCTGCAGTCCATGGAGTCGCTAAGAGTCAGACACGACTGAGCGACTTCACTTTCACTTTCCACTTTCATGCATTGGACAAGGAAATGGCAACCCACTCCAATGTTATTGCCTGGAGAATCCCATGGACGGAGAAGCCTGGTAGGCTGCAGTCCATGGGGTCGCACAGAGTCGGACACGACTGAAGCGACTTAGCAGCAGCAAGATAAAGTTCTCATCACAAGAAAAAAATATGCAGCTGTTTCATCATGGCTAACTAGACTTATGATGACGATCATTTCACCACATAGACAAATACTGAATCCTTAAGTTGTACACCTGAAATTGGTATATGTCAATTACGCCTCAACAAAAATAGAAATGAATCTACATCAAATTGGTAGTTAAAATGTAATTTGGAAATAACTATTTCTAATTTAAAGTTTCAACCTTAATCCTGGCAAAGCCCAAATTAGTAAAAAGGGTTCAGAAGTCCTAGATCTTTTAAGGTTTATGCGGTGGGAACAAAAGGGCGGGGCAGAGGCAACAGCGACTTGCCCGCGCTGTCTCCTCAAATAAGAAAATCATCTCGCGGGACCCGGAGGCTTCAGCGAGCCAGGCATCCAATCTAGTCGCTCCAGCGGCCCTGGAGCCTGCCCAGTTCAGAGGGCGGGAAGTAGGGCCGAAGGACCAGCCTCTTTAGCTTTCTTTAATCCTCGACTCTTACCTTCACCGCATACAACCTGTTACCTTTCTGTCCCAGATACACCTTCCCAAAGGCGCCGCGGCTAATAGGCTTCACTATGGTGAACTCCTCAATGGAGGGAGGTCTTGGCACCGGGATCCTATTCACGCACTCTCCTGTTGCCGCGCCACCTCCACTCTCCATCTCACCGCCCATGGTGGGCTCCATCACAGTCCACCCCCGATGCAAGGTTCTATCACCGGGGAAGGCCCCTTCCAGAGCCGCAACTCCCGCCAACTAGGTTCAAAGTGAGGCTCCACCCACGCCGCACGTACTCAGTGATGTCACTACGTCGCAGCCCACGCCACGCCCATCCATGCGCCTCTCCGCCTCCGTCACCTGCGTTTTGCCTACGCAGAAGCCGATGGACGTGAAGGCGGGGCTTCCGGGAATTTCTTGAACCTACCACAGGCTGCCCCAGGTTGACGGCGGCTGATTTACCTCATTCGCACTGACTGGGGACGGCACGACAGTTTTTGGCCTATGGGGAAAGGGACTTTGGGGGCTGTAATTTGAATAACCGGACTTGAAGAGTTTTTTATCCCGATCTCCAAAGGAGGCTGGTGGGGCCTGCACTAACCCACCAGACTCCTTTGGGGCCTCTCACCCGCGGGAGAAATGTAAACCAGTTCGGTCTGGTCAGTGAATCCGTGACCAGTGAAATCATAGAATGTGGAGAAACTGGAAGCGCATGTGGAGAGCAGGAAGCGCATGCCTGGTCCTGTAATTTTGCATTTTAACTGGGTGTAACTTGCCTATCTGGAACAGGAAGTTTTTTATTTATTGTGGGGAAGATAAAGAGCACTAAATTGCAGCAAAAGAGCTTATTATGGCTCAAGGCCCAGTCACAACAGGAGAATATATCGGAAGTATTGATAAGAAAGCTGGAGGAAGATTTAACGGGGTGGATGCCGTTCCTCTTTAAAAAGAAAACAACAGCCAGAAAGCTTTGGGGCTCCGGCGCGTGTATTATTTAATGTGAAAGTGAACTATTTCGGGGACGTCAGCTGCCCAGGGTGGCGACCTCACCTGCCCCGGAAGTACTGGTGCGTTAGCGCCTTGCCTTCCGGGGCGGGTTGTCTGTCGTTGCAGCAGCTGTAGGTTGGGGAGGCCATTTTCCGCTTCTAGGAAGAGTGAGGGCACGGAGAGAGAAAAGGAAGGGAAAAGAGGGCTCAGCGCCTCCCCGCCGGACCGGAGAAGAGGGACAGTTTTGGCAGGCGGGTGAGGTCGCTGACGGCCTGGAGAAGATGTTTTCCCTGTCGAGCACCGTGCAGCCCCAGGTGGGTCCGGCATCCAGTTTATTTTTCTGTCCCAGCCCTGCTCCGGGCTGTTTGCCATTTGCGTTTCTTGGAAGCAGTTTCCCTTAAGGGGTCGTAGGAGGAAAGTGTTTAATCCAGTTGGAGTCTTGGTGTTGAGAAAAGATCGGGCGACGCTGAGTAAAAGGCTGACGAAGAACCCTAAGTATAGTACGAACGTGATGGAGATCTTGGCTTACCGATTTGATTGCGTGGAATTTTTGCTGGAAATTCATCTGGCACTGTTTAGTGCTAAGCATTTCTGGGGTGGGGTTTGGGGAGTGGGTAGGGGGAAAGTCTACCATAGCTGTAGAGGGAGCAAGTGATGTTTCTTTTCTGTCTTTCCGCGTCTTCAGAGACTGGTACTCACAACCCAGACTCTCTTTTTTAAATGGCATTTAACCCAGACATGCGAAGAAATTTGCAAGCTTCTATGAATGCTTTGTCTCTCTCTCTCTTTTTTTTTTTATCAACAATAACTAATACATATATTTTAAGTTATTACTTGCAGTTAAAATTTTGATTCAGCCTCCTTGTCATCTTTCCATTTATGAAGCAAAAGAGCAGAGAAAAAAGATTCCAAGGGTTTTTATTTTTAATTCTCTCAGGAGTTATCACCTGTGACTGTTTTGTTCTTAGTTCATTTAAAAATCATTTTTGATGATAACTTTTTTTTTGAGAGTTCTTCACAGTTTTGCAAATAAACAGTTTTTGTATACATTCAGTTTTCAAAATATCTTTGACATTCTTTAGTTTTTTTGGTTTAAGATTATAATTATGTCCCTTTGTGTAACCTCCACTCGCTTTTGTTTTGCTAGTACTCGTTGGGTTAAAAAAAAAAGTAATTTATTTATAGGGCTTCAGTAATGTACTAGGTGGACAAAGAAAATATGGAACTTTAATGATGACGTGAAATAAAACATGAGTAGGAGTTTGCCCGGTGAATAGACAGGAACAGATAGACAGAACCTCTGGAGGTTCTGAGATCCTGACAAGCCTAGCTGATTGGAGGAACAAAAATAAGGCCAGTGTGGCTAGAGCCTGGTTGGTGATTAAAGGGCCAATGACAGAAAGGAGGTTGGAAAGAGGACTTGACATATCATACAGGGAGTTATATGGGACTTTGAATTTCATTTACAATTTTTTGGAAACGACTGAATTTTTTTAAACATGTTAAGGAGTGACATGATCAGATTTACAAAACAGTCTATTACAGAGTAATACTGGCTTCTTGCTGTGTGGAGAATGTGGAAGAACAAGAGTGGAGGTGTTTTCAGATAAGGATGTTATTGCAGTAATCCAGAGAGGGGCTAATGCACTGCTAAGGGGTGACAGTGTTTATGAAAAGGAGGGTATGAGATTTATTTTGAAAAAAGAATAGAATTTCATCAGGGATGATGGAAAAAGATGTTTCTGGTTTGATCAGCTGGCTGCAAGAAGGTGTTACTAGTGTCTGGTGGAGTCCTGCCAATCACTTGAAAAAAAATTTGACTTGGTCTTCTGAATATTAAACCTTTTGGAACCTGCAGGAAGTTGGTATCAAGTGTGCATGTATGCTAAGTTGCTTCAGTCATGTCTGACTCTTTGCAACCCCATGGACTGTAGCCCGCCAGGCTCCTCTGTCCATGAAATTCTCCAGGCATGAATCCGGGAGTGGGTTGACATGCCCTCCTCCGGGGGATCTTCCCAGCCTAGTAATCAAACCAGTAACTCCTGCGTCTCCTGCATTGCAGGCGGATTCTTTACCACTGAGACACCGGGGAAGTCCATGGTATCAAGAAGATCCCATATTAGGAGAATTTATCATTGCTAAGTGGAGTTAGTGGTGTGTGATGTTGGTAGAGATAGTGAAGGAGCTGTATGTACTACAGGCAGTCCTAACTGGGCCATGTAGGACTCTTAGGCATTTTATACTGTGGAAGATAGTAACGTTTAGTCACTCAGTCACGTCTGATTCTTTTGAAACCCCGTGGGCTGTGGCCCGCCAAGTTCCCCTATCCATGGGATTTTTCAGGCAAGAGTACTGGAGTGGGTTGCCATTTCCTTTTCCAGGAGATCTTCCTGACTCAGGGATCGAACCTGCATCTCCTACATTGGCAGGTGGGTTCTTTACCACTGCACCACCAGGAAGCCCAGAACACAATTTGTATTTCCTGGTTGCTTAATTGGTTTAATACAGTTGAATTTAAATTGTATGACAGAGGGTCAAGTTTTTCATTGAGAAGAGATCAGACCATGTTTTAGCAATTTAAATTCTTTTTAACAAGAATCATGTCTATTTTATTTATTTTACAGAGTGATTTAGATTTAATACATTTGGGCATGGTAAATATTTGACATGAAAAGCAGGTATATCATAATAGGGATCAGAAAAATAGCGACTCATCTTAAACATAACTAAAAAATATTTTTCTGGCTGATCATTTAAGTGCTACAAATCCTGAGAATGTTGGACACTGAACAGACTTAGGTTACTACCTTATAATTAAGTCTTGCTTGGAAATCATCCTTTAAAAAATGCTCTGAGGTACAAATCACCTATGTATTAAACATGAATCTTCTACATTTTACAAAGAGTTTAAACAAATATATCAAATGATTACTGTTTAGTGGCTCTTAAAACAGCTCTTAGGGGCAAGGAGACACTGTTTCACGATTTCCCATTAAGTTGGGTTTCTCCATTGCAGCCGCCACTAGCTCTTTGTCATTTATCTGTTTGTTCATAACTTCCTCTGTTGAGTGGTTTCCGTCAGAAATTTAGATTTCCAACATATATTTAAATGGTAAACACTGTTGAAGTTTTACTCTTAAGCACAACCCAATAAGAGTTGCTGAAGAGGCATGAGGTACTGTTGGTGTGAACCTTATAATGACCAAATAGTCGTCTTCATTTATCTCTTGAACCTCCACACAACTTTCTGTTACCACTTCCATTTCTTCTAAAGTATTGGGCTTCTCTGGGTCCCAGAAAGTTTGAATCAGGTCATAAACTTCTAGCTCTTTTCTCTTCCATGATGCGGGGTTGCTGGTCAGCTCACCACTCAGAGAGATCTGAGAGCTACAGGACTCTGCTCAGTGTCCAGGAGAGCAGTCCGGACACTTGCCCCATTCTTATATTCCACCCGAGTCAGTCTGAGCAGCTAGCCTCAGGATTTATCAACTGCCTGGTCTTCAAATGAGCCAAGACAAGCCTAAAGGTCCAGGGAAGCAGGTAATAGGTGGGACCAGATGCATTGTTCCAGAGGACCTAGGGAAACAGCAGTTTAAATTCTTTACTGAATGGGAAGAAATATAAGTAAGTAAAATAAAACTTTTTAAAGGTATAGGCAGAAAATATGTATCTTAATTTGATTCCTGCAGCTTTAAAAGAGCTTATCATTTCTTACTGACTCTTAATACACACTCATTGCCAAAAATGCTGAAAAGAAAAATACAAGATAATAAAGATCACCCATAATTCCACAACTCCAAGAGACTGCATTTTAGAATAACTTCTTTCATCCCTTTAACTCTATACAAATATGTGTATGCATACTATTCATTTATTCATGACTGCACTGGGTCTTTATTGCTGTGCTTGGGCTTTCTTTACTTGGAGCGAGTGAGGCCTTCCCTTGTTGAGGAGCACGGACTCTAGCGTTTGGGCTCAGTAGTTGTGGCGTACTGGTTTAGTTGCCTGTGGCTTGTGGAATCTTCCCAGACCAGGGATCAAACCACTGGACCACCAGGAAAGTTCTGTATGCATAATTTAAAAAAAAAGTTACATAAAGTTTTATAGCTTGCTTTTTTCATATAACAATATTATGACTTTACTTCTGCATCAGTAACCATGGGATGAAAAATCTTTAAGTGGAACCTGAAGTCAGATTATCTGGGTTAGAATCGTTCCTCTAATATTATACTTTCTTGCTGAATGACGTGGAACATGACATTGAATCTAATTTCTTGCTCTCTTCATCAGTTAAATAGAAGTAACTAACGTGTTTGTCTCTTACGAGGATTAAATGAGAGAGTTAAGTAAAGCATATAGTATAAAACCTGTCATATAGTAAGAGCCCATTTAGTTCATTCATTTTCTCAACAAATGTTTATTTAGCAACTACTGTGTACATTATTGTTGCACTGGGATACAGTATTGAATGAAATAGAGAAGTTAGAGAAAAATAAAATCTAAGGTGTGTAAGTATTATGTAAAAACACTTTACAGTAAATTAATGTATAAATAAAAGAGAAAAATATTAAAATACAGGAAAGAAATCCCTTGTGACATGAAACTTATGTTCCAGTGGGAGAATGTGGTATAATAAATAAAAATATTTGGTCTTTGTTCCCAGTTCTTGGCACAGAGCTCCTGAAGCCCTTGAAATTTCCTGTGTAATAGGCGTGTTTTTATTCTTAAAGCCCCTGTTTGGATCACCCACCAGGATTTATGCTAATAAGGGGACTTAGGTTGAGGTTTCTAGTAAACAATATATAGATAAACAAGTAAATATATAAAGTGTGTTAGATAACATAAATGTCAAGAAGGAAAAATAGAGCAGAGGAAGGCAGTAAGGAATATTTCTTAGGAGAGGGTTGTTTAGTAGGTTGGCCAGGGAAAAGACACATGAAAAGGTTGCTTTTGAGTTAAGTACTGAAGGAAGCATGAGTGCAGACTCTCTGACTAACTGGAGAGGTGGGAATACACAGCAGTGCAGAATCCTTGAGTGGGAGCCTGCCAGGCGTGCTCCAGGAACAACGAGGGGGCCAAGGGGGCCGGAGCAGAGAGACTGAAGGGGAACTTAATAGTGGATCAGGTCACAGAAGTGAGAGAGAGCCAGGGCGTCATCGTTGTCAGGACATCAACTCTTACTGTGAGAAAAGCCATTGGAGAGTTTTGAGTGGAGGAGTGATGAGATCTGACTGGCTTTAATAGAGGCGATTCAGGGAGAGAAGTTAGGTTGCTGTTTGTAAAAATCCACATACCAAAAAAAAAAAATCCACTTAGAGATGCTGGTGGCCCAGAATAGGGTGGGGTGGTGTAGTAGGGAAGTTGAAAATTACAAAATTCTGGATATATGCTTGCTCGTTTCATGTCTGTGAGATATTTCATTTTTGTTGTGGTATTGTTTATTTAGCCACTCCCCTATTCTTGGACATTTCTAGCTTTCCATAAATTTTAAAATACTTTGATGAAAATTGTCATCTAGGCATATGCAAGCATAGATTATTACTTACCAGATTATTTCCTTGGAATAAATCCCTTAGAGTTAGGTTGCTACAACAATGAAATATATGTATTTTTAGTACTTTTGCTGTATATAGCCCCAATGCTGTCCTGAAAGTTAGTAGTTTTCGACCAGCAATAATCTGAGTATTTACAATTTTTAATGTATAGTTTTGATAAAGAATGTATGTTTAACTTTGTACAGTCCCCAGTTCTGACGATAAAAAGTTTTTTTTTTTGCTGTTTTTATTCTAAAAAGCACTGCTGATTTTCAGCTTTTATCTTTTTTTAGGTTACAGTTCCTCTGAGTCATCTCATCAATGCCTTCCATTCACCGAAAACCACACCAGTTTCTGTCAGTGCATCCATTTCGCAAAACCAGCATCGAGATGTAGTGTCTGAGCACGAGGCCCCCAGCAATGAGGTAAGAGTTTTTACCCTGGATGTGTGAGAAAGCTTTTTTGGTTTGCTGCTGCTGCTGCTAAGTCGCTTCAGTCATGTCCGACTCTGCGACCCCTGAGACGGCAGCCCACCCATCCCTGTGATTCTCCAGGCAAGAACACTGGAGTGGGTTGCCATTTCCTTCTCCAATGCATGAAAGTGAAAAGTGAAAGGGAAGTCGCTCAGTCGTGTCTGACTCTTAGCGACCCCATGGACTTCAGCCTACCAGGCTCCTCCATCCATGGGATTTTCCAGGCAGGAGTACTGGAGTGGGGTGCCATTGCCTTCTGGTTTAGTACATTGTAAACATGCCTGAAATAACTTTCTATGTTTAGGCATTTGTAGCAGGGTGACTTCTGTCTTCAGCTTAATCTCTGTTGTAGGATTAAAGACATCTAATTCCGGCTTTGTTGTATGTGTAGAATATTACTTTGTCCTATTTTTAACATTTATCTTATAAAAAATTGCACGTGGCAGTGTATTCGTATTCACTTCCTATGTTACTACTTGTGTGATACCATTTCAGTATTCTTTTGTATTGCTTCAGTGGAGCAGGGATCCCACAGTTAACTCCACAACTGCCCCACAAGTCTCAGGGAAGACAGAAGAGCAAGACATTATTATATGCTGCCTTATAGAAGCTTTCAGTGTAATTGAACAGTTGAAACACAGATACCTGAAAATGAAATGTATTAGCTATGAAACTGTGCTTTGCGTATTCAGAGAATTGTAAAATCATCGTGGTCTGGTATATACCAAATTGCTAATGTAGGAACTTGTGTTTACAAGACTTGTTACTAAGATAGTTGCTTGTAGCTCAGAATACATTTTTCATAGTAGACACTCTAATATGTGGCTAAGTTTCACAGAAGCTTCTTTAGCCCGTAAATGGCTTATATCCTTAGTCCTCATTTGAGGGACTGTGGCAGAGGATAGTATATGTTGTTCAGTCGCTAAGTCGTGTCCAGCTCTGTGCAAACCGATGAACTGCAGCAAGCCAGACTTCTCTATCCATCACTGTCTCCCTGAGTTTGCTCAGACTCATGTCCATTGAGTCAATGATGCCATCCAACCACCTCATCCTCTGTTGCCCCCTTCTCTTACCCTCTATTTTTCCCAGCATCAGGGTCTTTTCCAGTGAGCCAATTCTTTGCATCAGGTGACCAAAGTATTGGAGCTTCAGCTTCAGCATCAATCCTTCAATGAATACTCAGGATTGATTTCCTTTAGGATTGACTAGTTTGATCTCCTCGCAGTCCAAAGGACTCTCAAGAGTCTTCTCCAGCACCGCAGTTTGAAAGCATCAATCCTTCGGTGCTCAGCTTTCATTATGGTCCAACTCTCACATCCATACATGACTACTGGAAAAACCATTGCTTTGGCTAGACGGACCTTTGTCAGCAAAGTGATGTCTCTGCTTTTCCTAACACTGTCTAGGTTTGACATAGCTGTTCTTCCAAGGAGCAAGTGTCTTTTAATTTTGTGGTTGCAGTCACCATCTGCATTGATTTTGGAGCTCAAGAAAATGAAATCTGACAGTGTTTCCATATTTGCTTTTGGTGGGAGTGGGATGAGGGGATGGTTGTGAGGTTAAGTCTTGAAATACAATTTTATGTAGGTGAAAAATTTGTCTTTATGTTTGCTTTTATACTATCTGCCAAATTCCTATTGCATCTTTCTATAGGTGGTCCGTTCTTGTTTTGTGACACCCTTCTCAGTTACAGTCTGAGAGAGCTTTCCCAATGATATGACTGCGTGTGTCAAAATTGCTACATGCAGCACTACTATGTTCATTTCAGAAATTTTGGAAAATATTATGTAAGTGGGAGAAATTAATGTTTGATCCTACTTCTCCTTTTCTCCCTTGTACTTTTATATTTTGTAATCGTTGGATCATACTGTATATGCAGATTAAGATTTTTCCTTCATCATTTAATGGTCTTATGAACTCGTTATACCATACGTTAGTTTTTATGACTTCAGACTGTTCATTTTATGGTCTGTTGTTGGGTACTGTTTCCAATTTTTTCTGCTATAAACAGCACCACTTGTACTTTCCATGGTACTAAATACTTGACTATTTCATTAAGTGAAATGGCTAGATCCGTGGTGAAGTATATTTTAGCTTAAACAGTAACTAAATTCTAGAAGCCAAAGTTGAGCTTAAGACTGATGGTTTCAGATACGGAATTGGTGTCTTATCCTCTGCTTTACCCTCATTAGTCCTGTGGTTTATCACTGGTGACTGCTTGTTATTTTTTCACAAACATTTCCATTTTTCTTAAGCATCCTTCCTCATCTCTACTCTGACCTCCTTTGTTCTGCGATGCCTTTGCTTTCATCAAGTCTTACTCATCCAGACATCCACTTCACAATACAAGCAAAAAAACTTTCTTTTTAACTTCCTTCCAAGCTGTCTGACTTCTGTGCCTTTTGCTTTCAGACTTATAAAAAAGTAGTATTCTGAACTTAAATTGTTGCTTTTATTTATACCATCTCCCATTGTAGTTTGGCTACTACTTTTACCATTTTGAAGGCTTGGTGTATTTTGTTGCTTTCCTTAGCAATAAATACAGGCATTTTAAAAAATCTGCAACTTTTTCAACTTTTCCTTAAGAATACCCACTGTTTTCAGAGTACTCAGAAATTGAGTGATACTGCATTGATTTTTTTTTTTCCTCTTTCTGTTTTGCTGGACTTCTTTTTATTGCCAGCCTTTTAAATAGTGGATGCATTTACCTGTAATCCAATTTTCATTCTCCACAGTCTCCCAGATTATCTATTTTAATGTTTATATATTTCTATATGCTGATAACTCCCACATCTACCTTCAACTCTATAAAGTATCTCTAAAGTTTTAAAATAGTCATCTGGTGGCTTATTAAAATACCCTCTGGACAGACTTCAAGGACCTCAAAATAAAGATGTCTAAAACTGAACTACTTCTTCAGATTCCAGTGTATTTGATCTTACAGTGGTTTTAGCACCTCTTTGTCAGTCTGGGTCCAACCAAGAGAGAGAGACCACATAGTCATTTGAACAGTGCAAGTTTAATATACAGAATAAGTATTTTTAGTTGACTGTTTTAAAAACATTGGTCTTACAGGGGATTGGCATAACTAGGGATTGGCTAATAATAAGTAAAGAGAACTTGAAATATATAGGACTTGCAGATTCAAGGAGCAGCTAATACTCCCAGGATTGAGCTACCCACGAAGAGTTCTCCACCCTTGGGCTGAGGTTCTGAGGTTGTTGGAGAGGGTATGGCCTTGGCTCACTAAATGGCATAGAAGTCGCTGGTGCTGTGCAATCTGAACCTGATGGAAATCTGCCACCTGGGTACCAGGAGAAGCTCTTTGTGGGAAAGCTGCCAAGTACTGCTGGCAGCTGTGCACACAGGAGCCAGGCTTTAGAGAAGCTGCAGGAGCCAGATGCTGGAGAAACCATGGGTGTTGCACCCAGGAGCCTGTTGAGTGAACATAATACGTGGCCTGAACCAGGAACAGAAACTGCTCCTACGAAGTCTCTCCAGTGCCCTCTACTGACAACTTAATGTTCTGGCCAACAAAGGAAGACTATTTAAAGAGACCCAGATACATGATTGTGGAGCCAGAGAGAGGACCAAGAGGAGCCGAGAGACAGCAGATCAATAACCAGCGCATCCGTCCAGAACCCCCCTCCCTCATAATCCTGCACTTCACCGGTTTCTTCAGATGTCTGTTGTCTGCCACTTGGTGTTTGCATCCCTCTTAGGGCTCAGTTCAGGTTCATGCCTTTTTTCTCTTGTTATATCAGCTTTCTTTTCTCCAGCTTATCATCTTTATCTTCTGTCTTCTTCCTCTAAAACAAAACTAATGATATTAGGTATAGAATTAGATTCAAACACAGCTCCTCACAATTTGGCCATAGCCCTTCTTTCTACTGCTTTCTTCAGTCACTGAACTTGACTGCATCTCAAACATTCCAGGCCCTCCGATGACTTTTTGTTTGTCCTCTTCCCCGAAGTTTCCCCATCATTTGTGAATTAAGTGTTAATTCTGGGAAACCTTATCTGACTTAGGAAATTGGTTGTTCTGTGTTCTGTTACCACTTAAAAAAAAATACCTCTATAAGAGGAGTTACCATGTAGTATGGTAATTATCATACTCATATGTACTTTATTTCTCTTTGTGTTCCTAGGACCTGATACCCAATAAGTAAGGTGAATAATCTTCTTAGTTAAAAATCTGTGTTTCTTTTTGTATTGTAAATAGACTTTTTGGTTTCCCCATTTTAGAAGGTAAAATATCTTTGTAGCTTTTAAATATTGTAGTCTTTCTGGTTCCATTATAATAATGTGCCTTATATTGTACAGTTTTTATTACCTTAAAAAGCACTTATTAAATATTTCATTCTGACTTTAATTGTCTTACTGTATATATTAGGCTATGTAGATGGGCAAGGCATGATCTCATCCATTGATCCATACTATCCTGTTGTGAAATAATCAGGATATATTTTATAATCATTTTCCTAACGAGGAAAGGAATTCTAAGAATGTGAAGGACTTGTTACAAAGCTTATAATTGTCTAGCACCTGAACATCAATCCAGAGCTATGTAATCCAGGGATCTGACTACATCAGTCATAAAAAGTTGATATTTTACTTGTTTTGTTTAGTTTTACTTCTCTTACTTGAAGTTTTTTGTTCAAGCTGGTTTCAGAAGAGGCAGAGGAACCAGAGATCAAATTGCCAACATCCGCTGGATCATGGAAAAAGCAAGAGAGTTCCAGAAAAACATCTATTTCTGCTTTCTTGACTATGCCAAAGCCTTTGACTGTGTGGATCACAATAAACTGTGGAAAATTCTGAAAGAGATGGGAATACCAGACCACCTGACCTGCCTCCCGAGAAATTTGTATGCAGGTCAAGAAGCAACAGTTAGAACTGGACATGGAACAACAGACTGGTTCCAAATAAGAAAAGGAGTACGTCAAGGCTGTATATTGTCACCCTGCTTATTTAACTTCTATGCAGAGTACATCTTGAGAAACACTGGACTGGAAGAAGCACAGGCTGGAATCAAGATTGCCGGGAGGAATATCAATAACCTCAGATATGCAGATGACACCACCCTTATGGCAGAAAGTGAAGAGGAACTCAAAAGCCTCTTGATGAAAGTGAAAGTGGAGAGTGAAAAAGTTGGCTTAAAGCTCAACATTCAGAAAACAAAGATCATGGCATCCGGTCCCATCACTTCATGGGAAATAGATGGGGAAACAGTGGAAACAGTGTCAGACTTTATTTTTTGGGGCTGCAAAATCACTGCAGATGGTGACTGCAGCCATGAAATTAAAAGACGCTTACTCCTTGGAAGGAAAGTTATGACCAACCTAGATAGCATATTCAAAAGCAGAGACATTACTTTGCCAACAAAGGTTTATCTAGTCAAGGCTGTGGTTTTTCCTGTGGTCATGTTTGGATGTGAGAATTGGACTGTGAAGAAAGCTGAGCACCGAAGAATTGATGCTTTTGAACTGTGGTGTTGGAGAAGACTCTTGAGAGTCCCTTGGACTGCAAGGAGATCCAACCAGTCCATTCTGAAGGAGATCAGCCCTGGGATTTCTTTGGAAGGAATGATGCTCAAGCTGAAACTCCAGTACTTTGGCCACCTCATGCGAAGAGCTGACTCATTGGAAAAGACTCTGATGCTGGGAGGGATTGGGGGCAGGACGAGAAGGGACGACAGAGGATGAGATGGCTGGATGGCATCACTGACTCGATGGACGTGAGTCTGAGTGAACTCCGGAGTTGTTGATGGACAGGGAGGCCTGGCGTGCTGCGATTCGTGGGGTCGCCAAGAGTCGGACACGACTGAGCGACTGAACTGACTGACTGACTGACTTCAAGTTTTAGCTGTTGGGACTTTAAATTGTTACTTGTCCTTAGTGGCTCCCTGTCTGCTCGTTTGAACAAGAAAATAGCTCACTCCTATTTAATTTCTAGTTATTTCAGAATGGTTTTAAAGTGAATGTATTCTCTTGACTGGTTTTCACACATCTTTTGCTTTGTTCAATATTTCTCTTTACTAGGAGTTAGATATGGGTAATTTATAGAACCTTTTGGTTCAGATAAGGATCTCAGCAATTGTTTATTGAATGGGCTTTTGTTTATGGCCATTAAAGCTCCATGGACTGCTAATACTATTGGGAGTATGATTTTTTTTTAAAGCTTTGTCAGATCTCACATGGTTGACTTCAGTAAAGCTAGAACTATAAAAATATGCATACCAATTTATTTTTTAAATATTTGAAGGAAAAGGGAATCAATACATTTATTAGATTTTAAAAATTCACATTATTTTAGTTAATAAGTACTCTTTAAGTTAAATACTTTGATGTGATAATGCCTACCTGAGCTAAACAACAAGGACCTACTATATAATGTTTTGTAGTAACTTATGGTAGAAAGTTATATATATATATAAAATTTTATATGTGGTAGAAAGCCATATATATACATATGGCTTCCCAGGTGGAGCTAGTGGTAAGGATTCCCCCTGCCAATGTAGGAGATGTAGCTGATGCAGGTTCTATCTTTGTGTCAGGAAGAGCCCCAGAGAAGGAAATGTCAACCCACTCTAGTATTCTTGCCTGGGAGGTCCCATGGAATGACAGTCAGACACAACTGAGCACACATACTTCACATATGTGTGTGTTTATGTGTGTATATATACACATGAGTATGTATATATATAACTGAAAAGACGTGGGTTCCATCCCTGGGTCAGAAAGGTTCCCTGGAGAAGGAAACCGCAACCCACTCCAGTACTCTTGCCTGGAAAGTCCCATGGACAGAGGAGCCTAGTAGGCTACAATTGATGGGGTCACAAAAGAGTGGGACATGACTTAGCGACTAAACAACGGAAACATTGTAAATCAACTATATGTCAATAAAAAGTTAAAAAATAATAATGCTTATATGGTTGACTCAATCTTTTACAGCCTGTACTTAATTTAAGGGACCTTGGATTATCTGAATTAAAAATTGGACAGATTGATCAACTGGTAGACAGTCTACTTCCTGGATTTTATAAGGACAAAAATGTTTCTTCCCATTGGCATACATCTCATGTATCTGCACAGTCCTTCTTTGAAAATAAATATGGTAAGTTAATATATTTTATGTTTTGAAAGTAAGCCATTTTAGTACTGTTGATAATTTAATAGATAACAAAGTTAGGGGGTTCCCCTGGTGGCTCAGATGGTAAAGAATCCACTTGCAGTACGGGTTTGATCCCTGGGTCAGGAAGATCCCCTGGAGAAAGGAATGGCAACCCACTCCGGTATTCTTGCCTAGAGATTTCCATGGACAGAGGAGCCTGGAGGGCTACAGTCTGTGGAGTTGCAAAGAATCGGACATGGCTGAGCCACTTACACTTTCATGTTACTTATTAACATACTTCTGGTTTCCAGTGTTTCATCACATTGTAGACTAGTTTTGAAATTGTCTCTTGGAAATAACTTGTTTTGGTTTTTCTAATATTTGGTAAAATCATTTGTTGTATTTCATGATTTGATTGTTTGACATTTAGAAAGTTTAGTTTTTACAATTTCTTTCCAGGTTGCTTAGATATTTTTAGTACTTTACGTTCCTCTTGCTTGTACAGACAACATTCAAGAACTCTTAAAAGAATTTGTTCAGATCTTCAGTACTGGCCAGGTATGAAGCAATAATTATATTTATATTGAAAAAAATAGATTTGTTTAATATATTCTGATTTGTCTTTCTTAGTGATATTAATGATTAGAAACATTCATTTGTGGCTCACAGTAGAATCTGCAGAATATTTGGAAATAACTAGTGTCAAAGTTTTGGTTCTTAGTAGACATTTTCCTTGTGAAAATTTAAAACGAAAACTGAGTGTGATACCGTTTCATTCAGGTTTCATACAGTCTCGGGGTTTTAAAACTTTGAAATCAAGGACACGACGTCTGCAGTCCACCTCTGAAAGATTAGCAGAAACCCAGCACACAGCGCCATCATTTGTGAAGGTAATTAGACCTTTTTTTGTTGTTGTTTGAAAAAGCAGTACTTTTCAGAAAGAATGTTCAATATCTGATATATATTTTTGGCTAGTTGATTTTCTTTCATCTTTTCATTTAGGATAATGGATTAATATTCTATGCAGTCATATCTACAACATTTCTGGATTCCAAACTTATTTTTTCACTAGCCTGTTAGACATCTTCCTTTGTTTTTTCCTCTGTCAATTTACACCTGCTTATGTATTCTTATGTTAATAAGTAGCATCCATCCAGTCTAGAAACACTGTGGTTAACTATAATTTGTCCATCTTCTCTCAGTTCCTGCATCCATAATTACTAAAATCTTATTAATCCAGCCTCTTAAATATTTCTTAAATCTCTTCATCCCCAGGTCCACTGCATAGACAGACGATGATTACTTAGTCTCCCTGCCTTCACTTTTGGTAGCTTTAGTCCAGTCTCCAGACTGCCATCCGCTGGACTGTCTAAAATGTAATAGTGTAATGGTTGTATTCCTCTGCTGTATTGTCAAATTTCTGCCATGGCACATAAGGCATTTCATCACTTGGCATTCTGCCTAACATTTCATCACTTGGCATTCTGCCTAACTTCTCATCCTTGAGTGTACCACCTCCTTTCTCCCTCTATCCTCTCCTCTCTTGGTGTTTTAAAGTCCTGTCAAACAAGATTGCTTATCGCTCTTGAGTACTAGAGGCTGCTGTTTCATGGCACTGTCAAATTGTGTCTGCCCTGTGTTTCTGTGGTTTAGTTATCCCATCCTCTGTAAGGTTTTTCCTGACTTCTTAGACAGCATTTATTTTACCACCATACCTAGTTCCTCTAACCTAATATCAAAATAACTTCAAAAACTTAGTTATTTGTGTATCTTTTCCCAGTAGACTGAAAACATTCCGATCATTGGTATTTACATCTTCAGAACTTACACACAGTCAAGTATTAGTATATGAAAGGTGCTAAGTAAACATTTAATAAATGAGTGAGGTTTTTCTTCCAGCAGGAATAACGGAGTGTGACCTATTGTAAGCTATCAAACCCTAAGTCAATTTGTGACCTGTTATTCAGTAGTTAGTGGTTTACATAGTTTATATTCACTAACCGCTAGAAGTATATGGGCCAGTGTTAGTTTCCTAATCATTGGCTATTTATTGCTGAGTCTTAATTCTTCACATTGACAATAAAAATTTTAAAATGTAGAATTTTAATGAATTTTTTTTGTGAGTAGTTGTTATGTTTGGGGGGGAATATTACCTATAGTCAACGATACTGATGTGTTGTTTGTGTATTTAGGGGTTTCTTTTGCGAGACAGAGGATCAGACGTTGAGAGTTTGGATAAACTCATGAAAACCAAAAACATACCTGAAGCTCACCAAGATGCATTTAAAACTGGTTTTGCAGAGGGTTTCCTGAAAGCTCAAGCGCTAACACAAAAAACCAATGGTAAGTTGATTAGACACCATCCATATTTGGAGAGGAATATCTGAAAGGAAATTATAGTCCTGCCTCTAAGTGATTATAATAACGTTTCTAACAATTATGCAACTTTTTATTGGTTACATTTCCTTATGTTTGTATCTTAAGCTGTGTGGAAAGAGAATATGTCCTGGTACTTTCACTGTCTGAAGTGAACCTAAGTCAGTGATAGAAGTACAAGAGGCTTTGTGAGATTTTTGATAACACGTGCTGAAAGGCGATCATGGAGATTATGCAAAATATAGCTGGCTCCAGAACTGTGTGTTATGAAATGTGATTACCACCAGTAACCTCATGTTTGCATTTCATTGAGCTGTCATTTCTCATTGATAACATTTTATTAAAGGCTTTTTTCTTTTTCCTCCAGATTCTTTAAGAAGAACTCGTCTGATTGTTTTTATTCTGCTGGTAGTTGGCATTTATGGACTCTTAAAGAACCCATTTTTATCTGGTAGAGACTCTTTATATTTGACTTATTTTTTATATTTTTAATTTATATATTAAAATATATTTTACATTTGACTTAAAAAAATCTTTTATATACTCATTTCTTTTCCTTAGTCTAAGACTTAGAGATAAGAAAACATTTATATTTATAATTCCAGAGTCTAGGTCTTTAATCCAAATTTGAGACTTCTCAGATTGGGTTACTTTGAGATTGTTTTTTGCATTGAGATAGAAAAATTTTAATCTCTTATGATTATGTATCATCCACCTTGTCAGAGGACTTACTATATTTGCATTATCTTAAGGATGGATATAAGAAAAATTCCTTCAGACACTGTATAAATTAAACTGTACTTTTTAAAGGATATAACTAATATTTTTTAAAGTTCCAAGGATTATATTAGAGTAGTAATTTTAAATTTACTTCTAGACGTGATTAATTCCCCAGATTTTTAGGAAATGATATTTAACCAATGATAAAATTCTAAGAACATGCAGAAGAATTTTATAATAGCAATTCAGAGTGAAAATAAACATCTGTTTCAAAGGCACAGTAATAAATTCAATGTATTTAAAATTAACACACAGAAAATTACTTTACAGCCCCAGGTTTTCTCAGTTTGCCAGTCTAAAATGAAGTAATAATGTCAGATTTAAGTGGATCCAATTGACTTTTCCAGCTGTCATTCAGTGTTTATACCATGTTTTCCCCTTTCTTTATGATGATTACCTTGAGAGGGAAAAAAAAATGGTTTACAGTTAAGAACATTGATTGACCTGGATCAGAAATTATTCCTAGAACTTGATGTACAGTTATTTTAAAAGTTATCAAACCTGAGATGAGGTTTTAACATCCAGGAATAGCCTTTTTTATATCTAGATCTGCTTTCTCTTGTCTCTCTCTGTATTTTTTTTAAATTATTTTTTTCAAAAAAAGGAACCAGTGTATGGATTGATAGGTGGTATCAGCAGGGTGGTGGAAGAGTGGGAAGAGCTCTGATGATTATTCTTTTGTGTTTCTTAATTGCACACAATGGAGCTTGAGAACCATTGGTTTACGTTTTTATTATTAGATATAAGGAGAAGAGGAAAATTCTTAGTTTTAACTGGAAAGGCAAAGATGTCATTTTAATGAGAATCATTCATTCCTTGAACATTGTCTCAAAATCCAGAAGACCTAATTCCTACTCCTCGCATTGTCATCTTAGACATTTAATTTTTCTGGACTTTCTTGCATCTGAAAAATAAGGTAGTTAAAATTTTATGAATCTATCAAATATGTAAGCATTTTTTTTTGTCCCTTTAGTCCGCTTCCGGACAACAACAGGGCTTGATTCTGCTGTAGATCCTGTACAGATGAAAAATGTTACCTTTGAACATGTTAAAGGAGTAAGTTAAAAAGTTTACCTTGGTCTCTTCAAACATTATTGTATTTTTTATTAGAAAGGTTGAAATAATAGAAAATACATGTATGGTCTGTGCCTCCAGTTCTTGGCACAGAGCTCTTAAAACCCTTGTAATTTCCCAGGGGATAAGAGCACTGGGAGTATCTTTTGTTCTACTGTTTGGTCTTTGACACCAGGTCCTGACACAGGGCTTCTGAGTTCCTTGGAATGTCCTGGGTGATGGCAGTGTCTTCTGTTCTTTTCTTTCCTTGTCCCCTTGACTACACAGCTTGTACCTTATGGGATCTTAGCTTCCCAATGAGGGATTGAACCTGGGCCCACAGCTGTGGATACATGGAGTCCTATCCATTGGACCGCCAAGGAAGTCCCACAGTGTCTTTTGTTCTAATGAGGTGGCTCTGAGTGGGCTCCTGGAGGGGGACTGGTCACCAGAAAGATCAAGCTGTGGTTAGAATCTTGGAACTTCCACGTCTACTCTCTGTTCTCCAGAGAGGGGAGAGGGGCTGGAAAGGAGTTAATAATTGATTATGCCTATGTGAGTACACTCCCATTAAAGTCCCAACAGGTTGGGGTTTGGAGGAGTTTTTAGTTAGTGAACACACAGAGGCGTGAGGAGAGTAGCATTTTCAGAGAGGACGTGGAGGGCCTGTACCCCTTCCTGTATCCCTTGCCTACCTCCCTCTTCCTTCTGGCTGTTCTAGGGTATATCCTTTCATAATAAGCCGATAGTACCTAACCTGGTTTCCTGAGTTCTATGAGCTGCTCTACCAAATTAAACCTAAGGAGGGATTCTGAGAATCTCCAATTTATAGCCAATAGGCAGAAGCACAGATGACAACCTAGATGTGGGATTGACATCTGAGGGGTGTGTGGCAGGGGGGAGGGGTAAGTCTTGTGGGACTTTGGCCCATCAACATGTTTCCTGTTCGCCCCTTCCCAAGTACTTTCTTTTTATCACTGCCCAATGTAAATGAGTTTTCTCAATGAGTTATTAAAAGTTGTGTGGTATGAGGTTGTAGGTTGTCTACAAATATATTATTATGTGAGGGTAATTTAAAATAAATACATGAAAGTATACATACAAAAAAGGTATTTTTCATTTACACTGGTGGCCAACATTTTTAAATTGAATTCGCACCCATGAAAAAATTTCCAGTGTTTGTTGAAAATGGAATTCTGGAACACCAGGTTGTATTCTTTGGCAGAGCCATGTTGTGGTTGTCTTTAAGGGACTGTTGCTTTCCAGTTGAGCACATTTCCACCAGTGCTGTTCTACATCTGGCCTTCTTCACTCATTTATTGATACCATTTTGCCACTAGGAATTTGCATTTGTGACTTCTGCTTATATGCTGACTAGGAAAATTGCTCACTGTTTCTAATAGATAGCTTTCTTAATCCTTATCAGAGTTTTAAAGATGATCTAATATTCTGATTGCAATTTTTGTTGGCCAGATTGGATTTTTTTTTTTTTTTTGCTAGGGATCTCAATTCTGTAAGATTTTATATTTGGGGAATTAAATCTTCAAATTTTTTTTTTACCACAACTATTTATAAAGCAGTACTGCTGCTGCTGCTGCTAAGTCACTTCAGTCGTGTCCCACTCTTTGTGACCCCATAGAAGGCAGCCCACCAGGCTCCCCTGTCCCTGGGATTCTCCAGGCAAGAACACTGGAGTGGGTCGCCATCTTCTTCTCTAGTACGTAAAGCAGTACACTATAGCTTAATTTTAGTCACTGTCTTTGGCATTTGTTAGGAACTAAATTGTTTATATTCTAGTAGTAATTCTTTATAATAAAAATGACTTCATAACTAGTCAAAAATTAATGTTATAACTTAAACACAGACTCACTTATTAATATATAGTAAGTCCAGATAGTTTGTCCTTGAAGCTTATAACCGGGTCCAAAAAAGTTTTAGATTTGAAACTTATTAGGCAATTCTATATTAAATGCCACTGAGACATTTAACTAGAATTTTGAATGTAACAGGGTTTTTTTGTTCTTTTTTTTTTTTTTTTAACCAAAGGAAGCAATTGGAAAGGGGTTTTGTTGGGATATGTAAGGAGATTTCATGTATCTGGTACTGAGGGTCAGGAGAAAACCCTTTGTGTGAGTATTTCTAAAGGGGCCTTTTTGTATACTTTCACTGAGACAAAAAGCCAAATTAATATCAGGTTAAATTTACAATATTCAAAGAGGGTGTCTTAGTAAGATAATTAACATTTTAAATTATTTGGTAAATTATATCACTTCAGGTGGAGGAAGCTAAACAGGAATTACAGGAAGTTGTTGAATTTTTGAAAAATCCACAAAAATTTACTGTTCTTGGAGGTAAACTTCCAAAAGGTAAGGTATCTTCGCTTTCCCATGACTTGACAAAACAGTGTAATATATCACTAATTTGACTTTTATCAGATTTACCTGATGAAAGTTTATTAGTAATTCTTAATTGCTATTTTACAAGTGCTCATTCTGAACATACTATTTTGTTATCTTTTGTCTTTGATAATTTAAAAGTTTGTTATTTCAAACTTTTAAGTAAATTGCAACAATAAATAGTACAAAGAATTCCAACTTTATCTAATCCAAAGTCATATTCAGATACCAGCATTTATCCCAATGTGTAAATAGTATTTAAATAATACAGGAAAATTAGTTACGAAGTAGGTCCTAAAGTGAATCATTTATAGAGACAAATATGTTTCACCATGTTTGAAAATATTGATCATTGGTGTGCCTTCAACCACAGCACTGTATTTATTAATTCGTAATTATTTGTTTTAAGTTCTTATCAGGTTGTGTTTTTGTTTTTTAATTTGAACCATTCTTGTTTATTTTTTTTCTTTAGGAATTCTTTTAGTTGGACCACCAGGAACAGGGAAGACACTTCTTGCCCGAGCTGTTGCTGGAGAAGCTGATGTTCCTTTTTATTATGCTTCTGGATCAGAATTTGATGAGATGTTTGTGGGTGTGGGAGCCAGCCGTATAAGAAATCTTTTTAGTAGGTCTAGTGGATCTTTTATATAGTAATAATTTCTCTTAATGTTAGGAAAAGAGGGTTTCTTAAACTCTGTCTTTGCTTCTTGTTTCTGATTTGATAGTTGGCTGAAATAGCCATTGTAGGATGCTAATCTCAGGTAACTTAGTGTGTGGGCTAAAATAAAACTATTACTTTTCATTCCAATTAGTCAGAAGAGTTTGTGGAATCACTAGGTTGCTGGATGAGGCTGGGGTCTGTTGAAAACCTGTGGTTTCGTTTGTTTTGTTTTTTTTGGTGTGTTTTGTTTTCACCTTATTTATTAATTCTGTAGTATATATTTAAAAATTATTTGCCTCAAATCTGACTATATATGGTTTGTATGACTAGGAAGAATGAATACTCAGTGTTACAATTTTTTTTTCATTTGAGACTACTCTTCTTAAAGCAGTTAAGAAAGACCTTCTTTTATGTATTTGCTCCCTAATGAGTGTCTTTTATCGGCTTTTTAATTTTCGTACACGTTGTTAACTATTTATTTAATTTTATTTTAAAGGTGTTGATTTTATTAAACTTATTTGAATCCTTTCTGTCTTTAGGGGAAGCAAAAGCAAATGCCCCTTGTGTTATATTTATTGATGAATTGGATTCTGTTGGTGGGAAGCGAATTGAATCTCCAATGCATCCATATTCACGGCAGACTATAAATCAACTTCTGGCTGAAATGGATGGGTAATTGACTTTTCTGTCTTGAGAATTTGGTGGTATATTTAGTAGCATTTCAGAGATAGGAAAAATTTAAGTTTATAGGCAACAATATCCTATGTGCAAGGAGTAAAGACAAGCTATTTTGACTATTGTATTGTTTTACTAATGGGATCATTGGTCATTGATGTATTAACTACTCTCAAATTGAAAAGTAAAATTTTCATTTACTGTAGTATGACAGAAAAGCAGTGATTCTAGCTGAAAGTCGTCATCTGTTTGGAGATGTGCAAGGAGAATACCCTCATTCCTTCACTGTTTGTGACTAGCTCTGAGTGTTGCTGTAGATCAAAAGCTTGCATCAGTTTCCATAATGTAAAAAGAGGTGGACTTGCTTTGAATGAAGCAGAGAAGTTTCTTAACGTCATACAAGACATTCTGAAAGTTTAAGAGTAAATAATTGGAATTGGTAAACTTGAAAATAATTTTTCAAAAAATTAGTCAGGAACTCAAGCTTTGGTGTCAGGTTATCTCTTCCTAAGTAGAAAATTTACTGTGAAACCACAGATGATTTGGTGATGTATTATTAACAAGTTTTATTGAAGTGCACTGACCTTTTAAAAAGCAGTGAGTGATGTCTTCGTATTTGGGGCATTAAAAAGACAATTCCTTTTCTTTGCTGTTAATAAAATTGAAGATAAACAGTTGTGAGGAACATTTCTGTGTGTGTGCTGTTTTAACTTTCAGTGAAAAGATACTTTTTTTCCTTAATAGTTTTAAACCCAATGAAGGAGTTATCATCATAGGTGCCACAAATTTCCCAGAGGCATTAGATAAGTAAGTATTAAAATTTTTGTGATATATTCTAGAAGAGTGATGAACTTTAAAAACATTGTGCTAAGTGAAGAATACCCATCACAAAACATTACATATTATATGATTCCTTTTATATGCAATGTTCAGAATAAGCAAATCCATAGCAATGGAAAGTAATTTAGCAGTTGCCAGAGGTTGGGCAAACAGGAGGGAAATAACTGCCAGTAGACTTGGGGTTTCATTTGGCTGGAGAAAGTGGGGGAAGGGATCAATATTCTCTAAAATTATTGTGATGGTTAGACAACTCTGAATCTATTAACACCCAGTGGATTGTCCACTTCAAATTCTATGATGTGAGAATGGTATCTCAGTAAAGCTACTAAAAGAATCTTTTTATGACTTAAACACAGAGCTTTTGGGGGTGGGTGGTAGACAGCACATTTTTAAAAGTAAAATTTACTGTAGTTAAGGTTTTTATTGATTTTACTGTTTAAGTTATTCATACTTTCATTTGATCTAATAGTTGGTTCTTGCTTAAGAGTCTAGTTTAACGTTTTATAAAACTCCAGTACTTTGGCCACCTCATGCGAAGAGTTGACTCATTGGAAAAGACTGATGCTAGGAGGGATTGGGGGCAGGAGGAAAAGGGGACAACAGAGGATAAGATGGCTGGATGGCATCACCGACTCGATGGACATGAGTTTGAGTGAACTCCGGGAGATGGTGATGGACAGGGAGGCCTGGCGTGCTGCAATTCATGGGGTTGCAAAGAGTCGGACACGACTGAGCGACTGAACTGAACTGAACTGAACTGAATACAACAGTAAGATGGGTGTGTGGCTCACACAATAGGCTGCTATAGAATAATTTGTTCCTTTACTGACAGACTTGCTTGTCTTTGTCTCTGAAGGGTTGTATACTATCCTGATGCACACATTTATCTATATGAACCTTTGTTTAGCCTTCCAGTTTTTGAAATTATTATTTCAACCATGTTTTACAAGGAACTAATCTGAATATTTATGTTCAGAATAGGATGTCAGTCCTGTTTTTATAACCAGATCCTCAGCACAGTTTATTAATTATATTTTCTTTTTGTATTCTCCTTGTAGTGCCTTAATACGCCCTGGTCGCTTTGACATGCAGGTTACAGTTCCAAGGCCAGATGTGAAAGGTCGAACAGAAATCTTGAAGTGGTACCTCAATAAAATAAAGTTTGATCAGTGTAAGTCTAATTCTATGATACAAACATTATCTCTGTGAAATGGTAATATATCAATTTACCCTGTTTGTGGTCCTTACTCAGGATGTCTTAAAAGACAAATTTCTTTAAATTTTTTTTTTCTCTCCTTTTATTTGTCCTTAAAGTCTATTTCTTAAGTCGTGTGTATCAGAGATTCTATAATTTACAATCCTGATTTGAAAGAAAGTTTTCTTTGGAATATTGAGATAGATAATTGATGAATCTATGTATAAATGTTTCTCTAGGTGAATTTAAAATATAAAATAATAGAACAAGTACCTCTATATTATGAGCATAGTACCTCACGATGTAATCACTTTGGGGCCAAAAGAGGGGAAGCAAAAGTATAAAACAAAATACATGGAAATAGTATGGACCCACCTGAGTAGTAAAAGCAGCTATTAAACTGCAGTATTTTCAGAGATGCCAGAATCAGTTCAGAAAATCAAACATGTTTCCTCTTGTAACATGGACTTCTGTGTCCAGAGTTATTTCAAGATGAAACTGATAATGTGCTTTTTCAATTTGTGGTTGGGTGATAACTGAAAGTCTGTAAATCGTTATCTGACAACTTTACCTTTCTTTGTTTTTCACAAAATTATTTAAGTACAAGAACTTATGTTATTTGTCCCAGTGACAATTTTTATGGTCTGTTCAGTAGCAATTTTTCCTTTTTCCTCTTAGAATTTAGTAAAGTTTTTTTTAAATTATAGTTTATGATTGCTATTTTATTTTTTCTTTTGCAAAGTGAGTTCTTTATGCAGAGCTTTTTATTACTGCTTTTGAAATTTCAATGTTGTGTTCTATCTGCATATAGCTGTTGATCCAGAAATCATAGCTCGAGGTACTGTTGGCTTTTCTGGAGCTGAGTTGGAGAATCTTGTGAACCAGGCTGCATTAAAGGCAGCTGTTGATGGAAAAGAAATGGTTACTATGAAGGAACTAGAGTTTTCCAAAGATAAAATCCTAATGGGTAGGTTTCTTTTCTTTTTTTCCTATGTTATGCTGTTCATTGTGTTAGAGAAAAAATTCTTAATTTTGAAAGAAAGGTTATAAAAACAAAAGGTATAGAAACATGCAAATATATACTCAAACATAGCACAAAGTTTGGCCTCTTACAGAACAAATACACCGTATATTATACTCTTTGAAGGTGCCCATGGTTTTCTTCTTATCTGATATAGCTGATTAAAGAATAGTTAACTTTTTACTATTTTTCAGTATTTAAGTTTTATTTTAAACCCTAAATGGCTTCAGGGGGCTTCCTTGGTGGGTCAATGGTAAAGAAGCCACTTGCCAATACAGGAGACACAGGTTCAGTCCCTGATCTGGGAAGATCCCACATGCCATGGAGCAACTAAGCCCATGTGCCACAACTACTGAGCCTGTGCTCTAGAGCCCAGGAGCCACGACTACTGAGCCCACACGCCACAGCTACTGAAGCATAGAACCTGAGCTCTGCAACGAGAGAAGCCATTGCATTGAGAAACCTGTGCACCACAACCGGAGAGTAGTCCCTGCTCGCCACAACTAGAGAAAAGCCCACGCGGCAGAGAGACGCAGCACAGCCAAAAATAAAGTAAAATAAAGATTATTTAAATTGGCTTCAAAACAGGTTGTTATGTTATTCCTGTTAGAAGTTTATTTTCTAGAAATAGTTTTTTCCTTTTGATATAAGAAGTAAAATTATAGTTCTTAGAATTTGGTTTTCAGTTGACAAATTATGGTTTACATGTGTTATAGAGTGGAGTCTACTCATTTTTTAAACTTTCACGATGTTTTAAAATATTAATGATATTAAATCATATTACTCTAAGAATGACTTTGAGGCATATGAATTTCATTCACTTAAATATTCTTTCCTAATGGAGTATTTTACTTAAGTAAATTTTTATTCTTAGGCCCTGAGCGTAGAAGTGTGGAAATTGATAACAAAAACAAAACGATCACAGCGTATCATGAATCTGGTCATGCTATTATTGCATATTACACTAAAGATGCAATGCCTATCAACAAAGCTACAATCATGCCTCGAGGGCCAACACTTGGACACGTGAGTACCTTTAGTTTTTCTTTTCTTTTGGATAATGCTCCCTAGTACCTTATGAAGGAAATTACTGATGAAAACATTTCAAAAGAAAATTCAGCTACTTCCTAAGTATGTTGATATGTTCTTCTTTAACTTCCTCAACTGTCTTGAATTCAGACATATGTGTGAAATTTATCTGCTAATAAAGGATATCTTTAATATTTCAGATAGTATATTTAAATTATGACATTTAATTCAGGAATGACAACAAAATATAATTCGTAAATGTGTAGTTGCTGTTTTCTCCCCAGAAGAAATTATGTATCATAATGACTGGTTCAGTTTTTCCAAGTTTTATCTCATTGAGCATAAATTTCATTTTCATATCTTTCTAATTATAGACATTTTAAATATTTTTATTCAGTGAAGGACAGACAGCTGTATTGCACCATTAACTACTTATTTATAAAATGCACTTCTGCTTTCCTCATTTTATACATTTCTGGTTTGGTCATCAGTCACCATGACTGTCTCTATGAAATGTTGCTGAGTTTTCAGCATCATGGTATTAAGTAAGAGAGACAAATGATAATTCAGGTTATTAATATGTATTTCAAAACTGTGTGTGAATTTTCTCTTTGCTTTTCAATTGTCTAGGTGTCCCTGTTGCCTGAGAATGATCGGTGGAATGAAACTAGAGCTCAGCTGCTTGCCCAGATGGATGTCAGCATGGGAGGAAGAGTGGCAGAGGAGCTTATATTTGGAAGTGACCATATTACAACAGGTTACTGTAAATAATGACTTTAGTTCAAATTGTGTTCATTCATTTAAAGATTTTTTTTTAACTTGAGTTATATGTATATTTTAAAATTTTAGGTGCTTCCAGTGATTTTGATAATGCAACCAAAATAGCAAAGCGCATGGTCACCAAATTTGGAATGAGTGAAAAGGTAATAGCTAATTTTAACCCTCCCTCATGTATCACATGATAATGTGAAGAGTGTAGTATCTCTTTCTGAGAGAGGGTTCTATTATAAATTGATAGATTTTCCTGTTTCATTCCAAATGGATTTGACAAAGCGTACTTTATAAATTAAATCTCATTTTCTGAGAAATGGCACACATTCTTTCTATTCCAGCTGCTCAGACAGTAACAGTTATTCATGAATTAACCAAATGATAATATAAATTATTTAGCTCTTTCTGTGAGCTTGCTTAATTTGCCCTTTCCACATACTCTATATATCTGCTTTATCACTGTGGCTCCGTGAAGCAATTCCAATATACTGTGACTGTGAATTTCTGGACTAGAATAGCTGCTAAAGTTTTCCAAGAAGGTACTCAGAACCATGCATGCTAAGTTGCTTCAGTCACGTCTGAGTCTGTGCAACCCTAGGGACTGTAGCTTACCAGGCTCCTCTGTCCATGGGATTCTCCGGGCAAGGATACTGGAGTGGATTACCATGCCCTCCTCCAGGGGATCTTCTCGACCCAGGATCGAACCCATGTCTCATATCTCCTGCATTGGCAGGCAGGTTCTTTACCACTAGTGCCAACCGGAAGCCCACTTAGAACCATACTTGGGTTTTAAAATTCTCTCTGTACATTTTAGTATTATAGTTTCCCTTGTGGCTCAGCTGGTAAAGAATCTGCATGCAATGCGGGAGACCTGGGTTAGATCCCTGGGTTGGGAGGATCCCCTGGAGAAGGGAAAGGCTACCCACTGCCGTATCCTGGTCTGGAGAATTCCATGGACTGTATAGTTCATGGGGTCCGCGAAGAGTTGGACACGACTGAGCGACTTTCACTTCACTTATTCTACTTTCAGAAGAAGAATGAATTTTTTTTTGCCCTCAAGGGCATTTTTGTATTGTAATTTTTCCTTGCTCCCGTGATACTTATTTTCTTATATATGGTATAGTCCTCCCTCTGTTACATACATTAGTTAGAGGTTTTTATGTTGAATTTCTTTCTTTTCATTGATTTTAGCTTGGAGTTATGACCTACAGTGATACAGGGAAACTGAGTCCAGAAACTCAATCTGCTATTGAACAGGAAATCAGAATCCTTTTGAGGGTAATAATCTTTTTTTTTTTTTCTTTTAATGTTTGTTTATCTGTTTAGTCAAAATGTGCCTGAGTATTTGGGTGCATGCAAAATAGCTAAAGTTCCACAGTTCTTTAGAAATGTCGATATAGCTCATAAAGTTAATAGGGGCACCATTGCTACCGGAAGTACAGTAGGTACTCTTTCCACTAGATGGCAGGCTTACTTGGGTATTATGTGTTGTATTAGGCTCAAATGCAATCCCATGGACTGTAGCCTGCCAGTCTCCTCTGTCCATGGGATTCTCCAGGCATGAATAGTAGAGTGGGTTGCCATTCCTTTTTCCAGGGGATCTTCCCAACCCAGGGACTGAACCTGGTCTCCCGCATTGTAGGCAGATTTTTTATCATCTGAGCCACCAGGGAAGCCCCAGGTTCAAATGTACATGAGCCTAAAAGTGTGAAACCTGATAGTTTTACATGTTATAAAGTAAGGGGTTCATTCCAAGGAAGTTTTTAAACTTTCTGCTAATCCTTGATTATTAGCTATAATATTCCATAATATATTTCTAATAATTTATATATTTAATGTGGTTATTTCATTTGGACATTATGGTTATGTTCACAATGTCTAGTAATTGTATTATATTTATATACCTGTGTTTCTTGGTTTTGGTAAATTCATTTTTATGTTTTCTATCCATTTTTATAAGGGCAAAAATGATTAGTTATTCAAATGTTGACATTTGCACAGGCAAATGTGATACTGTCAAAAATGAACTGTTATTATTGCCGTTATTCATAAACTGATAAACTTAATTCAGACTCGCTTTGAAAGGAGAATTGAAGCATTTAAGTGATAAGTTCAAGGTGGGTTGCAAAAAAAATAAGTATGAAAGTCAAAGGTCACCTCTAGTGATAGACTGTTACAGTTTTGCAAAGTGAGTGTATTACCAAGTAAAAGAATGAAAATCTGTGTCTTTTCTGGCCATTCTAGATTGAGTAAATTGGTGAAATGTTAAGAGACAAAGTGAACAAACTCCCTTTACTTTTAGCATGTATATTGAATAAAGAAATAGATTTCTGTGTTTATAGACCTTACTTAGAATGCAAATGAGTAGTGTATACTTTTACTTCTTCAGTAGCTTTTTGTGTAAGTGGACCTTGGTTATCTATAGGATAGATTAGGAGGTTAAAAATACAGCACTGGAAAGTATGAAAGTTATTGTCAGGGAACCAAGCTTTTAAATGCTTTTATGTTTTATAGATAGAAATCAGTAGATCTTATATATTTTTTTAGAGTATGTAAAGGGTTTTTTTTTTTTTTCCCATTTATGGTTTTGCTTCTCAAGTTTCTGCCTTTTACATATCTGCTTTGTATTTCAGGATTCATATGAGCGAGCAAAACATATCTTGAAGACTCATGCGAAAGAGCACAAGAATCTGGCAGAAGCTTTGTTGACCTACGAGACTTTGGATGCCAAAGAGATTCAAATTGTTCTTGAGGGGAAGAAGTTGGAAGTGAGATGATAGCTCTTGAATTGGATGTATTGTTGGTTTTATTGCAAGACCATAAGTAGCATTGAAGTAGTCTTATTTTGCAACTCTTTCTCCCATTCTTGACCTGGTATCATTCAGAGGTGTGAAACACTTTGTCACTCTGTTGTCACATTCATCTAATTTTGATTATTCTCATGATGAACACCTATTGCAAATAGCAAGTTTATTAAAGAAAATAAAGAGCTATCAGGATTGAAAACAGCTTGTTTGAGAAGTGTTAATTGGTTATTAAGTTGAAAATCAGTAATGATTTTATGGTTGGTTACAGTGTTAGATGTGAATAGAAAGTGTGCCTTTAGCTCTTGGGAGGTATTTTTACTTAGCAAAGTAAAAATTCATGAAGGATTGTCTTTGTTTCTAGATAGTACCATTTATCTTTGATAAAGAAATGATGCTGTTTGGCTATTAGTACATCGTAGTTCTACGTTCATTAGTGGAAACTTCATTAAGATGCACTTAATTATGATCTAGATTGATCGTATATAAAGTGTTTTTTTAAAAAAATAAGAGTAGAGAATTATGAACCTATGGATACAATCAGAATTTGAATGATTATAACTTTTAAAAAATCCAGCTTGCATTTTCATGATTTTTTTTTGAAAAACATTACTATCACTCTGAAAATGAAGCTTATTTCAGAGCAACAGTATTTTGTTAAATAAACAAGTAACACACCTCAAATTCCGAATAATAATGTAATTATGCTTGGCAGTGAAACCAAAATAAAACCAAACACTCAGTCCCCTTCAGAGTGAACTTTTGAATTACTCTGTGTTAGAAATGGAAAGTTGTGTTTACTTTTCAGTCCGATTTTGTGAATATTAATGTGTTGTTACAGGATTTACAGATGACTTTAGCTCAGTAGAAAAATTATTTTAGAGCACATTGTATTGGTTTTACAACCAAATTATATTCTTGAAGTGATTTTATTAAAATTACCTATAGTTTTCTAGTAACTTTTAAATTGTTTATGGTCTTCATTGAGGTTGATGGAGGGAGCTTGCTGCATGATACTCTTGCCCTTTTGTTTGGGTAATTTAAAATTTTGATGTACTTTCAACCTTAGAGAAACATTATCAGAATAATACAAGGATCTCCCTTATACTCTTGATTCAGATTCACCAACTGATTTCATTTGCCTCAGTTTCTTCTGGCCCTTCCTCCCTTTCTCCTCTTCTCCCTGCCCCCTGTCTGTTTATACGAATGTGTATACATGTCTTTTTGTGGACACGTTTTCATTTCCATAGGTAGACTTCCAGAAATTGCTGCCTGAGGTGCTGAGTTTCTGTTTGACTTCATAAGAACTTGATGAACTGTTTTAGAAGTAACTATTTAAGTATATAATTTTGTGTTCCAGCTACCAGTGTATGAAATGTTCCAGTTTATCCATATCTTGTACGTTTCTTACAGTCTTATCTTTTGACGGTCATTTAGTGGGTACGAAGTAGAGTCTCATCGTAGATTTAATTTACGTTGCCCTTGGACTGGTGATTTTGAGTATCTTCTGGTAGACCTTTGGCCTTTTGTATGTCCTCTTTGGAGAAATGTCCATTCAGATCTTCCCTCCCTGCTTTGGTTTGTTGTCTTCTGTGTTGTAAGAGATCACATATTCTGAAGACAGGTCCTTTATCACATGAATCTTGTGTTTTTTTTCTTTCCTGGCTGTGTGACATGCCTTATGGGAACTTCCCCATAAGTTCCCCAATCAGGGATTGAACCCAGGCCCTTGGCAGTGACAGCACAGATTCCTACCCACTGGACCACCAGGGAATTCCCTCCCTCCTCTTCTGAGTTCTATCTTAGCAGTTGCTCTAGGGATGACAATATGAATTTATCACTCTTAATTAGAGCCTACTTCAAAATAATACAGATTTAATTCTGTAAAAATATAGTAACATTGTTCTGATATATCTCCTTTTTTTCTCTTCTTTGTGCTGTGGTTGTCATGTTACATTTGTATGTCTTATAGCAACTTGACAGTACAGTGACATAACTACTGCTTTATATAATCTTAAATCCTCAGTCTTTATCTGGGGGAGTCTTTATTTGCCTTTTGTTTTTTTATGAATATTTTTGCTGAATATGGAGTACATGATTAATTAAGTTTGTTCTTTAAATACTTCGAACATGTCATCTTACAAACTCCTGACCTCCATTATTTTTGGTGAGAGGTCAGTGTCAATGATTATGTATGATTATGTTAATAGTAAATAGCTATTGCTGCTTCCAAGAAGTTCCCCTTAGCCTTGTCTTTTTAACAGTTTGATGGGTATTAAGTGTGTATCTCCTTGACGCTTTTCTACTTGGGATTTGTTGAGCTTCCTGGATCTTTGGATAAAATGTTTTTCATCAGATTTGAGAAGTCTGGGGCAATTATTTCTTCAAATATATTTATTTACCCTTTCTCTTCTTCTGGGATTCTTTTTCACATGTGTTGATGTACTTGATGTTGATGTGGTTTCTGAGGCTTTGTTCATTTTTTTCATTGCTTCTCTCTCTCCTTCAGATTGAATACTTTCTGTTGATTCTTCAGCTTTACTGATTCTTCTTTCAACTGAATTTTTCATTTTACATCTTATATTTTTCAGCTCTGAGTTTGTATTTGGTTCTTTGCTATATTTTGTATCTCTTTATTGAGATTCTTTATGCATTGCATCATTTTCATCATAGGTCTCATTAATTCTTTAAACATGACTTCCATTAGTTCTTTGAGCATGCTCATAATAGCTGCTTTTAAATCTTTGCTAACTCCAGCATCTGGAGATACTCAATTCCAGCTGAATACTTTTCTTCCTCACTAAGGGTACATTTTCTTCTTTCTTTGTAATCTTGTTGAATTTCAGATAATGTAGCAATTACTGATTCTGAAATTTTTCCCTAGAGGTTTGTTCTTATTTAGTAATTTGCCATCAGTAAATTTGTGAAATCTGTCTCCATGACAGTGTACAGCCACGAGTGTGTCTGCTCCTTTTTTTAAAAAATGTTAACTCTTGCTTCCTAACGGTTTCTGCTGTGACTGCATAGCTTAGTATTTAGCCAAAGGATTGGACAGAGGTTGTGTTCAAACCCCATCAGTCAGGCCTCCACTCTGCCAGTGGATCTGTGTGGGCTGGCAAGTACGTTCAGTGTTCAGCTCATTTGCAAGTCTTGTCTGGTCTTTGCTTTCTGGTGGGCTTTTTCCTCTCCCTTGTGCATGTGTGCAGGTTTGGGCAACTGTGAGTATGTGGATGGCCTCTGTTTCCGCTTTGCATGCCTGTAAACCCAGAGTATTTAGAAGTGCTTATAAAACGCAGATGGCTGTCTTCTCTCTCAGAACTTGCAGTGAAATCCCTCGCTACTCCGTTGTTTGCCCCACATGGGACTATAACCTCAGCGAACCCTGTTTGCTGACAACTTGAGCTCACCGTTTTATAGTGCGTCAAGTCAGGTGAGTCCTTTCTGGCAGTGGCAGCAGACCTTGTTCCCAGGATCTGCCATCACGCTGGTTGAACCACTGCCCGCAAAGGTCCAGGATGCGGCAGCACAGGAAGCCCACAGGCTCACAGGTTCTTCCCTGAACTGGTTGTCAGGAGTAAGCACTTCTTAGTTTGTTGTAGATATTCAGTTCATTTCCAGAGTGCTGAGATGGCTATTTTATTCAACAGTTTGTCCAGATTTATAGCTGCTTTTTTGAAATGATTCATCAGTCTCCTCCCCTCATCATGCTGAACATGAATTTTCCAACTTATTCTGAATCACATTCCACCCAAATTAACTTCATAAGGATAGATTTCAAGAGGACTCAAACTTTTCAAAGCTATCTGTTCAAAGCTACCACAGTGCCAGAGTTTTACAAGTAACCTATACCTACTTTTGATAATTGATATGTGTTTTATTTTTAGATATTCTTTGTATTTGTTCATACTCATTTCAAAAGTAAATACTGAGTTATTTCAATCTGCCTAGTTATAAACATTTTTTAATGTAAGTATGTAATATTTTAATAAAATGTGTTGGAATGTAGACTTGATCTTTGGATTGAAAGAAACAACACTTAGTCATGGACATAAACTTTGGAGAGTTGATACGTTTGAACTGAGGTTTTTATTTCTATGCAAATTCTCCCTTGCCCCCTATTCTGTCACACTGATCCCTGTTCTTATAGGCAAGAATGTAATTCCCCTATACCCCCTCCTGTCTTTTAAAATAGAAACTTAATTTAGTTCTGTGTCAGTGCTTCATACAAGAATATAATGGGTGGCTAATCTGTTATGAGTTTGAGAATGCATTTCATGAAAAAAGGTTACAGAGCTGTCAAAGAGGGAGGGCTACAGAGAGAGAGAGGATGTAAAACCTAGTTTGGGGAGCTTGTTAGGAATCTAATTTTCTGCAGTTCTGGAAGCAGGTGTGTAACATGCCCAGGGAACCTGGAATCTAAAACTTGTAACTCTGGCTCAGGACGGGAGAAGAACTGCTAATGTATTGAGACTATTCTGCATTTTCTGCATTTGCTTTGACAAATTCCTTTTGAATGCTTACGGAGGACCAAATGTTGGTCTAGCGAGAAAGTGAGCCATATTGGGGGATCCACGTTAGATACTATACAAAAGGGCACTTAGAGGTGTGGACGGGCCCCAGAAAAGGATAATCTGAAATGGTGCTCTGGATTCCTTAAGAGCGAAGAAGAAAAGTCAACAGAGTGGATTACATACACTTAGGTCAATGGAGTTACAGGTGAGAAAGCTGTGGGCACAGAAATACCACTGAGAGTAATAGCTTAAAATAACTGCCAGATCCAGACTGCTCAAAACCATCTCACATAACTCTGCTACTCCCTGCAGTTTTGATCCTGGCAGGTCGGAAACCATAAACTGCCATCTAAAGGAGGAAGAATGGAATTAGGCAGGAAAGCTAAAGAGGACCATGCCTGCCTTCCACCCCTACTGCACGTGGGCATCCTGTAGTGTGGCTGAGCTGGTTAACCTTGACTTGGTGTTTTTATAGTTAGAGATTGGACATTCTTTTTAAGTACTTTGTGAGTGAAAGCAATTCTGGACTTCTTCTTATTTGAGAGTAAGGTTTTTCAACCTGGGTTGAGGAAAGAACCTCTGAAAATTTCAAAGGGTAGTAGGAGATGGTGTTGCCTTCTAATTATATTCCATGAGTCAAAAATAGTGATTACATACATTAACAGATTTTTGTTTGAAAACTCTTGGGTCATACAATTCATAAGATTTTTCAGGATCGGTAGATTCCATCATAATCATGTATGGGATACATGTGTGAAAAACTAACAAAGCTTCTGCTGTCTTTGTACTTTCTAAGTTTTTGTTGAAGTATAGTTAATTTACAATGTAAAATAATTTACAAAGTATAGTTAATTTATAATGTATTAGTTTCAAGTATACAGCAAAGTGATTCAGTTATATATATATATCTATATTCTTTTTCAGCTTCTTTTCCATTATAAGTTAATACAAGATACAGTATAATTCCCTGTGCTATACAGTAAGTCCTTATTTATTTTATATATAATAGTAGAAGATAAAATATGCAAGGTAGGATCGAGTGCCAGGTTAACAGTATCTTGTACATAGAAGGATCTGTTAAGTGGATAAAATAATAACTTCAAGACCTGTAGCATATGAAATTCCTTAAGGTATTATGGGTTGATTCACACAAGAGGTATTTCATCTTTGATCAACCAGTTTCCTCCTTTCACATGTTAAAGACCAGTTGTTAGTAAACTTGAGATGTTAGTAATGTCTGTATAGCTCTCCTAGAAATTCTGAACTAGGTGATGAAAGACGCAGAGGTTAGAGAAGATGGAGGAAGAAGACAAAATAGGATTGAAGAAGATGGTTGCTAAAGGATTTCAGGAAGAACAAGAGAGACTCTTTTTATATTATTAGGAAATGCATCATTGTTCAAAAAGAAACCTAAATCCACTATAATAAAAAATACGAAATAACTGAATGATTGTTAAGAAATTTGTGAGTCAAACTTTGCAAAGCCTGGTGCAGTGTTCCCTGGTGGGGAGAAAGCATAGCACCTGCCAGGTAGAAGCATGTTGTCAGTGTTAACAATGCGAGGCCAAAAGGTTCACAATTTTTAATTTTTAACTTTGGTGAAAGATAGTGTTTACTGTTACAGCACAAAGAAAACTAACTTAAAAATTTAGCAAAACTTTGGCCTTCCCTGGTGGCTCAGATGGTAAAGAATTTGCCTGCAATGCAGGAGACCTGGGTTCGATCCCTGGGTTGGGAAGATCCCCTGGAGAAGGGAAAGGTCACACCCACTCCAGGATTTTTGCCTGGAGAATTCCATGGACAGAGCAGCCTGGTAAGCTACAGTCCATGGAGTTGCAACAACTGAGCGACTAACACTCACTTTCAATGTGATTTTTTTTTTCCTGTTTGGGAAGTTGACAGATGGGCAAGTGCTTACCTGTGCTGTGGTTTGGTTCCACTTTCTGTATACTTTTTCATCCTTGTTAGATTTTAATATTCTTAAGTTCATGCTGCTTCTTGGTGTCATAAAATCTCAAATCCTCATACATAATTTGAAGAAACAGTTGTTGGAGGAATACATAGAAAATTATCTCCTTTGGTTAGATTTTATTTAAAAAAATAGACCTTTTTAAAATAAACCTTTTTTAAGAAAAGTGATCTGTTACTATGCTTCTCAGTATCCTAAATCACAAAGTTCATTTATCCACCAAAGCTGTTGGTCACTGTTAGAACTGATTATACTGTTAACATTATATTTTGTAAATATATATTTTATAAAAATTTGTGATACCAAGGTGATAGTTTAGCTTTGTGCTTAATTTGGGGGTATTTCTTTAAATGGATAATGCTGATTTGTTTTTTAAAAGTGGGTTAACATAAATTCTCACATAAATTTTTACCAGGACTTTCAAACTATATCCTATTTCTTATGCACCTAGTACCATCAGTATGAAGTCATCCACTTAATGGGTAAATTTGGTGAGCTGTAAGGCAGTGAGAATATCAAGATCCCAGTGGATTAAATTATCACAGAACTGAAGAGCAAATGTCTTGAGGCAAGATGATGAAATTGAACTGCTATCCATGTCAAGTAAGAGTAGAAAATTTCTGGTACCCGAACTAAAAAGCCTCTTGATGAAAGTGAAAGAGGAGAGTGAAAAAGTTGGCTTAAAGCTCAACATTCAGAAAACGAAGATAATGGCATCCAGTCCCATCACTTCATGGGAAATAGATGGGGAAACAGTGGAAACAGTGTCAGACTTTATTTTTCTGGGCTCCAAAATCACTGCAGATGGTGACTGCAGCCATGAAATTAAAAGACGCTTACTCCTTGGAAGGAAAGTTATGAACAACCTAGAGAGCATATTCAAAAGCAGAGACATTACTTTGCCAACAAAGGTCCGTCTAGTCAAGGCTATGGTTTTTCCTGTGGTCATGTATGGATGTGAAAGTTGGACTGTGAAGAAGGCTGAGCGCCAAAGAATTGATGCTTTTGAACTGTGGTATTGGAGAAGACTCTTGAGAGTCCCTTGGACTGCAAGGAGATCCAACCAGTCCATTCTGAAGGAGATCAGCCCTGGGATTTCTTTGGAAGGAATGATGCTCAAGCTGAAACTCCAGTACTTTGGCCACCTCATGCGAAGAGCTGACTCATTGGAAAAGACTCTGATGCTGGGAGGGATTGGGGACAGGAGGAGAAGGGGACGACAGAGGATGAGATGGCTGGATGGCATCACCAACTCGATGGACGTGAGTCTGAGTGACCTCCGGGAGTTGTTGATGGACAGGGAGGCCTGGCGTGCTGCGATTCATGGGGTCGCCAAGAGTCGGACACGACTGAGCGACTGATCTGATCTGATCTGATGGTTAATTTGTGAACCGATGGTATCCTTTGATCATTAAAAAAAAAAAAAAAACAAGTAGTTCCTTAATTGTAAGCTAAGAATGTTTCATTAGTTATGTCTTTTCATTCCTTTTCTATATTTGGATTTATACTGAATTTTTTGGTCTCAAGTTTTATGTGGCCAAATGTACTGATATTTTCTAATTTCCATTTTTTTGGAAAGATCTTCTAAACATCATACCACTCATCCATATTTTCTTCTAAAATATTTAATGGTTTTTATTAAAAAGACTAAACATGTACTAACCTGGAGTTTATTTTGGTGATACCTTGAGATGTGTAGTTACTTCTTATCAATAATTGATTTTTCCCAAACCATTTATTAATAATCCATATCATTTCTCATTGATTTGTGTAGTTTTTGTTATATTAATAAGTTCTCAATTCTATATTGTTTTCCAGTAATGTGCTTATTCACCATCAGGGTATTATTTGAATCTTAGATAGGCTTAGTAGGAGTTTTAGTTGTGGGTATTCTAGGCAACAGCTTTCTAGAGGGCATCTGTTTCCATAGAAATTGGGAATGGGAAATCTTAGGTTTCCATTGCTTGGGGATCCAGACAGCATTTGACCAAGGAGATAGAGAAGTTTAGAGATGACCTAATGACTCCTTGAGTATCTTGGTCCATACAAAAACACTAGAGTAAACCAAATCTTGACAACCTACCTGAAGTCCTGGTGTGTAGTTCTGATCTCCTTGCAGCTTGGTAGTGGCTTTGACCCTCATTCCAGGCTGCTTCAGGAAGTGTCAGGAGTCTTTTTCAGATACCACTATAGTTTTTACTGGTCTCATAGGTCACCCTGGAGAATACTGTGAAGGCAGAAGACAAAAGATAATTTTTTGGTTGGGCTATTGTAGGAAGCAAATGCTTGGTGATCAAGAATTGATACCAGTCACATACACCAAAACCATTTGGTGTGGCTAAGCTGGATAGCCCTGAGAAATATTTTTTTGTTTTCATTTTTGTTCATTGCTCTTTAATCAGTGAAAACACTATTCTGGAACATCACTTCAACAGGGACCCAGCCTCTTTTCAGAGTTCTTTGGTGCATTCCAGCAGCAATTTCTGCTGAAGGTTTGAACACTTGGCTTCTGAGTCACTAATCCCAAAAACTTGTTGTCAATTCATTCAGTCTACAAAGAACAAAATGGCATTAAATGGCCTCTGAAGAATAAGTACATAAATTAATTTGTTTTGCTGTAAAATAAGGCTGCCATATATTCAGATTTTGCTGGTGCATCTTGTGCAATGGAGGTATCTGTTCCTTTTGAATTTGGTTAATCAAAAGTTTTAAAGTCATTAAGTTCAAATCATTAATAAATGGAACAGGAACTTGGTGAGTTTTGGGTTAGCCTGTTTTCTATTAACTTGTGAGCCTGCTTCTGCTTCACCCACAATACCGGGTTTAGTCCAATTGTAACTACTGGATCAATAACTACATTAAAAGAAGTTTCGGTATATTCACCTGTTTATGGCAGTATGCATTCAACCTGTTTTGCTTTATTTCTAAGAAATGGAATAAAGATGGAAACACACAAGTTGCAGACAGATGGAAACGAGAAAAGATTTAAAGTTTGGGAAATGTTAAAGAGGATGGAACAAGTATAGAGCATAAGATGCCTCATAAAAATGGAGTTGATAATATTCTGCAAGGCCATTATGATGACTACACACACTTCGGAGTGGGAAATAGATGTGGGTGAATAAAGCAAATGAACAAAGAGATTATTAAGAGGAAACAAAAAAGATGTCCCTAGAGTCAGACACAGCTGAGCACGTACACACACAAATTAGTTAGCAAATTACTGAAAAATCTGGCTAATAGGATTTTAGTGAAATTTAGCTATATTAAGTGTTTTTTAATTTGTTGCAATGGTCTTACACTTCAGTTTTTTAAAAAGCCCATCTTGTTTGCATTTGCTTGATTTTTTACAATCTTGCATATTATCAGTATTACATCTTTCTGGTGAAATCTGTACCAACAGTTTGTGCCTTCCTTAAGTACCACCAGAAACTCAACTCTTCCTATGACAAGATTATAATTTTAAAAGTTCTTGATTCTGGTTGTCAAAAGAATACCCAGATATCAAAACAGTAATCATTCATAAATTATGAAAAATCAAGTACCATCACAGTAAAAATTTTAAAAAGCCCAGATATAAATACATCAAGAAGGGTATAGGATTTACATTAAAAAAAAAAAAGCTTCCAAAGGTTAATGAAGGACATAAAATAGGACAGAGACATAACAACTACCTGGATACACTGATACAAGTGATTGTCAAGTTAAAATTATTTCTCTTAACCTAATTAATGCAAATTTCACAGAGAATTCTCTTTAACTGGCATGGTGATTAAACAGTCATCTCAATGGCAAGCCACTCCAGTACTCTTGCCTAGAAAATCCCATGGATGGAAGAGCCTGGTAGGCTGCAGTCCATGGGGTCGCTACTAGTCGGACGCGACTGAGCGACTTCATTTTCACTTTTCACTTTCACACAATGGAGAAGGCAACGGCAACCCACTCCAGTGTTCTTGCCTGGAGAATCCCAGGGACGGCAGAGCCTGGTGGGCTGCCATCTATGGGGTCGCACAGAGTTGGACAGGACTGAAGCGACTTAGCAGCAAATAATGTAGAAATAAATATTGCAAAGAGAATGCTGGAAAGGACAAATAAGGGGAGGAACTTTGGACCTATAAAGGATATTAAAATATATTTTATATACTACCTACGCTGGAAGCAGCAGACCATTCAATGGAACAGAATGGAAAACCCAGAAACAGAACATCAGAGTTAAAAAGTGGTATTTTAAACTAGATGAGAAAAGATGGATTATTTCGGACACGTGAATGATAATTTTTTTTTAAAAGTTATCAAATGTTACACTGTGCTCCAAAATAAATCATGGGTTTGTTAGCTAGTTAGAATAGGGAAAAGGAGTCCAAAATGGCGGTGGCTAGAAAACAATGGAGAAGCCCGCGAAAATAGAACAGAGGAAGGTCAAAGGAAGGTCCCAGGACTTGGGGGAGGACTTCAGGTAGAACAGCACTCCTGACAAGGCCAATTTGCATAGAGCAGGCCTAGGGGGAAGAAAAAAACATAAAAAGCGGAGGCAAACGGCCGAGAGCTGTGACACTCCGAGGGGGTTTAATGTCTGTCACTCCAAATCTTTGTTGTGTCGAGACAAAGAACCGAGGAGCATACACTCGCCTGACAGGTTGATTAAAGATTTGGGGACGATAAAAGCAAAAAATTAAAATGAAGAAAATGTGTAGATGGAGGATCAGAGGGATGCAGAAACGCGGTTTCGTTTCATCTGGAGAACCTGAGTTCAGTTCAGTTCAGTCGCTCAGTCGTGTCCGACTCTGCGACCCCATGAATCGCAGCCCACCAGGCCTCCCTGTCCATCACCAACTCCCAGAGTTCACTCAGACTAACGTCCATCGAGTCAGTGATGCCATCCAGCCATCTCATCCTCTGTCGTCCCCTTCTCGTCCTGCCCCCAATCCCTCCCAGCATCAGAGTCTTTTCCAATGAGTCAACTCTGCCTGAGGTGGCCAAAGTACTGGAGTTTCAGCTTTAGCATCATTCCTTCCAAAGAAATCCCAGGGCTGATCTCCTTCAGAATGGACTGGTTGGATCTCCTTGCAGTCCAAGGGACTCTCAAGAGTCTTCTCCAACACCACAGTTCAAAAGCATCAATTCTTTGGCGCTCAGCTTTCTTCACAGTCCAACTCTCATATCCATACATGACCACAGGAAAAACCATAGCCTTGACTAGACGCACCTTTGTTGGCAAAGTAATGTCTCTGCTTTTGAATATGCTCTCTAGGTTGTTCATAACTTTCCTTCCAAGGAGTAAGCGTCTTTTAATTTCATGGCTGCAGTCACCATCTGCAGTGATTTCTGCAGCCCAGAAAAATAAAGTCTGACACTGTTTCCACTGTTTCCCCATCTATTTCCCATGAATCTGGAAGTTGGTTTCCCCTAAATTTGCACTTGATAATACCTGTTACCACAATTTCTGGAACTATGAAAATCAGTCTTCTGTAGTTACACTTGCTAAATTTCGCTGGTACAAGAGAGATGTGGAAAGGAATAAATAAGCTTAGGGGTAAGTAGATTTAGAGTTGTTGTTGTTGTTTTTTAGAAGAGCCCTAAAAAAGCTCTGGGGGACAGGCTTTCAGCATCCTGAAGCTCCTCGTCTCTCCAGCAAAGACGTCTTTCTCATCTGCTCTATCTTTTGTTAAGCATCCGGAAACGCTTAGCCAACTGGCACAGTTGATTGAAATGTGCCTAGCACCGCCCACAGTCAATCTCAGATTTGCGCCTCCGGGCCTAGCACATGCGCACTGGCAGTATGGCCCGACGAGTCTCCGCGCTTACACACGGGA
Source organism: Bos grunniens (assembly GCF_055505025.1). NCBI lineage: Eukaryota > Metazoa > Chordata > Mammalia > Artiodactyla > Bovidae > Bos > Bos grunniens. The sequence continues at coordinate 65,871,445 of NC_141177.1, forward strand.
ACGCCCGCTTCCGAGGCGCGCAGGCGCACTGTGTTTAGCAGTGTCGCTTAGCTACGACTCTTCTGGACTGAAAGATTGGAAACCGCGTAGCTTCCCAACTGGGATATTGTGGGGGAACTGCTTAGGCTTATCTGTACCATTAGTATTGGGTTTCGGGGACAGTGAAGAGCCGAGGGAGAGGTGAGGTGTGTTTGAAGCCCGTGGGCTCTGTGATGAAGAAGATTTTTGGCTTCGGGAGTAAGAAGGGCGAGTCGCCCTTAGGCTCCTCCATCAGTCCGGGGAGAGACGGCGGTCATAGAATCAACCTCCAGCCCGGGTATCGCATCCGAGACAAGGACCTCGGAAAGATCCACAAAGCTGCCATTGTAGGGAACGTAGCTAAAGTGCAGCAGATTCTGTTGCTGGGGAAGAATGGCTTGAACGACAGGGACAAGATGAACAGGTAAGCGGGGTGGAAGGGCCTGGCAGAGGTCCCTCCTGTGTGTTTCCTCTCCAAGGCTCCTGGACACCTTCCTGGGATCCAGCGCCCTGCAGACTTTATAGGCAGCAAAAAGGCTTAGCTCATTTAGGACCCACTTATAATTTCCCTTATAGAGAGAGCACTTTACTGATAAGTTTTGAAGTCATTTAACTGAATGTCGGTAATCAGAGTAATGAAATGAAACATAAATAGTATCTTTTTTTCCCCTTCATCTTTCTTTTTATTTGTTAGTATGCATGGGTTAGCATGATGTACTCATGAGTAAGAGCTCTTAAGTTATATAGCTTTCAAGAAATCTGGAATCTCCTGGCTCTCACATTTTTTCTCATATGATTTATGAAAATACTTCTTTATATAGGATCGCCTATTGTGGATCATGGCAGGGGACAGATTTCTGATGTTGTTAGCATCTTATTTTTAATGTACACATTTTTATACCTTAAGGTTATATATTATAGAAAACTGCATAGTGAACACAATAACTCCCATGCCAGATCAACTCCTGGATTAAAAATTGTAAAGATACAATTCAATATCTGTTTTATATCAGTGTATGCCTAGGTATATATTTTCTTTGCTGAAGGACCTCAGAAGCTTTGAAGTAGGGAGCTGGCTGTGTCCTTGAATAGGAAGACATTTTCTTAGGATGTATGGTCTTTCAATATTTAAACCAAATCAACATATTTTGGTTTTAAAGATTTTGGGTTACATATGCTGTCTTTAATTGTTGTGATAAAATTAAAAGTTTTGTATAGTAGACGAAGATTTGCCCTTCTAGATGTCAAAATGTGCTGTAAGTGCCCACAAAGTATTCATTTACTAACAACTGAAAAGATAGATAAATGAATGGAACAGAATATAAACTACCCAAACACCCAAACATATGTAAGAATTTAGAACTTGATACTGGTGATATTTTCTATTAGAAAAGATAAATTATGTGTAGATGGTAGAGAAATAACCTGGTAACTATTTAAAGAAAAGTAACTAGATTTTTATCTCACAAAAAAGCTTCAGATGGAGTATGGTTCAAAAATTTTAAATATGCACAGTGAGAAAAGTACCAGAAGAAAACACAAATTCCTGTTTATACATGTTTTGTGTGTGTGCTGACAGAGACCTTCTTTTTCTTTCTATTTCTACTGGTTCTTAACCTTAACTTTTTTTTAATTGGAGAATAATTGCTTTACAATGTTGTGTTGCTTTCTGCTAAACAACATCGTAAATCAGTTGTTAAGTATACTTACATACTCTTAGTCCTGAGCCTCCCTCCCACCCCAAACATCTGTCTAAGAATGATTTCAAAAGCAAGAATTCTGGAGTTTCCTGAGTTTCGGCACAAAAAAAAAAAAGGAAAAAGAAATATGGAGGTTGATTTAACAAACAAAAAACTTAAAACTCTCTGTAGATCAAGCTGTCTGTAAACTCTCTGTAGATCAAGCTGTCTGTAGGAAGTCAGAATAGTAGACAGGGCTTGTCTTTCTGGCCCTAATAGGAATGTGGCACAGATAAGAATTTCTCATTTATAACTTTTTTTTAGAATTCTTTTGGGACTAGTATCCTCTGACAACTTTCAGCCTTTTCAGAAGTCAAAGGAATCTTGGGAATTCCCTGGCAGTCCAGTGGTTAAGACTCACTACTGTGGGCCTGGGGTTGGATCCCTGGTGGGGGAATTAAAATCCTGCAAGCTATAAGGATATATTATACAACATAGAGAATATAGCTATATCTTATAATAACTTTAAATGGAGTATAACCTTTAAAAATTGTGAATCACTATGTTGTCCACCTATAAAATATAATAATATACAATATACATGATCTATACTTCAACCTTAGAAAAAGACCTTACGGTAATTAGATGAAGAGGAAAAATGAGAAATAAACAAAAATGCTACCAATTATAGCTGTAAAGACGTGAATTATAAATTTCATCCCAATGTCAGAGACGTTCAAAAGTAAGAAAATGAGGATATTAAAATCAGCGAAGTACAATGTTGTCTCTAATATTCAAAACATATTTGCAAAGGATGTGTAATAACCTTTGACTTTATTGAGATGTTGTCCTTGTAAGGTAATAGTAATAAGTATGATAATATTACTTAGCAATTACTGAGCTGTTATCTGTGTGAGAAGTGGTTCTAAATCCTTTCCTTGGATCTCATTTAGTATCATTGTGGTGTTCTGTGAGATAAATACTACTCTCTCTCCATTATGTTAATGAGGAAATTGGGGTACAGAGAGGGTGAGCGATAGCTAATAAGTGACAGAGTGCAAGTCAAATTCAAACCCAAGTTGAGCTGAATCTCAAGGTCATGCTTATTCTATTCAAGTAGGTTCTTTCATTAATGTGATAAGCAGAGCTAATGCTAATATATAATGTTCTTTCTCCAGAAGGAAACAAAATATTTGTTTTAGAGGGATAGAAATAGCATGCTATTGAGTGTTTTCAATCACAGGAACAATTGTTTGTTTTGAAACAGTAACACTATAGTTTCCTGAAAACTCCTCTTGCTTTCATAGGACTGCCCTCCACTTGGCCTGTGCCAATGGCCATTCAGCGGTGGTCACTCTGCTCCTGGAGAGAAAATGCCTGCTTAACCTCTGTGACAATGAAAACAGGACCGCGCTGATGAAGGTATGGGGCAGCGAATCGTGTCCACACGAGGTGGATGTGATCTAACTACTGAGACAAAAGTGAATTCATCTCATTTAGATATAGCAAACCGGTGAAGCTTGTGGACTGTTTACTTTGAATTCCTAGAATTTACACTCTGTTTCTTGGCACAACACTGACAGGCCGTAGAATGCCAAGAAGAGGAGTGTGCGACTCTTCTGCTGGAGCATGGTGCCGACCCAAATGTCATGGACGTCTGTGGGAACACCGCTCTCCACTATGCTGTCTTTTGCCAGAATATATCACTCGCAGCAAAGCTGCTTTCCTACGATGCCAATATAGAAGCCAGGAACAAGGTATAACTCAACTAACTTTGTTTACAAAATATTTGTGAAGCATTTTTTAAATCTACAACTGTTTTATTTATAACAGTATATAAATAGGTAAACTGAATAGTGTCCATCAAGCCCTGTTACCATGGAAACAACTCCAAGCCCAATGCAGGGGTGGGGGAAGTTTGTCTGTGTCCACAGAAAGGACAAAGCTCTGTCTCCCAGCCAGCCGTCTACCCCAGAAGGAAGATTTCCCATCAGAACGTGCCCGGGAGTGGGTGGTAGGCTCACACCCCACAAATGATGAAGGCCTGGGAGGAGTGAAGTGATGTGACGAGTGGCTGCTTCCAGGGGCTCAGGGAATGGGTGCCCCTGGGCGTGGGTGGGAGGAGGAAGGAGACCCAGTGCCCATGAGGGGAGCCGGGTGAGTGCAAGTGGGCCTGGAGGCAGCAGGCCTGGAGCCCTGAGCCCTCCGGGACCCTGGTTCTGAGATCTGGCCAAGAGGGTCAGGTCATGTTTGACTCCTAGCAAGGACGTTCACTTGTGCTGGTGACCGCTTGGTTCACGATGTACACCTCGGGGTCTCCCGCATTCAGCCCCGGGGAGCTGCTCAGTGGGGTTGCAGCTGTGCGTGTGGAGCTGGCGATGGCGAAACCGGCCCTCCTGCTCTTTCTCCAGGACACATGTGACGTCCTGCAGCTGCAGTCCCGCCAGGAACTCTCCCCACTCTCACAGGTGGGCTCAGTTTTCCGTGTTTGGAAGCTGCAGCCTTCCCTGAGTTAAAATATTTTGAAAGAACTTAATTGTCTAAGATTTCACTTTATAATATTTCTGAAGAAGTATTAGAGAGTAAAGCATTCATGCATGTGTTTATGGCAGATATTTGTGGTAACACTGCACTTGTTAAAGGTAAAACTTTCCAAATACTGCCCCCCACTGAAATTTTTTCGATTGGCATAAAAACACAGTAAAGCAAAATTTGCCTTAGAAATAGACTTTGTCTTAAAACTCAAACATAGCATAAACATTTTACAACATAATAGACATCTCGCTGTTGTTAACAAATTCCTATTTTATAAAAAAATGATTTATATGAAAATGATTTCTCTCTTATTGCCCAAGGTTTAAGAAAGTAAAGGAAAAGGGAAAAGGAGAGAGCAGGTGAAAAATATAGGTCAAGTTGGAATTTTGGCCGTTGGGAAATGCCAAAAAGAGTTGTGTTTTTTTTTTCTTTTTTTAATATTTATTTATTTGGCTGTGCTGAGTCTTAGTTTCACCATGCAAGATCTGGTTTTCTGACCAGGGATTGAACCTAGGCTCCTACACTGGCAGCCTGGAGACCCAGCCATTGGACCACCACAGACGTCCTGAGATTTTTGTCTTTTTTTTCCTTCAGTTTATATATTTCTGTAAGGTGCTTTTCCATTTTCAGGGATAATAGTTGTTATTTTGAGAAAGAGTGAGTGGATGGTATAGTAGCCTATATATCAATTTTAGGAAGAATTTGAGGAAATCAGACTGGCAGTGAACAGGTGGTGATTAAGAGGGAAGTAAGAGAACAAAGAATTAACTGACATCTTATCCTATTCTGGCAGAAACAGCCACTTAGATAAGAGTCTAGACTCTGTTCCCCAGTCTAGAATGTCTTGATGAAAAGTAAGTAGTTTATAAATAATGAGATCAGGTTGCCTTTTGAATTTACTAGTCCCTGTTCTGGAGAAGGCAATGGCACCCCACTCCAGTTCTCTTGCCTGGAGAATCCCACAGATGGAGGAGCCTGGTGGGCTGCCATCTATGGGGTCACACAGAGTCGGACATGACTGAAGCGACTTAGCAGCAGCAGCAGCAGCACTCCCTGTTCTATCTACCAGTGTTTACCCAGGAAAATTTCATGCTGTTTTGATGACTTCTACCTCTTACACTTTTCTTTTTTATTCAAATCCTCAGGTAAGAGAAGGAATTGGCCATGTGGGTAAAAGATGAGACTGGAGTGGTTCCTGTGCTAATTCTTGGCTAGATTGTGCTGGTGAAAACCACAATCACTTGGGAAAACTTATAAAAAAAATTTACAAGCCTAGGCTGTTCCCTGAAGATTTTGATGGAATAAATCGAGGAAGGCCTGGATGTGTGTATTTAGAACTGTTTCCTTGAGATTCTGATATGATCTGTGGTGAAGAACTATGGACTGAATAAGTGTAATTTCTAAATGCACCTATCTCAAAAATAAGTAATCTCTAGAAGAGTTGGAGTTTGATCAATGCTAACTACTTCCATCAGCTCCTTCCTTTGCAACAGCATTAACCTGACTTTTTCTCTGCCTGTGTGATTAAGAAGTTAAAAGGAATATGTATTGGCTTGAATGATAACTCCTTTTCCTTCCAACCACTAATTATTCAGTCGCACTCAGTTCAGAGATTTGCTCATGGTGAAGTCAGTTCATCTGTAGAGTCTGACCCTTTCAGGATTTTGCACCTTCTGTTTTCATCCAGGTCATTAGGTCAACAGATGTTTGTTACCAACAGGGTTTTCCTGACTGCAGTAATAGTAACTCATGAGCCTTCTTTTGGTGTCAGCTGCAGGACAGACTTTTCAGTGTGTCTGTTAGATTCGCTGAGCTCTGGCATAAGCAAAATGAGAGCTTTAAATATCAAAACCCATGAAGTTAGTAACAGTATAGATGGGAATTGTTTTGATGATTTAGTTTCAGCAGTCTTAGGAACTCAATATCCATTTGATTAACAATCTAGAGGAATTCTGGAGATAGATTGTAGTTTCAACAGGCAGTGGAAACATTCTTGAAGTGGAATTATGATTTTTAAAAAAATTATGTTTAATTAAGAGCCTTAATAGCAATTTTTATAACTTGGTGGGCCTACTTTTTGTGAAACACATGATATGAAGAAGGGACGGTTTCACATTACAAATACTTGCTTTATTCCCACCTGTTTGGGAACAGCAAACGTCAAACCACAAGCGGGCCATCGACCAAGCATGCCCTTGGATATGTTTAGTTTACCTCCGCAAATTGAGTCAACATTTAAAATTTAGGAGACTCATGCAGAGGTCTGCATTTCAGGCTTCTCAAAGAACCAAATCTGGTCCCCCTTGAGCCCATTCTACTGTTTGGTCAGCATGCAGGGGCCGCCCCTTCTGTATGGAACGTGTATTCTCGGGTTTGCTGGCCTTACCTGGCTTTTTCACTTATTCGGGTCACCAACTTTTCCTCCATAAGCATTTAAGTTTCCAATTCTTATTTTATAGTTTATTTTGATAATTATTTCAAGATTTTAGAGACACTCTAATTTGTAATTTCATATTTTAAAATAATTTCTTAAGAATGAGATTGAATTTTTCAAAGTAGAAATTATTAGTTGGTGTTTTCGGAAAAAAAAAAACAAAAAAACTCTTTTTCTTTGCATGTTCATATAGAGAATAATATTCCCATTGGAATGTCTGTAAGCCTTGTGAGGTTGCTCATCATCATCCTTGGATCGGTTATACATGCTACAGATAATAATATATATTTCTGCCTCAGCATTGTTCCTAAAATATGCTGTTGATTTAGTGGTTAATTGATTCTCTCTGGAGGAGTGTTGAGAGTAGTAACAGAGCAAGTGAATACTACGATATCCCTGATAAATTGTACGATAGGAGCAAAGATCCTTGGAACCAGTAAATGTTGGAAGTGAGTGTTAGAGAATGACTCTGTGGTTCATCTTTTGAAGAGGTAGAGGAAGAGCATTTTATTTATCATTTTTTAAAAAGACCTATTTGACTGTACCGGGTCTTAATTGTGGCACATGGGATCTTTAGTTGAGGCATGTGGGATCTGGTTCCCTGACCCAGGATGGAAACTGGACCCCCTGCATTAGGAGCTGGAATCTTAGCCACTGGACCACCAGGGAAGGCCCAGAGGAGGAGCATCTTCGAGAGAAAGGAGGTGCTCAGGGGGATAAGGTTTCCTTTTATTTGCTTTCTGAATTCTGTGTTTAAGTTCAGAGAATCTATTGTACGACTTCAAGGTTCAGCTTTGAAATAGGTTAACTGTGTACATTAGAAATGGTTTTCCCTGTTTTACAGGATGACCTCACACCGCTGTCACTTGCTATAAGTGAAAGGAAACAGCAAATGGTGGAGTTTTTAGCAAAGAAAGAAGCAAATATACATGTGGTTGATAAGATGCAAAGGTACCGTTCTTTTTATTTTTAAAAACCTTTGTGTTGTTCTAAGGTGGTAACATCAAGATTAAATTAATAAAAGGACTAATTTGTAATCAACACATCATCAGGCAGGTGGAAAATCAGTTATTCTGACTGAGAATCATGAACAACAATATATAGCAGGAATAGATAGCAGGATTCATATTCCTTTATAATATTGACTGATGTCATATGCATCCGGTTCCCTTTTTTTTCATTGATCTTGTAATCGCTGAGGGATTTCATATTAGTTTTATTAGCTTTATAAAATATGGATTCTGCTTTTTTAGTTTATCTTATAACACAATATTGAATTTCTTAATTCTTTTATAATAATTCTTTAATCTCTACTTTGTATATACTTTTCCTTAAAATTGCATACTGAACATAAAAGACTTGATTTTGTCTTTTGGATGACTCTTTGCTTTAAATTACTTTCTTAGAAGAATGCTGATGTTATTAGTGACAACTTCTTAGTTCTCATATGTATGTTTGTAGCTCAGCCACTGTCGCAAAGCACAGCATCCAGTTCTGGCAGCTGGGCTTCCTAGCCTCCCCCCACACTCAGAAACCTTATGTGGAGCCCACGTGTAAGCCTAGATCTAAACCTCGGTCTTCACAATGAGGTGTCCATTGAGGCTGTTATTTATCTTTTCTGCTAGCAGATAACCAGTGTGGACCATTTTAGGCTGTCAGGGAGGTTCAAGTGCTCCTTCAGGGACTGAGCAGACTTCTCTTTCTTCTTTGTTTCTAGACCTGAACCTCAAGGTGGCTTTCTGTCCTGGGGTGGCGGAACACCTTTTCTTAGGTCATAGGTTCCCTGTCATCCTTCCCAGAGTAGTGGGTGCCAGCTTGCCTGAGAGTCCATAATGACGATTGGCCCCTCATGAGATCTGTTTCCTATAATAATGAAAATCTTCCAGAGGATTTATATGTGCTTCAGCCTTAAATGTCTTCAGTGAAGTGAAAGTGAATGTCCCTTAGTCTTGTCTGACTCTTTGTGACGCCATGGACTATATAGTCCATGGAATTCTCCAGGCCAGAATACTGGAGTGGGCAGCCTTTCCCTTCTCCAGGGGATCTTCCCAACCCAGGGATCGAACCCCAGTCTCCTGCATTGCACTGGGATTCTTCACCAGCTGAGCCACAAGGGAAGCCCTTGTTTTCAGAGTCTGCCTCATAAGGAACTCATTCACCAGAAATCCCTAAGTCTGAAGTAAGTTAGTTTGAATTAAGCGAGGTAAGCCCTGTCCCAAAGAAAGGCAATGCCAAAGAATGCTCAAACTACTGCACAATTGGACTCATCTCACACTCTAGTAAAGTAATGCTCAAAATTCTCCAAGCCAGGCTTCAGCAATATGTGAACCATGAACTTCCTGATGTTCAAGCTGGTTTTAGAAAAGGCAGAGGAACCAGAGATCAAATTGCCAACATCTGCTGGATCATGGAAAAAGCAAAAGAGTTCCAGAAAAGCATCTATTTCTGTTTTATTGACTATGCCAAAGCCTTTGACTGTGCGGATCACAATAAACTGTGGAAAATTCTGAAAGAGATGGAAATACCAGACCACCTGATCTGCCTCTTGAGAAACCTGTATGCAGGTCAGGAAGCAACAGTTCGAACTGGACATGGAACAACAGACTGGTTCCAAATAGGAAAAAGAGTACATCAAGGCTGTATATGTCACCCGGTTTATTTAACTTATATGCAGAGTACATCATGAGAAATGCTGGAGTGGAAGAAACACAAGCTGGAATCAAGATTGCTGGGAGAAATCTCAGTAACCTCAGATATGCAGATGACACCACCCTTATGGCAGAAAGTGAAGAGGAACTAAAAAGCCTTTTGATGAAAGTGAAAGTGGAGAGTGAAAAAGTTGGCTTAAAGCTCAACATTCAGAAAACGAAGATCATGGCATCAGGTCCCATCACTTCATGGGAAATAGATGGGGAAACAGTGGAAACAGTGTCAGACTTTATTTTTGGGGGCTCCAAAATCACTACAGATGGTGACTCCAGCCATGAAATTAAAAGACGCTTACTCCTTGGAAGGAAAGTTATTACCAACCTAGATAGCATATTCAAAAGCAGAGACATTACTTTGCCAACAAAGGTCCGTCTAGTCAAGGCTATGGTTTTTCCTGTGGTCATGTATGGATGTGAGAGTTGGACTGTGAAGAAAGCTGCGTGCCGAAGAATTGATGCTTTTGAACTGTGGTATTGGAGAAGACTCTTGAGAGTCCCTTGGACTGCAAGGAGATCCAACCAGTCCATTCTGAAGGAGATCAGCCCTGGGATTTCTTTGGAAGGAATGATGCTAAAGCTGAAACTCCAGTTCTTTGGCCACCTCATGCGAAGAGTTGACTCATTGGAAAAGACTCTGATGCTGGGAGGGATTGGGGGCAGGAGGAGAAGGGGACGACAGAGGATGAGATGGCTGGATGGCATCACTGACTCGATGGACGTGAGTCTCAGTGAACTCCGGGAGTTGGTGATGGACAGGGAGGCCTGGCGTGCTGGGATTCATGGGGTCGCAAAGAGTCAGACACAACTGAGCAACTGATCTGATCTGATCTGAAACCCTGTCCAGGACTTGCCAGTATCCATTCCAAGAGTAGGGTTATGTCTTCCAGGTGAAACAAAGATGAGCATGGAGATTAGACATCATTCTCAGAAAGATCTGCTGGTTCAGAGTTTGAGCAGGTAGAGAAGGAAGAGTAGTGGTCCTGGCCGGGTCTTGATTGTGATTAGTTTTCTGCTCTTGGTGTAATTAGCTGCAATAATTGGAGACAATTATGTTATCTAATGTAGTGAGTTTTTGTATTTTATAAATAAATTTAGGTTCAAATTATATAATGGCTGAGATTCTCTAACTTACAAACCACAAAGAACAGCTAATCACCATAACTAACAGTTTCCTGCAACACTTGAATGTTAAAGGTATGAAAAAACACACGTTAGATTTTATTTGGAATTCCAAAGTAGTTCCAGCAATAAAGGTCTAGACCAAATTATTCCATTCTTTGACTGTTTCTCCAAGCATTTTGGGGGCATATTATCTCATTAAATCCTCTTAATCTCCTAGTGAAATAAGGCAGTCAGATCCCAGTTATGTAGAGGAAGACTTTGAATTGAGAAGTAACTTCTCCAGAACGACGAGCAGTTAGTTACAGAGCTAGGATTTCTGAGTTCAAGAGAGTTTTCATAAGCCAAGTTAACTCTAGTTATTTTACTGAGCTATACTGCCCTTAGTTCATGAGTACTTCATTTTCCTTTTCATTCTCCTTTAATTACATGCTAAATAAAATTTGTGGAACTTAGAAACTTGAAATGTATGGGACAATTGAAGTTTTGATATTTGTGATATTTTCTGAAATAGTATAAGACTTTGGTAGTTGTTTTTCATATTGGTGTTAAAATATTATCACATTTTTAATACATAGCATTCGCCAACTGATTTCTGAATATAAAGAAGAGAGACCTAAAACTCCTCCTGAAAACAGCAACCCAGGTAAGTCATCTGACAATGAATTACTCTTGGTGATTCTACCATAGATAAAATAGGAATGAGCAACTTTTAATGATGAAAGAGCAATGAAAAAGCATATGTAATTTGCATGTGTATTTTATTTTTAAATTAATTTCTTAAGAGTCTAGTATTCTGAATTATTTAAGAAGTTAATTGTAGGGAAACTTAAAATCAGAGACTGTATTATCTTAAAACAAATTCATGTATTTAATCATGGCCCCTAAAATCCTGTATTAGATTTTCTTGTAGATAGAAAAAACTTTTTAAGTTAGTATGATGTGTATTTTCTGTATAATCATATTATAGCAAATTAGACTTCTTATAAAAGGGGAACTTTAATTTTTACAAATGGTTTGCAGTTAGTGAATGAATAGTTAGTAGTTCCTATGTAGTGATTAATCTCACTAAAAAGGTTACCATCGTTACAGCCAGGAACCTCCACAATACCTTCCTGGTAGGATACCAAATGATAAACAATAAGAACTGCAAAGCTGAGCCAATGTGCAGCATACCAGGAAGAGATTATTTTTGAAAGGTACCTACCAATAGTACAGGAGACAGAAAAGCAGTGTCTGGTTGAGAACCAGTTATTTTGCATATTGTTGCACCAACAAGTTCTCTATTACCGACTTCATTCCTTACAGATCCAAGAAGAGTGAGATAGATTGACTTCATTAGAACCAGATGTTTTCTTCTGTGTGTTGGGTAATTGTCATGACAGTATAGTTTTTTTAGAACAAGATGTTCTCTTGCCAGTAGTTAAAAGATTATTGTATAACATATTCACATAGATCAAATTGGGACTTTGCAGATTCTAATAAAAGCACAAAAACATGTCAAATTAACAAAAACACCACCAACGCCCCTCAATGTGGCATCTAGGTCATTGCACAAGCTGTCTGAGGACACCTTTAACTTAGTAGACCTCTATCTAATCAAAGAGTGCTTCCCAGGTGTCTCAGTAATAAAGAATCCACCTGCCAATGCTGGAGACGTGGGGTTGATCCCTGGGTCGGGAAGATTCCCTGGAGAAGGAGAGGGCAACCCACTCCAGTATTCTTGCGTGGAAAATCCTATGGACAGAAGAGCCTTGTGGGCTATAGTCCATGGGGTCGCAAAGAGTAGGACATGACTCAGTGATTTAACAACAACAACATCCATCAAAGAACTTCTGTACATTGGTTTTACACGTTAGAGGAGACACAGAGATGACATAGAGTCTTGATCTTCAATATGCTCAGAATAGAATAGAGTTGTCCCTGGTTAATTTCTGTATTTTTATAAACAAAATTTTCAAAGAAAACATTCTTATTTATTTGTTCATTTGTTCACTGAAGAAATCATTGTATGTCTTTTATGTACTAAGCATTGTTCTGATGTCACAGAGTGCAAACATTTAAAAATCACTGCCTGTGCCCTCCAGGCTCAAGCTTGCAGGACTCCTCGCCCATGGAGTCACTGCATGTGAGTCATCCCTCCAGCATCAGATCACGACGACACCTGTGAAATGTTGTCCAAGAGCACCAGAGTCCATCACTCCCTCCCTCCTTCCATCCCTTCCCTTGTTGATCAGCTTTGGATCTGATGATGTATGCCTTCCAACCTGAAGAAGCATGATTTCTGTCAACATTTGTCATATAATGGGGAGGATTGATATAATGATATCCCTCACTAGTACACAGCACTGTTTGGATCATCATGCTCTTTTTGGTCCAGATAGTCTTGAACAATGGAAGGACATAGTCTCAGGAGATTATACTTTTAAAATATATTAGTGTGTGTGTATATATATATGTGTGTGTGTGTGTGTGTGTGTAACTTTAAAAAAAGGTGAGCTTGTGTGTACCCTACTGCCTGCTCACCACAAGTCTAGTCCCCATCCCCACCACCCATTTGCCCTCCTCCACCTCCCTTTCAAGAGATTATTCTTTCTAAACCTAGGCTCACTACATCTTTCATACTTCTCTTGAATCTGGAAAGAGGGCCAGGAAGACTTTGTTTCCTATGTTTTCCCACGCTCTGAAGTTCATTGCCTGTAGACCAAGCTTCCCTGTGAGAGGATGTTTTCGTCCTGAACTGAAGAGCCAGAGAAGTTGTGTTATGTCCCAGCAAGACACTTGTGTTCTCTGTTCACTGCTCCAGGCAGTGGAAGTCCAGGAACACTGTGCTGTTTAAGCGTGCTATTGTCAGCTTATAGTACTGATTCTATTAATGGTGCAGTATCATTTTCTGTCAGTCTCCTAGAGTTTGGTTAGGATTATGGACATTTTAAACAGCAGTTCTTTCTTCTTTTTTTTTGTTTTGCATTTGATGACTATAAAGGAGAGGAGCCTGTGAGTATAGTACAATCACTGTTCCCTCTAGTGTGGTCTCCAGGTACAGTCCGGAAGGAATACTTCTAAGCAGAGCATCAGTCTTGAGGTTTTAATAGTCTGTATTTTTCTTTTGTTGATTTAAAATGTGTCTTACTTTTTTCTTTAATAGAGGATGAGAGTTCTGAAGAAGACTCTTTAAGCAGGTAGGATTTTATGGATGTTTTAAAATTGTATTTTAAGTAAGGGAACATGGAGAAGAGAAACTAATGTTTGTTGAGTGTTCTACTCTGGGTCAGACACTGCATTACGTGCTTAACATCTGTGACCTCATAGAGTCATCACAGCAGCTTTGTAAAGTAGCTGTGTCCTGCTTTTACTTAATTAGCCAACTGTGGTTCAGGAGGTTGACGAATTGACCTGTGATTCCATGATTAAAATGAGTTGACCTGTGATTTGATAGCTGGCCTGCTTGGCTCCCACGTCCACTCTCATGTCCCTCAGCAGAGACTGAGAAGTACTGTGTAGCATATAAGTTAAAATATAAATTAGTTCTTTGATTTCTGTCCATTTTAAGTTTCAGACACTGGCAAGAACTCCTGTACTGTTCCAGAGTGTAGGGGAGGGGTGGGGCCATCTCAGTAAGTGGTTTCGCTGCTGAAGGACCAAGACTGCCATTTTTGATGGATGCCATTTATTTAGTCTCTGAACTAGGGGCAGAGAATGGAGAAGGAACAGCGTATCTTTCCACTTTGTTTTAAGTCATTACGTTTGTCCCAGTTTGGGCAAACAAGTGTTATGTCAATCCACCAATTCGATTTTCAGTTCAGTTATTAGGACTTTTGGTGAAAACAAATTATTTTCAGGCTCCGCCAGTGTATTTGCTGTCACTGTATGTCGTGGAAACTAAGAATGAGTCTTATCTAGATATTTCAATAGTTGGGAGACGTGGAAGCAGAAATAGGTAATTAAAAACCTTCTAGAGACTTCACTGGGATTGCAGTGGTTAAGATGGTTAATAAGACCTCTCCTCCCATTGTAGGCAGTGTGGGTTTGATCCCTGTTCCGGAAGCTAAGATCCCACATGCCTCAGGGTCAGAAAACCAAAACATAAAATAGAAGCAACATTGGAACAAATTCAAGAAAGCCTTTAAAAGTGGTCCACATCAAAAAATCTTTTTTTTTTTTTTCAAAAAAAGCTTTTTAAAAACAGAGACCAGGTTTTAATTATGTCAAGAAACTTCATTTAATACGCAGATAGCCAAACTTGATCACTTTTTTTTTAAGAAATGAACTCACTCATTTTTGTTGTGTATGTTTTTGCTCTAAAGATTTTCCAACAAACCTGGTGTTGATTCATGGCCTACATCAGATGATGAAGACTTAGATTTGGAAACCAAGGTAAAGTGCTCTCTTCTGTAATTAGTTTTCCTGCTCTGAATTTAGTTTCGTATAGCATTTATTCTTAATAGTCGGCAGTGGTGTCCCTCTCACTGTTTTATGTTTGTAATGGAAAGTTGGTGAGAGTAAACCATTTTATAAAAATATGACTAGTTGATTTTTTTTTCTTTTTACGTTAGTAAATACTGAAAAGTGAAAGTGAAGTCGCTCAGTCGTGTCCGACTCTGCCACCCCATGGACTGTAGCCTACTAGGCTCCTCCGTCCATGGGGTTTTCCAGGCAAGAGTACTGGAGTGGGGTGCCATTTCCTTCTCCAGGAGATCTTCCCGACCCAGGGATTGAACCCAGGTCTCCTGCATTTTCGGCAGATGTTTTATTGTCTGAGCCACCAGGGAAGGTGGAGTGAAGGAAAAAAATGGGTTGGAAAATACATAGCGAAAGGAAAATCATATGGGGAAAAGCTTTCTTACAATGGAGGAAATACAAAATTTGGTCAAAGATTAAGAGTCTTACTGTGAATTTTAAACCATACTGACTTGACTTTTATAATACACATAGTGGATACAATTACTTACTGTAATAATCATGGAATCTTCCTGGAGCTTTTCAGTTCCAAAACTATATAGTTTATATCATCTAGTTTTTTTTCTACCCTTAGACACTATTTTGGTTTCTTAGAAGTGTTAGGAGGGTGCTTTTTTTTTTTTTCTTTCTTTCTTTCTCTGTTTCTGTCTTTGGCTCTTCATTAAAGCTAAAGTAATAGTTGTAATTATGGAAATTTAGAAATTAAAAATCTGTTTCTCAAAATCCATATTATAAAGGGATTCCACTGTGTTTTCTAAAGCATTCCATTAAGAAGATATTCCCAATTGTTCATCTCGTTGAAGAACACGTTTTGCGTAAAATAATAACCAGCTGTAGAAGCACAGGCTTTTAATAACCATAAGATAAAACGTACAACTTCAGATATTTTTTGTATTGTAGTAAAAAAAAAAGTCTACTGAAAGTCCTTGTATCATATTCTAAAATTTCAGATTTCAGACATTTTGTATTATTATTATTTAAATATTCATCTTATAGCCTCTGTATCAGTATAAACTAGTGGAGTTCAGGAAACAATTGTGCATCTCCTGGAGCATGTAACATATATCTCAAATGTAAGAACCATTTTAATAGTTTTTGAATGTGAATAAATGAAGAGACAAATGGAATCCTACATAATGTTACAGCTAATATACATAATATAGCAGTTAAATCTGTTTGAATTCTAAAAATATGACTTACATTTAGATTCTCTTTTTAATATTTAGGATGTAGAAGTTCAGTTGAGTTATGTTGAGGAAGGAGATCCTGCACAACAAGAAAATAAATAAGAAAATACATGATAAAAATGTTACCATTTATTTTTCAGTGTTGTCCAACTGGGAGCTGAGAATTTTAGATTAATATTTCTTGACCTTCTTTTTAGCTCCATCTTGTATTCCATTAATTTTTTTTTTCAAACAGCATATTCTTAGAATTCTGACTACCAGTCCTTTTTCCCAGTGAAATGTTAGGAATATTTCTTTATCAATTCCTCTCTCTCTAGTAGTACTTGACAGCATTCAGGTAGTGATAGATGACCATGTGTGGCTAATTGAATGACTCTTTTCATAGTGGCAAAATTAAACTCTTTATTACAGTATTATTTATAAACAGTTTTAAAGTAATATAAATTACTATTATTAGGGATAGACAATGAACAAAAGCCTCTGTTTTAAATATATGTTTTATATATAATTTATGTTGATATTTTCATAAAACTTGAACAGTGTAGATATATAATATATGTATTAAAAAAAACATATAAAGCACAGGCTTTGTTCATAGTGTATCTTTAACAATACTGATATATTACTGATTTGTTGTATATAAATTCTAAATATATATGTTTTCCCACATACCTCATTATACTTACGCTTTTCTTTTTTTTTCTTAAATTTGTACTTCACTAGGCATATCTCACTTTTTCCTTTCTTTTTCCTCTCCTACCTTTTGTCATTTTTAATATTTCCTATTAACCTAATTTTTCCTTGCAGAATACATTTCTTCAGTGTCTGTCGTTTGAGTCCATCTCCCTCTGCCTCTGTTGTTAACGTGTTTGCTTATGGCTTTCTGTTTAGAGTGTTTGTGGCTTTCATTCATGATCATTGCCCTACATGTTTACTCTTATTTTTTTCCCTCTTTCTTAGAATGAGCTGAATTTAAAAAATCATTTGTCTTTAGCTCTTTGACAAACAGAATAGAAATAACTTTTCCTGTTTGTAGTTCTAACCCATTTAAATAAGGTTCTGCTAAAAACTAAACTTTCATATTTCCCTTCCCAAGTGATAATTCATGCATATAGAAATCATGCAAGCAAATTTCAAAACATAGCAACTAATTTAAATAGCTTAGTTTTTCAGACACAGTACTCTAAAGTATTGGGGATAAATTTTTATTCTAGAACATTGTGGTAGAGAAAGTAATCTAGTAGGTGTCATAGTATTTGTATAGCATTATATTAGGGGTAAGGAGAGGAACATCCGGGGCTTCCTATGTCATCTGTCATAATCCTTACTCCATGAGAAGGTTAGTCAGTGGCAGAACTGGGATTTGAATCCACATCTGAATGACTCCAGAGCCTGTGCTCTTTGTGTTTGATCATAGAGGAATGGGGGATGTTATTTTATTAAATTTGAGTCTTATTATTCTTAAAGTTCTTATTTTCTTCTCCAGAATGTCCTGAAACCAAGCTTAACAAAGCTAATGAACGCTTCTCAGCAATCCAAGAGAAACAGTAAGTTATCTAAGACTGTCCTCCTGGTTTTATTCACTGATTTGAAATTACAGATGTTCTCATGTACTCTCCCTTTTTCACTGTAGTAGAAGCAAAATGTGGTATTGTGAGACCAGAGAGTACAACCTTCTCTGAGGACAATAATTCTGATAGTGAAATTGAAGATGTGGTTGAAACCATTCCCGAACCATCACCTGGAGTCCAGGGCTTCTCTCATCCTGCCTTCCCATCAGCCGAGCCTCTTCCACAACCTCTCAAGTCTCTTGCAGGCCTTGGTCTCACAAAGGCAAGTTGTTTTGTTTGTAACTCTTTTTTCCCTGTATTTTTTCACATGCCATTCACATGTCATGTCCCCTTATATGACAGAAATGATCCTGCCACAGAAATGGAAGCCTTCAAAGTCATGATACAAAATGGTGTGATAATAAGAGCAATATATGTGCATGATTCAGATTTATAAATGTTGGCATACTAAATATGCCATTATGAAAGAAAAAATTACAAAGCAGTTAGGAAGAACAGCTAGATGAGTATGAACATGGGGAGGGGGATGAAGGGGAAGAATTCATTTAAGAAGGACAAGATGAATATGAAATGGAATGAGGGTCAGGATGAGACAGATTATTACACAAACACAACAGAAATAGTGGGGGTATGTCGGATGAGGAACTCTATATTATAAATATGAGAAGAATTATTTCAAATTCAACTAAAGAGGAGACAGTGAGGTCATGAAAAAACAATGCTTATACTCTTTTGAGTAACATATAGCTGATTTTTATGAAGAACTGAAAGAAAATTTGTTCCTTACCTTTTTTGGTGGTTGTTTTTGAGGTTGGTGGTGGTTCTTGTTTTTTTTAATTGCAGTATAATCAATTTACAATATTGTGTTAGTTTCAGCAAAGTTAGTACAGCAAAGTGTCTTGGTTATACTTATATATGTATATATGGCTTCCCTGATGGCTCAGTTGGTAAAGAGTCTGCCCGCAATGCGGGAGACCTGGGTTCAATCCCTGGGTCGGGAAGATCCCCTGGAGAAGGAAATGGCAACCCACTCCAGTATTCTTGCCTGCAGAACTCCATGGACAGAGGAGCCTGGTGGATTACAGTCCATGGGGTCACAAAGAGTTGGACACAACTGAGGGACTAGCACACACACATGTGTGTATGTATCTATATTGAATATAGTTCCCTCTGGAAGTTCATTTCAATTTGAAGTGATTTGTCTTTTTGAAAAAATTCTCACTTTGAAAGTAATGAAGCGATGTCTTCTATTTAATATAGCAAAACTTTAGTTCATAGACAATTCAAGGTGAGTTCTGTTTTAGGCCTTAGCAGATTTATTATGATTTAAGAATTTTTGGCCTTTCTGTTTCTTGTGGTTTCTAACTTACTGTGATAAATACTTAATGTACTTAACTAATTTATCTTACTGTTTGGTATAATCTTGGTGGGTGTTTTAGATCTTTTTGAAAATAAAGAGGAAATAAATAAGCATTTTATCTAGTCTGTTTACTAAAGTTATAATTTATAATTATATAAATGAGATTCTTATTCTCTCTTCATTAAATGAGAAAAATTTCAGCTGCAATAGTCTTAAAGAAAAAATGTAGAACTTTGCTGAAGAGATTCTGATTTGTCTTTTCCTAATATCTACATGTAATGCACTTCCAGTAAATAGATGAAATCACAATTTATGATTTTTTTTCCCTTATACAGACTACTTGTTATTATAAAATCATAAGGAAAGAAAAATTACCAACAGGGTTTAAAATTATCTCTGGAAAATAATTTTTTACTTTTTAAAATATCTCTAGCCATATGTATACTCCATGTTATTCTTAAGAAACTTTATATTAACTTCAGTATTTATAGGTGTTAAACTAACCTGTCAATTCTTTCTTATACATATGAAACTAACATATAAATTCTTTTGTATCCAAAACTCAGAAATTGTGGTTACTTGATTTTTTTAGTTTGTTTGTTCTTTCCTGATATGAAGTTTGAGCCCTGCTTGATAATCATAGATGTGTTTGAAAACCTTTATATCTCCAGCTAGGATAATCATAATTTTACTATTTTTAATATCTAGATCATTCCTTCAATCTTTCCCTACTATTCCAGAAGGCACAGATAGGAAATTAGAGTTGTTAGTGTGCTGTTTACAGGGAAATAAGAAGAAAACCTTGTGAATTTTCAAATAGGGTTTTATATTTTTTTCTTACCTCATAGTAGTTCTTTATTTATTTATTTATTTTAATATACCCACTCCAGTATTCTTGCCTGGAGAATCCCAGGGACAGAGGAGCCTAGTGTATGGGGTGGCACAGAGTCGGACACGACTGAAGCGACTTAGCAACAGCAGCAGCAGCACTTTAAAATGACTCATAATTCCATACTCACATAAGCATTTCTCATCTACAATTTAAAACTTGTCTTTTAAGATCACTTTTAAAAAGGAGTCTTCTTGTATCATCTTGAATTGGTGTTTTACTATTAAACCTTTTCATTACACTCAAAAATGCTTATTATTATAAAATCCTAGAAATGAATATTTGCATATATTTATAAAAGTATATTTTTATGTCCTTGAAACAGATGTTAAAATATATAACTGAAAATTTTAATGTCATAGTTTTCTTCCCCTGGTATTGTTTTATTTTTTATTTTTTTCTATTACTTTATTTATATTACTGTGCTTAAGTTACATGGAAAAGACAACCAAGCAGTTCTGCCCCATATCAGGAAAAGTTTCCAATCAACACCAATTATGTGGTGACAAATAACTAGGAATGGTGACATCTTTGGGTCAAGACTGACAAGGAAGAGTGGGCTCTGATGCTACGGTTCATCTCCAACAAGAATATGGCACAACGGCCAGCACAAGCAATACTAACACTGAACCTTTAGCGCTGGTCACAAATTCGGATCTCTTCTCTGAAGCTAGCAAATCAAGTGAAATAACTGGGTTTTTTTAAAAAGTCTTAAAATGAAGCCCAAATAAATTTAAAAATCATGCTCTTGACACACTTTCCTTTCAAAATTTACATAAAATACTTTTCACTCTTAATAGCCCAGATTTTTTTCCTCACATAGCCCACCATGTAGCTGCAGATAGACTATTCTGCCTCAAGATGTAAACACAGGGTGGGGAGGGGGGGAAACGGCATCTGCATAATATTCTCTCTACACACTGCTGTTGGATGGAAAATAGAAAATTTAAAAAAAAAAAGGAAAGAAAGGAAGGTTCCATCATAGATTCTCACAACCTCTTGTTCCGCAGTTCATGAATCTGATGCTAAGGTGACAGTGTATGTAAGTAGATTTTTGTTTTCAGTGAAGGAGACCTGGGAAAAGATGGATTTCTCTCTTTTTCTTCAAGAGTTATCAGATGGTACATGCTCCTCAAAGCCCTCACTTTCTCGAACTAGAGCGCGTTCCAGGATCACACGACCTTCCTTATAACGCTGGCTGTCTTCAGTGGCAAACTCATAGATCCATCCCAGTTTGCTATTGCAGTTTTTGCAGCTCACATCTCGAACCATGTGGCAGCCAGTGAGAATGACCCGATCTTGAACTTCACTATACTGTAGGTTAACTACCTTGTTAAAAAGAAATGCTCTGCCAGTGGCGCCTGTGAACCGAGTAGAGATGAGTTCTGAACGGTTGGTCAGGATCGTATCACAGTTTGCACAGGAAAACAGATGGGTACCACCGATATGATCAAGGAAAATCCTGCCCATTTTTATAGCTGAAGCTCTAAAAACCCCGAGCGCTGTGAAGTCGGCGGCCGCCTGCAGCTCTTCGCTTCTCAGCTGTGTTTTATTTTTTTTAAGTTCAGAATTCTGCATAGGTTTGCATTAATTATACCAGGTTAGCATATTTTACAAATAGTTATCTTAACAGCTATGCTTTTCCTGAATAAGGCTATCTATTTCTAATTCAAAGGAATTTATCCAGATCCTTTCTTCTGAGTCCCTTGCGTGCCTCAGGTTAATTCATTCCTCTCCAGACTGAAGGCCTTGTTCCTGACACTTCCCTCGTCCCTGACTCTGTGAGCTGCACTGTTGTCTGTTTTCCCCATCCTAGTAGACAGCATCACTGAAATGCCGCAGCAGGAAAGATTCCGGACGCCAAACTTCCTTGAAATTAATGCATCCAGTCACTCAGCAAGTTCAGTATTTTCTACCTGCTCATCGTTTTTTGTGTCTTATTATCATAATCCACTTTCTCACCTATAATCTTGAAATATTCTTTTCAAGTTTTGCTTCCCTGATGTTTATGTTGCTGCTAGAGTAATCTTCCTAAAATATGTTTGTCCATCTGTTCATTCCTCTTGGCTTTGCAGTTTGTTTTAGAATGATTTTTACTGTTTTTATTTGGCTGTTTTTAAAGCCAAATCCAACTTTTTAATGAGAGGTTCATGGAGACGCTGGGTGATGTGCAGTGTTTAGTCTGCTTCCTGTCCACTCTGGAGCATTGCTTGTAGTGTGTTTTTTTACAATGCTGTCCTGTAAAATAATATCATGTTTGCTACTCCCTAGTACAGTGCAGTCTTTCCCCTGTCATTTGAAAGAAAGCATGGCACCAAATAAAATAAAATATATTTGTGATGATGTAACCCTTTACTTGTGTAGTAGATTCCTGTCATGTGAAGAAAAAAGATGACTCTTGCTCTCTGCCATTTGATCCTGGTCCTTCCGTTTTGTCTCTTTGTAGGGTTCCCAGTAACTGGGCTCTAGTTTTCCACATGACTTATTCACACTGTTTCACACCTCGTCCTTTGCTTGGGCTGCCCTTTCCAGAATCCCCCTCACATCCCGGCTCTGTACTCTGTCTTCTGAGACACAGCCCTTTGTCACAGCCTGCCTTGAGCTTCACAGGCTCACCTGCCTCCTCTCTCCTTTGTGCCCTTCCTGGGCTCTGTCCGCTTCAGTTGCAGAGCTGTTGAAGGATACTTTTCTGCCCTCTTGTTTGTTTTCACATGGCTCTGCCTTGCCTAGAACACAGAACAGAATCGCTCTTTTCTTTACATTTCTAACTTCTCCGAGGACAGTGTCTATGATTTCTTAGACAGCAGTGAATGTTTATCATCTTACTGATTGGCTGAATGACCAAATAAATGAATATGTTTTCTGAAGTTGGGTTTTTGTTTTGTCTTGTTTTTATAGGAAGGAGCCACAAAGCCAGAGATTGTAGACAAAGAAAGTGATACAGATATTATTGAAAGGGCACCACAAGAGCAAATAAATCATGACCATTTGAGTTCTGTTGATGCAACACACAAAAATAATAGAAGTGGTAAGTTAGTGAATGTCTGTGGATTTTTTTCTATGCTTAAAAGCGCAAATAAAAACCTTTAAAGTGCATAGATGCAAATATGGCATCCATTTCTTTTTAAGTGTGTTTCTTTTGCTCTCTTTCTTCAGAAGTGTCCCAAGTACTACCAGCTTTTTCTTCCTGAAAATGCTTCAACCCTCTGAAATTCTTTTCCACTAGTTCATTTTATTGAACTATTTGTGGGTAGAGATAGACATATATGTATTAAAATTCATACTAGTAAATGTTCTCATTAATGTATCTGTGATTCCATTTTATAGATATGATGTCAGCCTTAGGTTTGGGAGAAGAGGAAGATATAGAATCACCTTGGGATTCTGAGGTACTGTCTTCTGTTATTATTTTGAAATGTAAACAACCGAGTGATGTAAAAACATAAAAGCAGAAGATGCTGTGACTTTCTCACCTTTGCATTTGCCCATCAAATTTTTAAAATTTTTAATCTGATTTTAATCTTTGTTTTTAATTATTGATTTTTAATCAATAAGATAATTCTGTGTTAAATACTACCACATAGTACACTTTAGCTCATTTTCAAGGTTTACGTAATGAAATTAGTGTAATATGGAAATCAAGGCTTAGAAGTCATAAGGAATCTGTTTGTGTTCTGAAGTTACATTTATCTAAAAACTGAAGCATTGTTCCAGGTGAGTCTATGATCAAATGTTTCTTTCTTTCTTTCTTGGTCTCTTCATTTCTTCCTTCAATTTTGATTGGAGTACAGTTGATTTACCATACTGTGTTAGGTCAGGTGTGCAGCGAAGTGAATCAGTTTTAGACTCTTTTCCTACATGGGCCATTACAGAATAGTGAGTGGAGTTCCCTGTGCTGTGCAGTAGGTCCTTAGTTATCTGTCTTACACACTGTAGTGTGCAGTGTGTTTGTGTCATCCCCAATCTCCCAAGCGAATGTGTGTTTCTTTGGTACATGTGCACGTGTAAAACTGCTAGAGAGGGCCAGAGAGAAATGGGTTGGATTGTGGTTTTTTACCACGTCAACATTGAAAAGATAGTGCTTGAAACTTAAAAGTATTATTACGTTTGGATTGTCAAGTTAATCTGCAAGGAACATTTCAAGAGAAGCAAAAGCATAGGGAATAGTAAGAAATATGTGGTATAATAACAGCAGTTAGCTTTGCTTTGTGATGTTTTAGTAAGTACAAACCATTTTGGATAGTTTAACCAGCACGCGCAGAAAACCTTTATGGCAGCCGTATGGTAAAGTAACAATGCTCTGCTTGAAGGTGGCAGCTATGGAAGGAGATGAGAAGGGCCTGATCTCTTAGATGCAGGTAGCCACTGTCTGGTGATACAGCACTGTGTTTGAAGTCAACATCCTGAATCTGTCACTTAGCAGGTGTGGGATCTTGGCAAACCTGTCTTAACTGGGTTAAATGTAGGCAGTTTTTAAAAGTAGGATATTTTCTTCAAAAGGAATTAGGAAATCTTCCTGCAACTATTCATTTTAACAGAGTATCTCTGAGAGCCTTCCACAGAAGTATGTGGATCTTTTATCTGGAGCTGCTGGTCAAAGAGGAAAAAATACGTTAAATGGACAAGTAGAAGGTAAGAACTCTATTTTATAGAAAAGTCATTTGACAGAATGTTGATATAAAATGGAAATGCTGATATATTCTAATAGGCAAAGAAAATCACCTGTCAGATGTGTAGTGAGGTAAAAGACGAGAAAAGGAGGGAAATAGTGTATCTTATCAGGTGTCAGCCACAGATTAAATTGAGAATCATTTAAGGAGCTAAGTTATTTAGCTCCTGGACTTCCTTGGCGGTCCAGTGGTTAGGACTCTGTGCAGTTAAGAGTCTCTAGTGCAGGGGGTGCTGGTTCGATCCCTATTCAGGGAACTAAGGTTCCATTTGACACATGGGCCAAAAAAATAAAAAATTAATTCTGTTTCGAGATACTCTATGACCTAAGGAAGGTTAAAAAAACACGAGGAAAGAGGGAATGAAGGATTAGAGAGAGGGTGTAGGGAGGAAATGAAGGAAAGGAAGCACAGGTCTGTGGGGAAGGGGACAATAAGTAAGATAACTCTTTAGAAAAAGGGAGAGTATTTGATATGGACGATGCATTTGAAGTGAGCTTCCAGCACCAAACGTGTCAGAGAAGAACAGCAAAGCTTTCCCCTCTTCCTGTTTTCCTCATTGTTAGGAAGGCATTGAGGATTGCGGTTCCTGGGCGTACAGAGCTGTGTGTTATCCTCTGTGGAGGAGCACAGGCATAGGTGCTCAGCTGTAAATATTTGCAAATTGGTGTCATAGAAATGTTGCTGCTTTATAGGATGGTGTCACGTAGGCCAACAAAAGAGAACTAGAAAGAAGGAGTGAGCAGGGGGCATGATAGGGAGATCAAGGAACCTACAGCCTGATAGTCCACTGGAAAGTTTCCAACTTGTAATGCAGTTTCACTTTGGGGGGAAGTGTTAGAATGAGGAAGTTGAGGCTAAGATTTCAGGAGAATAAATTAAGTTGAAGTAATGTAGAAGCAGACTCAGTATAGACCAGAGTTTCTCAGATTTTAACTAGTAGCCTGGGGACCTTGTATGAAGTGCACATACTGAGCAGGAAGTCTGAGAATCTGTGTTTCTAACAAGCTCTCTGAGTAGCAAGGGTGTAGCCTTACATTTAGAGAAATCTGGAAGTAGAGCTTTGGAGAGTTCAGGACATAACAGGATAAAGGAAAAACATTGTTTTGTTTTTCTTTCTAAACATGTCTATAGCCAGAGGGAAGCAAAGAGTTGAAGTAGCAATTACAGGTGTAAGATACCATTGCTAAGCAAAGAGGGAAAAAGAAGTGGTGGGGATGATCCATAGAAAGAATGTAAAGGGGGAAGAATTAAGACCACAGATCCAGAGATTACCCTTTATAGAGGGAAGACTCTAGTGAAAGGACAAAGGGAGGAAAGTAAGGCCTTAGGGAGGTGAGTTTGGAGTTGAGGAAACTTGAAGGAACTCCTCCTAGATGGCTTCAGTGTATTTGCAATGAGAAGAGATAAGATCATTGTTGCTCCAGAGAATACTGGAGTTGGGAGGGGGTGCTAGAAGTGGGGGAAACTCCAGCCACTCCAAATACCTATCAGGCATCAAAGATATATGTTGTATTGGTATTTGTTACTCAAATTAGATTAATGTGAATATGGGGGCATTGACTTTTTTTGATAGTTGTTTCACAGAACTCCTTTGAAGCAGTAGCATGGTGTACCAAACCAAACTAAGTTTTGAAACAAAACAGATTAATAGGGCTCATTCCCTAAATACTAGAATTGTTAATTTTTGATAAGTACTATACTGATTTTGAAACATGCAAAATTTTTAATATCTTATAATTGTGTGACAGTTAAATTTATTATTTCCTTTTTGATAATTGTATTTCAATATTGAGAACTTATGCATTATTTTCTAGATGTGTCTTATATACCTTCTTGCATGATTGGATCGAGAAACTTTAAGATGGCTAAACTAGAGGAGCCAAGACATGTAGGCATACCAGTAGCCCACATGGGTATGAAACAAAGTGAATATTTTTATGAACCATTATTCTACAAGTGTGTATCCTAGCTAATCAGTTCATTACTCTTTCTCTGATAAGAAATGAATTATGCATTCAGTTGAACTGTCATCCCAGCTGTACACTTCTTAAATGACTGGACAGATTGAAGAACATGATAAATACTTGTAGTATAATGGTGGAAATGATACTGCTGTATTGCATTCAAGATAATGCTGTTGCATTTTCCCATCTACTTTCACATTTATCTTCTTGGGGTCATGATTTATTCCTCTGATTAACATCACTTTTCTCATCAGTCGGCATGTTCACATTGGTCTGTGTCCACTTTAATATTTTATAAAGTCATTGAAAATGTAATGTTACTTTTGAAATCTTAACTGCATGTTTTGTTAAACCTTTATTTCTATTTTTTCTTCACTCTCTATAGTGGATTCGTAGTCTGTCTTGCTGGTGTCCTAACATCCCCCTGAAAACAAGACACTGAAACCGAATGTATTCACTGCCAAGGCTGAGCACAAGGATTTCGGCTCAGTACTAACTCTGCATGAATGTAAAGCTGGCTTTCATATTTACATGTAATTAACTCTTATGTCCCTTTTGCCTTTTAGATTCTCCTGAGAAATATCCTAACGTGAAGGTAAAATCGTTTATGTTTTTATCTTGAATTATGAACTGTGGATTGTATCAAAGGTACATTATTTATTAATCAACTTGTTTCCAAACCCATTCAGCCTGCATTCTTAGTGAAAGATTCTGTTCCTAGTAAAACAGTCGGAATGAAGGATTTACAAACATCTAGTTCAGGTAAATTTTGCAATACACACGTAACTCTGAAAAGAGGGAAACTGAAGTATTTGAAATGCTCAGTCTTCATACTGCTGACTTTTTTTTGCAAATTTAATTGAAGCATTTGACATACATAAGGCATATGTTATTATTGGTATCCATGTTTTAAAAAAAAAGATAGGTACAAGCATAAGAACAAGAAATTTTTAAAATGTAAACTTGAACTCAATATGTTTCTGTATATGTTTCGATACCCTGAAGTTCTCAGTTTGCAATCTGTATACTTCTTAGGGATTCCCAGAAGTTAATTATTAGATCCTAAGATTTTTCCAGTGTCCAGAAATGCTTATTTGAACTCTGACCTTTACCTAGAGTAAAGCTTCTCTTGCTAATATATCAGTTGTATTTCAGCTTATAATTATTTCATTTTAGTGTTGTTACACAGATGAATGTGGGCCAGCCAGATGTTTTGTTTAGCAGACTTTGTGTGTGTGTTGTTTTTGTGGTATCTTTGATTATTAGAAGTAGGGGAAGTACTCATACTTTAATGACTTTTTGATAGACATAATCTTTTAAAACAGTGATTCTGAAAGTTTTGGCTTTAGGATCCTTTTATACTTCTAAAAATTATTGAGAATACAACGGAACTTTTGTTTTAAGTAGGTTGTATTTATTGATGTTCACTGTATTGGAAAACAAAGCTGAAAAACTTAAAATACAAGAACACAGAAGCATAATGGCTAATTCCATTTGTCATTAGAGTTATAATATCACATATCGTGTCTCTGAAGAACTCCACTGTGCACTCAGAAGAGAATGAGAATGGAAGTAACATTTAGTGTTGTTGTGAAAATAGTTCTGATCTCTTGGACCCCCTGACCCAGTGGGTCTCTGGACTTCAGGGAGTCTCAGGGCACACTTGAGAACCACAGTTTTAAACTGTTGAAGTGGTTAGATGTGAAATGATAAAGGGGACCTTGAGTTGAAATGGGGTTTAAAGTTTCACTTTTACATTTCTTGCTTGTTTCTTTGACTTCTCTTAAGAAATTCAGACCTGACAGCTTTTTTTGTTTTTGAAGCAAACATTTTTGTGTTGTATTCATTCTTGCCTCATGGTGCTCTATGCTCTTTGGATCCAGTGTGGTCCTCGACTCATCCTGTTTTCACGTGGAAACAATTAGTCACACACAAGCCTATCATTTCTTATATAAGTTTATGATGTTTATCCAAGGCTTAAAAAATGGGTTCTGAAGATATTGATACATTGAGAAAAGGCTGTCTCATTGTAATTAAAATTGGTGGTAGTGGTGTTCAGTCGCTAAATCGTGTCCAACTCTTTGTGACCCTATGGACTGTAGCACGCCAGGCCGCCCTGTCCCTCACCATCTCCCCGAGTTCGCCTAGTCATGTTCACTGAATCAGTGATGCTATTCAACCATCTCACCCTCTGCTGTCCCCTTCTCCTCCCCTCAATCTTTTCCAGCATTAGGGTCTTTTCCAGTGAGTTGGCTCTTCACATCAGGTGTCCAAAGTATTGGAGCTTCAGTTTCAGCATCAGTCCTTCCAGTGTGTATTCAGGGTTCATTTCCCTTAGGATTGACTGGTTTGATCTCTTTGCTCTCCAGGGACTCTCAAGAGTCTTCTCTAGCATCAGTTCTTTGGCACTCAGCCTTCTTTATGGTCAAACTCTCACATCCCTCTGTGACTACTGCAAAAATCATAGCTTTGACTGTACAGACCTTTGTTGGCAAAGTGATGTCTTTGCTTTTTAATACATTGTCTTGGTTTGTACCATTAATTAAGGTAGTACCATTCAATAAAAGTGTTTTTAAAACCATGGTCTCTAGAACACACAATATTGTCATGCATAATTAAATGTAAAATGCCATAAATTTTGTTAATAAAATATTTGTATGTTGAGGAAAAATAATTATTAATAAAGTTCTTATGGAATACAGAATATGTAATAGAGACTGAGTGAATCAAAGTAAGTAATACTAGAAAATTAGCAAGTAGAAAAAATGAGACACTAGTTAACGTCTCTTCATGAATGGCAGTGAAGTGTAAGATATAATAAGCTCTGAAGGACTACTGAGTTTGAGGGGAGAGGAGGACATGGAACTAATTCTCTGAAGTAAGACTGTACAAGTTAGTCAGAGTAGTATTCTTATTGACATTCTAATAAATGGAAACTGTTTTCAGATTTTTCAGATTCCGATTCTCCTAGTTTGAGCCTCAATAATGAGACTTACCAAAGAGCGGGGCATTTAAAAGTTGATCACTGTTCACCGGTGTCACAGTCAATGACCAAAAATCAGTCAGCATCCACAGAATTTGGACAGATGACTGTAATAGATAAAAGATGACTTTTGGAGCGGTGTTTCTGGGGAATTAAACGCTCCATGACCTGTGCCAGTTTCAGCTGCCAGAAAACAGAAAAAGCAAACAAGGTAATGCAGAAGCCCAGGGCACCCAGCTGTGGGCCACCTGGGCACGGCCTAACCGTTATTCTGACGGTTCCAAATTAGATTTTGTGGCAAAACCTACCTTGTGCTGACTCCTTTTATGCAACCTACAGCCAAGCAATACCTCTTAGCGAGGTGTTTGCATTCTCCCTCTGACCGTAGTAATACAATAAATACAAAGAGAGGAGAAAGTAAGTTTGTTTAGCCTAGTATTTAGCATACAGCTGAGAGTGGGTAGCAGGATTATATTTAGAACTCTGGGACCAGTTGGGAGACCCAGGTAGACATCTAGAGATTGCCTTCTCAAAATGTAACTTCATAGCAATATTGAAGGAGTACTGTATCATTTAAAAGCAGTATATAGAAAGTCAATTCTGATTCTACTAGGATGCCCAGTCTATTGAGTAACCATGTCTAACATGTGTTGTTCATAAATACCAATTATTTTAGCACCTTTAATCTGTCATATAATCAGAAATCATATACTGTTTCTTTTTTTCACACCTAGTTTTTTCTTTTCTATCCTCACCTATAGGGTTAACTTTGCATTTATAAAAGATTCTCAGTTATTTCCTAGAATAGTGACTACAAGCTATAAACTCAAAGTGTTTTGTTTTGTTTTAATCTATAGAAGTGACTTGTTTGCCCTTGTTTTTCCATTAGCTTGGTATGTCCACAAAACACAAATTCAGATAAAACCTATCCAGTCCCTTCAACAAAGGAAGATGTGAAATAGGAAAACTACAAAATAAATAGAAGCAACGTCAGACCGTTCATGTAGATCGTTTCTCATCTCAGTCGATACCTTTTAGAAAGTAACCAGCAGAATCTACTTCAGGGCCCCCGGATTTGTATGTTTATTCATTTCATAACGATTTATTCTATACTGGACTCAGAACATTTTATATCCTAAATATTTCTGGAAATGCTCCCCCAGTTCAGGCCTGCATCACCTTTGTTTTTTTCCATTAATAATGCCTTCAGATTCATCTCCCTCCATTTGTTTGTATGCCCTTCAAATTCATCCTCTTGTAGCATTTAGTCACCTCTCTCAAAAGCAAGTGTGACTGTGAACCACTCGTCAAATCACAGTAATGTCCAGGCATCATAAAGTGACACGTGAGGCTTTGATAATCTGACTTCTGCCTGACTCTTCATGTCTCACCCTTTCTGTCGTCTGCTATGGAGTTCTGAATTGCTGGTGATGCCCTCCTGACCTGTCCCTGTACTTTCTCAGATATTCACCCTGTTGAGTGTGTGCTTCTCTCCCCGTCTTGTTACAGCCTTGCATGCCTTCCCTCTCCTTCCCTTGGACTGTGTAAGTCTCCGCTCAGGCATTATCTCCGGACATGTTTTATCTACATTTTTCTTTAAACTCCAGAGTCTAGTACAGAGCAGAAAGCTGATAAATAATTATTGAATAAAATAAATAAGGACTAAAAAGTGATTTTTAAGAGCTTGTCCTATGCAGTTTAGGAGCCAAGAAGATAGACATGTGAAAAAATAATTTACAATTCAGGTGATGAAGATACACTAGAAAAATCTATAAAGTACTAAGGTAGCTATAAGGAAAGGGATACCTGTTTATCTGAGGAAAGATAGCTGTAATCAAGGACAACTTCACAAAACAGGTTGAGTCTTAAAAGATGAAAAGTAATTTGTCAGAAGAGTACAGGTAGCATTTCAGATTAAGGAATTGATAAAAGCATAAAAAGTAAGAGGAGTTTTGTAAACCATGAATAATGTTGCAGTTGAAACTTGGCATGTTGTTAAAAAGGTACTGTTAGGAAGTAGATAAGAGAATGTATTGTGACTTTATATGTCTGTCCTGTATTTTGAAATTTTGTTTGGTTTCTGATTGTTTTCTTCATTGATGTTTGGATGATATTGTGAATGAATCTTTGAGCTGTTTGTGTGCCCGTATCCTGGTGACATCTGGTATTTTCCAAATTGTTTGTTGAAATTTTAGATCGTTGAAAGTATGTCTTAAAGAAGTAAATATTCAGTTGAAGATTAAGATTGATTTAAGATGTCATTTGATACAGTGTTTTAAATCTATGTTTTAAATAAAGATTATTGTCTTTTATCTAAATATTCTAAATAATTTTAACTAAACATACAGATTTGTCAGCAGAACTAGACTTAGAAATGACATCAGAGGAAGAAGAAGAAAAACCTGTTGGAGATGAAAATAACCATTCCCAGGTATGTAAAAATGCAAATTTAAATTTCTGGTTTAATACTGTTTCCTGTGCTTCAACAGCATAATACAGTGTGTGACAGAGGTCATAACAAATAAAATTACCTTTCAAAATTAGCCTTTTAGAATCAATAGATAATAATTTAATAGTTTTTATGGCACCTGAATTATTAAGGTTAGAATCTTAATATTGTTAGAATTTATTATACTTATAGTTTGTTTTTGGAATTGAGGGAAAAAAATTTCCTGACTCTTGTTTACTTCTTCCATTTTTATAACTTCATTGCATGATTATGAAGATGACATCAAATACTGAATTGTAAGAGTAAGCAGTTGAAATTATGAACAATATGACAATGATGATCCCTGACCTAGATACATGTAGGGAGAAATCATTCCCAGTGGTTCAGAGTTTTCCATTTAAATTGCCAGTCAGTGACGCCAAGATGAAAGAGTCATTCTGTCTGTGATCTTGGCGTAATTGATTAGGGATGTACATTCAGGGAGAGAGTGGGGTCATAGAATTAACCCAGTTACCTATTAAGAGAATCAAAGCTTCCAGATTGGACCTTTGTTGTTAGGGCACAAATAATAACTTTCTAATTTATCTCATTTTGGGGTGAGAAATCAATAAATATTATAAAAAATGCTTTATCCACTTTCATTGGTGGATATTAGAATATAATATAACTGAATGTAGGGGCTTCTTTGGTAGCTCAGCTGGTAAAGAATCCACCTGCAATACAAGAGACCCCAGTTCATTTCCTGGGTCAGGAAATTCCCCTGGAGAAGGGTTCAGCTACCCACTCCAGTATTGTTGGGCTTCCCTGGTGGCTCAGATGGTAAAGAATCCACCTGTAATGTGCGAGACTTAGGTTTAATCCCTGGGTTGGGAAGATCCTCTGGAGGAGGACGTGGCAACCTACTCCAGGATTCTTGCCTGGAGAATCCCCATGGACAGAGGAGCCTGGTGGGCTACAGTCCTTAGGGATGGAAAGAGTCAGACATAACTGAGCACACACATAACTGAATGTAAGCAGGTAATATGTATTGATGAATAACACTATCATAATATATAATTTGCATTAAAATTTAGGGATTTGCTCCTATTTCTGATTGTTGTTGTTTGATTTTGGCTCCTAGTAATATAAAGTTTATCTGTTTTGCATGTATGAGTCCTTAAAAAATCTTACAAATGTGCTGTAGGGACTCTCTATTTAAGATACAATAAGGAGAAATATTTTTAAGTGAGGAAGCCTTTATAACATTAAAAATCACCTAATTAATTTTTGGTAGGTTTAACATATATGAATTACTTAATTCAAACAGTGACAAAATTGGGTTTGTGAGTTCATGTTTTTCCCCTATTTTAGGCTAAGGCAAGTTATTTTTCACTTCCTACTTGTGATCCAGTGATTTGTGAGTAGCTAAGCATAGATTAAGAAATTTAAGAGTTAAATTTTAATAAATTTTGGATTTCCAACATGGATACTTCAGGATATTTTTAATGACAAGTACATGTAGTTCCTTGCCTTTATGTATTTAATAACAAATTTAATAACAATAAAAATAAAATTAAAAATAGGATAAACAATATAAAACAAAAAAATAAAAAATTTAATAACAAATACATGTACTCCCTTCCCAATACATGTATAAGGCTTCCCTTGTAGCTCAGCTGGAAAAGAATGTGCCTGCAGTGCAGGAGACCTGGGCTCGATTCCTGGGTTGGGAAGATCCCCTAGAGAAAGAAAAGACTGTCCACTCCAGTATTCTGGCCTGGGGAACACCATGGTCTGTAGAGTCCATAGGGTTGCAAAGAGTTGGACACAACTGAGTGGCTTTCACTTTCACTTTCACATGTACTCCCACATATTCTTTAATCCTCACTTGCAGATGTTTCTTTTGAGACAGACTTTTCCATTATGTTGTTTACTAAAATGTAGTAAGTTTTGATGCATGTGATTTTGTCACATAGGTAGTATAAACTCCCACCCCCAAAAAATTATCTCCAAAGGAGAAAACTGAGTTTTGAGATGCTGTGCGATTTTTCTTCCTTCCAGTAATAGATTTTTAAATTTCTTTAACAAATGCTTGATAGCTCTTTTGTGTAAGAGGTGCCTTGACTGAGTTTTAACAACAGACACAAATCTGTAGGTATTCTCCTTTAAAAGAAAAAGGAGATCAGCCCTATCCCCAGCTAAGGCATTAAGTTACTTGGGCAAGGTCACGCTTTTAATTTATCTGATTCATTTGATGAATTCATTTGGTAATTTATTGGATTCAGGGTTACAGAATTTTATCATCTCTTTTGGTGCCATAAAATGCTAGGGAATGCCACTTTTAGGGGCATTGAAGAAATCATTTAGTTTATCTTTGTGTATGATGTTAAGAAGGGTTCTAATTTCATTCTTTTACATGTAGCTGTCCAGTTTTCTCAGCACCATTTATTGAAGAGGCTGTCTTTGCCCCATTGTATGTTCTTGCCTCCTTTGTCAAAACTAAGGTACCCACAGGCGCATGGGTTTATTTCTGGGCTTTCAGACTTGTTCCACTGGTGTATATCTCTGTTTTTGTGCCAGTACCATACTGTCTTGATGACTGTAGCTTTGTAGTATAATCTGAATTCAAGAAGGTTGATTTCTCCAGCTTGATTACATTAAAATGGATTAAAGACCTAAGTGTAAAACTAGAAACTATAAAACTCTTAGAGGAAAACATAGGCAGAACACTCAATGACATAAATCAAAGCAAGATCATCTGTGACCCACCTTCTAGAGTGATGGAAATAAAAACAAAAGTAAACAACTGGGACCTGATTAAACCTAAAAGCTTTTGCACAGCAAAGGAAACTATAAGCAAGGTGAAAAGACAACCCTCAGAATGGGAGAAAATAATAGCAAATGAAACGACTGACAAAGGATTAATTTCCAAAATATACAAGCAGCTCATACAACTCAATAGCAGAAACACAATCCAATCAAAAACTGGGAAAAAGACCTAAATAGACATTTCTCCAAAGACGACATACAGATGGCTAACAAACACATGAAAAGATGCTCAACATCACTCATTATTAGAGAAATACAAATCAAAACTACAATGAGATATCACCTCACACCAGTCAGAATGGACATCATTAAAAAGTCTACAAGCAATAAATGCTGGAGAGGGTGTGGAGAAAAGGGAACACTTGCACTGTTGGTGGGAATGTAAATTGATCCAGTCACTATGGAAGATTGTATGGAGATTCCTTAAAAAACTAGGAATAAAACCACCATATGACCCAGCAATCCCACTCCTAGGCATATACCCTGAGGAAACCAAAACTGAAAAAAACGCATGTATCCCATCATTCATTGCAGCACTGCTGCTATAGTTAGAACATGGAAGCAACCTAGATGTCCATCGATAGATGAATGGATAAAGAAGTTGTGGTTCATATACACAATGGAATATTACTCAGCCATAAAAAGGTATGCACTTGAGTCAGTTCTAATGAGGTGAATGAGTCTAGAACGTATTATACAGAGTGAAGTAAGTCAGAAAGAGAAAGATAAATATTGTATTCTAACACATATATATAGAATCTAGGACAATGGTACTGAAGAATTTATTTACAGGGCAGCAGTGGAGAATCAGACATAGAGAATAGACTTATGGACTTGGGGCAAGGGGAAGAGAGGGTGAGATGCATGAAGAGAGTAACATGGAAACTTACATACCATATGTAAAAAGATAGCTAACGGGAATTTGCTGTATGGCTCAGAAAACTCAAACAGGGGCTCTGTATCAATCTAGAGGGGTGGGATGGGGGCAGATGAGAGGAAGGTTCAAAAGGCAGGGGATATATGTATAACTTTGGCTGATTTATGTTGAGGTTTGACAGAAAACAACAAAATTCTGTAAAGCAATTTCATTCAATTAAAAAATAATTTGAAAAAGAAAGAAAAAGACAAAAAAAAGCATTTAACCTTTCTTGGTTTTACTCCTATTTCTGGTAAATAATAGGGCTACCATAGATAATTATTTCTATACCCTCTAGCTATAACGTTTGATGGTTATTGAATGTGGAATTGGGAAGCATTATTTATATTCCAGAATTCCACACTAACACCTCATCAGTTTCACTCTGCTCCTTGTGTTTTGGTAAACTTTGGTTCATATATTTTAGTGAACACCATCACTTTTTGGTTATATCCTGGATCCAAATGAACAAAGAAATGTAAAAGGCAGTGGGGAAAGAATGGCTTTAGTGTTTTTGAGGCACTAAGGTGTCACATCCTCTAAATCTGGCTGTTTAATGGAAAATCCAGGTGGTAAAGACTGAAGAGGACAGATTTTGTGTGTTTTGTCTTTTTATTTCTCTGTCTCTGCCAGTTAGCCGGGGAAGACTGGGGATGAATAATTGCATCATCTTAAGAAAGCCTTTTTTGAAATTTTGGGAATTTGGTTTCTTTTCGTCAAACAAGAAGAAGTAGGATTTACAAATATTTCAGTGACTTGTTAGTGATAAAATTAAAGTAAGCACAAAAAGATTTTTTTATCACTTAAAATCAGGCCAAACCCTGAGTCAAATAATACAATTAATGAAAACAACCCCAAAAAAGATGTTTATAATTAAGTAACAGAATTTCTTAGTGTCAAACTTTCATTAAAGGTTGAAGAAGAAAAGAAGAAGCACAAAAGTAGTGAAGTGGAAATATCAGACAATGTATGTGATACTGCTGATGAGAGTGGATTGATTCAGCAGAGAAAGAGTGGAGGAAACAGCAGTCAGGAGTTTGCTGCTATGGAGAATGAAGGTTCTGATAGGTAAGCCTATTTAACAGCAGGTCATTTGTTATTTTTCTGTGAAATAAGTTTGGATGTGAGAGTTGGACTATAAAAAAAGCTGAGTGCTGAAGAATTGATGCTTTTGAACTGTGGTGTTGGAGAAGACTCTTGAGAGTCCCTTGGACTGCAAGGAGATGCAACAAGTCCATTCTAAAGGAGATCAGTCCTGGGTGTTCATTGGAAGGACTGATGTTGAAGCTGAAACTCCAATACTTAGGCTACCTGATGTGAAGAGCAGACTCATCGGAAAAGACCCTGATGCTGGGAAAGATTGAGGGCAGGAGGAGAAGGGGACGACAGAGGAGGAAATGGTTGGATGGCATCACTGACTCAATGGACATGAGTTTGGGTAAACTCCAGGAGTTGGTGAGGGACAGGGAGGCCTGGCATGGTGTGGTTCATGGGGTCGCAAAGAGTTGGATACGACTGAGTGACTAAACTGAACTGAACTGAACTGAGCTAATGGTTGTGATTATCACATTTTATATTTTGCTAGAGATAAAGTTATTTTTATTTTTTTGTCCTTTAGACATAATACTAAAGTTAATTTCTTAACATACAACCATATTACAGTATTAGAGTATTCTGAATTTGACTGCCTACTTGCCTTTACCAGTGTGTGGTATATTTATTTAAATATTTAAATATATTTTATGTCACTACTTAACATCTTTTCATTTCAGTTTGAGGACTTCTTTCAGCATTTCTTATGAGACAGGTCTAGTGGTGAGGAACTCCTTCAGCTCTTGTTTTTCTGGGAAAGTTTTTATTTCTCCTTCATTTCTGAAACATAACTTCTGGATAGAGTATTCTTGGTTGGCAGGTTTTTTTTCTCATATCACTTTGAGTATGTCCATGGTTAGAAGCCAAATTGTTGTTGGTGGCAGGGGAACTGATGAGGTACTGGTCTTTCAGCCATAATGCTGAAATCACCCCATCATGTGGGTGGCTTAAAAGTAAACTGCCTAACCGCCCCCGCCCCCACCACCAAATATTTCCTTGATTTTTTCTTTCATGGTATATGTGCCACATGTCATTTAAAAAGTTGCCCAAATTAAGAGTTACTTTTTTCTTTTAGTTTTTTTTTTTCTTTTTGGCTGCGCTGGTTCTTTGCAGCTGCAGTGCTTGGGCTTCTCAGTGTGGTGGCTTCTCTTGATGCTGAGCGTGGGCTCTAGGGTGCTGGCTTCAGGAGTTGTGCCGCACGGGTTTAGTTGCCCCGTGGCATGTGGGATCTTCCCGGACCAGGGATCAAACCAGTGCCCCCTCATTGGCAGGCAGACTCCTAAGTACTGGACCATCAGGGAAATCCCTAAATTAAGCATTATTGTATTTAAAAGCAAAACAGAAAATATCGTAAATCTAATCATGCCTCCCATGGGTAAGAGTCACTGTGTTCAGGCAGGGAACTCTAGGTTTCCAGTGTAGCCCTTGAGGTTCTTCCCAGTGTCTTTCCAAAGATGCACCTCTCTGCTGTCTTTCATGTGTTTTGTAATTTTCCTTCCAGGTTCCCAGGAAACAGCCTAGATGCCACGTGCCTGATCTTTGTGCTCCATATTCTAATCTCCAAGTAGAATGATTTTCTCCCTTTTTTCTTCTTTGTAACCTTCTCTCTTCACTTCTTCTGTAAAGCCTTCCTTATTTCACTGATAACTTTCATATATCAACCCTTACATATCACATCATATCATAATTGTATATCTGTCTTTGAGGCAAGAATTTGTGTTTTCTTGCATATGGTTGGTACTTAATAACTCTTTTGTGAATTAATCAATGATTTAAGATGGGTAAGAGTAGGAATTTTACAAGAATTGCTTTTTTATTCTTTATCAGTTGAATTATTAGAAAACATTGGCTTTTTTGTGGATTTTTTTAAAGTAGCGATCCTGACGTGCATAGGAAGGAAGTAAAGAAAAAGGACAATAGCAAATGGACACCAGAAGGATGTGTGACTGCACCAATATTTGAAAAGACCGATTCACTGACTGGTGGTCTGCTGCATGTTAATGATGACAGCATTTTAAGTGAAGTGGATCAGGATGATGACAGGTAATATCTACAAATTCTTTATTTCTAGAGG
Organism: Bos grunniens; assembly: GCF_055505025.1. Taxonomy (NCBI): domain Eukaryota; kingdom Metazoa; phylum Chordata; class Mammalia; order Artiodactyla; family Bovidae; genus Bos; species Bos grunniens. Next base: position 65,910,362 of record NC_141177.1, read on the forward strand.
AAGAAATAAGCACTGAATACTTCTGGAAATGGAGCAGCATAGTATAGTGTACAGGCCAAGACAAGAGATTCCTCAACTATAGTGGACAAACACTGCTGAAAGATTAAAGTGAGGACCAGTGCCTTTGGCCAGAAATTGTTTCAGTGAATAGTCTCCTTGAAAGCTGGACTGTAGTGAATACATGTAAACAGCCCTGTAGGGAATATTTGCTGGGACAGGCAATAGAGAACTAGATGGTAACTGAAGAGAAATGTGGAGTTCAAAGGAGTTTCTTGTTTTTTTTTTTTTGAGTTTCTTGTTTTATGTTAAGATGGGAGCTTTTAGAGTATGTATGCTGTTAGAAATGAGCCAGCAGAGGACGTGTTTATTGAGTTTAATCTTGTTTGCATTTCCAATATTAGAAAGCTTATTGATTGTATGACATTATCTTTAAAATATTACAGTAAACTAATTGTACGTAATACTTCTGTTATATATAGTTTTATGGTAAGGGCTTGTCTTTTGGTTCTGAAGTATAATATTCCTATGTAATTGCATGTGTGGATGATTAGTTCAGTTAATTCTATCCTACATAGATTTTAAAAAATTACATAATCATGAACTTACAAACACTTAGGCTATACTGAATAGGATTTGATCATTCCTTGATGATTCTAGTTGATAGTAACATCGTGAGTAGCTATGATTTTGTAAGGTACTCTGAAACATTACATCATATCAACATCATAGTTGTTTATAGATTCTAAGGAAAAGGGAAAAATTTTGTTTATATTCAACAGAAAAAAAACTACTAACAATCTTTCACAAATTATTAATTTTGGTTTATAAAGTTCTAAATTAGAAAAACTATGCTTCCCATAGTAAGAGTGTTATTAACACGTACTGTGTGCTCAATAAGTGTATATCAGATACATGAATGAACAGCAGAATGGTTGAATGAATGCCTACTGATAAATTTCTTTACAAAAGCAAGTGTTTAGTGAAAGTATATTTCCAGTATTGCCTACCTCTAAAGTCTTTTTATTTTTTGAGAAACATGTGTTAAGATTCAGAAATTATTATTTATAGTTACAACTGGACATGGAATAATAATATAGATTCATTTGCTATCATATTACTTAAGAAGACTTATTTAAATACTACTTTGTCAGCATATTTTCAAACCGCAGTGTTGAAGCCAGATTTCCTGAGTTTGAACTCTGGGTCTGTTGTGACCTGCTGTGTGGGCTTGGGCAACTTACTCAGCCTTTCTGTGCTCCGTTTCTTCCTATGTAGAGGACCTAATGTATTACCTACCTCCCAGAATGTCTGTGAGGATTAAAATGCCATTAAGACATATAAAGTGCTTATAATAATGCATAGCAGTTGCATAGGAAGTCCTCAGAAGGCTAATATCATGGTTATTAAAAATGGGTTTCTTTCTTATAAGGACTTAAGGAATACTTCCCAGGTAGGTTTTATTGCTGTAAAACATAGTTCTTATTGAAAATAACAACTGCAAGAAATCCTGGTATACTGGTTCCCTTCACATAATGCAAGTAATGTTATGTTTTTCCTTTTATGTTTTTCCTTTTCTTTGATCTAAATTAAATGCTTTATTAGTATTATAAATGTAGTTTGTTTTTCCTTTAATGTTACTCTTTTTTGTTGTTTTAATGCTTTTATAAAAAACTACTTACCAATGCAAATGCAAAGATTTTATATAAAAAACAAAGTTTAGGTATTTGTATTTTTAAGTATTTAATATTAGCCTGAAAAGAATCATTTGTTTTTTTAGGCCTGCAAAGAAAACATCTAATGAAAATAATAAGGTATAGTCAAAAAGTTAACTATAAAAAATATTTTCCTAGTAAAAAACACTTTGTAAAAGGAATAGTAGCAAAATATAAAATGTTCCTTTGTTGTAGAGACATTTACTTGGACAACTTAATTTAGAAACACTATTGATAAAGTTATCCTTTTGATAAAAAAAACTGTCCTTTAAAAAGTGTCTGTTTTTGCTTTAATGATGAGATATTTATCACCTTTGTACAATTAGTATGTTCTATAAATATTTTAAGGACATTATGAAATAGTATTATTTATGTGTAGGTCAAAGAACAAATTAATTCTGTGGATGACCTTGATGACTTAACTCAGTCATCTGAAACAGCTTCCGAGGATGGCGAGTTGCTTTACTATAAGAATTCCATGTTGCTAATTGAACAACTTGACACGGGGTGTAAAGGTAGGACTGCAGTGTAAATATAAATACAATGCCTGTTTGTGTAAGGTGTAGTAGTAATCTGTGTACACCTTGTCTAGTACTGCTCTGGAGCCAGGGATGTGTTACAGTGCTGTGCATCTCAGAAGTAGGTTCTGTATTGAAAGAACATGAACGTGAGTGGATACTCTGCGCCACAGGCCTATGATCATTCTCACTCACTGTACCTTCTGTTGACTCTTCTTTCCTGTGCCTTCACCCAAGGTCAGGTTAGCATCACTTTCCTCCTGGAATAACTGAAATAATCTCAGAACTTCTTTCCCTGCCATTCTACCTCCCGGAACCTCAGTCCACACAGCAACTACAATTATTATCTATTTTTAAAAATTCAGATCTCATCCTGTTACCCCTTTGCTTGAAGCCCAACTGTTGCTTCTCTTTGCTTCATGGTTAAAGGTCACAATTGTCTAGTTTCATCTTGTTTTATTTTTTACCCTTCTTTCCACATGAATTTTAGCATCAGTGTGTCAGTTTCCTAAAATGCCTGCTGGTCTTACGTTTTCATTTTCCTTCAGTTCAAAATACTTTGTTATTCTTCTTTTCATTACCTCTTTGATCCAAGGTTATTTAGATCCGTGTCATTTAGTTTCCAAATATTGAGAGTTTTCCAGAGATCCTTCTGTGCTCTTGCTTCTCATGATTTGTTAGGTGCATCCAGAGGGGCCCTGGGGCTAGGGCTGATTATTTCCTGCCTTGGAGGCAAGACCTTACTGACTATCCTGTTCATTTTACTGTAAGGAGAAATTTTTCGAGCCTGGCTCATGAGAATAGATAGAATTCCTGGGACTGAGTGAGCACCAGTTACAGGTTCCAATAGTCTTTTCAGATGGTTTCTCCCTGGTCTCAGGTGGTTTCTCCCAGATAGGCGCTGTTCATTCCTCTGCTGAATACCCGAGGGGCTCCTCCTCAGATCTCCAGGGTCCTTTTTCTCTCTGTCCCACTCTCTCCTCTCCCGGTTCTGATCTGTGATCTCTGCCCACTTTGGTTTCACCAGACTGTCAGCTTCATCACCTCCTGTCAGAGAGTCTGGATGACTCGGCTTCCATTCCTTCTCCCCGTGTAGGGGCCTGGAAATTCTCCCCAGGCAGTGAGCTGGGGCGTTCCTTAGGCTAACCTGGTGTGTTTCCGGGATCATTGTCCTTCACTCCCTGAAGTCCTTTGTCATAAAATCATTGTTTAATGTATTTTGTCGGCATTGTTTTTGCTCGCTTCACTCAGGAAGCTAAATCAGTAGTTGTTCACTCTGTCTTGGTTAAAAACATATGGCAGCTGGAGACTGTCCACAAGGTTGTTCCTCCTACTCTACTTACTACTTCCTGCTCATCCTTCATTTCTCAGTGTGACATCTCTTCCCCAGGGAAATCTTTCCTGGACCCAGTCTGTGTCAAGTTCTGTTATGTGATCATAGAACTCTCTTTTCTTAGAGTATCCTTCTGAGTTCATAATTATTTTATTTATCTTTCTCTTTTATTAGACTTCAAGCTAAACAAGAGCCAGGGGAGTCTGTTTCATCTGCAGAGCTTAGAATAATGTCTTCCACATTATAGACACTTAATATTTGTTCAGTGTGTGGATGCATGTACGTGAAAGATACAGTCCTTTATACTCAAAAATTACTCACATAAATTTTTTTTTGTTTTTATCTTTGTTTTCTTCATCATGTAGATTCTGTTAGCTTGTTGAAAATCCGGGATACGATTCTTTCGTATGAAAGATTAGTAGAACTTAAAAAAAGCCACTGTGAACTGCTTAAAGGAAAGATTAAAAAAATGGAAAGTAAGGTTCGTGGGCTACAGAAAGAGCTGTCAGAAACAAAAGAAGTGAAATCACAGTTAGAGCATCAGAAAGTGGAGTGGGAACGTGAGCTTGGTAGCTTGAGGTACTGTATATCTCGCTTTTAAAGAAATATTTGAACTATTGTTTCCTTTAATACTGCAGAGACGTAGACGTGTTATAAGGACTAACTTATCCTCTAGGATTTTACAGGGAGAAAGTGTCACTAGTATTGTGGAGTGTGAAATTCTTGGAAATAATATGGCAGGTTCTTAACAGTGAATGCTTCTGATAACTTAATGTATGTTTTTCCAAATCATCATTTTCATGACCATACAGAAGTCCACCATAATGGAAACCTTATTAATTATTTAGCAAATTGACTTTCGGTTGTTTTTCACTTTTCTGTATTATATTTAATACTACAAGAAATGTTTTTTCTATAAATTCATTTCTACCTTTCTAATTATATTGAATACATTTTCTTTAATAATGTCGTATTATTTGGTCAAAGTATGAGAACTTAAAAAAGGTCTTTGATCTATATTTCTAAACTATTCTTTAAGAAGTTTATATTACTTTACATTCCCACCACAGATGTATACAATAGTAATTTTTCTCAAGACAGAAAAAAAAATGTATGCAGTTTTATTCTTAACCCTCTGCATGAAAACTGTGAGAATTATTAAGTGTTTTTCATTATATTTTCCCCCATTTTACTATTTTAAACATTATGTAGAGGGAATGAAAGTTATTGTAGCAGTGACTAATCTCATGATTTTCTAAGAAGGACTGTATAAATTTTGCAGATTCACCTTAAAGCAAGAAGAAGAGCAGAGAAGAAATGCTGATATGTTGTATGAAAAAATTAGGGAGCAGTTAAGAAGAAAAGAAGACCAATATAGTAAAGAAGTTGAAATGAAACAGCAACTTGAACTCACTCTCAGAGCACTAGAAATGGAACTGAAGACTGTGAGAAATGATCTGAATCAGGTAGAGCAATCTTTGGTGAAATTTTCAAATTTCTGACACTCTTTCGTCAATATTATTTATAGTATCCCTTTAATTTAATATGTATTTTTAGGTTTAGAACAAAATTGTTATCTTAAGTATGAACTGTGACATTTAGAGCTTAAATTATTAATTTCTTGCCATTCTTGGCTTCTAATAGATGCTCTGTGTATGTTTTCTCAGTGGAGGAATGGACATAAATCAAGCTTAATCATTAACATAATGATTGGCATTTTTGATACCTTAGGCAAAGTAGTATTCTTAATTCCAATCCATGTATTAACTTTGGCTTTTTTATGTTAAAATACAGGCTAACTTGCATTGACACTGTGAAGAAACTAGTGAAGTGCTTTGTAAAGAAATTTTCCTTCACAATACTATGTCTGCTTATGTTTTTGCTCTGTGACAAATTTAGCAGGCATTTAAATTAAGATCTGAGTTATTCACGTGGAAATAAAGATCCTTGTGCTTAAAAAGGCTACTTCCTTTAAACAGTTTTTTTCATTTTAAATTCTTCTCCTAAGCTTTTAACTTTTTTTTTTTTTTTTTAATGGTATGGGCCCAAAACTTCATATAATGTCTCTCCAGGTTATAGAAGAGCGAAATGACACTCAGAAGCAGCTTTCTCGAGAACGGAATGCCAGAATCTTACAGGATGGAATTCTGGCCAATCACCTTGCCAAACAAAAGGAGATAGAAATGACTAATAAGGAAATGAACTCTGAGGTATTTTCTGTAGTCATTTTCAAATATGTGTATATGTCTCTGTGTATGTATATATTTTAAAAACCAACACTATACATCATAGAAAGTGTAGAGGATTTTGAAAGCCTATATATCTATGCTTTGAGGAGGGAAACATTTTCCATCTGTTGGATAAAGTAATATTTGTAATTCAAATCCGTTTGTCTGCTGCAGATAGGTAGTGTCACACGATGGCCTCATCCAAGGAGAGGCCTTTAATATTTTCCATAGGAATTGATCTCAAAGTTTTTGCAACTATCCTGGAAAAGCCGGCACCCTGATTGTGGTTTAGACAAGGAAGACTGTGTGTGCTCCCCCATCGACTGCGCTACCCGACCAAGTCCCTCTGCTTTGGAGTGAACGTGTCGGTCACTCCATGCCCGTCATACCTTCAGTGTCTAAATCAGAGTCCGTTCTTGGCTCCACTGTCATTTCTTTAACCAATACCCTGTCAACGACCTTTTCACATCATTTACAGGTTTTCAATTTCTAAAAACTGTGCCATCAGTTGTTAAAACACTTTTGAACACCTTGAAAATTTGTTTCTTTAGAACAAACTTATAAAAGTCCCCCCTCCCCCTCTAAAGAAAACAAACCTTTGCTATTGACAATAGATATTCTGGTTGTTGGTAGTGATGTCATTTCCTTGAAAGATCACTAGGTTAGTTTATCACTTCCCTGGTAAGGAGGAAACTATAGGCAGTTCAGAGACCACATTTTGGATGTCATTCCTCTGCTTGTGAGAAAATGAGCACTCTGCTCTGTGAGTGCCCTGTTTCAGTACAGGGAACTTTTGAAAACAGTGATAGATATGCCATAATATATATTAGTGGTGATTACTGTGTTTTTCGTTGTATTTCCCCCATCTGACTATTTTAAACATTATGAAGAGATAATGAAAGTTATTGCTGTAGCAAATAACTCATGATAATCTAAGAAGAGCTCTCTACATTTTACCTTATTTATCATTAGTGTGTGTACCATGAGTGAAATAAGAGGCTTACTGTGTGTTTGTACTAGAGAAATAACTGGTTTGATGTAAGAGGACTTCTAGAGTCAGAAGACCTGGCAAAAAGCCTGCAGCTTATTTATATTTTTAACTTCTTCCTTTCCAGAATTATAGCTAATGAGTTAATTGATGTTTGTAGAAGTGCTTTGGAGAAGGCAATGGCACCCACTCCAGTACTTTTGCCTGGAAAATCCCATGGACGGAGGAGCCTGGTAGGCTGTAGTCCATGGGGTCGCTAGAGTTGGACACGACTGAGCGACTTCACTTTCCCTTTTCTCTTTAATGCATTGGAGAAGAAAATGGCAACCCACTCCAGTGTTCTTGCCTGGAAAATCCCAGGGACGGGGGAGCCTGGTGGGCTGCCGTCTATGGGGTTGCACAGTCGGACACGACTGAAGCGACTTAGCAGCAGCAGCAGTGTGTATGTGTTAATCCCAACATCCTAATTTCTTCCTTCCCATACCTCCCTTTCGCCGATGGTGACTACTGTAAGTTTGTTTTCTATGTCTGTGAAGCACTTTGTGTTTTGTAAGTAAGTTCATTTTTAGATTCCACCTGTAAGCAGTATGATATAATACTTGTCTTTGTCTGACTTACTTCACTGAGTGTGATAATGTCTAGATCCAACCTCCCTGTTGCTACAAATAGCATTTCATTATTTTTTATGGTGTAGTAGTATTCCATTGTATAAATATACCACAGCAGATGCAATTTTTAAGTGTAGTCAGATCTATACATCTTTTGTTTAAGCCTTCCCAGGTTCGTTGTAATTCAAAGAAAAGCCTTTCCAGTTCTGAGCTTCTTGAAAAGTCTCTTGGGGTTTCTTTTTTTACTTTCACGGATTCATTGTCTTCAATTAAATTTTTGAACTTTGGGGTATTTCTGCTTGTATAAAGTCTGAGATTTGAATCGAACCTTATTTTTTCCATTTGGAGACGCACTTGGTGCAGTCTTTTCATTGTATAAACATACAGGTTAGTCTTTGATTTCAGAGGAAATCATGGAATGTCACTTTATTGAGTACTAGCTAAAAGTCTTCTTTGTTTCACTTAGGTTTCTGATAGTTGTGAAGAAGCAAAAGATCTGTTGCACAAAAACCACATGCTGCAGGAGGAAATTGCCATGCTAAGACTGGAGATGGATGCAGTGAAAATTCAGAACCAGGAAAAGGAAAAGAAATATTTTGAGGACATTGAAATTGTAAAAGGGAAGAATGATGATCTTCAAAAGGCAATAAAAGTGAATGAGGAAACGTTAACAAAGACTGTATCCCACTATACAGGCCAGCTTAATGCTCTGACAGCTGAGAATGCAATGCTAAACTCTAAGCTGGAGAACGAAAAAGAAAGCAAACAAAGACTGGAGACGGAAGTGGAATCCTACCGTTCTAGACTGGCTGCTGCCTCACACGATCATGATCAATGTCAGACATCAAAAAGAGACCTGGAACTTGCCTTCCAGAGAGCAAGAGACGAGTGGTTACACTTGCAGGACAAAATGAAGTCCGATGTGGCTAATCTAAAAGATAATAACGAGATGCTTTCCCAGCAACTTTCTAGAGCGGAAAGTAAGTTCAATAACCTAGAAATTAAGCTGCATCACACTAGAGATTCTCTCAGAGAAAAGATTTTGATGTTAGAACGTGTCCAGAGAGACCTAAGCCAAACCGAGTGTCAAAAGCAGGAAATTGAACACATGTATCAGAACGAACAAGGCAAAGTGAATAAATATATTGGAAAGCAGGAATCCTTAGAGGAGAGATTATCTCAACTCCAGAGTGAAAACATGTTGCTCCGACAGCAACTGGACGATGCACAAAACAAAGCCGACAGTAAAGAGAAGACGGTCATCAGCATCCAAGACCAGTTTCAGCAGATCGTGAGAAAACTTCATGCCGAAAGTGAGAAACAAGGTCTGATGCTGGAGGAACGAAACAAGGAGTTAGTCAAGGAATGTAATCATTTAAAAGAGAGAATGTATCAGTATGAAAATGAGAAAGCAGAAAGAGAAGTGAGTATCCAGAAGAAGAAATTCTCCGACTTCCTGAAAGAAAGTTCAAAGTGATTCTTGATTCTGGCTAAATGTTGAATCTAGTTGAATATAAAAAATACATAGGCTGTGAATCTATGGTCTCTAAACCAGCCTAAAAGCATACCTTATATCCAGCAAATGAAAATTAGACCCAAGAGATGTTTTACTTTGAGTAGAGACATCATATTGCTTTGAAATGTTAAGAGATTCAGTTCTAAATTATTAATATAGATAGTGTTAGTAATTTACTCTTTTACTATTAGGATAATAATTTTAATCTTTATGTTACCACATTTCAGTATCATGATGAAGCAGATAAATGAAATGCTCAAACCTAAAATGAATATTTCAAAATTAAGTTTCAATTACATGGATTACCTTGACAGTCAATTCCAGGTTTCCCAGATGCTATATTTTATATATTGTACTTTGGCTTCAGTAGCTTGTCATACCATTTTGTCATATTTGTTGGTATAATTTTAATTTTATTTATATAAATTTGAATTAATTTGGGAGAATTTCAGCCTTGAATCATTTTTTCTTATGGCCTCTCAACTCTTTAAAGGCGTCTATTTGTCATTGAATCATAATTTGGGACTCAAGTGGTGAGCTTTAGCCAAACTATTCCTGATTTAATCTTCCCACTGCTATTTATGTTATTTACTTAGAGCATTTTTACAAACAATTTGCTCGTAATTCTCATTTTAAGGATCAATTAGTATCATGTGAATACAAATTTGTCCACTAAAAATGAAGGGTGGCAGGATTCATGAGCAGCAGGAATGGAGTGAATCAGGGAGAGGGTTGTAGGGGCTGCGGTCTGGAGGCAGGTGGAGGCTAGGATATTGAGGCTCCTTGAAGGCCATGGGAGCAACCTTACTTTTTAAATTTCATTTTTCTTTTATATTGGAATATGGTTGATTTACAATTTTGTGTTAGTTTCAGATGTACAGGAAATTGATTCAGTTATACACATATCCATTCTTTTTCTGTTCCTTTTCCCAGGTAGGTGACTATAGAATATTGAGTAGAGTTCCCTGTGCTCTCCAGTAGGTCCTTACGGTTAGCCAAGGGCAAAGTGGGGAGGGGGGATAAATTAGGAGTTTGGGATTAACATAGACACCCTACTAGATACAAAAGAGATAAGCAACAAGGGAATGGCCCCATTTTTCTGCTGAGGTAGGAATCTATTGGAAAGATCTGAGCACTGGTTGGAATATGTGAAGATCTCCAAGATCTCAAAGCTTCTAATAAAAAAGGAAAGGAAAATATTTCCACACTGTGGAATTTTCCATCACTTTTCCCACCTACACACTTGTTTCTTTCTGGACATGAGGTGGTGAAGCTCTGCAGATTTATTGGGAGGGGCAGGGCGTGGTCAGTGGGGCCACGTCCTTTGTCTCAGTAACTTAATATCAGGAAGGCTGGAGGGTGGCCCCTTCTGTGTCTGTAACCAAACTCAGTGAGGAGGAAAAAGAAGGTGAGTTGCTGTCTGTGGTGATAATTTTCAAAGTCCATATGTTGGAGTTATCTATTATTAACATAATGTAATTGTAAAGTGATTTGATAAACTCAGTGACAGAGCATCTTATTAGGCAGGTGTGAGACAACTTCAACAAGAACTGGCTGATACCCTGAAAAAGCAGTCTATGTCAGAGGCGTCACTGGAGGTCTTGTCACGTTATCGTGCCAACTTAGAAGTTGAGGCACAGGATTTAAAGAAGAAGTTAGGTCAACTCACAAATCAGGTATGTATGAAATTGAATGTGTTGACTGTGTTTTAGGACACTCACTTTCATGGACAGCTTTCTATTTTCATTGCAAGTGATTTACTATAATTTTATTATCTTTTTAATAAAACTTGACTATCATTCTGCCATTTGCATTATATATTTTTTCTTATATTATTTACCCTTAGGAAAGTTAAGAATTGTGCAGCATTCTGCACAGAAGTTGAGAGACTGTTTCTTTGAAACAATACTTTTTTTGTGTGATAACTGTATTGCCATGATAAGGCAAGCCAGATAAAATCAGAGGATGTTTAATGGAATGTTTCAGGAAATTATCATTTCTCATCTTCACTTATGTCAATGACTGTAGAGTTATATATATATTTATTTCATGGATTTCAGAATAACTTGTGCAGAAAGGGTATTATACAAACTAGCTGAAGTTAGGCATTGCCTTCTTTTCATTTTAGATATATTATAAAAGCCTGGAGGTACTCAGATGGTGTATAGTACGTACATCCAAATAGAGAATGAAGATTATTTAGATCCTGCCATTGGATTTTTTTAAAAAGCTATTGAAATATAATTCATGTATCATATAATTCACCCACTGAAAATGTGTAGTTCACTATCTCTTAGTGTAGAAAGGTGTCACCTGTGACCAATTTTAGAGCCTTTCCATCACCCCGAAAAGGAAACCCTGCATCCCTTAGCCACCACTCATGGCCCCCCATCTCCCTCAGCCCTAGGCAAACACCAGTGTAGTATCTGTCTCGGTATTTCATTAAATGGAATCACACAGTGTGTGCTCCTTTGTGATGAGCTTTTCTCATTTGATGTCATGTTTTTGAGTTTCATCCATGTTATAGCACGTTATCAGTTCTTCTATTTCTGTTGTCTAACAGTAAACAGTATGTGGCTAAGCCATTTGTCCATTCACCAGTTGATGAAGCTTTGGGTTGTTTCCACTTTGAGGCTATTAATAATGCTGCTGTGAAACACTGATTTACAAGTTTCTGTGTGGACATGCTTTTGTTTTCCTGTGGTTGGATTTTATCCTCAGAGTTAACTGGCTGATTTCACCTTTTCTTGGCCTTTGCTCAGACTGTCCTTTCGGTGTTCACAGTTTTGTTTTCTCTTGGGTAGTCCTCCATTTATTCAGACCTGGTTCCCAGTCTCTTCTCACCCATGGAGCTTTCCTGACTGTCCAGTTCTCATTGAGCCTGTTCTCTTCAGCCTTTCTCATCTAGTCTGTGAAGAATATTTTAGCCCTTAATTTTACACTGTTGTCCTTTTTTTCATGAGGGAGAATCTTGTCTAAGTATACATTGGTTTAACAGGGAATATTTATTGATATGCACAATACTTGTCTTCATAAATGGAAAATATTTCAGCTTAACAGTTGTTGCTGCTAAGTCGCTTCAGTCGTGTCCGACTCTGTGCGACCCTGTAGACGGCAGCCCACCAGGCTCCCCCGTCCCTGGGATTCTCCAGGCAAGAACACTGGAGTGGGGTACCATTTCCTTCTCCAATGCATGAAAATGAAAAGTGAAAGTGAAGTCGCTCAGTCATGTCCGACTCTTCACGACCCCATGGACTGCAGCCTACCAGGCTCCTCCGTCCATGGGAGTTTCCAGGCCAGTTAGGACACAACTAAGTACTTTTTACCATACCAATAATTTCCTCTTGGAGATAGTGGTATAGTAAAACTTTTATTAAGAAACTAAATTCTATTAGTCTAATAGAATAGAATTGTTCTGTTAAATGCTCATTTTTTTCCCTGACTCTGGAAGAAAAATGTAAATTTTCCTTCCTTAATTATGCAGCCAGAAATGGGATTTACAGATTTCTAGCCTTTCACCAACTGTGAGGTTCTGGAGTTGGCTTCTCTGATATCCATAGCTTGTAACCTTAATTTTCTCATCCGAGTACTTGCTAGACATTAACAGTTGCTAGACATTACAGTTGGGAATGAATTGATTCAGAACTTTGATTTAGCAGTAGGGTAATATTCCCATGGCAGTGACTTCACCCTTCCTCTGATGGTCATGTAAGGTCTGTACCACTCCATCCAGGAGGTGCTATTTGCATATTAACCCATGGTCATTGTCCACTGAGTAGTATAGAGAGGAAGTAAGTTACAAATTATTGTAAGTGGAGAACACTGCTAGTTGGTTAGTGGAGTCAGTGACCATTTTTGAAGTACTGGATGCATATGTTCTGGGCCTCATGCTCCCCCTTACTGCCACTTGGAATGGTATGGAGAGTGATTTCAGTGTGACTTGTGTTGAAGACGACTTCTGTTGGCATGACATCTGCCTGATATATCAAATTGTTTTGCAGATAAAATACAGCGACAGTATTTTGCAGATAAAATACTGTAATAATGCCAATTACAAACAGTTCTTATTCTATGCCACTTCCTCTTCTAAATAGTTTTTGTATGTGGTTAGTCATGTCCGATTCTTTGTGACCTCATGAACAGTAGCACCCCAGGCTCCTCTGTCCATGGGATCTTCCAGGCAAGAATACTGGAGCAGGTTTCCTTCTGGCAATACTGGAGCCATTTCCTTCTCTAAAGTACGTTATGTAAACTCCACAATATAATCTTCCAAACATCCCACTGAGGTTGATGCTACCATTATCTCCATTTTATGGATGGAGAAACTGAGATGCAGAAAGGTTGGTTAAGTGATTTGCTCCAGGACACGCAGCTCAGAACTGATGGAACTGTGACACAGGTCCACACATTCTGGCTCCTGTGTAGCTACTGCCTCTCACTAGTTCCTGAAGCATCCGGTTGTCACCAGCAGCAGTGTTAGCTCTCTTAACAACCGGAAGATCTGTGGTCATTTACATATGTGGATATTTAAAGTGATGGCCGATGTGGAGCCTGGATAAAAAAAAAAAAATTTGTTTACCATAAGGTAGTTTTCTGTCTTTCCCCATTTGAGTAGTTTATAAATTTGTGTGTTTGAGAAAATCTGATTTAAAGCATGGATGATGTTTGAGTGCTAGAGGAGAGGTCAGTAACCTGCAGAGGGCAGTCAGGAAATATTTTCACTTTTTGGACTGTAAGGTGTCTGTTGTAACAACTCATCTCTGCTGTATGGCAGGAAAGCAGCTGTTAACAATATGCAGACAAAAGAGACAAAAACCAATGATGGCGGATTTACTAGGTTATTAGTAGTTAAAACAGTTTTTTTTTTTTTTTTAGTTGCAAGAAGCACAGGATCAACTTACAGAGGCTGTGAGATGTGCTGAGAAAACACAGGATCGCGTCCAAAAGTACGATTTAAAGCAGCGTAGAAAATAAGTATAAAGCAGATAAACAGTATAATATGAGAATAGATCAGTAGTGATAATAAACACATTATAGTGAAGCTGTGTAACATTTCAGCTTTGAGCTGTTTTGAGATGCATAATTTCCCCCCATTATTTCCATATTTTGCACATTATCCACAAGTGAAAAGTGAAAGTTTAATCGCTCAGTCATGTCTGACTCTTCACAACCCCGTGGACTGTAGCCTTCCAGGCTCCTTTGTCCATGGAATTCTCCAGGCAAGAAACCTGGAGTGGGTTGCCATTCCCTTCTCCAGGGGATCTTCCTGACTCAGGGATCGAACCTGGGTCTCCTGCGTTGTCAGCAGATTCTTTACCATCTGAGCCACCAGGGAAGGCGATTAGTCACAAATAGAAAAACAGTACAGTGGCCAAATCATCTACTTTTCAAAATTCTAAGAACCTATGTAATTGAACCTGCAGATGTTTGTTCAAAAACAGTGTGATATTTTAAAAATCTATGTGTGAAGGAATGCCGTGACAGTCCAAGGGTTAAAACTATGCCTTCCAAGGCAGAGGGTGTGGGTTTGATTCCTGGTTGGGGAGCTAGGACCCCACGTGCCTCACAGCCAAAAAACCAAAACATAAAACAGAAGCAATATTGCAATCAATTCAGTAAAGACTTTAAAAATGGTCTACGTCAAAAAAAAAAATCTTAAAAAAAAAAAAACCTATGTGTGAGAATAATTATTTTAAAATCTGCATTTTAGGCTTGAAATTGAAAATGCCGAGTTACAAACTACAGTCAAAAAGCAAGCGGGCAAAATTGAACAGCTTCAGAAAAACCTGTTAAGTTCAAGATCGGTAAGTCAACCTCTTGATTTCTGTCATACTGAGAAAGGATTTTAATTTTTTTACCAGTAATTTATAAGAATATTTTGGACAATGTGAAAAGTCTCATTGATTAGCTTATTATATTTTTATTGATACTGCTTGCTACTAGTACTGTGATTCCTCTATAGAAGAAGTCGACTGAATTCATAAAATTAATGATTTTTATAGTAAGATTTTAATTTAAAAAATTGTGACAGTCCAAAAGCAATATTTTATATAAACCACATTTTGTTTGTTCATTCATCTGTCAATGAAATTCCACCTTCTGACTATTGTTAATAATGCTGCTTTGAACACTGGTACACAAACATCTATTTGAGTCCAGAAATTTGAGTAATTATTTGATTGAGAATTTTGAGTTTCTTTTGTAATCCAGATCTTTCTGTGAGATTTTTGATAATGAATCATTTTAAATATTGTAGTTTGTTCTCTTCATTAAGAATGAATACTATGTCTGTATAGAACCATTTTTTTGAACGAGTGTATTTTTCATTTGTTGGATTTTTTTTTAAGAGATGGGGGTTGCATGGGAATTTTTCAAAGATTATTTTAGTAAGGTGTGACTTAACAAAACCTGGAATATCTTGCACCATTGATGAAAATTATTTTAGAGCTTCTCTAGAAAGTAAAATGTAAATATAGGCAGTCTTTAAAAAACTTTCATTAACATTTAGTATTTTGTGTGTAAAAGTCTCTATTTTTAACAAATAAATGTTGGCAATTTAAATTCCAGAAAAATGATGAAATGAAAAATCATTTTAAGTTGTTTTAAGAAAAGTCATCAATTTTGAAATCTGTTATTGGCATCAATCAGGTTTAAAAACTGTGTTTACTATAGATTCATATTAACTTGTGAACTCATAAGAAATAATATTTTTAAAGAGTAAGTCTCTCTAGTTGTTTAAAAATAATTTTCTTAAATTGTTTTTTTCTAAGTCTGAGGATGAAAAGGAACAATTAAAGAAATACATTGAATTAAAACAATCTCTGGAAAATAGCTTGGACCAAGAAAAGAAGAAAAACAGTGAGTTAGAAAAAGAGATTACTGGGTAAGATTTTAATATTTCTGATAATCTCAACTATTAATTAAAATATAATTTTATTTTATTTAAAACCTTAGACACAAATTCATTTTTTATGTGTATTTTCATTATTAAACACATTATCCTATTTCAAAGTTTACTGTGGAAAGTCAGCACAATCTGAAATGTTTTTGAATGCAGCAGTGTTATACTTATCTGTAATAATTTCTAAAACAGTAACAACCGTGCCTCTGCATATAATAATGTCACTCTGTTCCTCATCATCTATGCTGAATTTTTACTTCTGCAAAGTATCTTTGTTCTTTTTGGTAATCCTACCTTCTTTTAATTGTGTTCCTTCCCTTCATCATTCAAGTAATTTATTATCTAAAAACTTACCTGTGTTATTGTTGAACAACATTAAAAAGTATCTTGATTTGGCTTATATTTTCTTTTTGCCCCAAAATTTTAGTTATAAAATGTACATACAAAAATCTATGTGTAACTTAAAGAATAATAAAATTAGTGACCATGTTTTGATCAGTAAGATAAAAAACTGTTTCTGTTTTTTTGCTGAGTATGGTTAACCCTCATCATCTACAGATTCAGCCAACCCAAGATCAAAAGAATTCAGGGAAAAAAATTTGAGAAAGTTCCAAAAAGCAAAACTTGGATTGGTCTCAAGCTGGCAACTATTTCCATAGTGTTTACACTGTATTTATAGCTATTTACAAAGCGTTTACATTGTATTAGATAATGTAAGTGATCTAGGGATGACTGAAAGTATAGGGAAGATGTGCTTAGGGAGACTTGAGCATCCATGGATTTTGTATCCACGGAATGTTGGGGGATTTTTGAACCAGTCCTCTGTGGATGCCAAGGGATGATTATACAAAGGCTTCCTCTCTGATTCTCATTAATATTTTTCTCTTTTAATTTTCTCTACATTGCTTTGCATTTTGTTAACAATGTGCTGGGCAAGATTTCTACATCTCTTAAAACAGTCTTGAAGAGACTGGTACACTCTCTCTCTCTTCTGATTTCCTTTCTTCTAAAACTCTCAGCCTGGGTTATTTCCCACTTAACTTAGGCTCCAAAGATTTTTCTTCTTTTTTTTTTCAATTTTGAGTGAGAATCTTGTTGGTTTTTTGTATCTACTTTCTTTTTGTAGAGGCTATAGTCAGTAGGAACAAATGTGTCTTGTGTCTTTTCAAAAATCATTCATATATCTCTTCATCTTTAGCTTGAATACTGATCTCTGGTTTATAACTAATATTTAATAATAAATTAATATTTCACACTAGCATGCTAAAAATTGACATTAACTTATTTATAAGAACTCATATATTACATATATCACTCATAGTATATTTAAATGTGATAAGATTTTTCTTCATAATATTTATCTAAGATTAGAATTTAGTTATTATGCTTTCAAGGAATATTTGAACAATGAGAAAGAATTATAATTTATAGATTTGTTTTGTCTGATAGAACATACATCTGTTTAATTACTAAATATCTGCTCTTAAAGAACTTACTCATTCTATACATTTCTACAGATTTAAGAAACTCTTAAAAATGACAAGAAGGAAGTTAAATGAATATGAAAATGGAGAGCTTAGTTTCCATGGAGATTTAAAAACCAGTCAAACTGAAATGGATATTCAAATTAATAAGCTAAAACATAAGGTAATTTTTAATCAGCTTTAGAACCCCAAAATCACTTAATTTGAGGAAATATAAATCATTCCATGCTTTGACCAGTGAAACACAGATTTGTTTATTAATTTTTTAGGTTGGACACCAGTAAAAAAGACAGCTTTTTCCCTATATCATTTTTAGATAAAAAGGGCACACTCTTGACTCTCTCTGTCTTGAACCCTGGCTGGTGATCTGAAGCTGAGCAGCACAGCATTAGTGACCCCAAAGCATCCGTTGTTTTTGGTGACAGATTTGTTGAAATCTAATGAACATACCATGCAGTTCATTCATTTGAACTGTACAGTTCAGTAACTTTATTGCGTTTAAAGAGTTATACAGGCATTACCACGTTAGAACATTTTCATCACCCTCCAAAGAAATCACCCTGTGCCAGATTTCCCTTCCTGATCTTCCCAGCCTGAGGGAACCATGACTCCACTCCCTGACTGTGTAGATGTCCCTTTTCTGGACATTCCGTGTCAGTGGAATCACACAATATGGGATCCTTTGTGACTACCTTCTTTCATTTAGCATAATATTTTCAAGGTACATCTAACATGTATCAGTATTTTCTTGCTTTTTATTGCTCAATAATATTCTATTGTATGGATGTACCACATTTTATTTATCCATTCATCATCTGATGGACCTTTGGGGTTGTTTCTACTTTTTAGCTAATGTCAGTAATGTTGCTGTGAACATTTATGTCTAAGTTTTGGTGTGAACATATTTTTTCATTTCTTTTGGGAATACAGTTATGAATAGAATTGCTGTATTACACAGCAACTCTGTTTAACCTTTTGAGGACCTGCCATACTGTTTTCCAGCATGGCTGCATCATTTTATATTTTTATCCAAAGTATGTGAAACGTTCCCATTTCTATACATTCCTGTCAACACTAGTGATTACCCGTCTCTGTGAGTATAGCCATCCTAGCAAGTATGAAGTGGCATCTCGTGGTGTTTTATTTCTCTCTCTGAGGAGAAGACAATGAAGATTGAGTTCTAGATTAGTAACTACTCAGAGCTACCCATCTCTTTTAGAATTTCAGTAAATTGAGATGAGGTCAAAAGTCTGATTTTGGTAATTAAACTATTTCTAGTTATTTCTTATAGTTCAAATCATATGTCTCATTGCTTACTAGACTTCATTGCTTTCAAACTTGAGCAGAAATTCTAAGGAGTCACACCTGCCTATTTGTAAGAAATTGTAATTGAAGGGAACCCTGAAAAAACTTCTTCCTGAATAGTTCTTAAGCCTTTCTTCTAGTTATATGCTTCTTCTCATCAACATTGTCATTAAAAATCTCACCCTTTATTATATTCCAGTTTATAGGAGACCAGTTTCTACCTGCATTTAAGTTATGTTTCTTTCTCTTTTTCAAAAATCCATTTTTCTGTTTTTTCCTAATCAGCTTTAAGTTTAGTGGCTTCAATAAAAAACATTAGTTTTGTTCAAAATCTACTTAGGAAAAGGTGGCCAGGACGGCTGGCTTCTGGTCCCCTCGGCTTCAGGTGGGGCAGCCCGAGGGCTGGGGGCTGGAATCGGGTGAAGGTGTGTTCATTCCCATGTCTGATAGTTGGTATCTGTGGTTGGCTGGACTTTGGTGAAGGCAGACAAGTGAAACACGTACCCTGAACACCTGGGCTCTCTGCAGCCTGGGCTTACTCGCAACATGGAGCCTGGTTCCCAGGTTGAGAGCCAGGCAGAGGCTCTGCTGCCTTGTCTAACCTCGCTTTGCAGTTCACACAGCATCACTTTCATCATCTTCTGTTCAATAGGAGCAAGTCACTTATACTTGGCCTATATTTTACCTTTTTTACAGAATAAATTTCTAAAAACTAATGGGTACATTTAAAAACTAGCACAGTTAATCACTGGCCACAATTTTTTATATTACTTCCAATGAAAAATACTTTTCCCCACCCATTCCCTCACAAATCTCAGTTGTTAACAGTGTCAGGCCCAGGCTCAAGTAGAGGTCTTACCATCTTCATCAGGTACAGATGGCACATGGGGATGAGGTTTCTGGATGTGATTTCTAGAGTGTGACCCTGTGAGCACAACCCTCTCAGTACTAAGACTTGAGAACTAAAGGGACAAGTTATCTTCCACCCACACTCCCACCATTCTGCTGAATGACGAGACTCTCCTGTTCAGAAATGGGAAACGGGAGGCACTGTAGTCCATAGCAGCTCTGAGGTCCAGTTTGGTGCTGCCAGCTCTGTGATGAGGACTTGGTCCTGCCCATGGGAGTGCTTCTCTTTTGCTCTACCCTCTGAGCTCTGTGTGCTGTCCTTTTCATAAGAAATGACCTCTGTCTGTTGCTGAGTCATGTTTCTTAAGCCAGCTTCCTCTTTATTGAACTTCTAAGAAAATCCCAAAGGCCTATTCTCATTTGTATGTCTTGGTCTCTGTTAGGCCGAGCACTGCTTTTTTTTGCTACCAAGGTTCTCTTTAAAGCTTTCAATGTCCTGTGAATTGGATTGGGGTTCACGTCATTGGAGAGGCTACCCTCACAAATCTTTTTTGAGAGAAGCTTTGCACCTTGGGCTTCTTGTGAAGCTTTGTAGGATGATGCCTTTAAAATTCTTATGCCCTTAAAATCTTTAAAGGAATTTGAGGCGCCACCTTAAGTCTTTCCAGGGTCTTAATGAAGGGTTTTACAGTCTACAGGCTTTGCCTTTAGACCATGTTTTCCTGGCAGCACCCTAGATTTGATCTTAGCCCAGAAGCTGTTTCTCTCTTTTAGCATCATGTGACCACTGGACATGTGGAGATGCTATAAAGGAGATAAAAGATACTGAACCCAAATATAATTGAGCCTGGTTCCTTTATATTTAATAGTCCCCCCCCTTTTTTTTGATAGCTTATCCCTCTCATTGATGTTACTTTCAGCTGGTTCCTAGCAAGAGTCTCCTTTCCCCTGTGTTTCAGTGTTGTTTTCTTCTCTTGCCTAGAAGCTGTCACCAGCAGCCTCTTTAAGGGCCATCAGGATTCAGTTTACAATGTCATGAAGCCCTTTGGGTTTTCATTTCTTTCTCTGCATCCATTCAGATCTCACCTACCTCCAGGTTGAAGGGCATTCTCACATCTTTTAGTTCTTTTTTAATGGCATTTTTGATATCAGTATCTGTGCCAGGTATTTATTGCCAGCAAATTGTATAATAAAGCACATCAAAGCCTAGTGGCTCAAAACAGCATTTACTTTGTTCACAAATTTGTGTTGGGGCAAGGCTCAATGAGTGAGGCCAGCACGTTTCTTTTCCAGTCAGCATCAGCTGGGATGTCGTGAAGGTGGAGACCAGAGTCATCTGAAGATTAGTTCATGCACAGGTCTGGCAGTTGGAGCTGGCTTTTGGATGGGGCATTAGTTGGGGGCGGTCAGTGGGGACACTGACAAGGTGCTCAGTATGTGGTCTGGGCTTCTTCGCAGTGTAGTGACTAATGCTAAGGGTGGGCTTTCCCATAGAGCAAAGGTCAGTTTCCCCAGACTCTGTCCAAAATCAGTTACTGAGGCCAGCACATATTTAAGGGGAGGGAATTTCAGAGAAAAGTGTCAAAGAATTTGTAGACAGTTTCAATGCCACCACCTCCACTCACTTCGACTTACTAAGTAATCATTCTGTCTAAAGGAAAGTTCTTTTGAACTCGGTGTCACTGAAATTCCCGCAGATTTTTTGTTGTTTTGTTTGGTATGTTCTGTTCTGTGAAAAGTAACAAATGGTTACAAAAATGAGGCATTTTTTTTGTTGTTCAGAAAAATGTATGGATCATCTCACTAAGCGATTAGGAGATGGTATTTCTTTAACCTTTTGAATTATTTTTCTTTGGAATGCAGTTCAAATTAGCAAAAACTATTCATAGTTCAGAAAAAGACTTATGGGATTATAACCCATATTTACAAGATTTATTAATTAAAGTCTTATTTTCACAATCTTCTTTTGGGAAGCATTTATTAACTCAGCCCTAGATAGCTCAATACAGTATCCCTCAAACTTCTGTAAAACATGGGGCATTAAGATGGGGGGAAGGAGTAAGAGACATTCTACTAAGAGGTGACTTGTAGTCATTTTATGGAGACAAAATAGAAAAGAGTGTAAAATCAAGTGCACATGTTGTGTGACAAAGATGAGGACAGTGAAGAATATATTTTGTGACTCTTGGTGGTTTGAACTTCTTTCTTGATTCTCTGAGTAATCCCTGGCCCTACATTCTACAATACAGATACCATCGTATCTATTTGGTCCTGGGTTTGAGTTAAGCTGTGCTCAGTCCACTTGCCTCATTACCAAACAGTATTGTTTTATTCTTGCAGATTGAGGATCTTACAGCAGAGCTGGAAGCTGCATCTTCAAAATGTCTGCACCTGGATGCAAAAAATCAAGTTCTTCGAGAGGAGTTATTATCTATGAAAGGAATGCAAAAGAAGTGTGAAAAACTAGAGGAGAAGAAAAAGAAGTTGGAGCAAGAAGTAGTGTACCTCAGAAGTCATATAGAAATGAATATGATCGAACACAGTCAAGTAGAGCAGTATAAACGGGAGATTGAAGAAAGGGCGAGACAGGATCTCGTAGAGAAATTAAAGGAAGTCAACCTATTTTTGCAGGTTAATTTGTTCATCTGTTATGTGCTTGAATTCACCTCATTGTAAATTACATTTTGGATCTATACAGCTTATATGTTTCCTCTACTTCCCTTAGAGCAGTTGGTTTGGTAGTTTTCTGGAAGGAAGGGGGCACTTGCTTCTCCCTTTAAATATTTCCGTTTCCATCACAGTTATCACCAAATTGACCTATGAGAATGATTCTCACTAGAGAATCCTTTCATTTATAAGACCAATTGGTATAAAACAAGACTACTAGGAGGAAAAGAAAATATTGTGGTTTAGAACTGGTACCATCCTCTTGAGTTATCTTTAAGTTGTCTTGTTCAGTTTTTAAAATTTTAAGTTGATCCTCTTGTTCTTTGAATTATCAGATTACATAAGCACCACTATAATAATAATTCCACTTTAATTTTATAATTCACATGTAATTCACCTCACATTGACGATAATTGTTTTAAACTTCTGCTTTTTTTTTTTTACCTTTAAAATTGCTTTCTGAATCACTGACTCAAAACTAAAGGGAGCAAATATCATTTTCCAGGTTAATGATTATTTTTTAAATATTATCTTTTTAAATTTGCCTTAGATACAAGCAGCATCTCAGGAGAACTTAGAGCAGTTACAAGAGAAGAATAATGCTTCCATAAGAAGTCAGATGGAACTCAGAATTAAAGACTTGGAATCTGAACTCTCCAAGGTGAAAACTTTGCAAGAAGATTCTCATAAAGCAGAGTTGGAAAAATATAAGCAACTCTACCTAGTAGAACTAGAAGTTAGAAAGTCGTTGGAAGGTAAACTAGACAAGTAAGTCAAAACACAGAATCACAGAAAGAAAATTTAGCTCGTTAATTTGTCTCTAAAGCCTAATTTGTATAGAGCGCAGTTCATGAGATGAGTAGGAAGTGAAAGCTAACTAGATGGTCACTGCTAGAGGGCGCCCTGAGACAAACTATTAATACTGTGTCCTTTTAAGTTTTTCTACACTGCATAAAAGGCATGCTTGTCAAATTGGGGGCAATTAAAACAGGGGTGAAAGGCAGGATAATTCACAGAGTGGCTAGAAATAGTATGGTGACCTGAGTGGGGGTGTGGAGGATGCAAAGGGCAGATGGCACCTCCAGTGCCTAGTCCAGGTTTCCCCACTGTCTGAAAGCAGAGCACTCCTAGGAAGCCTTGCATAAGCCAAAGCAGCATAAAGCAAAGAAGCAGGCACCCGAGGGCACGTTCTGCTAGTTGAAGCCTAAAATGAATATGCACAAGTGAAGCACAGGTGCTCCCAGATAGGCTTCAGGGTTGTGGTGACTTGACACTGAGATGTGGGGTGTGGCGTCCAGGGAAGGAGCTCAGTGGGGCCAGTCTGCCTGCTTGGGGAGCATGATGCCTCTCACTGTAAAACGTACACTGAACCTTTTTATATGAAATCAAAAAGTCTCTTCAAAAAACATTTTTTTTTTTGATTATCAAAAACAGATGCCAACGTAGGCCTTTCCTAGAAGTGAAGTGACATAAAGTGAACTTTGGAAAAGCAGGGGATACTTGTAATTGTTCCTGGGGCTGTTTTAGCTCTTTTCAATCACCTGCTGACTTTCTTGTCCTCCCCTCTAGATTGTGACTCTAGATGATTCCTCAGAGCCAAAAGCTTAATTTCTCCAAGGTCATGAGTGAAACGTGTATACAAGGGTGGTGAAAGGAAGCACTTGAACGTGGCTTTGTGGGACGGGGTGTTTCTTCATCCCTGAACTGTTTCCTGGAGGCAGGTGTGTCTCAGAGGCAGCAGGTGTCACTGTGAGACCACCTCCCTTTCTCTCTGGTGCCCTTTCTCTCCTCTCCCAACTGTGACTTGTTACTTGAGGAGCCCCAGACACATGTGTACTTCTTTAGAGCAAGATTACAACTGTTATTGTTTACAGGAGGTCTGCTCCGTGTTTTCAGTGTTCAAACAGTTTATTGGGAATTCCATATACTATATGGAAACTTTAAAAATGCAAATCATTTTGGGAAACATGAATGAAATTGGTGTTTTCCATCTTCCCCAGGACTCATGAGAGGCTGGCCGTGATCAGCACCAAACTTGAGGTGGAGAAAGAGCAGAACAGATCTTTACTCAGCACTCTTAGCACGAGGCCAGTCCTGGAGCCCCCTTGTGTTGGAAATTTCAATAATCCTTTAGTGCTCAATGGAAATCTTACTCCAAGAGCAAACGTAGGTTTTTCTACCTCAATTCCACGTCCTTCGAATAACAGCATGGAGACTTACTTGACCAAGGTTAGTTCTATTATCTTTTTTCCACTGGGTTTCAGATTTCTGATATGAATGATCCTTGTTTTTAATTTGGTGAACTTCTGAGTTGTTTATTTGACTTAATGCACACAAAGTAAAAGTCATAATTAGCTGTGCTAATAAAGGAGACAGAAATTTTATGATTTTTTTGTCCCAGAGTTCATTTTAAGAGATACTTACTAAATTATTAAATTTCTTGAAAAGCTATGTTTAAATTCTACTTAAGAAATGAAATCTTATTACCTAGTATCCAAAAGTATTCTTTCAGATGTTTCACTTCCTTTCTAATTGACTTCAGTTGGCAATGGTTCATAATCATTTCCACACTCTGCTGTACCCAATGAAGTTTTTCTACCTCTAAGCATAAGTGAATCACTGGCATCTAAACACTAACCACATATGGATGCTTTTTGTTTAAAGGAATCCTAGGTAAATCCTTTTTATGAATTAAGTAAACTTACAATACTAAACCAAAACATTAATTTCTAGTATTTGCTTAACATTTTTTGTCATTTTCTTACATTTTGTCATTTCTTACAAAAATGACATTTTTGTCATTTTCTTTAATTGCTATTTTACCTATAGCATTTTTATTTAAAATTAAAAAAAAATCTTGCTGAGTATTTGTAGAATATTTCTAGATTTGTAGTTAATGCAAACATTTAAACATTATAAATGAAGCTCACTTTATCTCTATCTTGACATCACCTGGATGAATGGTATCTAAGATAGTAATGATGGGGAGTCTTTAAATTGCAACCAGTTTTTACTGTTTAATCATTGTGATTAAAATATCCATTTCAGTCAGTGCACACAGGTTTATGGTTTTGATGGTGTTTTCCTGATGTTTGTGGTGCACAGAGAAGTAGCCCTTGTTAAATGCAGTCTCAACCTGTTTTCTCATTTGGCTTCTTGCCATCGTAGGAGACCAATTAAGGTTTCTTTGACAGCACTGCATCTACGTTGGGTCTTAGTACTTGAGAGCTGTGAAACTGGAGGACGTGCTTTAGCTGTGTGGTTACAGTGGGCCTCCGAACACTTCATCCCAAGTCAGACACTTCCCCACGCAGGCCTAAGAGGAGGAAGCAAATGCTTGACCCCTGTCCCAGGGGCAGGCTGCCTACTGTTCACCCAAGTTCACGGTGCTGTGGGCACACTATGGGAGAAGTTCCTTCTCATAAGGAGGGTAGGAGTATAAGTCCTCACCTTGAGACTTTTCTCCTTCAAGTTCCCTGTTGAGTGTTTTTTAAAAAATTATGCTTTATAAATTAACTATATCAACTGACTGCTACATATAGGAGTTTGATAATAATTTAGTCTTGTTCTTGCCTTTAAAACATGATTTAGTTAGAAAGCTACTGTGTCATGTCATGCCAAAAGCATTATTGAACTATGTAAGGTTTTACATATTCATTTTCTCTGTTATAGTTAAAAATCTATGTGTTTTTTCTTAATTTAAGGAAGTAGCTGGCATAGGACTATGGACTCAGTAAGAAAGTCATTGGCTTTGTTACTTCTTTTGTAGAATTATGAACTTTGCCTAAAGCATGACTCTCATACCTTAAGTTTTTTTTTTTTTCACCCAAAGAAAATAACCTTTAAAAAAAAAAAACAACTTTTATGTGGAACCATATTATATAAAATGGAGACAAGTATAAAGCCTTTTAGCCAAAGGAGTGGCCAGAGGTCCCGCACTTGTGACTTCTCAGTTCCTCAACCCTGCAGTGACCCCTGTGGGACCTTCCCCTTCTATGGGACATAGTTCGGAAGCTAACAGTTATGTGTTAATCCTTCTCACTAAACACCTTTAGAATAAAACCTTGCTGGTACATTGTTTTCTTATGTATAATTTTCTCACCTTTCTGTGTTTTTGTTAAATGGAAAAGTTTAAAGAAAATTGCAGATGTGTTCTCCTTAATAACATTCAACTCAAACTACTTCCTCCATTTGAACAGGATCCTCACCTAGAAATCAAAATAAAGGTCTCAGAAGTATGTATTTAGGGCAGGAGCTGTTAGGGGGAGAAGATAGTAATCTTGTGGGTCATTCCTAGGATCATGGGTCATTCTCTAATTCTTTGAAATTATGTGTACTTGATATACTGATATTTATTGTACTTTTTATCAGATTAAATAACATTCCATATATATGTTCTCTGTTATTTATAAGCGGAATAAGTAGGAATGCATTTTCTTTTATGTGATTATTTTTCTACTTAAGTAATCTTCAAGTTAGGTCTAGTCTCTCAAAGTATTATTTAAATTTAGTAAGCTGTATAACATTCCTATGATAATATCTCTTGCTTAACTTAAAGATAAATAATATTTGACTTATTTCAGATGCGGCAGGAGTTGGACAGGAGTATAACTAGAGAACTAAGAGAAGGTATGTTGCCGAAATGTATGAATTAAATTTAGATACTGATTTCTGAAATACACTGTAAACAATAAATGGCATCTCCTTCCACTGTTTGGATAACAGATGCTATGTTAAATGTTTTTTCTTATACATAGCTAATGAGAAATGTGAAAGCATGAGCAGTCACAGTGAAAAGTATTCTTCTTCCTCATTTATTCATCATGTTCCATAGTTTTAAAAAAATCTCAAAAGGTCTATGTATTTCTATTTATTTCTGGCTGTATCCTTTCTCTACTGCTGCCATCACTGTGAAACTGTCCATCTGCACCCTGACACCATTCTCAGAAAGCATGGAGTTCATCAACGTCTCAAGTGTCTGGTAGTGGTTAAGGTAGAACACCCAGACTCAAGCGGTCATGTTTGCGTAGCTGTCACTTGGTGGGCGACTTAGTAATTTCTGTGTCATTGACTTTGTCACTAGTTTCTCTCTTGCCCTCAGGAAAAGCTCCAAACACCTGCATCAGTTTGGGTCCTTCCAAAGTAGTTGGCCTTATCTCTTTACCACCTTACTCTGGCCCTTAGCTGTGCATCTAACCAGCCAGACTGTGTAGGATCCCACAGATTCGTTTCCTCACCTCTGGTCTTGTACTTGCTTCTCCCCTCTGTCTCTTGTACTTCTTCCTGTCCTTCAGATAGCTACTTCCATAGCACCTCCACCAGAAAGCTGGCAGCATTGACACAAAGCCGGCTGTCCCTTCTGAGTGTTCCTTGTGCCATCTTGTATACCTGTCTTAGTATTTATGACTCCGTATGGAAATTGTCTGTTTATCTATTTTTACAGTTTATGGCATTATCATTTCTCAGGGTGACTGGGTCACCTTCATCTTGTAATTCCAGTGTTTGTCACAGCACCTTAGCAGATAGTTATTGAGTAAATGAATGAAGAATGAGAAAGCCAGAAGCTCTGATACTCAGCCACATGTGGGAGCGTGGGCTGATTATATATAAATTGTAATCTTGTATTTTGTTTTCTGTCATTTATAGATATGTTTCATTTTTCAGAGCACTTAGAAATATCTCAGATTTTTGTTTTTTTGTTTTTCTTTACTAATACTGAGTTAAATATTTTAGAGAAAGAATGTAATCCTTTTTCTTTCCAGCTGCTGCTGAATTTGAATCTGAGTCCTATGGATTGTCTCCTCTAGGAGCTACAGATGGGTCAAATCTGTCTGAGGACCTGCTTTTGAAAACATCACAAGAATATGTACAGATTTTGAAGAAAAAATATATGATCTGAAAGATAAATAGTAAAAATTTCCCTTCTGGACTGTTTTCATGACATTTTAGTTGTTTCTCATTAAACATGATGAGAAAATCTTTATTAAAGGGAAATCTTTTTGTGTGTATGATGAAAATTTATATGGTATTTTAAAAATACTTTTAAGTAGTATTAATACTACTTTTAAACAGTACTATCCAAGTACTTTTGGTACTAAGTATTTTCTCTGCAGCTAACTTAAGCGATTTAAAAACCAGCACTGTTAAGTTTTCCATATTCAAAGTGAAAGTGTTAGTCACTCAGTCGTGTCTGACTCTGTGACCAATGGACTGCAGCCCGCCAGTCTCCTCTGTCCTCCACTATCTTGTGGGGTTAGCTCAAATTCATGCCCATTGAGTTGGTGATGCTATCCAACCCTCTCGTCCTCTGTTGTCCCCTTTCTCTTTCTGCCTTCCATCTTTCCCAGCATAAGGGTCTTTTCCGATGAGTCAGCTCTTCACATCAAGTGGCTGAAGTTTTGGAGCTTCAGCCTCAACATCAGTCCTTCCAGTGAGTATTCAGGATTGATTTCCTTTAGGATTGACTGGTTTAGTCTCCTTGCAGTGCGAGGACTCTCGAGAGTCTACTCCCAGCACCACAGTTCAAAAGCATGAATTCTTTGGCAGTCAGCCTTCTTTATTGTACAACTCTCATATCCGCACATGACTACTAGGAAATAGTGTATATATGTTAATCCCAATCTCCTAATTTATCCTTCCCCTCATGTTTCCCCTTTCATAACCATAATTTGATTTTGAGATTTTTTTGAGTTGCTTTGTGTAAATAAGCTTATTTTTATTAAATTCCACATGTAAGTGATGTGATACTTGTTTTTCTCTGTCTGAGTTACTTCACTTAGTATTGTAATTTCGAATTCCATCTGTGTTGCTGCAAATGGCATTGTTATTTCTTTTTATGGCTGAGTAATATTCCATTTTCGTTGTGTGTGTGTGTGTGTGTATACCGCATCTTCTTTACCCATTCTTCTGTTGATGGACACTTGGGTTGCTTCAATGTCTTGGCTACTGTAAATATTTCTGCAGTGAACATTGGGGTGCATGTACCTTTTTGAATCATGGTTTTCTCCAGATATATGCCCAGGACTGAGACAGCTGAATCATATGGCAACTCTGTATTTAGTTTCCATAGCAACCTTTATAGAGTTTTCCACAGTGGGTGTACCTAGTTGCATTCCATAAGCAGTGTAGAAGGGTTCCCTTTTCTCCACACTCTCCAGCATTTATTGTTTGTGTATTTTTTGGTGGTGGCTATTCTGATTGGTGTGAAATGATACCTTATTATAGTATTTCTGCATTTCTATAATAATTAGTGATGCGGAGCATCCCTTCTGAGCATCCCTTGTGTGCTTTTTGGTCATCTGTAGGTGTTCCTTACAGAAATGTGTATTTAGATCTTACACTTGTTTTTTTGATCAGGTTGTTTGTTTTTTGATATTGAGCTCTTTGAGCTGTTTGAATATGTTGGAGATTAATCCCTTGTCAATTGCATCATTTGCAAATATTGTCTCCCATTCTGTGGGTTGTCGTCTGTCTCATTTACGATTTCCTGCACTGTGCAAAAGCTTTTAAGTTTAATTATATCCCGTTTGCTTCTTTCTGTTTTTATTTTCATTACTCTAAGAGGTGGATGAAAAAAGATCCTGCTGTAATTTATGTCAGAGTGTGTTCTGCCTATATTCTCCTCTGAGTTTTACAGGACCTGTCTTATATTTAGTGTTTAGTCCATTATAAGTTTATTTTTGTGTATGATGTTAGGGAGTGTTCTAATTTCCTTCTTATACATGTAGCTATTGAGTTTTCTCAGCATCACTTATTGAAGGGGCTGTCTTTTCTCCTTTGTATAGTCTTGCCTCCTTTATCCTAGATTAATTGACCCCAGGTACGTAGGTTTCTCTCTGGACTTTCTGTTTTGTTCCATTGATCATTCAATATATTTCTGTTTTTGTGCTAGTACTGTGTTTTGATTACTGAAGCTTGCAGAGTAGTCTGCAGTCAGGGTACCTGATTCTGTCAGCTCTTGCTTTACTTTCTCAAGATTGCTTTGTCTATTTTGGGTCTTTTGTTTCCATACACACTGTAAAATTTTTTGTTCTAATTGTGTGAAAAATGCCGTTGGTAATTTGATAGAAATTGCACTGAATCTGTAGATTGCTTTGGATACTATGGTTATTTTGACAGTTACACAGTTATAATGTCACTTTCATTTCTGTATTTATTTCAGTTTCCTCTCTTTCCTTCTTAATTTAGGTAAGGGTTTCTTGATATTGTTTGTTTCTTTCAGGAAATGAACTTACAGTTCTTGCATATGAGCACTGGGCAGTCTGGCACAAGAGGCCTCTGTGCGCACGGGCAATGTATTTAGAGGTGTCGCTTAGCAATGATCATTCTGGGATGAAAGATTCCAAACCGTTGAGCTTCCCAACTGGGAGGTTGTGGCGGGACAGCTCTGGCTTACCTGTAGTGCTCGTGTTGGGTTTAGGGGACTGTGAAGAGCCGAGGGAGAGGTGAGGTGTGTTCGGAGTCCGTAGGCTCTGCAATGAAGATTTTTGGCGTCAGGAGTAAGAACGGCAAGTCGCCCTTAGGCTCCTCCGTCAACCCGATGAGAGACAGCAGTCATGGAATCAACTTCCAGCCTGGGTACCGCATCCGAGACAAAGACCTCAGAAAGATCCACAAAGCTGCCATTGTGGGCAATGTAGCCAAAGTGCAGCATGTTCTGTGGTTTGGAAAAAATGGCCTGAACGACAGGGACAAGACAAACAGGTAAGCGTGGTGGAAGGGCCTGGCAGAGATCCCGCCTGTGAGTTTCCCCTCCAAGGCTCCTGGATACCTTCCTGGGATCCAGCACCCCCGCAGACTTCATAGGCAGCAAAAAGCCTTAGCTGGTTTTGGACCCACTTATAATTCCCCTTATAGAGCTTTACTGATAGTTTTGAAGTCATTTAACTGAATGTTGGTAATCACAGAAATGAAATGAAACATGAATAGCATCTGTTTTTCCTTTCTTCCTCCTCCTCTTTATTTGCATGGGTTAGCATGATGTACTCATGAGTAAAAGCTCTCAAGTTATATAGCCTTCAAGAAATCTTCTGAACCTCCTGGCTCTCACATTTTTTCTCATGTGATTTCTGAAAGCACTTCTTCATGGATCGCCTATCGTGGATCATGGCAGTGGACAGATTTCTGATGTTGTCAGCGTCTTACTTTTTAATATACACATTTTTTATAGCGTAAGGTTATATATTACAGAAAACTGCATAGTGAGCAAAATAATTCCCCTGCCAAGTCAAATTCTGGATTAAAAATTCTTCAGATACAATTCAAGATCCACTTTATATCAGTGTACACTTAGGTATATGTGTTCTTTGCTGAAGGACCTTAGAAGACAGCTTTGAAGTAGGAAGCTGGCTGTGTCCTTGAATAGGAAGACATGTTCTTAGGATGTATGGTCTCTTCTGTATTTAAACCAAATCAATATTTCATGGTTTTAAAGATTTTGGGTTACATATGCTGTCTTTAATTGTTGTGGTGAAATTAAAAGTTTTGTATAGTAGAGGAAGATTTGCCCTTCTAGATAACAAAATGTGCTATAAGTGCCCACCAAGTGTTCATTTACTGACAACTGAAAAGATGGATAAATGAATGGAACAGAATGCCCAAACACCCAAATGTATGTAAAACTGTAGAACTTGATAATGATGACCTTTTCTTTTAGAAATGATAAACTGTGTATAGATGGTGGAGAAATAACCTGGTAAAAGAGAAAAGTAACTCAATTTTTATCTCACCAAAAAGTTTCAGATAGAGTATGGATCAAACATTTCAAACATGCACAGTGAGAAAAGTACCAGAATAAAACTCAGATTCCTATTTATACATTTTTAATCTGCTGACAGAGACCTTCTGTTTTTTCTATTTCTGTTTCTTAACCTTAATTTTTTTTTTAATTGGAGAATAATTGCTTTACAATGTTGTGTTGTTTTCTGCTGTATAACATGATAAATCAATTGTAAGTATACATATATCCCCTTCTTGTGAGCCTCCCACCCCAAAGACCTTTCTAAGAATGATTTCAAAAGGAAGAATTCTGGAGTTTCATGGATTTCGGCACAAAGAAAAGAAAAGAAATCTGGATGTTGATTTAACATTTTAACAACACACACAATTTAAAACTCTGTAGACCAAGCTGTCTCTGGGCAAGTCGGCTGAGCAGACAGGCTTGTCTTTTTGGCACTAGTAGAAACACAGATAAAAATGATTTCTCACTTTCAATTTTTTTTAGAATTTTTTTTGAGGATTGGTATTTTCTGACAACTTTCAGCCTTTTCAGAAGTCAAGGGAATCTAGGGAGTTCCTTGGTCGTCCAGTGGTTAAGACTCACTGCTGTGGGCCCAGGGTTCGATACCTGGTGGGGGAACTAAAATCCTGCCAGCTACCAGGATGTATTGTACAACATGGGGAATATCGCAAATATCGTATAATAACTTTCAATGGAGTATGACCTATAGAAATTGTGAATCACTATGTTGTGTACTGTAATGTATAATAATATGTAATATGCATCATCTATACTTTAATTAAAAAGAAGCAGCCTTAGACAAAAAGACCTTATGGTAATTAGATCAACAGGAAAAATGAGAAATGAACAAACAAAAATGCTACAAATTACAGTTGTACAGACATTGTGAATTATAAATTTCATTCCAATGTCAGAGATGTTAAAATGTGAGAAAATGAATGTATTAGAATCATTGAAGTACAGTGTTGTCTCTAATCCTCAAAATGTATCTGCAAAGGAGGTGTGATATCCTTTGACTTCATTGAGATGTTGTCCTTGTAAAATAGTAGTAATAGTAATAAGTATGATTATATTACCTAACAGTTACTGAGCTGTTAACCTGTGCCAGGAACAGTTCTAAACTCTTTGCATGGATCTCATTTAAGCATCGCAGTGCTGTCCTGTGAGAGAACTACTTCTCTCTCTCCATTTTGTTGATGAGGAAATTGAGGCACAGAGAGGCTGAGCGGCAGCTGACAGAGTGAAAGTCAAATTCAAACCCAAGTTGAGCTGAATCTCAAGGTCATGGTCATTCTATTCAAGTAAATTGTTCTTTCATTACTGTGTTAAGCAGAGCTAATGCTAATATATAATGTTCTTTCTCCAGAAGGAAACGAGATATTTGTTTTAGAGCAATAGGAATCTCATGCTATTGAATATCTTCAATCACAGGAACAATTGTTTGTTTTGAAACAGTAACACTACAGTTTACTGAAAACTCCTCTTGCTTTCATAGGACTGCCCTCCACTTGGCCTGTGCCAATGGCCATTCAGCGGTGGTCACTCTGCTCCTGGAGAGAAAATGCCTGCTTAACCTCTGTGACGATGAAAACAGGACCGTGCTGATGAAGGTAGATGGGGCAGCGAACCGTGTCCACACGAGGTGGATGTGATCTAACTACTGAGACTCAAAGTGAATTCATCTCATTTAGATATAGCAAACCGGTGAAGCCTGTGGCCTGTTTACTTTGAATTCCTAGAATTTACACTCTGTTCCTTGGCACAACACTGACAGGCCGTAGAATGCCAAGAGGAGGAGTGTGCGACTCTTCTGCTGGAGCATGGTGCCGACCCAAATGTCATGGACGTCTGTGGGAACACCGCTCTCCACTATGCTGTCTTTTGCCAGAATCTATCACTCGCAGCAAAGCTGCTTTCCTGCGACGCCAATATAGAAGCCAGGAACAAGGTATATCTCAACTATATTTACAAAATATTTGTGAAGCATTTTTTTAAACTAGAAGTGTTTTAATTCTAACTATGTAAACAGGTAAACTGAAGTGTCCATCAAGCCCTGTTACCATGGAAACAACTCCAAAACCAACGCAGGGGGTGGGGGAAAATGTTGGAGCCCACAGAGAGGGCAAAGCTCTGTCTCCCAGCCAGCCGTCTACCCCAGAGGAAGATTTCCCATCAGGACGTGCCCGGGAGTGGGTGGTAGGCTCAGAGCCCACAAATGATGAAGGCCTGGGAGGAGTGAAGTGATGTGAGGAGTGGCTGCTTCCAGGGGCTCAGGGAATGGGTGCCCGTGGGGGTGGGTGGGAGGAGGAAGGAGACCCAGTGCCCATGAGGGGAGCCGGGTGAGTGCAAGTGGGCCTGGAGGCAGCAGGCCTGGAGCCCTGAGCCCTCCAGGACCCTGGTTCTGAGATCTGGCCAAGAGGGTCAGGTCATGTTTGACTCCCAGCAAGGGCGTTCACTTGTGTTGGTGACCGCTTGGTTCACGATGTACACCTCGGGGTCTCCCGCGCTCAGCCCCGGGTTGCTGCTCGGTGGGGTTGCAGCTGTGCGTGTGGAGCTGGTAATGGCGAAAACTTGCCTGAAATCACAACAGTTGTAGGTGATACAACTTAGGCCTTCTGACTCCTCAAGTCCAGAGTTCTCTCTATGGAAGGTAATATTCTCAGGATTTCCCTGGTGGCCCAGTGGTTAAGACTCCATGCTTGCTTCCACTACAGGGGATGCAGGTTTGATCTCTGGTCAGGGAACTAAAATCCCACACACTGTGTGGCCAAAAAAAAAAAAAAAAAAGATAATATTCTCCCTTCCAAATCCAATAGAAAGATTCAAAGCAGCTTCTAAAACCCTCAGGTTTAAATTCTCTGTCCCTTTTTCAGAAACCACTGTGGAACATCATAACCAAAGCTCCAACTTCCAGTACTTAGAAAGCGTAAGTGTAAGGAGAGCGGAAGTGTTAATCCTTCAGTCGTGTCTGACTCATTGCCACCCCAAGGACTGGAGCCCACCAGGCTCTTCTGTCCATGGAATTCTTCAAGCAAAAATACTGGAGTGTGTAGCCATGCCCTCTTCCAGGGGATCCTCCTGACCCAGGGATCGGACCTGTGTCTCCTGCATTACAGGCAGATTCTCGACTGTCTGAGCCACCAGGGATGCCCATCAGGAAAGTGTAAACATGACATCACTAGATACTATACACTCAAAATGGAAAAAGCTCTAAATATTTTTGAATTCATTGGAAGTTTGAGCTGTATGAGAAGCAAACGTGCTAGCTCCTCCAAGGACTTGCTCTCAATGTAGAGCCAAGTCCCTCTTTCCCTACAAACCCAAAGGCCTACTCTCAGAGGTCCCCAGTTAGGGTCTCTGATGCCTACAAATACCTGCTCCTCTCGTGGAACAGCAACCACTTACTACAGCAAGCAAGGATGGAGAGAGCTTTTTTCCCTATGTGTGTTTCAGGAATGGAGAAAGAAAGGAAAAACAAGAAAATGATCGTGATGTACGGACTAGACTGTATTTCTAAAGATTTGAAAGGCTTTTTCTACTGTCAGTTCATCCCACAACCAAATGTAAGTACCTATGATGCCCCAGATTCATAAAAAACATCTCGAGGGCTCCCTCTCTTGGCATCTCTGGGGTCACATGCTACTTGAGACACGGCAGATTTAAAAATGAATAATTTCACCTGTCCACAAGGTAGCTCTCAAAGCACACACAAGTTACTATACATAAGGCATGACAGGTGCTACACAAACGCACTTATGAAATGCTATGGGAGTAAAGACAAGTGACCAGTTAGGAATGATGAAAAAGGCTTTATGAAGAGATCAGCCTCACAAGGTGAGCAGGATCCAGGAACACAAAAGAAACGCATGGCAGTGGAGTGGTGGAAGTCGGGTTTCATCACACGGAGAGGCTCAGGAGGATGAAAAGGGAATCTGCAAACACAGAGTACAAAGGCCCTCAAGTATAATGCGTGGTCAGCTCGGAACCTGAGGGTAACCTGAGGGTATGGGGGAAGGTCGGGGCGTCTGGGGAAGGGTCCTGACAGGCAGGGTGGAGGAGGATCGCGGGGCGGGCCCAGGGGAGGGTCGCCAAGCGTTCCCGCCGGACCCGAGCCCATGGCCATGACCGCGCTCCGGGTTCAGCGGCGGCTGTGCTGGTTGGTGCTGGATGAGAGGAGCTGCACGCGGC
The DNA here is from genome assembly GCF_055505025.1 of Bos grunniens. Taxonomy (NCBI): domain Eukaryota; kingdom Metazoa; phylum Chordata; class Mammalia; order Artiodactyla; family Bovidae; genus Bos; species Bos grunniens. Next base: position 65,946,398 of record NC_141177.1, read on the forward strand.
TGGGCGCGCGGGCTGCGCAGGACCTGCCGGAGATACCCTCCTGCACACGCTACGTGCCACAGCCTCTGGGACATCTTGGCCTATCTGGGACCTGGACATCGAAGCCGTCCACCAGGACTACAAGCGGGCTCTCTCTGCACGAGGCTGCCTCCATGGGACACCCGGACTGCGTGCGGTACCTGCTGGCCCGGGGGCCGCCGTCGACTGCTTGGAAGGCCGACTGGTAAGTGGTGGGCCCTGCAGAGAGACCCCCACCCTTTCCTGCCGATTTCAGATTCCCACGCTTGGTCAGCCTCCACACCATAGCCTCTCAGGCTTCCCCTACAGAACCGTCATTGCTGTCCTTGTGGGGTTAACTGCTCCAGCCTTCTGTTTCAGACTGCCTCCCATGATAGAGCAGAGAGCTGTAAGGAACATGTTCAGATCCCCTGGAGAAGGAAATGGCAACCCACTTCAGTATTCTTGCCTGGAGAATTCCATGGACAGAGGAGCCTGGCAGGCTACAGTCCATGGGGTCTCAGATTTGGACACTACTGAGCGACTATCACTCATTCACTTACTGCCTGTAGCAAGGGTCCCAGGTGTCATGTTTTTCTGGAAACATCTCGCTAAATGATTATTGCACAGATGACATTGTTCTAATTTTCTGTTTTGAAATTCCTAGTTATAGCTTATCGGAAATTTGCAAAGACAGCTGGGAAGTCCCATGCACCTTTTCTCCATCTTGCCCCAAAGTGAATGTCTTACAACTAGAGTACAGTCACAAGAAGAAACTGACACTGCTATGACATTGCTACTATCAGGGCCCTTACTCCCATTTCACAGGTACATAGATCAGCACAGGTGTGTGGGGTCCTCTGTGTAGTTTTATCACATGACCTCCACAGTCACCATGCTCACCTGTAACCATTATGCAAAGCAATTGCATTCTGTTATTAATAGATGCACACAATCTTCAGTACTGACTGTCCACCTCCGTAGACATTTGAACACCTGAAGTTTCATACCATGATAAAGTTCCTGAATGAATCCACAAGGGATTCCTGATCTTACATAAACAAGAAGAACATCAGAAAGATACAGCTAAGTAAAGTGCATCTTGCCCTCTGGCATGGGGGAATACGCCTGCTTACGTTTTGAGGTTTGGGCTTTGGCTGTGACTGAGCCCAAGACATTTTCTTCTGCTGGTCCAAAGATAGTGGAGGCGTATTACCTTTTTAAAAACAGTTCTGTGGATAAAGAAACAGCCTCCCCAAACAACCATCAGAAGGGCAAGTCTCATTTGACTCTGTGCTCAGGAAGTGCAGTTACAGCAAGACATTTTGCCCGTTCTCACCTTACTGGCTTTCTCATGTCCCTTCTACCCTGGATTTGTTCCCTCTGTAAAGCACTTCTTCAAGATTCTAGCCTTCATGTATCTTGGTTTCTCCTTTTTGATTTTTCGTTCACTCTCATTACTACATTACCAAAACTAAAAAAAGCAAAACATTTTAAATACAGCAGTGTGTACATGACTGTCTCAAACTCACTAGCTATCCCAACAAGGACCTACTGTATAGCACAGGGAAGTCTGCTCAATGTTATGTGGCAGCCTGGATAGGAGAGGGGTTTGGGGGAGAATTGTTCAGTTGCTCATCCGTGTCCAACTCTGTGTGACACCATGGACTGCAGCATGCCAGGCTTCCCTATCCTTGACCATCTCCTGGAGCTTGCTTAAACTCATGTCCATTGAGTCAGTGATGCCATGCAACCATCTCATTTTCTGTCATCCCCTTCTCCTCCTGCTTTCATTCTTTCCCAGCATCAGGGTCTTTTCCAATGAGTCAGCTCTTCACATCAGGTAGCCAGAGTATTGGAGCTTCATCGTCAGTCCTTCCAATGAATATTAAGGGGTGATTTCCTTTAGGATTGACTGGTTTGATCTCCTGACTGTCCAAGAGATTCTCAAGAGTCTTCTCCAAGGGGGAGAATGGATACATGTATTATATCTATAGCTGAGTCTCTTTACTGTTCACCTGAAACTATCACAACACTGTTAATCAGCTATACCCTGATAAAAAATAAAAAATTAAACAAAAAAATGAAACAGTGTTGGTAGTTAATACCAAAGCAGTCCTGTTTAGTCAAAGGCATGGTTTTTGCAGTAGTCATGTATGGATGTGAGAGTTGGACCATAAAGAAGAGCTGAGAGCGGAAGAATTGATGCTTTTGAACTGAGGTGTTCAAAAGAGAAGACTCTTGCGAGTCCCTTGGACTGCAAGGAGATCAAACTAGTCAATCTTAAAGGAAATCAGTCCTGAATATTTAGGACTGAAAATCAGTCCTGAAAGGACTGATGCTGAAGCTGAAGCTCCAATACTTTGGCCACCTGATGTGAAGAACTGACTCATTAGAAAAGACCCTGATGCTGGGAAGGATTGAAGGGAGGAGGAGAAGGGGATTTCAGAATGAGATGGTTGGATGACATCACCAACTCGATGGACATGAGTTTGAGCAAGCTCCAGGAGTTAGTGATGGACAGGGAAGCCTGGCTTGCTGCAGTCCATAGGGTCACAGAGTCAGACACGACTGAATGACTAAACTGAACTGATTTTCCAGTAGTCATGTATGGATGTGAGAGTTGGACCATAAAGAAGGCTGAGCACCAGAGAACTGATGCTTTTGAGCCATGGTGCTGGTGAAGACTCTTGAGAGTCCCTTGGACTGCAAGGAGATCTAACCAGTCAATCCTAAAGGAAATCAATCCTGAATATTCACTGGAAGGACTGATGCTGAAACTGAACCTCCAATATTTTGGCCACCTAATGCAAAGAGCCAACTTAATAGAAAAGACCCTGATGCTGGGAAAGACTGAAGGCAGGAGGAGAAGGGGATGACAGAGGACTAGATGGTTGGATGGCATCATCAACTCAATGGACATGGGTTTGAGCAAGCTCTGGGAGATGGTGAAGGACAGGGAAGCCTGGTGTGCTGCAGTCCATGGGGTCACAAAGACTTGGAGAAGACTGACCCCCTGAACGACAACAACAACACATAAAACAGATAACCAACGAGGACCTATTGTATATCACAGAGAGCTCTACTCAGTTTTATATAATAACCTATATGGGAAAAGAATCTGAAAAGAATGGAGATATGTATGTATATAGAATGGATTCACTTTGCTGGACACCTGAAACTAACACAACACCGTGAGTCAAATATACTTCAGTGAAATTTTTAAAAAATTGTTTCCTGCTGGAACAAGGCTTTATATCTCTTTAGAACAAATCTCTCCAACTCCTAATAAGTATCTCAGATTCTAAGGGGTCATTCGTATGACTTCCTTCCATTAAATTTGCAGTTTCCTAAAGTACCTTTATTCAGTCCAATGGGTCATGAGCATTGAGGGGCCCAATGACAACCAGTAACAACGCACGAGAGAGAAGAAGCCACATTTTGTTGGTTTTCGAATTTCTAGCATCCAGCAGAGACTAGACTCTGGACTTGGTTGGTTTGGTGTGCAGCTTCTGAAGGACATGATACTCACTCAATAGCTGAGGTGGGGGAATATGATACACAGAGTATTTTAAGAAGATAGATTTTTCTAGACTTTTCAGACTAGGTGGGTAACGAATGAAAGCCTCCTAACTAGGAACATTCCCCCCACCTCTTGAATCTATTTAAAATAAAGGGGGACACACTAAAAAGAAAAACTAATGGACATGGAGCAGAACACTGTGAAGACCTCCCCATGGCACCTGCCTCTTGTTGGTAGAAAAGCTTTAGCCTCTGAGGCTTTGCCCAAGTCCCAAAGAGCAAACGTAATCAGAGAAGTGCGAAAATGCTGAAATAAATGAAAACGGTCCAAGACAAAATAACAATAGTTAAAACATCAAAGTCAGCTCCTCCTCAAGGGCTGTAGATAACATTCTGAGCCATATCCTGGAGTTCTGCAGAGACTGAAACCCCCACCAGGTGGAAGAAGTTAACCGCATGCTGACTATACCTATGTAGACCCCAGACCAGTTGAAACCTGGTGGTTGATGATACTGACTCCTAAAACCACCCGCTTAGCTCACCACCAACCAATCCAGAAGGATGTACACCAGCTATCAGGCATCTCACACCCTCACCCCCAACGGTGCCTTTAAGAACCCTTCCCTGAATTTGGGGGAGAATGAATGCATGTATATGTGTGGCTGAGTCACTCTGCTGTGCACCTGAAACTCACCACATTGTTCGTTGGCTATGCTCCAATAATATACGTTTTTTTTTAAAATTATTTTTGTCCTTAGGAAACCTAACCCACATATTTTTCTTATTTCTAGTTTACCAAGAAATGCATTCATTTTTTGCAAAGTCAGTTTAGATGTTTTTGTGAAGGTGTATTTTAGGTGTGATTAGTATTTAAAGCAGTAACTTTGAATAAAACTGATTTCCCCCCATAATGTCCATGGGCCTCATCCAATCAGCTGAAGACTGCAAGCCCAAATATTGAGGTTCCTCAAAGTGGAAGGATGTTTTCAAATTGTGCTAGAGAAGACTCTTGAGAGTCCTTTGGACTGCAAGGAGATCAAACCAGTCAATCCAAAAGGAAATCAACCCTGAATATTCATTGGAAGGACTGATACTGAAACTGAAGCTCCAATATTTGGGCCACCTGATGCAAAGAGCGATTGCTCGGAAAAGACCCTAATGCTGGGAAGGACTGAAGGCGGGAAGAGAAAGGGGCAGCACAGGACAAGATGCTTGGATGGCGTCACCGACTCAGTGGACATGAATTGGAGCTAACTCCAAAAGACAGTGGAGGACAGAGGAGCCCTGAAGACTGCAGTCCATGGGGTCGCAAAGAGTGGAACACAACTTGGTGACCGAAAAGTGGAAGGAGTTCAAGTCTGAAGCATAGAAACCCTGGCTGAGTTTCCAGACTATTGTTCTGGGGATTCAGGTTCAAGACTGCAACATCAACTCTTCCCTGAATCTCCAGTCTGCTGGCTCACTCTACAGATTTCAGGTCTCCTGACAGACGGATAGATAAATAGCGAATCCCCTACTGTCTTTATTCCCCCTCTGGAGAACCTTAAAAATTCTACTGTATTCTAGCAGTGTGGTTCTAGTTATGTTTCACTATATCCAGGCAGCAGGAATATAGTTATGTTTATTATAGTAAAATACATTGTGGTAGTCATCTTGTAAGTCAAATCATTATGCTCTACACCTTAAACTTATACACTGCTGCATGTTAATTACATCTCAATAAAACTGGAAGGGAAAAATTGCAATTTGGGAAACAGAGATTCAGGTTAAACTGAAAGAGTGTTCCAAAAAGGAGTCAGGGGTTTATGAAGACAAAAGGCCACAGGTTGTCAAAAATTGCCTGATGAGAACTGTGAACGACTCTGATACAAGCCAGGAAATATTTGTCCTTACGGAATCACAAGTTATTTAGGGGAGGGGTGGTCCAAGAAGTAGCTTGAGTTTTTGGCAGATATTCTGGAGGACTTCATTAGGACAACAAATGATTGGAAGGTCAGATTCCATCTAGGCTGAGACATGCCTGTGTCACACTCGTTAATGGCCTCCTGGCTCTGTTTCAGAGAGCTCTTTAGGGAGCATTATTGTCGTTGAGTGGCTAAGTCATGTTCAACTCTTTGTGACCCAATGGACTGCAGCACGCCAGGCTTTCCTATCCTTCACTATCTCATGGAGTTTGTTCAAATTAGGGAACGTTACCGACTCCATGGTTTTTCTTTCACAAAAGGCAGTATGAAATCTGTCCCTGACTTCTGCTGAAGTGAACAACTGTAACAGGGAAGACCCTTTTGTATTCTATTACAAGTTCAGCACTAAAGGGATGTTGCCTTTATGCTTATATGATACATAGTTGCTCATCGCTGGGAGCCTTGCCTCCCGCATAATAAGGATTAAGCTTAAACACCTGTGTTTACCTCCCAGGAAACAACCTGACCAAGCCCGCCTGTCAATGACTGCAGGAAGGGAATTAACACATTCCCTTCAGAGGCTGATGGGAACCAGGAAAGGTTTGACTTTACTCTTTCTCCTTTTAGTGTAAACCAAGCCTGAATTCTAACTCAGGCAAGATGGTTCTTACGGGACATGAGTCCACCATTAAGTTGATCTACCAGCTTTCCAAACAAAGTTGCTATTCCTTGCCCCAATAATTCATCTCTTGATTTATCGGCCCATCCTGTAGGAAGCAACAGGACTTGGTAACAGGATGGTGCTACTTATGTCTAAGGCCTTCAAGTGAGCGTTAGCTCACTGGCTGGTGCTGCTGTATACGTAACAGTTTACCAGAGATCTCTTCCTTGCAGACGAGGCAAAGTCTCTGCCAGTTGTAAATGAGCATAGCTCCCTGTACTCAGGTGTGTCCTGTGGGGGAGGACAAAAACTATCCTTCTAGGTTCATCTGGCTGGTTAAGAAGCGACTTAACATGAGACAGATTAACAGGAGAAAAGCAAACAAAAGGTTAACAACATGTATACTTCTGTATACATGGGTGAGAACCAGAAAATGTGAGTAACTCACCAGAATGGTTGAAACCCTCACCTTAAATGCCATCTTCAGCTAGAGACAGAGGAGGATGCTGTGGGTACTGGTTTGGGACTAGAATGTGGAGGAAGGTGATTCACATGGAGATGGAAAAGCAAGTGTTTGGAACTCTCTGTAAATATTTGCAGTTCCCCTGACCACACCTGGCCCACATTTTTTCTCAGTATCTCTCATAGTAGCTGTCTTCCTGGGCCAGCCCCTTTATCTAAACTATTCAACATTTAAGGAGGCGGTCAAAAGAAAGGCTTTGAGTCTTTTGTTTCTTAAAAATATTCTGCCTAAAATCATTCTCTTGCCAAAGAGACACATTTTGGGGTGACAAATTTTGCTTCCCTACAATGCCCTGGATCAGGTAGAAAAGGTTAATACAGAAACACAAGGAGGAAGCCACCTTGCTTCCCAAAATAGTCCCTAAAATTTGGGGGGACTTAGATTCCTGAATCTAAGACTTGGGGGACTGCGGCTGAGACCAATTTCTTTTGCTCAGTAAGGGTCTTGCTGATTAAATGTTGCCCAAGACAAGCCAAAAGGATTTGGTGCCCATCAACTTCAAGTTTCCTTGGACTGGTTACAGTGGCTGAATTGCGGCCTAAAACTCTTCTAGGAACAAGGAGGGAAATTGTGGGGAAATAAACTTCCCTGGGATTTCTCAGTGGTTTTGTAAAAAGCCCAGATCTTCTGAGACTCTTCAGCGCAGACATCTGCAACCGTTCATCTAATAGCTCCGATCTGAAAGAATTCATAGTCTCATCTCCCCAAGGAGCAGGAGAGACCTACAGCCCAGAGTAGGTCCCCCCAAGGTGCTCCATCTCCCTAAGAATCTATATTTCAAGAAGGGATGAGGCCCAGAACCTTGGAGACTCCAGGTCAGGCTCCTGGAGAGATTTTGTTATCAGCAAAGCCCATAAACAGTTACCAGGTTAAACAAACAAACAAACAATATTAGGGATAAAAATACTAACCTCCGAAGGCGCCAAGATGGCGGAGGAGTAGGACGGGGAAAACACTTTCTCCCCACAAATTCATCAAAAGAGCATTTAAACGTCGAGTAAATTCCACAAAACAACTTCTGAATGCCGGCAGAGGACATCAGGCACCCAGAAAAGCAACCCAACTCCTCGAAAGGAGGTAGGAAAAAATATTAAAGACAATAAAAGAGACAAAAGAGGGATGGACGGAATTCCGTCCCGGGAAGGGAGTCTTAAAAAGAGAGAAGTTTCCAAACACCAGGAAACCTTCTCACTGCCGAATCCTTGCCGAGCTTTGGAAGCACAGAGGACAACATAACAGGGAGAAAAAATAAATAAACAATTAAAACTCGCAGATTGCGAGCCCTACGGTAACTCCTCCAGCGGAGAAGCAGCGCAGACGCCTGCATCCGCCATTAGCAAGCGGGGGCTGGGCAGGGAGGCGCGGCGCGGGCTGCTGCATCGCTGAGAGTAAGAATCTGGCCTGAATACCCTGAGCACTATCTGAGTGAAATAATTTGGGCTAGCAAACCAGACTGTGGGATATCTACCATGCGAAAAGCCAGCCCTAACCTAAGACACCGCCAGCCCGCGCACGGAACAAAGGACTAAACAGAGGTAGCCGGCTGCAAACCTTCCCCCTCCGGTGACAGGCAGCCAGAGCCGGAAGGGGGCAATCGCAGCCCCAGAGAGACATTATCTATAAAACTGGCTTCTTTGCTAACTAAAACTTATTGGGGGTCTGGACGGTCAACATCTGCCTGAGAAGGTGCGCCGGTTTTACACCCAGATAACCAAGTGGCGGGGAGGCGATAAGTCGCAGCATTGGCGCTCGCCAAACACCTCATCACCTGAGCTGCTCGGACCTGGGAAGAGCACAAAACGCAGCCCCAACTGAGTCTGCGCCTCTGAGGACTGCCTGAGTGCCTGAACCTGAGCGGCTTGGACCTGGGACGCGTATGCAACCCAGGGCCAGCCTCGGATTGTTCCCGGCGGAACAACCTAGAGCCTGAGCAGTGTGGGCAGGGAAGCTACACGCGCCGTGAGCGGGGGCAGACCCAGTGTGGCTGAGGCACTGCGAGCGCACGCCAGTGTCATTTGTTTGCAGCATCCCTCCCTCCCTCCCCATAGCGCGACTGAACAAAGAGAAGAAATACAGCTCCACCTACCAGAACACCGACACAAGCTTCCCTAACCAGGAAACCTTGACAAGCCACCTCTACATACCCACACACAGTGAGGAAACGCCACAATAAAGAGAACTCCACAAACTGCCAGAATACAGAAAGGACTCCCAAATTCAGCAATTTAAACAAGATGAAGAGACAGAGGAATACCCAGCAGATAAAGGAACAGGATAAATGCCCACCAAACCAAACAAAAGAGGAAGAGATAGGGAATCTACCTGATAAAGAATTCCAAATAATGATAGTGAAATTGATCCAAAATCTTGAAATTAAAATGGAATCACAGATAAATAGCCTGGAGACAAGGATTGAGAAGATGCAAGAAAGGTTTAACAAGGACCTAGAAGAAAAAAAAAAAGAGTCAATATATAATGAATAATGCAATAAATGAAATTAAAAACACTCTGGAGCCAACAAATAGTAGAATAACAGAGGCAGAAGATAGGATTAGTGAATTAGAAGATAGAATGGTAGAAATAAATGAATCAGAGAGGATAAAAGAAAAACGAATTAAAAGAAATGAGGACAATCTCAGAGACCTCCAGGACAATATTAAACGCTACAACATTCGAATCATAGGGGTTCCAGAAGAAGAAGACAAAAAGAAAGACCATGAGAAAATACTTGAGGAGATAATAGTTGAAAACTTCCCTAAAATGGGGAAGGAAATAATCACCCAAGTCCAAGAAAGCCAGAGAGTCCCAAACAGGATAAACCCAAGGCGAAACACCCCAAGACACATATTAATCAAATTAACAAAGATCAAACACAAAGAACAAATATTAAAAGCAGCAAGGGAAAAACAACAAATAACACACAAGGGAATTCCCATAAGGATAACAGCTGATCTTTCAATAGAAACTCTTCAAGCCAGGAGGGAATGGCAAGACATACTTAAAATGATGAAAGAAAATAACCTACAGCCCAGATTATTGTACCCAGCAAGGATATCATTCAAGTATGAAGGAGAAATCAAAAGCTTTTCAGACAAGCAAAAGCTGAGAGAATTCTGCACCACCAAACCAGCTCTCCAACAAATACTAAAGGATATTCTCTAGACAGGAAACACAAAAATGGTGTATAAACTCGAACCCAAAACAATAAAGTAAATGGCAACGGGATCATACTTATTAGTAATTACCTTAAATGTAAATGGGTTGAATGCCCCAATCAAAAGACAAAGACTGGGTGAATGGATACAAAAACAAGACCCCTACATATGTTGTCTACAAGAGACCCACCTCAAAACAGGGGACACATACAGACTGAAAGTGAAGGGCTGGAAAAAGATTTTCCATGCAAATTGGGACCAAAAGAAAGCAGGAGTCACAATACTCGTATCAGATAAATTAGACTTTAAAACAAAGGCTGTGAAAAGAGACAAAGAAGGTCACTACATAATGATCAAAGGATCAATCCAAGAAGAAGATATAACAATTATAAATATATATCCACCCAACATGGGAGCACCACAGTATGTAAGACAAATCCTAATAAGTAATATCATAAAAAACAAAGAAAGGCTGTAAAAGTGTTCCAGATTAAAAGAGACTTTATCAACATGACAATGAAAAAAAAAAAAAAAAAAGACTTAAGGAAGAAAATTCTGGCAAGCTTCTTAGAGATGTATGATGCCGTGAGACTGAGTTAATTTGACAGTCTGTTAATTTTGTTCTTCAGCTGTAACATACAAGAACCACTGCTTCATGCTTTGTAACACAAACAGCAGGCTGACATCAACTTCATTTTTGTTTCTTTTCTGAGAATCAATTATTTTATGAGAAAAGGGAAGAAAATTTCACCTTTTTTTGACAGCTTAAAAAAAAATAAACAAACAGACTTCGGTATCCCACCCTGTGAATTTTGCTACAATGTCCTATTTCCATTTAAGTTGCAAGTTCAAACATAGACCTGATGTACAGAACTCTTAAATATCCGAAATGTTCTGAGTTGGGTTTGTTTTTTTTTACAAGAGAAATGAATAAAACAGACACACAATAAAAAAAAAAAAAAAAAAAAAATACTAACCTCCTTTCCCTTGTGCGTAGTCTGGCTTCTCTTGCTTGCTGGGTGTTTCCTGCAGAGGCCTTGCTTCCGGCTCTTCAAACCCCAGTTCCTGGTGTGAACCAGCTTGGCCGATGCTCTTGCTTGGGCTGGGGGTGCCGTGTGCGGAGACGCTGCACCCACCTTAATGTAAGGTGGCAATGAGCCTTGTGAGCCCCATTACTGGGAGCAGCTGAGCCTGTCTCTGCTCCCCAGAACCCCGCCAACTCCACCCACTCCCCCGCTGATGAAAGCCCTACGGAGCAGCCCCGCCCATGGCCTGTTGGAGAGTGTGGACTGTACAGTGGGTGCTCCCACTTCTTAGTTCCTTTGCTTCTCAACACAACTCATTCCATTGGCGGAGAAACACTGGGCAGAAGGACCCTTTTTGGGGTGGGTGACACCTTTACTTACGTACCAAAGGCCAGAGTAAGGAGGACATCCTTCCCAGGAGAGGAGAAGGCCCTTCTCAGCAGCAGGGACAAGGTTTTCTTCCGTTCTGCACCTGCTGTTGTGGAACAACTGACCTGCTCTCAACACACGGCCCCAGGTGCAGTCCTGGGCGAGGGGGCAACGCCTGTATGTTTACTGTGAGATATTTAATAAGAACTGTGTCTCTGATCACAATGACCTGTCCGTGCCTTCAGGATAAAAGGAAAGAATACTGAAAGCCTAGCCAAAAGGAGGGAGTGTCTCCAAAAGGTCAGTTAGAGTGAACGCCAAGAGGTAGGAGGAATTCAGATAGACAAGGGCAGGAAAGGTGTGGCTTTGATTCAGCCATGTGGTAGTCATCAGTGTCTTGGGAGTAGTTTTGAGGAAAGAAAGGGAAGACAGTCTAGAACTGCTAGGGATACAGGTGAACCTTTCAAGAAGTTTGTGGGACCTCAGATTGTCTGGTACAAGTGAGAGGGGAGAAGCATGGTGAGAAGTTCCTAGAGAAGAGATCTGAAATCCTTATCAGAAGATACAAATTAATAAAAGTAGCAGGATCACTGAGCAGTGCAGCACTGAGACCCTTGGAGAGGGTGATGGAGGAGAAGGATCATCAGTCTCATATGAAACTGGAGTTCTGCTGAGTCAGATCACTGAGAGGACAGAAAGACAAGGGGATGAAGGATTAAGTGAGTATTAGTAACATGTTAGCTCTTGGAACTGTTGGTGAGGAAAACACTTCCTCCACCCTCTTAGGTTCAGTTATTGGGAATCTGCCAATTAAATTGACAAAAGCAGATAACCATGAGAAAAAAACATTTAAATAGCTTTCCAGGAATGATGTACACATGTGAGAGTTGGACCGTAAACAAGGCTGAGTGCTGAAGAATTGATGCTTTCAAACTGTGGTGCTTGAGAGTCCCTTGGACAGCAAGGAGAACAAACCAGTCAATCCTAAAGGAGATCAACCCTGAATATTCATTGGAAGGACTGATGCTGAAGCTCCAATACTTTGGCCACTTGATGGGAAGAGCCGACTTACTGGAAAAGGCCCTGATGCTGTGAAAGATTGTGGCCGGAGGAGAAGGGGGTGACAGAGGATGAGCTAGTTAGATGGCATCTTCGACTAAATGGACATTGAGTTTGAGCAAACTCCGGGAGCTGGTGAAGGACAGGGAAGCCTGGCATGTTGCAGTCCATGGGGTCGCAAAGAGATGGACGTGACTGAGCGACAGAACAATAACAACCACCTGCAGAGGTTCACAAAGAAATGTGACTTGAGGGGGTGACTACAACCGGGAGTTGATATACTACTTAATAAATGCCAGGGAGTAGGAGATAATGGCATCTTCTGAAAAACAGGTGACTTGGGGAAGGAGGGGCACTTATAACAAAAAACATTTAGGAAATATAAATGGTACCTTAGGAGGAGATAGGGGAGTTTTGCGAAAATGTCTGGTGCTTGGAACTTTTCTCTCATTTTAACACGGTTTCCAAAAGTAAATCAGAAGTCAATTAAAACCAATTCAAATGCATTTCTTTTTATAGCTGAATAATATACAGCTTCTTTATCCATTCATCTGTTGATGGACACCTAGGTTACTTCCATGTCCTAGCTATTGTAAGTAGTGCTGCAGTGAACACTGGGGTACATGTGTCTTTTTGGAATTTGCTGTATGATGCAGGGAACCCAAAGTTGGTGCTTTGTGACAACCTAGAAGGGTGGAATGGGGAGGAAGGTGACAGGGAGGTTCAAGAGGGAGGGGACATATGCATACCTATGGCCGATTCAAGTCAATGTATGGCAGAAACCATCACAATATTGTAAAGTAATTATCCTCTAATTAAAAATAAATTTTTTAAAAAAGTTAATTCATTGCAAAGGCAAAAACTCAGGCAAAACTTATTTCTTCATGAGGAAGACCTATGAATCCATGTTTACAGTTACATATAGTAAGTTTTATGCCACTGTTAAGTTGTAGTACATCAAAACATTGATGGTAGCCATAACATTGATGGTAGCCATAAGTATCTAAATCTTTAGATCTATATATAGTGATAAAAACTGGAAAATACAAAAAAGCTATCAATCAACACCACTAAATATTAATGACAAGTCTGGTTGTTTGGGTGCTGTTTAAACAGCTGATACTAGGGTTTGAGTTCATAAAGGGCCGCTCAAATGGTAAAGAATCCACCTGCAATTCAGGTGACCTGGGTTTGATCCCTGGGACTGGAAGATCCCCTGGAGAAGGGAATGGCTCCCTGCTCCAGTATTCTTGCCTGGAGAATTCCATGGACAGAGGAGCCTGGCGGGCTCGTCCATGGGATCACAAAGAGTCGATATGGCTGAGTGACTAACAGTATCACTTTGAATATGGAAAACTCAACAGTGCTGGCTTTTAAGTCTGCTAAGTTAGATGCAGAGGAACATCGCTTAAAATACCATATACATTGTTATCATACACACATAATATGAAAATATTTTCCTTTAATAAAGAATTTCTCATCAGGTTTAATGGGAAACAATGAAAACTTCATGTAAACAGTCCTGTAGGGAAACTTTTACTATTCATCATTCAAATCATATCTTTTTTCTTCAAAGTCTGTACATATTCTTGTGATGTTTTCCATAGTAGGTCCTCATATACATTTGACCCATCTGTAGATCCTCAAGGAGACACTCTAAAGGAATTAGATGCAAATTCAGCATCAACTGGAAGGAAAAGGAAAGAATTATATTCTTTACCTAAAATACTTGAGTTAACTAAGTGTTAGTTAAGAAAAACAAAAACAAAACAAAACTGAGACCTTTCCAAGTGTTCCGAAGAATGAAATATATCTATAGATGACACAACACAAAAAACAAGATTACAGTTATATAATCCGCTCATGGTCGCATGTGTGGCTGAGTATCAGGGCTTCTGGTTTTCTCATTCTTCATTCATTTACTCGATAACTACGTGCAGAGGTGCTGTGACAAGCACTGGAATTACAAGATGAAGGTGACCCAGTCCACCCTGAAAAATGATATGCCCTAAACTGGAAAAATACATGAACAGCCGATTTCCACACAGAGTCATAAATACTAAGACAGATATAAAAGATGGCACAAGGAGCACTCAAAAGGGACAGCCAGCCTTGTGTCAGTACTGCCAGCTTTTTGGTGGAGGTGATATGTAAGTAGCTATCTGAAGGACAGGAGAAAGTACAAGAGGTAGAGGGGAGAAACATGTACAAAGACCGGAGGTGAGGAAGCGCACCTGTGGGATCCTACACAGTCTGGCTGGTTAGATGCAGAGTTGAGGGGCAGAGGAGGGTGGTAAGAGATAAGGGCAACTACTTTGGCAGGACCCAAATGAGGTGGGTGTTTGGAGCTTTTCCTGAGCGTGAAAGATAAACTGGTGACAAAGTCAGCGACAGAGGAGTTTTAACGTCACCACCAAGTGACAGCTACACAAACATGACTGCTTCAGCCTGGGTTCCTAACTGTAACCACTGTCAGACACTTGAGACGCTGATGAACTCCACGTATTCTGAGAATAGTGTCAGGGTGTAGGCGGATAGTTCCACAGGGATGGAGGCAGCAGAAGAAGGAAATAGCAGAAATAAAAGAAATACCTAGACCTTTTGGGCTTGTTTTTCAAGCAATGGAACATGGTGAATAAATGAGGAAGAAGGAATTTTTCACTATGACTGCTCATGCTCTCACATTTTTCATTAGCTATATGTAAGAAAAAATATTTAAGATAGCAACTGTTACCCAAACAATGGAAAGAGATGCCACTGACTGTTTACCATGTATTTCAGAAATCAATGTCTAAATTTAATTCATACGTTTTGGCAACATACCTTCTTCTAGTTCTCTAGTTATATCCTGTCCAACTCCTGCTGCATCTGAAATAAGTCAAATATTATGTTTAAGTTAAACAAGAGATATTATCATAGGAATGACATATAATTTCCTACATGTGACATTTAAATAATACTTTGAGACTAGACCTAACTTGAAGATTACTTAGGTAGAAAAATAATCACATAAATAAAAGAAAATGAATTCCTACTTATTCTGCTTTTAGATAACAGAGAACATATATATGGAATGCTATTTAGATTAATCTGATAAAAAGTATAATAAATATCAGTCTATTGAGTACACATAATTTCAGAGAATTAGGGAATGACCCATAATCCTGGTAATGATGCACAAGATCACCATCTTCTCCCTTAACAGCTCCTGCCCTAAATATGTACTTCCAAGACCTTTATTTTGATTTCTAGGTGAGGATCATGTTCAAATGAAGTAGTTTGAAGTCGAATATTAATAAGAAGAACACATCTGCAGTTTTCTTTAAACTTTTCCATTTAGCGAGACATAGAAAGGTGAGAAAATCATACACAAGAAAACAATGTACCGGCAAGTTTTAATTCTAAAGGTGTTTAGCGAGAAGGATTCTCTCACAGTGTTAGTTTCTGAACTATGTCCCATAGAAGGGGAAGGTCCCATGGGGGTCACTGAAGGGTTGAGGAACAGAGAAGTCACAGGTGCACGGTCTCTGGCCACTCCTTTAGCTAAATGACTCTATACTTGTCTCTTTTATATAATATGGTTCTGTGCAGAAGGTTTTTTTTAAAAGAAAGGTTGTTTTTAAGGTAGGAGAGTCATTGATGTAGTCAAAGTTACAATTCTACAAAAGAGTCTAGGGTCCTATGCCAGCTACTTCCTCAGATTAAGAAAACACATATAGATTTTTAACTATAACATAGAGAAAATGAATATGTAAAACCTTGTTACATAGTTCAGTAATTCTTGTAGCATTTAATAAATGTTTTAAATTATATGTCTTAAATGTGTGAACAAAAATAAATCAATATCAAACTCCTATTTGTAGCAGTCGATATAGTTAATTTATAAAGCATAGATATTTTTTAAACACAGGACAGGAAACTTGAAAATCTTTAGTTGAATCAAGCAGGCCAAAACTGAAGAGATGAGTTTTAAAAGGATGTTCGTTTCCTCCTGATAAAACCTGGTTTATTAAAATGAGTCAGCACAATGAATTATCCACATTTTGAGTTATTTAGGACAAAATTTAAAACACAAATAAGATCTCTCTTTACTATTTAGCCTACTTCTATCCGAGCTCTCATCGTTAATTGCTGTATACAAAAAGTATGAGTGTAATCTCAACTATAAATCTGGTCAGAAATTACAGATGAACTTCATTTCCTCAGCCTGAAGTTTCAAGGGGAGGACTTAAACTCCTACCCTCCTCATGAGAAGCAAGGAGATTTACAAAAAATATTTTTCTGAGCAATTGTAGAATGTTTCTAAATTTGTAGTTCAAGCAAACATGAAAAAATTTTAAATGAAGCTCACTTTTGTCTCTATCTCAACAATATACAGCCTTGACGTACTCCTTTTCCTATTTGGAACCAGTCTGTTTTTCCATGTCCAGTTCTAACTGTTGCTTCCTGACCTGCATACAGGTTTCTCAAGAGGCAGGTCAGGTGGTCTGGTATTCCCATCCTATTCTAAATCCTTTCAGAATTTTCCACAGTTTATTGTGATCCACACAGTCAAAGGCTTTGGCATAGTCAATAAAGCAGATAGTTTTTTGGAACTCTCTTCCTTTTTCCATGATCCAGCATATGCTGGCAATTTGACCTCTGGTTCCTCTGCCTTTTCTAAAACCAGCTTGAACATCTGGAAGTTCATGGTTCACATATTGCTGAAGCCTGGCTTGGAGAATTTTGAGCATTACTTTACTAGTGTGTGAGATGAGTGCAATTGTGCGGTAGTTTGAGCATTCTTTGCATTGCCTTTCTTTGGGATTGGAATGAAAACTGATCTTTTCAGTCCTGTGGCCACTACTGAGTTTTCCAAATTTGCTGGCATATTGACTGCAGCACTTTCACAGCATCATCTTTCAGGATTTGAAATAGCTCAATTGGAATTCCATCACCTCCACTAGCTTTGTTCATAGTGATGCTTTCTAAGGCCCACTTGACTTCACATTCCAGGATGTCTGTCTCTAGGTGAGTGATCACACTATCATGATTATCTTGGTCGTGAAGATCATTTTTGTACAGTTCTTCTGTGTATTCTTGCCACCTCTTCTTAATATCTTCTGCTTCTGTTAGGTCCATACGTGTCTGTCCTTTGTTGTGACTATCTTTGCATGAAATGTTCCCTTGGTGTCTCTGATTTTCTTGAAGAGATCTCTAGTCGTTCCCATTCTGTTGTTTTCCTCTATTTCTTTGCATTGATTGCTGAGGAAGGCTTTCTTATCTTCTTGCTATTCTTTGGAACTCTGCATTCAGATGCTTATATCTTTGCTTTTCTCCTTTGCTTTTCGCTTCTCTTTTCACAGCTATTTGTAAGGCCTCCCCAGACAGTCATTTTGCTTTTTTGCATTTCTTTTCCATGGGGATGGTCTTGATCCCTGTCTCCTGTACAGTGTCACGAACCTCTGTCCATAGTTCATCAGGCATTCTGTCCATCAGATTAGTCCCTTAAATCTATTTCTCACTTCCACTGTATAATGATAAAGGATTTGATTTAGGTCATACCTGAATGGTCTAGTGGTTTTCCCTACTTTCTTCAATTTCAGTCTGAATTTGGCAATAAGGAGTTCATGGTCTGAGCTACAGTCAGCTCCCAGTCTTGTTTTTGCTGACTGTACAGAGCTTTTCTATCTTTGGCTGCAAAGAATATAATCAATCTGATTTCGGTGTTGACCATCTGGTGATGTCCATGTGTAGAGTCTTCTCTTGTGTTGTTGGAACAGGGTCTTATGACCAGTGCGTTCTCTTGGCAAAACTCTTATTAGTCTTTGCCCTGCTTCATTCCGTATTCCAAGGCCAAATTTGCCTGTTACTCCAGGTGTTTCTTGACTTCCTTCTTTTGCATTCCAGTCCCCTATAATGAAAAGGACATCTTTTTTGGGTGTTAGTTCTAAAAGGTCTTGTAGGTCTTCATAGAACCATTCAGCTTCTTCAGCATTACTGGTTGGGGCATAGATTTGGATTACTGTGATATTGAATGGTTTGCCTTGGAAACGAACAGAGATCATTCTGTTGTTTTTGAGATTGCATCCAAGTACTGCATTTCGGACTCTTTAGTTGACCATGATGGCTACTCCATTTCTTCTAAGGGATTCCTGCCTACAGTAGTAGATATAGTGGTCATCTGAGTTAAATTCACCCATTCCAGTCCATTTCAGTTCGCTGATTCCTAGAATGTCGATGTTCACTCTTGCCATCTCCTGTTTGACCACTTCCAATTTGCCTTGATTCATGGACCTAACATTCCAGGTTCCTGTGCAATATTGCTCTTTACAGCACGATTCCCTAAATGATTTGCATTTTTTAAGTTGCCATATAGTAAATGGAATGTCCCACTAAACTGAACACTGAAAGCACAGAGCAGACCTCCTGTAAACAATGATAGTTGTAAACATGTTCTAAAGAAGTACACATGTGTCTGGGGCTCCTCAACTAACAAGTCACAGTTGGGAGAGGAGAGAAAGGGCGTCAGAGAGAAAGGGATGTGGCCTCACAATGATATCTGATGCCCTCTGGGACACACCTGCCTCCAGGAAAGAGTTCAGGGATGAAGAAACACCCCATCCCTCAAAGCCACGTTCAAGTATTTGCTTTCACCACCCTAGTATAAATGTTTCACTCGTGACCTCAGAAAAATTAAGCATTTGGCTCTGAGGAATCACCTAGAGCCACAATCTCGAGGGTAGGATGAGAAAGTCATTGGGTGAGACTGAAAAGGGCTAAAACAGCTCCAGGAACAATTTCAAGCATCCCCTGCTTTTCCAAAGTTCATTTTATGTTACTTCACTTCTACGAAGGGCCTACATAGGCACCTGTTTTTCATAATAATAAAAAAAAAATCTGAAGAGGATTTTTGGTTTCATTTAAGAAGGCAAAAAGCTGAAACGATGTTCAGTGCATGTTTTTACAGTGAGAGGCATCATGTTCCACAAGCAGGGAGACTGGCCCCACCGAGCTCCTTCCCCGGGAGTGACACCCCACCTCTCAGCGTCAAGTCTCCACACCCCTGAACCTTGTGTGGGAGCACCTGTGCTTTACTCGTGCATATTCATTTTATGCATCTACGAGCAGAACGTGTCCTCGGGTCCCTGCTTCTTTGGTTTATGATGTTTTGGCTTATGAAAGGCTTCCTAGGAATGCTCTGCTTTCAGATAGTAGGGAAACCTGGACTAGGCACTGGAGGTGCTGCGATCTGCCCTTTGCATCTTCCACACCCGCCCTGAGTCAGGTCACCATGTTATTTTTAGGCACTCTGTGAATTATCCTGCCAGTCACCCCCATGTTCATTTCCCCCGATTTCACAACCATGATTTTACATAGTGTAGGAAAACTTACAAGGATATAGTATTACTAGTTTGACTTAGGGTGCCTTTAGCAGTGACTATCTAGTTAGCTTTCACTTCCTACTCATCTCAGGAACCTGGCTCTATAAAAATTAGGCTTTAGAGACAAATTAATGAACTAAATTTATTTTGTGATTGTGTGTTTTGACTTACGTGTCTAGCTTATTTTCCAATGACTTTCTAATTTTTAGTTCTTCTAGGTAGAGTTTCTTATATTTTTCCAACTCTGCTTGAGAAGTTTTCCTAAAATGTCAATGTTCACTCTTGCCATCTCCTGTTTGACCACTTCCAATGCACCCTGGTTCATAGACGTCACATTCCAGGTTCCCATGCAGTATTGTTCTTTACAGCTTCGGACTCTGCTTCCATCACCAGTCACATCCAAAACTGGGCATTGTTTTCGTTTTGGCTCCATCTCTTCATTCTTTCTGGAGTTATTTCTCCACTGATCTCTAGTAGCATATTGAGCACCTATCAACCTGGGGAGTTCATCTTTCAGTATCCTATTTTTTTGCCTTTTCATACTGTTCATGGGGTTCTCAAGGCAATAATACTCAAGTGGTTTGCCATTCCCTTCTCCAGCAGACCACGTTGTGTCAGAGTGCTCCAGAACGACCCTTCCACCTTGGGTGGCCCAACATGGCATGGCTCGTTGTTTCATTGAGTTAGACAAGGTCGTGATCCATGTGGTCAGTTTGGTTAGTTTTCTGTGATTGTGGTTTTCATTCTGTCTGCCCTCTGAGGGATAAGGATAGAGGCCTATAGAAGCTTCCTGATGGGAGAGACTGACTGTGGGGTCTTATTCTGATGGGCAGGGCCATGCTCAGTAAATCTTTCATCCAAGTTTTTGTTGATGAGTGGGCCTGTGTTCTCTCCCTGTTGTTTGGCCTGAGGTCAAACTATGGTAGGGGTAATGACAGTAATGGCCACCTCTTTCAAAAGGACTTGTTCATGCACTGCTGTATTCAGTGCCCCTGACCCCCAGCAGGCCGCTGTCGACCCACCCCTCTGCAGGAGACACCTGGACACTCACAGGCAAGTCTGGCTCAGTCTCTTGTGGGGACACTGCTCCTTTCTCCTGGCTCCTGGTGCACACAAGGCTTTGTTTGTGCCCTCCAAGAGTCTGCACTGGTCATACCAAAACACCCTCTTCCAACAACACAAGAGACGACTCTACACATGGACATCACCAAGTGGTCAATACCAAAGTCTGACTGATTATATTCTTTGCAGCCAAAGATGGAGAAGCTCTGTACAATCAGCAAAAAAAAAAAAAAAAAGACTGGGAGCTGACTGGCTCAGATCATGAACTCCTTATTGCGAAATTCAGACTTAAATTGAACAAAGTACAGAAAATCACTAGACCACTCAGGTATGACCTTAATCAAATCCCTTATGATTATATAGTGGAAGTGACAAACAGATTCAAGGGATTAGATCTGATAGTGCCTGAAGAACTGTGGATGGAGGTTTGTGACACTGTACAGGAGGCAGTGATCAAGACCATCCCCAAGAAAAAGAAATGCAAAAAGGCAAAATGGTTGTCTGAGGAGGACTTACACATAGCTAAGAAAAGAAGAGAAGCTAAAGGCAAAGGAGAAAAGAAAAGATACAATCATCTGAATGCAGAGTTCCAAAGAATAGCAAGGAGAGATAAGAAAGCCTTCCTCAGTGATCAAGGCAAAGAAATAAAGAGAAACAATAGAATGGGAAAGACTAGAGATCTATTCAAGAAAATTAGAGATACCAAGGGAACATTTCACGCAAAGATGGGCACATTAAAGGACAGAAATTTTTGGACCTAACGGAAGCAGAAGATATTAAGAAGAGGTGGCAAGAATACACAGAAGGACTATACAAAAAAGATCTCCATGACTCAGATAACCGTAACAGTGTGATCACTTACCTAGAGCCAGACATCCTGGATTGCAAAGTCAAGTGGGCCTTAGGAAGTGTCACTACAAATAAAGCTAGTGGAGGTGAGGAATTCCATTTGACTTATTTCAAATCCTATAGATGATGCTTTGAAAGTGGTGCACTCAATATGCCAGCAAATCTGGAAAATTCAGCCATGGACACAGGACTGGAAAAGGTCAGTTTTCATTCCAATCTCAAAGAAAAGCAATGCCAAAGAATGTTCAACCAATTGCACAATTGCACTCAACTCACATGCTAGTAAAGTAATGCTCAAAATTCTTCCAGTGAGGCTTCGACAGTATGTGAAATGAGAACTTCCAGATGCACAAGTTGGATTTAGAAAAGGCAGAGGAACTAGAGATCAAATTGCCAACATCCATCTGTTGAATCATAGAAAAAGCAAGAGAATTACAGAAAAACATCTACTTCTGATTTATTGACTATGTCAAAGCCTTTGACTGTGTGGATCATAACAAACTGTGGAAATTCTTCAAGAGATGGGAATGCCAGACCACCTTACCTGCTTCCTCAGAAACCTGTATGTAGCTCAAGAAGCAACAGTTCGAATCAAACATGGAACAATGGACTGGTTCCAAATTGGGAAAAGATGCATCAAGGCTGTATATTGTCACCTGCTTATTTAACTTCTATGCAGAGTACATCATGCAAAATACCAGGCTGGAGGAAGTACAAGCTGGAATCAAGATATCTGGGAGTAATATAAATAACCTCAGATATGCAGATGACACCACCCTTATGGCAGAAAGCAAAGAGGAACTAAAAAGCTTCTTGAAGAAAGGCAAAGAGGAAAGTGAAAAATCTGGCTTAAAACTCAGCATTCAAAAAACGAAGATCATGGCATCCAGTCCTATCACTTCATGGCATATAGATGGGGAAACAATGAAAACAGTGACAGATTTTATTTTCTTGGGCCCAAAATCACTGCAGATGGTGACTGCAGTCATGAAACTAAAAGACCCTCAATCCTTGGGAGAAAAGCTATGATCAACCTAGACAGCACGTTAAAAAGCAGAGACATTGCTTTGCCAACAAAGATCTGTCTAGTCAAAGCTATGGTTTTTCCAGTAGTCACGGATGCATGTGAAATTTGGACCATCAAGAAAGCTGAGCACCAAAGCATTCATTCTTTTGAATTGTGGTGTTGGAGAAGACTCTTGAGAGGCCCTTGGACTGCAAGGAGATCAAACCAGTCAATCGTAAAGGAAATCAGTCCTGAATATTCATTGGAAGGACTGATGCTGAAGCTGTAGCTCCAACGCGAAGAACTGAGACATTGCCAAAGACCCTGATGCTGGGCGTGATTGAAGGCAGGAAGAGAAGGGGACGACAGATTAAATGGTTGGATGGCATCACCAACTCGATGTACATGAGTTTGAGCAAGCTCTGGGAGTTGGTGATGGACAGAGAAGCCTGGTGTGCTGCAGTCCATGGGGTCACAGAGTCGGACACGACTGAGCAACTGAACTGACACATAAAATACTAAATGCTAGTGAAATTTTTTAAAAGTGTGGCTATATTTACATTTTACTTTCTAAAGATGCTCTAAAATAATTTTCATTAGTGGTTCAAGATATTCCAGGATAAATATCATCTTACTAAAGTAATGTTTGAAAAATCCCCATACATACCCCAGCTCTTTAAAAAAAAATCCAACAAAGGAAAAATGCATTCTTTCAGAAACACTGTCTATACAGACGTAGTATTCATTCCTGGTGAAGAGAATAAGCTACAATATTAAAAATGATTCATTCTCAAAAATCTCACAGAAGGGTTAGGATTACAAGAGATACTCAGAATTCTCAATCAAATCATTACTCAAATTTCTAGACTCTAACAGATGTTTGTGTACCAGTGTTCAAGGCAGCATTGTTAATAACAGCCAGAAAGTGGAAAAACCCTGATTTCATTTTGACAGAGGAATGAACACACAAAATATTTTCTATATAAAATATTGCTTTTGGACTGGATTGTCACAATCTTTAAAATTAAAATCTTACTACAAAAATCATTAATTTTATGAATTCAGTCCATTTCTTCTCTAAAGAGTAATTATGCTATTAGTAGCAAGCAGTATCAGTAAAAATACCATAAACTTTTTAATCAATGAGACTTTTCACATTGTCCAAAATATTCTTATATATTACTATTAAAAAGTTAAAACTCTTCCTCAGTATGACAGAAATTAAGAGGTTGACTTACCGATCTTATGCTTAACAGGTTTTCCTGAAGCTGTTTGATTCTGCCCGCTTGCTTTTTGACTGTAGTTTGTAACTCGGTATTTTCAATTTCAAGCCTAAAATGCAGACTTTAAAACAATGATTCTCACACATAGGGTTTTTTGTTTAAAGATTTCTTTGAATGTGGACCATTTTTAAAGTCTTTATGGATTTACTGCCATATTGCTTCTGTTTTTATGTTTTGGTTTTTTGGCTGGGAGGCACATGGGATCTTAGCTCCCCAACCAGGGATCAAACCCTCTGCATTGGAAGGCATGGTTTTAACCAGTGGACTGTCACGGCAGTCCTTCACACTTAGATTTTTAAAATACCACACTGTTTCTGAACAAATATCTGCAGGTTCCATTACATAGGTTTTTAAAATTTTGAAAAGTAAATGATCTGGCAACCGCACTGTTTTTCCAGTTGTGTTTTGTGGACAATTGGCTTCCCTGGTGGCTCAGACGGTAAAGAATCTGCCGACAATGCAGGAGACCCAGGTTCGATCCCCGAGTCAGGAAGATCCCTTGGACAAGGAAATGGCAACCCACTCCAGGATTCTTGCCTGGAGAATTCCACGGACAGAGGAGCCTGGTGGGCTATATCCATGGACTTGTAAAGAGTCGGACACGACTCACTGACTAACACTTTCACTTTTCACTTGTGGATAATGTGCAAAATATGGAAATAATGGGGGAAAATTATGCATCTCAAAACAGCTCAAAGCTGAAATGTTACCCAGCTTCACAATGATGTTTTTTATTATCATTACTGATCTAATTCTCATATTATACTGTTTATCTGCTTTATATTTAAGTTGTTTTCTGTGCTGCTTTAAATCATACTTTTGGATGTGATCCTGTGTTTTTTCAGCACATCTCAAGGCCTCTGTACATTTATCCTTTGTTTCTCGCAACTAAAAAGAAAGAAAAAAAAAAAAAGGAAAAAAAACCACTGTTTTAATTACTAATGACCTAGTGAATCTGCCAATGTCAGTTTCTCTTTCATCTGCATATTGTTTACAGCTGCTTTCCTGCCACACAGTAGAGTTGAGTTGTTACAATAGATACCTTACAGTCTAAAAAGTGAAAATATTTACTGTCTGCCCTTTGTACATTACTGACCTCCCCTTTAGCACTCAAACACAAAATCATTCATGCTTTAAATTAGATTTTCTCAAATAAATACACAAATTTATAAACTGGCCAAATCGGGAAAGACAGAAATTTACCTGACCATAAACATACATACATACATATATATATATATATATATATATATTTTATTCTAAGCGCCACATCAGCCATCACTTTAAACATCCACATTTGTGAATGACCACAGCTCTTCCAGTGACTCTGAGAGCTAGCGCTACTGTTGGTGAGAACCAGATGCTTCAGGGACTAGTGTGAGAGGCAGTAGGTACATGGGAGCCAGAATCCGTGGGCCTGTGTTCCAATTCCATCAGTTCTGAGCTGTGAGTCCTGGGGCAAATTACGTAACCTTACTGTATCTCAGTTTCTCCATCCATAAAATGGGGATAATGGTAGCATCAACCTCAGTGGGATGCTGGGAAGATTAAATTGGGGACTATACATAATGTCAGAGAAGGCAATGGCATCCCACTCCAGTAATCTTGCCTGGAAAATCCCATGGACGGAGGAACCTGGTAGGCTCCAGTCCATGGGGTTGCTAAGAGTCAGGCACGACTGAGCGACTTCACTTTCACTTTTCACTTTCATGCATTGGAGAAGGAAATGGCAACCCACTCCAGTATTCTTGCCTGGAGAATCCCAGGGACAGAGGAGCCTAGTGGGCTGCTGTCTATGGGGTCGCACAGAGTCGGACATGACTGAAGCGACTTAGCAGCAGCAGCATACATAATGTATTTAGAAGAGGACGTGGCAGATACTAAGAGCTCTTTGTAATTGGCGTTATTACGGTCGCTGTATTTTATCTGCAAAACAATCTGATACTTCAGGCAGACGGCATGCCAACGGAAATGGTCTTCTACACAATCACAGTGAACTCACTCTCCATACCGTTGCAAGGGGCAGTAAGGGGGAGCATGAGGCCCAGAACACACGTATTCAGACTTCAAAAATGTTCACTGACTCCACTAACAAACTAGTACTCTAGTACTTTTCTCCACTTACAGTAATTTGCAACTTCCTTCCTCTCTGTACTACTCAGTGGACAATGACCACTGGTTAATATGTAAATAGCACCTCCTGGATGGAGTGGTACAGAACATTACACGACCG
The DNA here is from genome assembly GCF_055505025.1 of Bos grunniens. NCBI lineage: Eukaryota > Metazoa > Chordata > Mammalia > Artiodactyla > Bovidae > Bos > Bos grunniens. Next base: position 65,972,410 of record NC_141177.1, read on the forward strand.
TCAGAGGAAGGATGAAGTCACTGCCATGGAAATATAACTCTGCTGCTAAATCAAAGTTCTGAGTCAATTCATTCTCACAACTGTTAATGTCTAGCCAGTACTCCGGTGAGAAAATTAAGGTTACGAGGTACGGATACCAGAGAAGCTATTCCCAGAACTTTACAGTTGGTGAAAGGCTAGAAATCTGTAAATCCCACTTCTGCCTACATAATGAAGGAAGGCAAATTTACACTTTTCTCCCAGAGTCAGGGAGAAAGATGAGCATTTAATTGAACAATTCTCCTCTATTAGACTAAGCGCTTTCAATTTTACATTGAGTTGCTTAAAATACATTTTAATAAAAGTTTTACTATACAAACATCTTCAAGAAAAAATAACTGGCGTGGGATGAAGTACTTAATTGTGTCCTAACAGTTGTTAAACTAAACTGTTTTCCATTTATGCAAGACAAGTGCTGTGCATATCCATAAATATTCCCTGTTAGAACAAGGTATACCTAGATAAGATTCTCCCTCATGAAAAAAATGACAACAATGCAAAATTAAGGGCTAAATTGTTCTTCACAGACTACATAACAGGGCTGAAGAGAAAAGGCTCGATGAGAGCTGGACAGTCAGGAAAGCTCCATGGAGGAGGAGAGACTGGGCGCCAGGTCTGAATAAATGGAGGACTACCCAAGAGGAAAAGAAACTGTGAAGGCAGAAAGGACAGTCTGAGCAAAGGCCAAGAAAAGGTGAAATCAGCCAGTTAACTCAGGATAAAATCCAACCACAGGAAAATAAAAACATGTCCATCCAGAAATGTATAAACCAATGTTCACAGCAGCATTATTAATAGTTGCAAAGTGGAAACAACCCAAATCTCCATCAACTTATGAATGGATAAATATAGCCACGTACTGTTTATTGTTTGACAGTCAACAGAAACGGAAGAACTGATCCGTGCTATACCATGGATGGACCGCAAAAACATGAGGTCAAATGAGAAAAGCTAATCCCAAAGGAGCATACTGCATGATTCCATTTCTGTAAAACACCCAGAAAAGGCATGTCTCCAGAGACGGATGTTAGACTGGGGGTTGCCTGGGGCTGCGGGAGATGGGGGGGCCTTGGGAGGTAGCTAAGGGATGCAGGGTTTCTTTGGGGGGCTGATGGAAATGCTCTAAAATTGACTGTGGTCACAGGTGACACCTCTCTAGACTGAGATACTGATCTACACACTTGGAATGGGTGAATTATATGATACATGAATTATATTTCAATAGCTTTTTAAAACTCCAAAGGCACTATCTAGATAATGTTCTTAATTCTCTATTTTCAATGTATGTGTTATACTCCATCTGAGTGCCTCCATGCTTTTACAATGTATCTTAAATGAAAAGAAAAGAAGGCAGTGCCTAACTTCAACTGGTTTGTATAATACACTTTCTGCACAAGTTATTCTGAAATGCATGAAATAAATATATACAGAACTCCACAGCCATTCACAAAAGTGAAGATGAGAAATGATAATTTTCTGGAACATTCCATTAAACACTATCCTCTGATTTTATCTGGCTTGCCTCATCGTGGTAATACAGGGATCAAGAAATAAAATATTGTTCAATAGAAAAAAAAGTCTCTCAACCTGTGTGAAGAATGATGCACAATTCTCCATTTTCCTAAGGGTATATACTATACTATATATATATATATATATACATATATATATATGTAGAATGCAAATGGCAGAATGAAAGTCAGAGTTTAAGAAACGAGTGCACTTAAAGATTAATAAAATTACAGTAAATTACTAGTAATGAAAATAAAAAAGAAAGCTGTCCATGAAAATGAGCGTCCTAAAACACTTTATCCTACGTATTAACTGTCGACACACTCAATTTCACACATACCTGACTTGTGAGTTGATGTAAGTTGCTCTTTAAATCCTGTGCCTCAACTTCTAACTTGGCACAGTGATATGACATGACGTCCAGGGATTCCGCCAACTCAGACCGCTTGTTGAAGGTGTCAGTCAGTTCTTGATGAAGGTTTCTCACAACTGCCTAATAAGATGCTTTGTTACTGAGTTTATCAAATCACTTTACTATTACGCTATGTTAGTAACAGATGACTCCAACACATGTACTTTGAAAACTGTCACCATGGACAGCAACTCACCTTCTTTTCTCCTCCCTGAATGTGGTTACAGACCCAGAAGGGCTCCCCACCGGCCTTCCTGATATTAAGTTCCTCAGACGAAGGAGGCAGCCCCACTGTCCACACCCTGCCCCTCCCGATAAATCTGCAGAGCTTCACCACCTCACGTCCAGAACGAAACAGGTGTGTAGGTGGGACAAGCGGTGGAAAATTCCACACTGTGGAAACATTTTTCCTCTTTCTTTATTAGAGGCTTCGATTAACATCAGAGATCTTCACATATTCAATCCAGTGCTCAGATCTTTCCAATAGATTGCTTCCTCAGAAGGAAAATGAGGCCATTCCCTTGCTGCTTATCTCTTTTATATCTAGTCGTGTGTCTGTGTTAATCCCCAACTCCTAATTTATCCCTCCTCCCCACCTTTACCCTTGGCTAACCATAATATTCTGCAGGCATCTACTTGGGAAAGGATCTGAAAAAGAATGGATATATGTATACCTATACCTGAATCAACTTGCTGTACATTTGAAACTAACGCAAAATTGTAAATCAACTATATTCCAATATAAAAGAATAATGAAATTTAAAAAATGAGGTTGCTCCCATGCCTTCAAGGAGCCTCGATAACCTGGCCTCCACCTGCCTCCAGACCGCAGCCCCTACAACCCTCTCCCTGACTCACTCCATTCCTGCTGCTCACGAATCCTGCCACCCTCCATTTTTATTGGGCAAACTGGTATTCAAATGACAGTAATTGATCCTTAAAATGAGAATTAGGAGCAAATTGTTTGTAAAAATGTTCTAAGTAAATAGCATTAATAGCAGTGGGAAGTTTAAATCAAGAAGAACTTGGTTAAAGCTCACCACTTGAGTCCCAAATTATGATTTAATGACAAGTATATTTAAATGACTTGTCAATGAATTCTCAATTTAATGACAACTCTTTAAAGAGTTGAGAGGCATAAGAATAAATGATTCAAGCCTGAAATGTTTTCCAAGTTAATTCAAATTTACATGAATAAAACTAAAATTATACCAACAAATATGACAAAAAGGTATGACAAGCTACTGAAGCCAAAGTAGGATATATAAGTAATAGCATCTGGGAAACCTGGAATTGACTGTCAGGGTAATCCATGTAACTGAAGCTTAATTTCAAAATATTCAGTTTAGGTTTGAGCGTTTCTTTTATCTGCTTCATCATGATACTGACATGTGGTTACATAGAGATTAAAATTATTATCTGAATAGTAAATTACTAATACCCGTCTATATTAAAAATTTAGAACTTAATCTCTGAAACATTTCATAAGCGACATGATGTCTCTACTCAAAGTGAAGCATCTCTCGGGTCTAATTTTTATTTGCTGGATACAAGATGTGCCAGAATGAAGAATCACTTTGGATTTTCTTTCAGGAAGTCTGAGAATTATTTCTCCTTCTGGATACCTACTTCTCTCTCTGCTTTCTCATTTTCGTACTGACACATTCTCTCTTCTACGTGCTTCCATTTGTTGATTAACTCCGTGTTTCGTTCCTCCAGCATCAGACCTTGTTCCTCATGTTCAGCCTCAAGTTTTCTCAAAGTCTGCTGAAACTGGTCTTGGATGCTAATAACTATCTTCTCATTACTGTCGGCTCTGTTTTGTGCATCATCCAGTTGCTGTCGGAGCAACATGTTTTCACTCTGGAGTTGAGATAATCTTTCCTCTAAGGATTCCTGCTTTCCAAGGTATTCATTCACTTTGCCTTGTTCATTGAACATGTGTTCAATAACCTGCTTTTGACACTGTGCTTCATGTAAGTCTCTCTGGACACGTTCTAACATCAAAGTCTTTTCTCTGAGATCATCTGTCGTCTGATGCAGCTTGATTTTTAGCTGATTGAATTTATTTTTCACTTTAGAAAGTTGCTGGGAAAGCATCTCATTGTCACTTTTCAGGTTAGCCATATCGGACTTCATTTGGTCCTGCAAGCGTAACCTCTTATCTTTTGCTTTCTGGGAGGCAAGTTCCAGGTCTCTTTGTAATGTCTGACCTTGATCATGATCGTGTATGGCAGGAGCCAGTCTAGAACAGTAGGATTCCACTTCTGTTTCCAGTCTTTGTTTGCTTTGTTTTGCATTTTCCAGCTCAGGGTTTAGCATTGTATTTTCAGCTATCGGAATGTTAAGCTGGCCAGTATGCTGGAATATGGCCTTTGTCAACGTTTCCTTATTCAATTTTATTGCCCCTTGAGGATAATCATTCTCTCCTTCTACAATTTCAATACCCTCAAAACATTTCTTTTCTTTTTCCTGGTTCTGATTATTCACTGTGTCTATTTCTAGTCTTGCCGTGGCAATTTCATCCTGCACGTGGTTTTCGCGCAACAGACCTTTTGCTTTTCTCCCACTATCAGAAACCTAAGTGAGACAAAGGAGACTTTTAGTTAGTACTCAATAAAATGACATTTTATCATTTCCTCTGAAATGCAAGACTAACCTGTATGTTTATACAATGAAAAGACTGCACCAAGTGGATCTCCAAATGGAAAAAATGAGGTTCGATACAAACCTCAGACCTTATACAAGCAGAAATTCCCAAAGGTTCAAAAATTTAATTGAAGACAATGAATCCATGAAAGGAAAAAGAAAGCCCAAGGGACTTTTCAAGAAGCTCAGAACTGGAAAGGCTTTTCTCTGAATTACAACAAACACAGAAAGCTTAAAAGATTTATAGATCTGACTACACTTAAAAATCGTATCTGATGTGGTATATTTATATAATGGAAAACTACGAAGGCATAAAAAGAATGAAATAATGCTACTTGCAGCAACAAAGATGGACCTAGACATGCCCACACTCAGTGAAGTAAGTCAGACAAAGACCAGTCGTGTTGCTTATACGTGGGATCTAAAAGAACTTATGACATAACAGAAAGAGACCCACGGACATAGGAAACAAACTTACTCACCATATGGGGAAGTGGGCAGGGGAAGGGATAAATTAGGAGGTTGGGTTTAACATATACCATTTTATATATAGACAAGTATATATAAATAACCAGTAAGGATCTACTGTATATAAAATAACCAGTAAGGATCTACTGTACAACATAAGGAACTCCATTTAATATTCTACAAGCAGAATCTGAAAAGGAATATGTGTGTGTGTGTGTGTGTGTGTGTGTGTATGTGTGTATGTGTGTTAGTCCGTCATGTCCAACTCTTTGCGACCCCATGGACTGTAGCCCACCAGGCTACTTTGTCCATGGGATTCTCCTGGCAAGAATACTGGAGTGGGTTGCCATTTCCTCCTCCAGGGGATCTTCCTGACCCAAGGATCAAACCCAGGTCTCTTGCATTGCACGTGGATTCTTTACTGTCTGAGCCAGCAGGGAAGCCCCATTTATATAATATACACACACATATACATATATGTCTGAATCACTGTGCTGTATACCTGAAACTAACACAATATTGTAAATCAATTATAATTCCATAACAACACCACTCGCTACCTTTAAAAACACTGCATCTGATACTGATACCTCCTATACAGCTACTTCAAGTAAGAGCCTTAGCTCTGTATATATTTAAATAGATGAAATTTCATACAAAAATTATTTTCTTAAGAATATGCTACCTTTCTAACATTTTAATAGGCAATTGTAAGGCTTATATCTATTGACAACTATACTAAGCACTTCTACAAACATCAATTAACTATTAGCTATAATGATTCTGGAAAGGAAGACGTTAAAATTATATAAGTAACCTGCAGGCTTTTCATCAGGTCTTCTGACTCTGTTAGTCCTCTTACATCAAACCACAGTTACTTCTCTAGTACAAACATATCAGTACAAAATAATCCTCCTATTTCATTCATGGTATATACACTAATGGTAAATAAGGTAAAATTTAGAGAGCTCTTCTTAGAGAATCATGAGATTATTTGCAATAACTTTCATTCTCTCTTCATACTGTTTAAAATAGTAAGATGGGGGAAATACAATGACAAACAATGATCACTAAATGTACACTATGGCACATCTATCACTGTTTTCAGAAGTTCCTTGTACTGACACAGGACACTACACAGAGCAGAGGGTCATTTGCTCACAAGTACAAGAATGACTTCCAAAGTATGGTCTCTGAACTGCCTGTAGTTTTCTCCTTACCTTTAGTGGAAGTGATAAACTAACATAATCATCTATCAAGGAAGGGAAATCACGACCAAATGCCAGAATAGCTACTGTTAGTAGCAAGAGGTTTTTTTACTTTTTTTCCTTGGTGGGAGGGGGACTTTTATAAGTTTATTCTAAAGAAACAACTTTTTAAAGTGTACAAAAGTATTTTTACAACTGATGTCGCAGTTTTTATTAATTGAAAACCTGTAAATGATATGAAAAGGCCGTTGATAGGGTACTAGTGAAAAAAATGACAGTGGAGCCAAGAACAGACTCTGATTTAGACACTGAAGGTGATGACGTGCATGGAGTGACCGACACGCTCACTCCAGAGCACAGGGACTTTTGGTCGGGTAATGCAGTCGTCGGTGGAGCACACACGGTCCTGGCCTAAACCACAATCAGGGTCCCGGCTCTGCAAGACAGTCGCAACAATTTTGAGATCAATTCCTATGGAAAATATTAAAGGCCTCTCCTTGGATGAGGCCATGGTGTGTCCCTACCTGACTGCTGTAGACAAATGGATTTGAATTACAAATACTACTTTCCCAAGCTCTTCCTGAGAGCTTTTCGTTGTGGGAGATCTGCTGCTAGGACCTCGGGGATGGGACCCGGTCCATGTTTGAGAGGGACGTTGGGTGGGGGAGTGAATTCCTCTGCTTTGAGATGCCTCTTGGGAGCTCTGCAGAATGAAGGACAATCAACTTCAAGAGTGTTTGGTTTCTACCAACTGCTAGAAAAAATCCACAGGGAGCATTCCTGCACCTCTTGAGGATGCCAGTTAAACACACCTTCCTTGAAGACTTTACTGTGAGGGAGAACCCAGCTGGGAAAGTGGAGCCAGCTCTGAGCTGTTCATGGGGCAGGTGGCCTGGAGGGCTGACGGGCACAGAGGGAGGGGGTCCACGACCCTCAGCCACCTGCCAGATGGCAACAGAGAATTTTTAGAGTAAAGCATGTCACCATCCTCAGAAGCAGTTTCAGATGATTGAGTTAGGTTATCAAGGTCATTCACGTAATTAATTTGTTCTTTGACCTACACATAAATAATACTGGTTCACAAAGTCCTCAAAATATGTATAAAATATACCAAGTGTACAAAGGTGATAAATATCTTCATCAAAGCAAAAGCAGAGGCTTCTTAAAAGAACAGGTTTTTATCAACAGGATAACTTTATCAACAGAGTTTCTAAATTATGTTTTCAAAGTAAATGTCTCTTCAGCAAAGGAAGATTTTCTATTTTGCCACTATTCCTTTTACAAAGTATTTTTTAGAGGATAATATATTTTAAAGTTATTATTATTTTTTTTTTTACTATACCTTCTTCTTTTCATATGCTGTTTTCCTTGCAGGCCTAAAAAAAAATGATTCTTTTCAGGCTAAAATTTAATAACTTGAAAATATAAACAATACCTAAATGTTTGTTTTTTATATAACATCTTTGCATTCATAAGTAATTTCTATAAAAGGATGAAACAACAAAAAAGAGTAGCATTAAAGGACAAATAAAATACACCTGTAATGTTAATAAAACATTAAATTTAGATCAAAGGAAAAGGAAAAACCTGACACTACTTGCGTTATGTGATAGAAGCAGTATACCAGGGTTTTTTGCAGTTGTCATTTTTAAGAAGAACTAACTTTTATGGCAATAAAACCTATTTCGGAAGTATTCCCTAAGTCCTTATAAGAAAGAAACCCATTTTTTATCACCATGATATTAGCTTTTTGAGGGCTTATTATGCAACGGCTATGCATTATTACAAGCATTTGACATGTCTTAAAGGCGTTTTAATCCTCGCGATCATTCTGGGAGATAGGTAATATATTAGATCCTTTAGTTAGGAAGAAATGGAGCAAAGAAAGGCTGAGGAACTTACCCAAGACCACACAGCAGTTCACCAACAGCCCAGAATTCAAAGCTAGGAAATCTGGCCTGAACACTGCTGTTCCAAAATATGCTGAGAAAGTGATATTGAAAAGTCTTTTTAAGTAATATGATACCAAATGAATCTATATTATTATTTCATGTCTAGCTATAACTATAAATGGTAATTCTGAATCTTAAAACTTATTTCTAACAAAACAAAAAGACTTTAGATGTAGGCAATATTGGAAATCTACTTCAATAAAGATTTGTTTTTTGTAAAGAAATTCATCAATACACATTCATTCAACCATTCTGCTGTTTCTTTATGCATCTGACATACACTTATTGAGCACATAATATGTGTTAATGAAACTTTTAGTACAGGAAGCATGGTTTTGTCATTTAGATCTTTATCATCCAAAGTAAACTGTAAAAGATTGTTAATTGTTTCTATTGAAAATAAACAAAATCCTCCCCTTTTCCCTGGAAGCTATAGACAACTATGAAGTTAATATGATGTGATGTTTCAGAGCACCTTACAAAATCATAGCTACCCACGATGATACTATCAACTAGAATCATCAAGGAATGATTAAATCCTATTCAGTATAACCTAAGTATTTGTAAATTCATGATTATATAATTTTAAAAAACCTATGTATGATAGAATTAAGTAATCATCTACATATTCATTTACATAAGAATATTACGCTTCAGAGCCAATGAACAAGGCCTTACCAAAATCTACATATGAACAGAAGTACATATGTACATAATAATCATGTATAATAATAATAATGTACAATTAATTTATTGTAATAGTTTAAAGATAATGTCATACAATCAATAAGCTTTCTAATTGGGAAATGCAAATAAGATAAAACTCAGGAAACACTTCCTCCTCTGGCTCATTTCCAACAGCATACACTCTCTACAAGCTCCCCTCTTAACATAAAACAAGAAACTCTTTTGAACTCCACATTCCTCTTCAGTTACCATCCAGGTCTCCATTGCCTGTCCCAGTAAGTATTCCCTACAGAGCTGTTTATGTGTATTCACTACAGTCCAGCTTCCAAGTGGACTATTTACTGAAATGACTTCTGGCCAAAGCCATGAATCCTCTCCTTAACCTTTCTGCAGTGTTCATCCAGTAGAGTTGAGGATTCTCTTCTCTTGGCCTGTATACTATATTATGCTGCTCTATTTCCAGAAGAAGTATTCAGTGCTAATATTTCTTCCCCTAGAAATAAAGAATTTGTCCATGTTACCTGCCATCATCTTGATCCACTTCCCTTAAAATGCTGTCATCATTCATGTGCAGCAGGCCACCAGTTAGTGAATCGGTCTTTTCAAATATTGGTGCAATCACATGTTCTTCCGGTGTCCATTTTTCATCATTCTTTTTCTTTACTCCCTTTCTGTGCACACCAGGATCGCTACTTTAAAAAGTCCAAAAAAAGCCAATGTTTTCAAATAATTTGACTAATAAAGAATAAAAAACCAATTCTTGTAAAATTCCAACTCTTACCCATATTAAGTCATTGATTAATTCACAAAACAGTTATGAAGTACCAACCATATGCAAGAAAACAAATTCTTCCTTCAAACAGAGATATATAATTATGGTACAATATGATATGTAAGAGTTGGCATATGAAAGTGATAAGTGAAATAAGGAAGGATTTGCAGAAGAAGTGAAGACAGGAGGTCAAAAGGAAGAGAAAAGCGAAAAATCATTCTACTGGGAGATTAGAATGTGAGTACACAGATCAGGCACACGGCATCTAGGTTGTTTCCTAGGAACCTGGAAGGAAAAGTACAAAATACATGGAAGAAAGTAGAGAGATGCTCTGGAAAGACACTGGGAAGAACCTCAAGGGCTACACTGAAAACCTGGAGTCCACTGCCTAAACACCATGACTCTTAGACATGGGAGTCATAATTAGATTTACACTATATTTTTTTGTTTTGCTTTTAAATACAGTAATGTTTAATTTAGGAATTTCCCTGGTACTCCAGTGCTTAGGAATCTGCCTGCTGATGCAGGGGGCACAGGTTCGATCCCTGGTCAGGGAAGATAGCACATGCTGCAGAGCAATGAATCCTGTGCTCCACAACCACTGAAGCCAGCACCCTGGAGCCCACGCTCAGCATCAAGAGAAGCCACCACAATGAGAAGCGCAAGCACCGCAGATGCAAAGAACCAGCGCAGCCAAATAAATTAAAAAAAAAAAAAAAAAACCCTCAAAGAAAAAGGTAACACTTAATTTAGATGATTTTTAAAATGACATGTGGCACATCCACCATGAAAGAAGAAATCAAATTTAGGCGGGGCGGGGTCGGTTTACTTGTAAACCACCCACATGGGTGACATCAGCATCATGGATGAAAGGCAGGTGCCTCATCGGCTCTCCCGCCACCAACAGCAATCTGGCTCCATCCATGGACATACTCAAAGTGCTAGGAGAATAAAACTGCCAACCAAGAGTACTCTATCCAGAAAAGATGTCTTTCAGAAATGAAGGAGAAATAAAAACTTTCCCAGACAAAGCAAACCTGAGGAGTTCATCACCACTAGTCCCGCCTCATGAGAAACGCTGAAGGAAGTCCTCAGACTGAAATGAAAGGATGCTCATCAGTGACATAAATTTAACTTTACAACACACTGGTTAAGGCAAGTATGCAGTCAACTCCAGAATACTCTAATACTGTAACATGGTGGTATGTTAACAAAGGAACTCTAGTATTGAGGCTAAAGGACAAGAGTATTCAAAATAACTATATCCCTAGTGAAATATAAAATGTGTAAATCACAAACATTAGTTCAAGTTAGAAATGATTTTACAGGAAAGTAACAAATGACCTACCGTTAAATTTTGATATAGGCTTACCTATCAGAACCTTTATTCTCCATAGCAGGAAACGCCTGCTTGTTATTTCCTCGACTCCTTCTCTGCTGAATCAGTCGACTCTCATCAGCAGCATCTTTGTGTTTCTTTTCTTCTTCAACCTTTAATGAAAGTTTGACACTAAGAATAATTGCTATTACTTAATTCTAGAGACTCTGTTTTCAATTTATTATTTGACTCAGTATTTGCCCTGATTTTAAGTGATAAAAATATATTTGTGCTTACATAAATTTTATCACTTACAAGTCACTGAAATTTTTGTAAAATGTGCTTCTTTCTGAGGGAAAGAAACAAACTTCCCAAAATTTCAAGAAAGGCTTTTTTAATAAGATACAATTATTCACATCCAGTCTTCCCCATCTGACTGGCAGAGATAGAGAAATAAAAACACACAACATCTGTCCTCTTCGGTCTTTACCACCTGGATTTTCCATTAAACAGTCAGATGTAGAGGATGTGACACCTTTGTGCCTCAGAGACAGAAAGGAAACTTTCTTCTTTCTGCACTAAAGCTATTCTTTCCCCACTGCCTTTTCTAATTCTTTTTTCATTTGGATCCAGGAGATAGCAAAACCCTGATGGTTTTCACTGAAATATATGAACCAAAGTTTACCAAAACACAAGGAGCAGAATGAAACTGAGGAGGTGTTAGTGTGGAATTCTGGAATATAAGTAATGCTTCCCAATTCCACATTCAGTAACCATCAAATTTTATAGCTAGAGGGTATAGAAATAACTATCTACCTTTGCCCCACTATTTACCAATAACAGCTTTAAAATTAAAAAAAAAAAAGGTTAAATGAGTTGTTCAAAGCCCCTAAAGTGGCATTCCCTAACATTTTATGGCACCAAAAGAGATAATACAATTCTGTACTCTTGAATCTGATAAAATTACCAAATGAATTCCTCAAATGAATCAGGTAAGTTAAAAGCATGACTTTGGCAAAGTAATTTAATTCATTAGTTGGAGTAGGGTTCATTCCCCTTTTTCTTTAAAGGAGAATAGCTACATTTTTTTCTTTTTTTGTCTTACACAAAAGAGCAAGCAAGTTTAAAAACCTACTACTGAAGAAAGAAAAATTTCACAGCATCTAAAAATATGAAAATACTCATTTCTGTCCTATTACCATAATAAGCATTTTGTGTAATGAAAAGGTTTAATTGTTAAACACCAATTCAAGATGCTACAAGAGGACTCTGTTTTAAAATTGATCGTAAAAGACAAGTTTTAATTTGTAGAAGAGAAATGTTTATGTGAGGATGAAATTATGAGGCATTTTAAAGTACTACTATGACATAAGAAAGAAATAGAAAACCCTATTTGAAAAGATCTTATTCAAAATTGATGGCGAAATCAAAAGCTTTGCAGACAAAGCAAATATTAAGAGAATTTAGCACCACCAAACCAGTCTTACAACAAATACTAAAGGGATTTGCAGCCAGTAAACACAAGAGAAAGGAAAGACCTACAAAAACAAACCCAAAACAATTAAGAAAATGTCAACAGGAACATATATATTGATTATTACTTTAATATAAATGGATTCAATTCATCAACCAAAAGATACAGAATAACTGAACGAATACAAAAACAAGAGCCAAATATATACTGCCCATAAGAGACCTGCTTCAGACCTAGAGACACATACAGACTGAAAGTAAATGGATGGAAAAAGATATTCCATTTGAATGGTAACCAAAAGATAGCCAGTGTGGCAACTCTTATTTCACACAACATAGACTTTAAAAATTATAACAGACAAAGGAACATAATGATCAAAGGATCAATCCAAGAAGAAGATATAACAATTGGAAATATTTATGCCCCCAACATAGAAGCACCTCAATACACAAAGCAAACACTAACAGGCATAAGAGGGGAATTCAACAGCAACACAGCCATAGTGGGGGACTTTAACACCCCACTTACACCAGTGGACAGATCATCAAAACAGAGAATCAATAAGGAAACACAAAACTTCAATGAAACATTAGACCCAATGGATCTAATTGATATCTTCAGGACTTTCCATCCAAATGCAGAAGAATACACTTTATTCTCAACTGCACATGGAACATTCTCTGGGATAGACCACATCTTGGGCCACAAATCAAGCCTCAGTAAATTTAAAAAATTGAAAATATATCACGTATCTTCTCTGACCACAACACTATGAGACTAGATATCAACTACAGGAGAAAAATGTAAAAAAACACAAACTCAGGGAGATTAAACAATTCATTACTAAATAACGAAAAGGTTATTGAAGAAATAAGAAGGGAAATCAAAAGATTCCTAGAAACAAATGACAACAAAAACACGACCACCCAAAACCTATGGGATTCAATAAAAGCACTTCTAAGAGAGAAGTTGATAGCAGCACAATCCTACCTCCAGGACAAGAAAAACTTTGAACAGGCAACACTCTACATTTAAAGCAGCTAGAAAAAGAACCAAAACCCCCCAAAGTCAGCAGAAGGAAAGAAATCATACAGATCAAAGCAGAAATAAATCAAAAAGAAAATGAAGGAAACAATAGCAAAGATTAATCAGACTGAACACTGGTTCTTTGAGAAGATAAGCAAAATGGACAAACCACTAGCCAGACTCATCAAGAACAGAAGGGAGAAAAATCAAATTGACAAGATTAGAAATGAAAAAGGAGAAGTTACAACAGACAACACAGAGATGAAAAGGATCATAAGAGAATGTTATGAGCAACAATATGCTAATAAAAGGGACAACCGAGAGGAGATGGACAGATTCTTAGAAAAGTTCAACCTCCCAAAACTGAATCAGGAAGAAATAAAAATTACAAACAAGCCAATTACAAACACTGAAATAGAAAGTGTTATCCAAAATCTCCCCAAAACAAAAGCCCAGGACCAGATGGCTTCACAGGGGAATTTTATCAAACATTTAGAGAAGAGCTAATGCCTATTTTTCTGAAACTCTTCCAAAAAATTGCAGAGGAAGGAACACTTCCAAACTCATTCTATGAGGCCACAATCACCTTGATACCAAAACCAGGCAGAGACAACACAAAAAAGAAAATTACAGGCCAATATCACTGACAAACACAGATGTAAAAATCCTCAACAAAATTCTAGCAAACACAATTCAACAACATATTCAATAGCTCATATACCATGATCAATTCGGGTTTATGCCAGGGATGCAAGGATTCTTCAATATACACAAACCAATTTCAATGTGATGCACCATCTTAACAAATTGAAAAATAAGAACCATATGATCATCTCAATAGAGGCAGAAAAAGCCTTTGACACAATTCAGCACCTGCTTATGACAAAAACGCTCAAAAAATAGACACAGGAGGAACCTTCATCAACATAGTAAAGGCCGTATAGAATAAACCCACAGCAAACATTATTCTCAATGAGGAAAAATGAAAAGCATTCCCTCTAAGATCAGGAACAAGACAAAGTTGTCCATTCTCATCACAGTTATTCAGCATGGTTTTGGAAGTCCTAGCTATGGCAATCAGTGAAGAAAAAGAAATAAAAAGAATCCAGATCTGAAAAGAAGAAGTAAAACTCTCTCTTTTGCAAATGAAATGCTACTACACATAGAAAACCCAAAAGAAACTATCTATTTTCTAGTAAAAAAAAATTACTAGAGCTAAACAATGAATTTAACAAAGTTGTATGATACGAGGTCAATACACAGAAATCACTTGAATTCCTATATACTAACAATGAAAAATCAGAAAGTGAAATTAAGGAGCCAATCCCATTCGCCACTGCAACAAAAAGAATAAAATATCTGGTAATAAACCTACCTAAGGAGACAAAAGACCTGTATATGGAAAATTCTAAGACACCGAGGAAAGAAAAGAAAGACGACATAAACAGGTGGAGAGATATTCCATATTCCTGGGTAGGAAGAATTAATAGTGTGAAGATGACTATATTACCAAATGCAATCTACAGATTCAGTGTGATCACTTTCAAATTACCAATGGCATTTTTCATAGAACTAGAACAATATATACAATGGACTATTACTCAGCCATAAAGAGAAACACATTTGAGTCAGTTCTAACGAGGTTGACAAACCTAGAGCCTATTCTCCAGAGTGAAGCAAGTCAGAAAGAGAAATATAAATATCATATACTATTCGCATATACATAGAATCTACAAAGATTCTGAATCTACAATGGTACTGATGAATTTATTTGCAGGGCAGCAATGGAGAAACAGATATAGAGAACAGACTTATGGATATGGGGGGAGGGGAAGTGGGGAGAGGATGAGATGGATGGAAAGAGTAACATGGAAACTTACAATTCCTTATGTAAAATAGATAGCCAATGGGAATTTGTTGTATGACTCAGGGAACTCAGAAAGGGACTCTGTGACAATCTAGAAAAGTGGGATGGGGAGGGAGATGGGAGGAGGGTTTGGGAGGGAGGGGACATGGGTGTACCTATGGCTGATTCTTGTTGATGTTTGACAGAAAACAACAAAATTCTGTAAAGTGATTATCCTTCAATTAAAAAATAAATACATTTTCTAAAAACCCCATTTGAAAATTTCATCGTTTTCTTCTTTTTTCCCTGTAAACAGCACATAACAGCTCTAATTTTCTTTCTATGCCCTCTTCAATGGCAGATAAAGGTTGAAGGAACAATCTAGATATAAAAAAAGTAGTAAAACTATGATTATCCAAATTGGAGATTTAAAAGTTTTCAAATACATCTATGATTACCAAGCAGAATTCAATATTCATGGAATCAGGAAAGAACAAATGAGCTGAAAAAATCAAGTAACCACAATGACTGAGTTTTAGATATGGAAGAATTTGCATTTTAGTTTAACATGTGTAACAAAGAACTGACATGCTAATTTAACACCTATAAATACTGAAGCTAATAAAGTTTCTTAAAAATAAAACTTGAAAATAACTTAGCTTAAAAAAATACTTCTTAAAAATAAACTTCTTAAAATTTTATTCTTTAATAAAATTCTTAAAATGGAATATACATATTACTAGAGATATTTTTTAAAGTAAAAACTTATCTTTCTGAGATAATTTTATAAACTCTGTTGGTAATTCTTTCCTTATAATTTTATAACAAGTAGTCTACATAAGAAAAAAATCATGAATTGTGATTTCATTCATTCAATGTGTGTGACTTGCAGATATTAGGAAAAGATAAATCAGAATCTCTCTGGGGGTGGGGCGGGGTGGAGTTCTACATTTTTTTCTTTAAGACTGTTGCAGCTTAAAATTTTCTCATGTCATGAATAGAGTTTAAGAATCTCATTTATATAATTATAAATTATAATTTTAGTAAAGGACAAGATAAAATGCTTATTTCCTCTTTATTTTCAAAAAGATTCAAAACCTCCACCAAGATTATACCAAACAGTAAGATAAATTAGTTAAGTACATTCAGTATGTATCAAACAGTAAGTTAGTAACCGCAAGAAACAGAAGGGCCACAAATTCTTAATTCATAATATATCTGCTAAGGCCTAAAATAGAGCTCATCTAGAATTGCCTATGAATGAAAGTTTTGCTAGATTAAATAGAAGACATCACTTGATTAATTTCAAAGTGAGAATTTTTTAAAAAAGAGAAATCACTTCAAATTGAAATGAACTTCCAGAGGGAACTATATTCAATATAGATATATACATATACAAGTGTAACCAGGTCACATTGCTATACACCTGAAACTAACACAGTATTGTAAATGACTACACTTTAAAGAAAAAACAAAAACAACCACCAACCTCAAAAACAACCACCAAAAAAGCTAAGTATCAAGTTTTCTTTCAGATCTTCATAAAAATCAGCTATATGTCATTCAGAAGAGTATAAGTATTGAGTTTTCACAACCTCACTTTCTCCTAAGTTGAATTTGAAATAATTTACCTCATATTTATAATATAGAGCACCTCCTCTGACTTACCCCCACTATTTCTGTTGTGTTTGTTAAATAATGTTTCATCTGGACCTTCATTCTGTCTCGTATTCATCTTTTTTTAATTTATTTATTTTAATTGGAGGCTAATTACTTTACAATATTGTATTGGTTTTGCCATACATCAACATGAATCCACCATGGGTGTACACGTGTTCCCATCCTGAACCCCCCTCCCACCTCCCTCCCCAGACCATCCCTCTGGGTCATCCCAGTGCACCAGCCCTGAGCATCCTGTATCATGCATTGAACCTGGACTGGCGATTTGTTTCACATATGATATTATACATGTTTCTATGCCATTCTCCCAAATCATCCCACCCTCGCCCTCTCCCACAGAGTCCAAAAGACTGTTCTATACATCTTTGTCTCTTTTGCTGTCTCGCATATAGGGTTATCGTTACCATCTTTCTAAATTCCATATATATGCATTAGTATACTGTATTGGTGTTTTTCTTTCTGGCTTACTTCACTCTGTATAATAGGCTCCAGTTTCATCCACCTCGTTAGAACTGATTCAAATGTATTCTTTTTAATGGCTGAGTAATACTCCATTGTGTATATGTACCACTGCTTTCTTATCCATTCGTCTGCTGATGGACATCTAGGTTGTTTCCATGTCCTGGCTATTATAAACAGTGCTGCGATGAACATTGGGGTACACGTGTCTCTTTCAATTCTGGTTTCCTCAGTGTGTATGCCCAGCAGTGGGATTGCTAGGTCATAAGGCAGTTCTATTTCCAGTTTTTTAAGGAATCTTCACACTGTTCTCCGTAGTGGCTGTACTAGTTTGCATTCCCACCAACAGTGTAAGAGGGCTCCCTTTTCTCCACACCCTTTCCAGCATTTATTGCTTGTAGACTTCTGGATCGCAGCCATTCTGACTGGCGTGAAATGGTACCTCATTGTGGTTTTGATTTGCATTTCTCTGATAATGAGTGATGTTGAGCATCTTTTCATGTTTGTTAGCCATCTGTATGTCTTCTTTGGAGAAATGCCTGTTTAGATCTTTGGCCCATTTTTTGACTGAGTCGTTTATTTTCCTGGAATTGAGCTGCAGGAGTTGCTTGTACATTTTTGAGATTAATTCCTTGTCAGTTGCTTCATTTGCTATTATTTTCTCCCATTCTGAAGGCTGTCTTTTCACCTTGCTTATAGTTTCCTTTGTTGTGCAGAAGCTTTTAATTTTACTTAGGTCCCATTTGTTTATTTTTACTTTTATTTCCAATATTCTGGGAGGTGGATCATAGAGGATCCTGCTGTGATTTATGTCAGAGAGTGTTTTGCCTATCTTCTCCTCTAGGAGTTTTATAGTTTCTGGTCTTAAGTTTAGATCTTTAATCCATTTTGAGTTTATTTTTGTGTATGGTGTTAGAAACTGTTCTAGTTTCACTCTTTTAAAAGTGGTTGACCACTTTCAATTTGTTAATGTGGTGTATTACATTGATTGATTTGCAGTTATTGAAGAACCTTGCATCCCTGGAATAAAGCCCATTTGGTCATGATGTATGATCTTTTTAATGTGTTGTTGGATTCTGATTGCTAGAATTTTGTTAGGGATTTTTGCATCTATGTTCATCAGTGATATTGGCCTGTAGTTTTCTTTTTTTGTGGCATCTTTGTCAGGTTTTGGTATTAGGGTGATGGTGGCCTCATAGAATGAGTTTGGAAGTTTACCTTCCTCTGCAATTTTCTGGAAGAGTTTGAGTAGGATAGGTGTTGGCTCGTCTCTAAATTTTTGGTAGAATTCAGCTCTGAAGCCATCTGGTCCTGGGCTTTTGTTTGCTGGAAGATTTCTGATTACAGTTTTGATTTCTGTGCTTGTGATGGGTCTGTTAAGATTTTCTATTTCTTCCTGGTTCAGTTTTGGAAAGTTGTACTTTTCTAAGAATTTAATTTCTTCCACGTCCATTTTATTGGCATATAATTGCTGATAGTAGTCTCTTGTGATCCTTTGTATTTCTGTGTTGTCTGTTGTGATCTCTCCATTTTCATTTCTAATTTTATTGATTCGATTTTTCTCCCTTTGTTTCTTGATGAGTCTGGCTATTGGTTTGTCAATTTTATTTATCCTCTCAAATAACCAGCTTTTGGCTTTGTTGACTTTTGCTATGGTCTCTTTTGTTTCTTTTACATTTATTTCTGCCCTAATTTTTAAGATTTCTTTCCTTCTACTAATCCTGGGGTTCTTCATTTCTTCCTTTTCTAGTTGCTTGAGGTGTAGAGTTAGGTTATTTACTTGACTTTTTTCTTGTTTCTTGAGGTATGCCTGTATTGCTATGAACCTTCCCCTTAGCACTGCTTTTACAGTGTCCCACAGGTTTTGGGTTGCTGTGTTTTCATTTTCATTCGTTTCTATGCATATTTTGATTTCTTCTGTGATTTGTTGGTTATTCAGCAGCATGCTGTTCAGCCTTCATATGTTGGAATTTTTAATAGTTTTTCTCCTGTAATTGACATCTAATCTTACTGCATTGTGGTCAGAAAAGATGCTTGGAATGATTTCAATTTTTTTGAATTTACCAAGGCTAGATTTATGGCCCAGGATGTGATCTATCCTGGAGAAGGTTCCGTGTGTGCTTGAGAAAAAGGTGAAATTCATTGTTTTGGGGTGAAATGTCCTATAGATATCAACTAGGTCTAACTGGTCTATTGTATCATTTACAATTTGTGTTTCCTTGTTAATTTTCTGTTTAGTTGATCTATCCATAGGTGTGAGTGGGGTGTTAAAGTCTCCCACTATTATTGTGTTATTGTTAATTTCCCCTTTCATACTTGTTAGCATTTGTCTTACATATTGCGGTGGTCCTATGTTGGGTGCATATATATTTATAATTGTTATACCTTCTTCTTGGAGTGATCCTTTGATCATTATGTAGTGTCCTTCTTTATCTCTTTTCTCAGCCTTTGTTTTAAAGTCTATTTTATCTGATATGAGTATTGCTACTCCTGCTTTCTTTTGGTCTCTATTTGTGTGGAATATCTTTTTCCAGCCTTTCACTTTCAGTCTGTATGTGTCCCCTGTTTTGAGGTGGGTCTCTTGTAGACAACATATATAGGGGTCTTGTTTTTGTATCCATTCAGCCAGTCTTTATCTTTTGGTTGGGGCATTCAACCCATTTACGTTTAAGGTAACTATTGATAGTATGATCCCGTTGCCATTTACTTTATTGTTTTGGGTTAGAGTTTACACTCCCTTTTTGTGTTTCCCATCTAGAGAATGTCCTTTAGTATTTGTTGGAGAGCTGGTTTGGTGGTGCTGAATTCTCTCAGCTTTTGCTTGTCTGTAACGCTTTTGGTTTCTCCTTCATATTTGAATGAGATCCTTGCTGGGTACAGTAGTCTGGGCTGTGGCTTATTGCCTTTCATCACTTTAAGTATGTCCTGCCATTCCCTCCTGGCCTGAAGAGTTTCTATTGAAAGATCAGCTGTTATCCTTATGGGAATCCCCTTGTGTGTTATTTGTTGTTTTTCCCTTGCTGCTTTTCATATTTGTTCTTTGTGTTTGATCTTTGTTAATTTGATTAGGATGTGTCTTGGGGTGTTTCGACTTGGGTTTATCCTGTTTGGGACTCTCTGGGTTTCTTGGACTTGGGTGATTATTTCCTTCCCCATTTCAGGGAAGTTTTCAACTATTATCTCTTCAAATATTTTCTCATGGCCTTTCTTTTTGTCTTCTTCTTCTGGGACTCCTATGATTCGAATTTTGGGGCATTTAACATTGTTCCAGAGGTCTCTGAGATTGTCCTCATTTCTTTTAATTCGTTTTTCTTTTTTCTTCTTGGATTCACTTATTTCTACCATTCTATCTTCTATCTCACCTATCTTCTGACTCCATTATTCTACTATTTGTTCCCTCCAGAGTGTTTTTGATATCATTTATTGCATTATTCATTATATGTTGACTCTTTTTTATTTCTTATAGATCTTTGTTAAACCTTTCTTGCATCTTCTCAATCCTTGTCTCCAGGCTATTTATCTGTGATTCCATTTTGTTTTCAAGATTTTGGATCATTTTCACTATCATTATTTGGAATTCTTTATCAGGTAGATTCCCTATCTCTTCCTCTTTTGTTTGGTTTGGTGGGCATTTATCCTGTTCCTTTACCTGCTGGTATTCCTCTGTGTCTACATCTTGTTTATATTGCTGCGTTTGGGTAGCCTTTCTCTATTCTGGCAGTTTGTGGAGTTCTCTTTATTGTGGAGTTTCCTCGCTGTCGGTGGGGTTGTACGGGTGGCTTGTCAAGGTTTCCTGGTTAGGGACGCTTATGTCGGTGTTCTGGTGGGTGGAGCTGGATTTCTTCTCTCTGGAGTGCAATGAAGTGTCCAGTAATGAGTTATGAGATGTCAGTGGGTTTAGAGTGACTTTGGGCAGCCTGTATATTGAAGCTCAGGGCTATGTTCCTGTGTTGCTGGAGAATTTGCGTGGTATGTCTTTCTCTGGAACTTGTTGGCCCTTGGGTGGTGCTTGGTTACAGTGTAGGTATGGAGGCGTTTGATGAGCTCCTGTCAATTAATGTTCCCTGGGGTCAGGAGTTCTCTGGTGTTCTCAGGATTTGGACTTAAGCCTCCTGCTTCTGGTTTTCAGTCTTATTTTTACAATAGCCTCAAGACTTCTCCATCTATACAGCACCATTGATAAAACATCTAAGTTAAAGATGAAAAGTTTCTCCACAGTGAGGGACATCCAGAGAGGTTCACAGAGTTACATGGAGACGAGGGAGGAAGGAGACAGAGGTGGCCAGGAGGATAAAAGGGGGAATCAAAAGGAGGGAGACAGATCCAGCCAGTAATCAGTTCCCTAAGTGTTCTCCACCATCTGGCACACACAAAGAGATCCACAGAGTTGGGTAGAGAAGAGAAGGGGGATGGAGGAGATAGAGGCAACTTGGTGGAGAAAAAGGAGAGTCCAAAGTGGGAGAGAGCGGTCAAGCCAGTAATCTTGCTCACAAGTAAATGTGGGTACTGAAGATTGGGTTCTTAAAGGTACAAAATTGATAACAAATACCAAAAAGCAAAGATTAAAAATCTAGAGTAGAGGTTGGATTTTCAAAAATTCAATATTAAAGAAAAAAAAAAGTACAAAAAGTATAAAATATATATATATGAAGTTTTCTTTAAAAATAGGGTCTCTTTCTCTCTCTCTTTTTTTGCAAAGTAATAGTAGGTTATAAAAATGAAAATTAAAGGAGTAATAGAGGACTTAAAAATTAAAAAAATTAAAGAATGATAATAAAAATAGTAAAAATATATCTAGGACTTTCTCTGGTGTTGTTGTGGGCAGTGTGGGGTCAGTTCATTTTCAGATAGTTCCTTGATCCGGCTTATATTTCTCAAGATCTACAGGCCCCTCCCTATGTAGTCGGTACTAACGACAGGGTTTTAATCTATTGCACCTGTCACTTCCAAGGAGGTTCCCTCTGTTTTAGCTTCTTCTGTTTGCTGGTCTCTTCAGTGTCTGATTTCGGCCCTGACACAAGGTGGGTGGTGGTGGACACTTTTTTTAGGCTCACTTGTTCAGTCGCACTGTGGGGAGGGAGGGACGCTGCAAACAAATAACACTGGCGTGTGCTTGCAGTGCCTCAGCCACACTGGGCCTGCCCCTGCTCACGGCGCGTGTGCCCTCCCTGCCCACACTGCTCAGGCTCCAGGTTGCTCTGCCAGGAACCGTCCGAGGCCGGCCCTTGGCTGCCTGCACCTCCCAAGTTTAAGCTGCTCAGGTTCAGGTGCTCAGGTAGTCCTCAGAGGTGCAGACTCCGTTGGGCCTGCGTTTTGTGCACTTCCCAGGTCTGAGCAGCTCAGGTGATGAGATGTTTGGTGAGCGCGGTTGCTGCGACTTACCGCCTCCCCCGTCCCTGCCGTTGGGTTTTCTGGGTGTACAACCGATGCACCTTCTCAGGCGGATGTTGACTGTCCAGAATCCCAAGAAGTCTTGGTTAGCAACGAAGCCTGCTTGCAGTTTGGTAGATAATGCCTCTTGGGGCCGCGATTGCCCCCTTCCAGCTCTGGCTGCCTTTGCCTGCCTGTCACTGGAGGCGGGGGATGGGTTGGCCTGCAGCCGGCTAGCTCTGCTCAGTCCTTTGTTCTGTGAGTGGGCCTGGTGGTGTCTTAGGTTAGGGGTTTTCACGTGGTAGCTCTCCCACAGTCTGGTTTGCTAGCCCAAGTTAGTTCCCTCAGATTGCCCTCGGGGCATTCAGGCCCAGTCCTTACTCTAAGCAATGCAGCCCACGCCTCCCTGCCCAGCCCCCACTTGCTAGTGGAGGATGCAGGCGTCTGCGCTGCTTCTCCGCTGGGGGAGTTACCGTTGGGCACGTAATCTGTGGGTTTTAATTATTAATTTATTTTTCCTCCTGGTTATGTTGCCCTCTGCGGTTCCAAGGCTCGCCACAGACTCGGCAGTGAGAGTGCTTCCTCGTGTTTGGAAACTTCTCGCTTTTTTAAGACTCCCTTCCCGGGATGGAGCTCCATCCCTACCTCTTTTGTCTCTCTTTTTATCTTTTATATTTTTTCCTACCTCCTTTTGAAGACAATGGGCTGCTTTCCTGGGTGCCTGATGTCCTCTGCCGGCATTCAGAAGTTGTTTTGTGGAATTTACTCAGCGTTCAAATGTTCTTTTGATGCATTTGTTGGGGAGAAAGTGGTCTCCCTGTCCTATTCCTCTGCCATCTTAGGACCGCCTCCTCTGTCTCGTCTCGTATTCATCTTATCCTTCTTAAATGAATTCTTCTCCTTCATCCCCCTCCCCGTCTTCATATTCATCTAGCTGTTTTTCCTAATTGCTTTGTAATTTTTTTTCTTTCATAATGGCATACTTAGTATGACAACATTTATAAATCTGAATCATGAAGATATATTGCTCTTATTATCACATCATTTTGTATCATGACTTTGAAGTCTTCCATTTCTGCGGTGGGATCCTTTTTGTCATCATAAGGATCAAGGGAATGGTGTGTAAAAAAGTACAGGGGAAAAAAGAGTTAAAAACAAAACAACTTACCTTTGCAAGACCAAGGCCTGCTAGAGTCTTGAGTGGTTTTGGAAGAGGATCAGGCCTTGGGAAGGCAGGATGAGAGAAGCCCTGGACTCCAGGTGATGGTTTGGGAAGGGTTTCAACCACATCTTCAATTTCACTATCAGAATTATTGTTCTCAGAGAAGTTGGTACTCTCTCGTTTCACAATGCCACGTTCTGTTTCTAATACAGTGAAAACAGGGGAGAGTACATGAGAACCTGTGTCATTTCAAATCAGTGAATAACACCAGGAGGACAGTCTTCAAATAACTTACGGTTTCTCTTGGATTGCTGAAAAGCCTTCATTAGCTTTGCTAAGTTTGGTTTTGGTTCCTTCTGGAGAAGAAAATAAGAGCTTGATGAATAACAAGTATCAACTTGAATAAAAGAATTATAACCTCCCCCATTACTATATGATCTAACACAAAGAACACAGGCTCTGGAGTCATTCAGATGTGGATTCAAATCCCAGTTCTGCCACTGACTAACCTTCTCATAGAGTAAGCATTATGACAGATGACATCAGAAACCCCAGATGTTCCTCTCCTTACCCCTAATTGACTGCTGTACAAATACTATGACACCCACTAGATTATTTCTCTACCAAAATATTCTAGAAAAAAAATTTATCCCTGGCAGTTTAGAGTACTATTGAAAAACTAAGACATTTAAATTAATTACTATATTTTGACATATGCTTGCATGATATCTATATGCATGAATTATCACTTGGAAAGGGAAATATGAAAGTTTAGATTTTAGTAGAACCTTATTTAGATAGGTTACAAGTGCAAACAGGATAAGCTACTTCTATTCTGTTTGTTAAACAACTAAAGACAAATGATTGTTCCAATTTGGCTCTTTCAAAGAAAAAAGGGAAAAAAAACCAAGAGTAAACCTGTAGGGAAATGATCATGAATGAAAGCCACAAACACACTAAACAGAAAGCCATAATCAAACATGTTCACAATAGAGGCAGAGAGAGATGGACTGAAAGAACAGACACTGAAGAAAAGTATTCTGCAAGGAAAAATTAGGTTAACAGTAAAAAAAAAAAAAGAAAAGAAAAGAAAAGAGGTGGGGGAGGAAAAGAAAGCAAAGAGAGAGACGTTCCTAGTCAAGTACAAACTTAAGGAAAAAAAATAAGTATAATAAGGTTTGTGGAAAAACACATATATTTAAAATTCATATACAATAGATCAGTAATATATCAGTATTCTTAAGGATATACTATGAACAAAGCCTCTGTTTTATATGCTTTTATTAATATATAAATTATGCATCTATATTGTTCTTCAAATTTTATGAAAATATCAACATGCATTGTATATAAAGCATATATTTAAGACAGAGGCTTTTGTTCATAATATATCCCTAGTATAGCGGTCAGTATTACTCTAAAACTTTTTGTTTATAAATACTACCATATTAGAGTTGAATTTTGCCACTATAAAAAATGTCATTTGCTTAGCCACACATGGTCATCTATCACTACCTGAATGTTGTAAAGTATTACTTGAGAGAGAGAAAAATTGATTAAGAAATATTCCTAACTATTTACTGGGAAAAAGAACTGGTAATCAAAATTCTGAGGAGAATGTATGGCTTGAAAAGAAACATTTAATGGAACACAAGATGGGGCTAAAAAGGTCAAAAATTTTAACCTAAAATTCTCATCTCACAGTTGGTGGACACTGAAAAAAATACTATAACCTTTTACTTTTCACATATTTCTTATTTATTTCCTTGTTATGCAGGACCTCCTTCCTCAACATAACTCAACTGAACTCTATTACCTGTAACATTATATAGGATACCATTTCTCTCTTCATTTATTCACATTCAAAAACTATTAACATGATTCTTACACACGAGACCTATGCTATGTGCTCCAGGAGATGCACAGTTGTTTCCTGAACTCCACTGGCTTACACTGATACGGGGCTGTAAGATGAATACTTCAATCACAGTAATACAAATGTCTGAAATCTGAAGTTTTAGAATGTGTCACAAGAACTTGGAATAGGTTTTTTTAAAACTACAATAGAAAAAAAAATCTCAAGTTGTAAGTTTTGTCTTACGGTTATTAAAAGTCTCTGCTTCTATGAAGTGAAAGTCACTCAGTCGTGTCTGACTTTTTGCAACCCCATGGACTATATGGTCCATGGAATTCTCCAGGCCAGAATACTGGAGTGGGTAGCTGTTTCCTTCTCCAGGGGATCTTCCCAACCCAGGAATTGAACCCAGATCTGCTGCATTGTAGGCAGATTCTTTACTGTCTGAGCCACAAGGGAAGCCGCTTCTATAGCTGGTTATTATTTTAGGCAAACATGCATTCTTCAATGAGATGAAGAGTTGTGAATACACTCTTAATGGAATGCTTGAGAAAACACAGTGGAATCCCTTTATAATATGGATTTTGGAGAAACAGAATTTTAATTTCTAAATCTCTGTAACTTCAACTTTTATTTTAGTCTTAATGCAGAGCCAAGACAGAAACAGAGAAAGAAAAAAAAAAAAAAGGCCCTCCTAACAACTCTGCTGCTGCTGCTGCTATGTCGCTTCAGTCGTGTCCGACTCTGTGCGACCCCATAGACGGCAGCCCACCAGGCTCCCCCGTCCCTAGGATTCTCCAGGCAAGAACACTGGAGTGGGTCGCCATTTCCTTCTCTATGCATGAAAGTGAAAAGTGAAAGTGAAGTCACTCAGTCGTGTCCGACTCTTTGCGACCCCATGGACTGCAGCCTACCAGGCTCCTGTGTCCATGGAATTTTCCAGGCAAGAGTACTGGAGAGGGTTGCCAATGCCAAGAAACCAAAATAAAGTGTCCAGGGGTGGTGGCTAGTCGGGGGGAGGGCAACTAGATGATATATGCTATATAGTTTTGGAACTGAAAGGCTCCAGGAAGATTCCATGATTATTAAAATAAGTAATTATATCCACTAAAGACATCATTATGAGTGTAGCAAAAGTCATGTCCTTATGGTTTAAAATTCACAGTAAGACTCTATCCTTGACCAAAATTCATATTTCGTTCACTGTGGGAAAGCTTTTCCCAGTAAAATTTTCCTGTCACTCTATATTTTCCAGCCCATTGTTTTCTTCACCCCACCTTCAGTATTTACCAAAGTTAAAAAAAAAAAAATCAACTAGTCATATTTTTATAAAATAGTTTGCCCTGAAGAACTTTCCATTACAAACATAAAACAGTGAGAGGGACACCATTGCTGAATTTAAGAGTAAACACTACATGAAACTGAATTCAGAGCATGAAAACTAATTTCACAAGAGTGCACTTTACCTTGGTTTCAGAACCTAAGACGTCATCATCTGATGTAGGCCATGAATCCACACCAGGTTTGTTGGAAAATCTTTAGAGCATAAACACAATGAAAATGAGTGAGTTCACTTCTCTAAATGAAAAAAAAAAAAAAAAAAAGAAGCAAGTGAAAGTTTGGCTATCTATGTAGTAAACGAAGTTTCTTGACATAATTAAAATTTGGCCTCTGTTTTAAAACATTTTTTGAAAGATATTTTGATGTGGACCATTTTAAAAGTCTTTATTGAATTTGTTGCCATGTTGCTTCTGTTTTATGTTTTGGCTTTTTGACCCCAAGGCATGTGGGATCTCAGCTCCTCCTACCAGAGATTGAACCCACACCACCTGCATTGGAAGGAGAAGTCTTACTAACCATCTTAACCACTGCACCCCCAGAGAAGTCTCCAAAAAAGATTTTAGTTACCTATTTCTGCTTCCATCTCTCCCAACCTAGGACATATCTAGGTAAGACTCATTCTTAGTTTCCGTAACAAAGACTGACAGCCAATATATTGGCAGAGCCTGAAAATAATATGTTTTCACCAAGTCCTAATAGCTGAACTGAAAATCTAACTGATGGACTGACATAACTTTTGTTTGCCCAAACTGGAATAAACCTGGTGACTTAAAGCAGAAGGACATGCTGCTCCTTCTCCATTGTCTGTCCCTGGTTCAGAGCCTAAACTGTGTCCATCAAAAATGGCAGTCTTGGTCCTTCAGCAGGGAAATCACTTATGGAGAAGGCCCCATTCCTTCCCTTCACTGTAAAGGGAATACAGGAGTTCCCCGCAATGTCTAAAACTTAAAATGGACACGAGTCAAAGAAATAATTTATATGTTTCACTTATATGCTACACGGGTACTTCTCAATCTCTGCTGAGGGACAGGAGAGTGGATGTTGGAGCCAGGCAGGCCAGCTGTCAAATCACAGGTCAACTCATTTTAACCATGGAATCATGGGTCATTCATCAACCTCCCCAAACCAGTTGCCTAATTAAGTAAAAGTAGGACACAGTTACTTTACAAAGCTGTTCTGATGACTCTATGAGGTCACAAATGTTAAGCACATAATGCAGTCTCTAACCCAGAGTAGAACACTCAACAAACATTAGCTTCTCTTCTCTGTGTGTTCTCTTAGTAACACATACAATTTTAAAAAATCTGTCAAATCCTACCTGCTTAAAGAGTCTTCTTCAGAACTCTTAGCCGCTATTAAAGAAAAAAGTAAAACACATTTTAAATCAACAAAAGAAAAATACAGACGATTAAAACCTCAAGACTGATGTTTTGTTTAAAAGTGTTCCTTTGGGACCACACCTGGAGACCACACTAGAGGGAGTAGTGATTGTATTATCCTCATGGGCCACTAATACCTAAGAACCATTGCTCTCCTTATAGTCATCACATGTAGAACAGAAGGAAAGAAGGAAGAACTGCTGTTTACAATGACCATAATCCTAACCAAACTCCAGGAGACTGACAGAAAATGATACTGCACCATGAATAGAATCAGTGCGATATGCTGTCAATAGCACGCTGAAACAGCACAGTGTTCCTGGACTTCCACTGCCTGCAGCAGTGAACAGAGGAACAGGTGTCTTGCTGGGACACAACACAAATTCTCTGGCTCTTCAGTTCAGGATGAAAACGCCCTCTCACAGGGAAGCTTGGTCCACAGGCACTGACTTCAGAGCGTGGGAAAACATAGGAAACAAAGTCTTCCTGGCCTTCTTTCCAAATGTAAGAGAAGTATGAGAGATGTAGTGATTCCAGATTTAGAAAGGATGATCTCTTGAAAGGGAGGTGGGGGAGGGCAAATGGGCGAAGGGGGTCAGCTGGGTGGTGGGGGTGAGGACTAGACTTGTGGTGAGCAGGCAGTAGGGTACACACAAGCTGAACTTCTTACTGTTTTAAGTATATGTGTATACGTACTAACACATGTGAAAAGTACACTCTCTTGAGACTATTTCCTTCCATTGTTCAAGGGGATCTGGACCACCTAGAGCAGGATGGTCTAAACAGTGCTCTGTTCTACTGAGGGATATATCATTATATCAATCCTGCCCATTATATGGCAAATGTTGATAGAAATCATGCTTTTTCAGCTTGGAAGGCATTCGTCATTAGATCCTAAGCTGATGAATAAGGGGAGGAAGGGAAGGATGGAAGGAGCTACAGACTCTGGTGCTGTTGGACAACATTTCACATGTGTCGTCATGATCTGATGCTGGAGGGATGACTCACATGGAGGGAGAGGGGTCCTCCAAGCTCGAGCCTGGAGGGCAGGGGCAGTGATTTTTAAATGTTTGCACCCTGTAACATCAGAACAATGCTTGGTACGTAAAAGACACTTGCTAGTTATCTCTTCAGTGAACAAATGAACAAATAAATAAGAATGATTTCCTTGAAAAGTCTGTTTAGAAAACTATAGAAAGTAACCAGGGAAAACTCTATTCTGTTCTGAGCATATCGAAGACCAAGACTCTATGTCATCTCTGTATTTTCTCTAACCTACAGAAGTCCTTTGATGGATGTTGTTGTTGTTCAGTCACTGAGTCGTGTCCAACTCTTTGCGACCCAATGGACTGTAGCTCACCAGGCTCTTCTGTCCATGGGATTTCCCAGGCAAGAATACTGGAGTGGGTTGCCATTTCCTTCTCCAGGGGATCTTCCCGATCCAGGGATCAAACCAGTATCTCAGGCATTGCCAGGCGGATTCTTTATTACTGAGCCACCTGGGAAGCCCCTTTTGATTAGATAGAGGTCTACTAAGTTTAAATGGGTTCTCAGACAGCTTGTACAATGTGCTAGATGCCACATCAAGGGGACATAGTGGTGTTTTTGCTAATGTGAAGTGTTTTGGGTCTTTTATTAGAATCTGCAGAGTCCCAAGTTGATCTATTTGAAAATCTATTATGATAATCTTTTAAAGAATGGCAACAGAACATGTTGTCCTTACAAAACTATACTATCATGACAATTATCCAACACACAGAAGGAAACATCTGGTTCTAATGAAGCCAACCTATCTCACTCTTTTTGGATCTGTGAGGAATAAAGTTGGTAATAGAGACCTTGTTGGTACAATAGGCAAAATAACCGGTGGTTCTCAACTAGGCATTGCTTTTCTGATCTGTACTATTCCAAGGTATCTTTCGAAAGTAATCTCTTCCTGGTACACTGCACACTGGCTCAGCATTGCAGTTCTTACTGTTTATCATTTCTTATCCTACCAGGAAGGGATTGTTGAGGTTCCCAGTTTAAACGATGGTAACTTTTTTAATGAGACTAATCACTACACAGTAACTAATAACTATTCATTCACTAAATGCAAACTATTTGTAAAAGTTAAAGTTCCACTTTTATAAGAAGTCCAATTTGTTATAATATGATTATAGATGAAATATATATCATACTAACAAACATTTTTTCTAATTTACACAAAAATCTAATACAGGATTTTAGAGGCTGTGATTAAATACATGGAATTCTTTT
The DNA here is from genome assembly GCF_055505025.1 of Bos grunniens. Lineage (NCBI taxonomy): Eukaryota > Metazoa > Chordata > Mammalia > Artiodactyla > Bovidae > Bos > Bos grunniens. The sequence continues at coordinate 66,003,278 of NC_141177.1, forward strand.
CAGACAATACTGTCTCTGATGTTAAATTACCTACAATTAACTTCTTTAACAATTCTGAATACTAGACTATTAAGAAATTAATTTAAAAATAAAATACACGTGCATTTTACACTAATTTTATCATAGTTCTTTCATTATTGAAACTTCCTCACTCCTACTTTATCTATGGTAGAATCACCAAGAGTAATTCATTATTATCAGATGACGTACCTGGGTTGCTTTTTTTGGGAGTAGTTTTAGGCCTTTTTTCTTTATATTCAGAGATCAGTTCGCAAATGCTATGTGTTAAAAATGTGATAAATAATATTTTAACACTAATATGAAAAACAACTACAAAATATGTTAAATTCTTAGATTATTTCAGACAGACAATGTCAGCGATAATATCAAAACTACAATTGTCCCATACATTTCAAGTTTCTAAGTTCTACAAAGTTTTACTTAGTATGTATTTAAAGGAGAAAGAAAAGGAAGGTGAAGTAGTCATGAACTGAGGGCAATATAGCTCAGAAGATTAACTAGATTTAGCTTGGCATATGAAAACTCTTTCAAACTTGCAAATCCTAGCTCTGTAACCAACCGCTCTTTGTTTCTAGAGAAGTTGCTTCTCTTGAGTTCAAAGTCTTCCTCTACACAACTGGGATCTTACTGCCTTATTTCACAAGGGGATTAAGAGGATTTAATGGGATAATATATCCCCAAAATGCTTGCAGAATGGAATAATTTGTTCTTGAACTTTATTACTGGAACTACTTTGAAATCCCAAATAAAACCAATGTCTGTTTTCTTATATGTTTAGCATTCAAGGGTTGCAGGAAACTGTTATTAATTATGGTGATCAGTTGTTCTTTGTGGTTCGTACTTTAGGGAACCTCAGCTCTTATATAATTTGTACCTAAATTTATTTATAAAATATGAACTCACTACATTAGAGAACATAATTATCCCCCATTATTGCAGCTAATCACACCAAGTGCAGAAAACTAATCACAATCAAGACCTGGCCTGGACCGCTACTCTCCATTCTCTACCTGCTCAAACTCTCAACCAGCAGATCTTTTTGACAATGATGCTTAATCTCCATGTTCATCTCCGATTCACTTGGAAGACGTTACCCTACTCTTACAATGGATCCTGGCAAGTCCTAGGCAGGGCTTACCTTTCTAAATTCCTCTCTGAACTAGCTTACTTGAGATTTAAGGATTTCTGGTAAATGGGGCAGAGACTCAGAAAACATTTATGGTTGAGGCAGATAAATCCTACGGAAGATTTTCATTCTTACAGGAAACAGATCCCATGAGGGGGCCAACTGTAACTATGGAATCTCAGGCAAGTTGACACCCACTACTCTGGGAAGGATGACAGGGAACCTATGACCTAAGGAAAGGTGCCCCCACAGGATAGAAGCTGCCTGCACCAAACAGACAACTCTCACTGGTCATGTAACAAGTAACAGTTAAAATTCTTTTTGGCTGCAGTTTAGTGATAACTGGCATTTTAATGTAAACACTTACATATGAAAACCACTAATAGCAGCATATTCTTCCGCAGTCCGTCCAAAGACATCTTGAGAAAAGACGTCAGCACCTCGCTGAAGGAGAAGACCGACTACATCGGTACATTCATAACTGACAGCAAGTATGAGGGCGGTTCTAAAACAACAGAGAGATGACGTCACCCTCAGGAAGTTGAGTTAACTTACAGAAACAGCTCGTTTGATATGCTTTACCAAGTTAACATCTTGCCCTTCCATGAAGAACTGACCATTTACATGCTCAAGTGTACATCCTTGTAAATTACTTCCAAGGCTAAAATGAAGGGATGGACAAGAAGCCTTCTGCCCCACTGGGATGGCACGCAGCAGCAGTTACTATTTCAAAAGTCCCTGATGAGGACTCCCCTGGTGGACCAGGGGCTATGACTCCAGGCTCCCAATGCAGGGGGCCCAGGTTCCACCCCTGGACAGGGAACTTCATCCCACATGCTGCAACTGAGAGTTCCCACAACTAAGACTGCACGCAGTCAAATAAATAAATGCTTTAAAAAAATAATAACAAAGTCCTTGATGGACAAGAAACTATGCTGAGGTCACTTATCTGAGGCAGGTGAGTATTTAAAGGACGAATCCCCCATTTCCTCCTTATTCTGATATATTATGCTTCAAAGTCAGCTAGAGGTTGGGTTAAGCAAAGGCTATTTGCAGGCTTAAAACAAAAATATTAACAATAATGGAAACAAAAATAGTCACCGTGGCACTTAATGATGTTGACAAGCATGTGCTCTTCACTAAATGAAATACTATATATACACACAGCCACCTTTGAAGGATGCATTACTATTTGCCTTTTTATACCAGGAAACTTATTTGCTGATGATAAGTACTGTGCCCAAGGTCATAACCCTATTAGGTAGGAAAACTAGGAGTTGAACCCAGTCTGAATCTAAAGCCCATCATTTTCGTCTGTATCATCCACCTCTGACTTATCTTTGTTAAAGGAACTGTTTATCCAATTAAACCTATCATTCTTCCTTCTACCTTCATTTAAAATGAAAACATCAAAATGTACTAGAAATGAAAAAGGATAAAAACTGGTGAGCCCACAGTATCTGGTGACAGTGATTACTCATCACTTTTTTGTTGCTGCTTAGTCACTAAACTGTGAAGGACTCTTCTGCAATCTAATAACATCAGTATATTTCAAAGAAAGTAACTGAAAGCAAAGAGTCACCCAAAAGACAAAATCAAGTCCTTTATGTTTAGTATGCATCTTTTGAGGAAAAATATATACGAAGTAGAGGTTAAACAATCGTTATAAAATAATTAAGAAATTCAATACTGTCATAAGGTAAACTGAAAAGCAGAATCCATATTTTATAAAGCTAATGAAACTAGTATGAAACCCCTCAGCTACTACAAGATCAACCAGAAAAAAGAATAGGTTGCATATGACATCACTCAATATTATAAAGGAATATGAATCCTGCTATATAGTTTTTCCCGATTCCCAGTCAGAATAATTGATTTTCTACCTAACTGATGAAGTGTTGATCACAAATGAAACCTGTTATTAATTTAATCTTGATCTTAGCACCTGAGAACAGCACTAAGGTTTTTAAAAAGAAAAAGAACAACGGTACCTTTTCATCTTATCAACCGCATGTATATCTGCTTCTTTTTTTACTAAAAATTCCACCATTTGCTGTTTCCTTTCACTTATGCCAAGTAAGAGTGGTGTAAGGTCATCCTGTAAAACAGGAAAAACCATTTCTAATGTACACAGTTAACCTATTTCTAAAGTGAACGGAAAATCATGCAATAGATTCTCTGAACTTAAACATATAATTCAGAAAGTAAATAAAAGGGAGCCCCTCCTCCTCATCCGCCGGCGCGCCTTCTATCTCTTCAAGATGCTCCTCCTCCTGGCCTTCCCTGGGGGTCCAGGGGCTAAGACTTGAGTTCCCAAGGCAGGGGGTCCAGGTTCCATCCCTGGTCAGGGAACTAGATTCCACGTGCCGAAACTAAAGATCCCACGTGCCACAACTAGACCCAGTGCAGCCAAATACGTCTTTCAAAAAGATAACTAATAAAATGCTCCTCCTCGACCTCTTCCAAAGATGAACCACAGAGTCATTCTCTAAAACTCACTTTCAACATTTACTGGTTCCAAGGATCTTTGCTTCTATCACAGTATTTATCAGGAATATTGTAGTATTTACTTGCTCTATTACTAGTCTCAACACTCCTCCAGAGAGAATCAATCAGCTACTAAATCAACTGCATATTTTAGGAACAATGCTGAGGCAGGACTATATAATATTATCTGTAGCATGCATAACCTATCCAAGGATGACCAGGAGTAACCTCATGAGGTTTACAGACATTCCAATGGGAATATTATCCTCTACATGAACACGCAAAGAGAAAGGTTGTTTTGTGTTTTTTTTTCTTCCAAAAAACCAACTGTGGGCACCATGTTTTTTGGCTTTCTCAGCAAAGTCTCCTGAAATTTAATCTTACTCATTCTCCTTTGCTTGTTCCTTCCCCCACCCTTAAGTTAACCTGACAGGTCAGCTTTAGCTAGATGCTGTTTTGACACAGAACAACACCGCTTATCTTCAAAGACCTTTCTTGACGACTCTCATGTAATTACCTCCAGACCTCCAGGAGGAAGCTTCCTTAATCCCAGTGTTCTGGTCTCTGTCTTGCTTTACTGTTCTTAGTTAAAGATTACAAGGTCAGTTCAGTTCGGTTCAGTCGCTCAGTCGTGTCTGACTCTTTGCGACCCCATGAATTGCAGCATGCCAGGCCTCCCTGTCCATCACCAACTCCCAGAGTTCACTCAGACTCACGTCCATCGAGTCAGTGATGCCATCCAGCCATCTCATCCTCTGTTGTCCCCTTCTCCTCCTGCCCCCAATCCCTCCCAGCATCAGAGTCTTTTCCAATGAGTCAACTCTTCGCATGAGGTGGCCAAAGTACTGGAGTTTCAGCTTTAGCATCATTCCTTCCAAAGAAATCCCAGGGCTGATCTCCTTCAGAATGTAAGTTACCAATAAATACGCACTCAGCGTTTTCTCAGGGAGTTGCTCTTCCATGAATTCTCCCTGCACTCTCTCTCATAATCCTGTGTGTTTGGGAGACTCATTCAGTGTGAAACTGCCACAACCAACTTAAAATTCTAATTTGAAAAATTCAATCCCATCCTTAAGAAATTCTTTTAAAATATGAAATCAATTATACATTAATTCGACTGTATTTAAAATCTTGAAATAGTTATCAAAATAAACTATAAAACAAGAATTGGAAACTCAAATGCTTATGGAGGGAAAGCTGGTGGCCTGAGTAAGTGAAAAAGCCAGGTGAGGCTGGCAAACCTGTGAACACACGCCCCATACAGAAGGGGAGGCCTCCACACGCAGAGCAAACAGGGGCGGCCTCCACACGCAGAGCAAACAGTAGAATGGGCTCAAGGGGAACCAGATTGAGTTCTCCAAGAAGCCTGAAATGCAGACTTCTGCATGAGTTTGCTAAGTTTTAAATGTTGACTCAGTCTGTGGAGGTAGGTAAGCTAAACATATCCAAGGACCACATTTGCTCTGTAGCCCACTTGTGGTTTCACGTTTTGCCGTTTCCAAACAGGTGGGCATAAAGCAAATATTTGTATGTGAAAGCTTTCCTTTCTTTAGTATCATGTGTTTCACAAGAAAAGTGGGTCTCAATATGTAATAAAAATTGCTGTTGACTCATAATTTTATTAAAATAAATTTAAAAAACAAGACTCAAAATTCCCACTTTAAGAATGTTTCCACTGCTTGTTAAAACTACAATCTATTTCTAGAATTCTCCCAGATTATTAACCAAATGGATAATGAGTTCCTAAGACTGCTGAAACTAAATCATTAAAAGAATCTCCATCTGTACTAACTTCATGGGTTTTGATGTTTAAAGCTGTCGTCTTGCTTATGCCAGGGCTCAGCAAATCTAACACACGCACTGCAAGAGTCTGTCCTGCTGACACCAAAAGAAGGCTCACGAGTTACTATTACTGCAGTCAGGAAAACACTGTTGGTAACAAACATCTGTTGACCTAATGACCTGGTTGATAACAGAAGGTATAAAATTCTTAAAGGGTCAGACTCTACAGACGAAGTGACTTCGCCATGAGCAAATCTCTAAAGACTCTTGTAGTGTCACTGAATAATTAGTGGTTGGAAGAAAAAGGAGTTATATTATTCAAGCCAATAGATTTTGCCAAAAATATTCCTTTTAACTTCTCAATCACAGAGGCAGAGGAAAAAGTCTGGCTAATATTGTTGCAAAGGAGGGAGCTAATGGAATTAGCCAGCATTGATCAAACTCCAACTCTTCTATCGATTACTTATTTTTGAGATAGGTGCACTTAGAAATTATCCTTGATCACTCCATAGTTCTTCACTAAGGATCGTATCAGAATCTCAAGGAAATATTTCTAAATACACATGTCCAGGCTTTCCTCGATTTATTTCATCAAAATCTTCAGGGAACAGCCTAGGCTTGTAAATTTTTTTATAAACTTTCCCAAGTGATTGTGGTTTTCACCAGCACACTCTAGCTGAGAATTAGCACAGCAAACATTCCAGTCTCATCTCTCTCACCCACATGGCCAATTCCTTCTCTTACTTGAGGATTTGAAGAAAAAGGAAAAGTATAAGAGGCAAGAGTCATCAAAACAGAATTAAATTTTCCTGGGTAAATAATGGTAGAACAGGGACTAATAAACACAAAAGGCAACCTGATCTCATTGTTTATAAACCCCTTACTTTCCATCAAGACCTTCTAGATTGAGAGCAGAGTCCAGACTCTTGTCTAACTGGCTGTTTCTGCCAGAATAGGATAATATTTCTGTTAAATATTTGTTCTTCTCTTTTTTTCCCAACTTAATCACCACCTGTTCACTGCTGATCTGATTTCTGCAAAGTCTTCCTAAAATTGGTATCTAGGCAAGTCTCCAATTCACTCAATCTCTTTCTCAAAATAACAACTATTGTCCTGAGACTGAAAAGCACCTTACCGAAATACATAAACTGAAGGGGAAAAAAAAAACCCAAAAACCAAAACCTTGGGACTTCTGTGGTGGTTCAGTGGCTGGGTCTCAGTGCTCACAGTGCAGGGGGTCTGGGTTCAATCCCTGGTCAGGGAACTAGATCCTGCATACTGAAACTAAGACCCAGCACAGCCTAATAAATATTTTTAAAAAACACCTCTTCTTGGCATATCCCAACTGCCAAAATTCCAACTTGATCTGCATTTTTCACCTGCCCGCTCCTTTGCCTTTCCTTTTAGCCTCTGAAGACTTGGGCAATGAGAGAGAAATAATTTTTATATAAATCATTTTTTCATAAAATTGGAATGTGTTAGCAGCAGCAAGATTTCTATTATGTTGTCAAATGCTTGTTTGAGTTTTAAGACAAAGTCTATTTCCAAGGCAAATTTTGCTTTACTGTGTTATTTTAGACTAATTAGAAAAAAAAAATTTTTTTTCAATAAGGGAAAAATACTTGGAAAAAGTTTTACCTTTAAAAAGTGCAGTGTTATCACAAATATCTGCCATCAACACAAAAAAGAATGCTTTACTCCCTAATGCTTCTTGAGCAATATCATGATTTAAAGTGATATCTTAGACAATCAAGTGCTTTCAAAATATTTTCACTCAGGGAAGGCTGGAGCTTCCAAACAAGGAAAACTGAGCCCACTTGTGAGAGTTGGGGAGCTCTCTCTGCAGCTCCTGGCCGAGCTGCAGCCACAGGAGAAAGAGCAGGAGGGGCAGCTTCACCATCATCAGCTGCCCACACTCAGCTGCAGCCCTGCTGAGCGCCCCCCAGGGCTGAGCGTGGGAGACCCACTTGTACCTGGAGAACCAAGTGGTCACCAGCACAAGTGAACACCCTTGCTGGGTGTCAAACGTGACCTGACCCACGTGACCGGATCTCAGAACCGGGGTCCTGGAGGGCTCAGGGCTCCAGGCCTGCTGCCTCCCCAGCCCACTTGCACTCCCCAGCTCCCCCTGCTGGGCACTGGTTCTCCTTTCTCCTACCCGCATCCCTCCTCCAGCAGCTGAGCCCATTCCCTGAGCCGCTGGAAGCAGCCACTCATCACATCACTTCACTCCCCGCAAGCCTTCATTTTTTGTAGGACTGAGAGCCGAAGAATTGATGCTTTTGAACTGTGGTGTTGGAGAAGACTCTTGAGAGTCCCTTGGACTGCAAGGAGATCCAACCAGTCCATTCTGAAGGAGATCAGTCCTGGGATTTCTTTGGAAGGAATGATGCTAAAGCTGAAACTCCAGTACTTGGGCCACCTCATGCGAAGAGTTGACTCATTGGAAAAGACTCTGATGCTGGGAGAGATTGGGGGCAGGAGGAGAAGGGGACGACAGAGGATGAGATGGCTGGATGGCATTACTGACTCGATGGACGTGAGTCTGAGTGAACTCTGGGAGTTGGTGATGGACAGGGAGGCCTGGCCTGCTGCGATTCATGGAGTCGCAAAGAGTCGGACACGACTGAGTGACTGATCTGATCTGAGCCTACCACCCACTCCTGAGCACGTTCTAGTGGGAAAATCTTCCTTCTGGGGTAGAAGGGTGGCTGAGGGAGCTTTGCCCTTTCTGTGGGCTCTGATATTTTCCACCCACCTGCTGGCTTGACTTTGGAGTTGTTTCCATAGTAACAGGGCCTGCTGGACACTACTCAGTCTACCTATTTACATACTGTTATCAATAAAACACTTCTGGTTTAGAAAAATGGTTTGCAAATATTTTGTGAATAAAGTTAGTTGAGCTATACCTCGTTCCTGGCTTCTATATTGGCGTTATAGGAAAGCAGCTTTGCTGCGAGTGATACATTCTGGGCAAAGACAGCATAGTGGAGAGCGGTATTGCCATTGACATCCGTGACATTGGGTCGGCACCATGCTCCAGCAGAAGAGTCGCACACTCCTCTTCTTGACATTCTATGGCCTGTCAGTGTTGTGCCAAGAAACAAGAGTGTGAATTCTAGGAATTCAAAGTAAATAGTCCACAAGCTTCACCAGTTCCCTATATTTCAATGAGATACATTCATCTTTAGTCTCAGTAGTTAAATCACATCCATCTCATGTGGACATGGTTCGCTGCCCCATACCTTCATCAGTGTGGTCTTGTTTTCACTGTCACCGAGGTTAAGCTGGCATTTTCTCTCCAGGAGGAGAGCTACCACCTCTGAATGGCCATTGGCACAGGCCAAGTGGAGCGCAGTCCTATGAAAGCAAGACAAGTTTTTAGGAAACTGTAGTGTAACTGTTTCAAAACAAATAACTGTTTGTGTGATTGAAAACACTCAATAGCATGGTACTCCTATCCCTCTGAAACAAATATTTCATTTTCTTCTGGAGAAAGAGCAGCATATATTAGTTTAGCTCCTCTTACACAGTAAAGAAAGAACAGTCTACCTGAATAGAATGCGTGAGACCTTGAGATTCAGCTCAACTTGGGTTTAAATTTGACTTTGTCACTTATTAGCCATCACTCACCCTCTCTGTACCTCAATTTCCTCACCAACAAAATGGAGAGAGAGTAGTAGTTATCTCACAGGACACTGATGCGATGCTTAAATGAGATCCACGCACAGGGTTTAAAACCATCCCTTGCACAGATAACAGCTAGTAATTGTTAGATTATATTATCATATTTACTACTATTACTACTATCTTACAAGGACAACATCTGAATGAAGTCAAAGGATATGACACCTCCTTTGCAGATATGTTTTGAGGATTAGAGACAACATTGTACTTTGATGATTCTAATATGCTCATTTTCTCACATTTTAATGTCTCTGACATTGGAATATAATTTATAATTCATAGTCTTTACAACTATAAATTGTAGCATTTTTGTTTGTTCATGTCTCTTTTTTCCTGTTGATTAATTCCCGTGAGGTGTTTCCATCTAAGCTTGCTTTAGAGATGACGTGTGTTATATATTATTATATCATACAGGTGCACCACACAGTGACCCACAGCTGTTACAGGTTATACTGCATTTAAAGGGACTATAAAATCTTAGCTATATTCACCATGTTGTACAATATGTCGTTGTAGCTTGCAGGACTTTAGTTCCCTCACCAGAGATCGAACCCTGGGCCCAGAGCAGTGAGTCTTAACCACTGGACGGCCAGGAAATTCCCAAGATTCCCTCGACTTCTGAAAAGACTGAAAGTGTCACAGGATACCAATCCTCACAAAAAATTCTAAATTAAATTGAAAATGACAAATTATTTTTATCTGTGCCACATTCCTATTAGTGCCAGAAAGACAAGTCCTGTCTGCTCATCCAGCTTCCCTACACACAGCTTGATCTACAGAGATTTTTAAATTTGGGGGGTTGCTAAATCAACTTTCAGATTTCTTTTCTTATTTTTATTTGGGGGTGGGGTGGGGAGGTGAAACCCAGGAAACTCCAGAATTCTTGCCTTTGAAATCATTCTTAGAAAGGTCTCTGGGGTGGGATATACGTATACTTACAACTGATTCATGATGTTGTACAGCAGAAACCAACACAACATTGTAAAGCAATTACCATCCAATTTAAAAATATTAAGGTTAATAAATAGTAGAACTAGAAAAAAAGGTCTTTGTCAGCACACAAAAAATGTATAGATAGGAATTTCAGTTTTCTTCTGGTACTTTTCTCACCCTGTGTATTTAAAATTTTTGATCCATACTCCATCTGAAACTTTTGGTGAGATAAAAATCTAGTTACTTTTCTCTAAATAGTTACCAGGTTATTTCTCCCACATCTACACATAATTTATCTTTACTAATAGAAAATGTCACCCAGCAAATTTTGATATCTAAAAGGGCAAATCTTTGCCTTCTACACAAAACTTTTAATTTCACCACAATTAAAGACAGCATGTGTAACCCCAAATCTTTAAAACCACAATATGTTTATTGGTTTAAATATGGAAAGACCATAGATCCTAAGAAAATGTCCTCCTGTTCAAGGACACAGCCAGCTTCCTACTTCAAAGCTGTCTTCTAAGGTCCTTCAGCAAAGAACATATACACGTAAGTGTACACTGATATAAAACAGTGTACCTGAAGAATTTTTAACCCAGAAGTTGGCCTGTCATGGGGATTATTTTTCTCACTATATAGTTTTTTGTTGAATTGTAGCTGAAGAATTTTTAACCCAGAAGTTGGCCTGTCATGGGGATTATTTTTCTCACTATGCAGTTTTTTGTAATATATAGCATTATGGTATAAAAATGTGTACATTAAAGATAAGATGCCGACAACATCAAAAATCTGTCCACTGCCAATATCCACAATGGACGATCCAAGGGAAGAAGAGTTTTCATAAATCACATGAGGAAAACAATGTGAGAGCCAGGGAGTTCCAGAAGATTTCTTGAGGGCTATAGAACTTGAGAGCTCTTTCTGCTGCTTCTGCTGCTAAGTTGCTTCAGTAGTGTCCAACTCTATGTGACCCCATAGATGCAGCCCACCAGGCTCTACCATCCCTGGGATTCTCCAGGCAAAAACACTGGAGTGGGTTGCCATTTCCTCCTCCAATGCATGAAAGTGAAAAGTGAAAGTGAAGTCGCTCAGTCGTGTCTGACTCTTAGCGACCCCATGGACTGCAGCTTACCAGGCTCCTCCATCCATGGGATTTTCCAGGCAAGAGTACTGGAGTCGGGTGCCATTGCCTTCTCCTACTCATGAGTAGATCATGTTAATGCATGCAGAAAAACAAATGAAGAGGAGGAGAAGGAAAAAAAAGATGCTCTTCATGTTTTATTTCAGTTCTGTGATTACTGTCATTCAGTTAAATCACTTTAAAATGACCAGTAAAGTGCTCTATAAGGGGAATTATAAGTGGGTCCAAAAGCAGCTAAGGCTTTTGCAGCCGATCAAGTCTGTGGGCGCTGGATCCCACAAAGGTGTCTGCGAGCCTTGGAGGGGAAACTCACAGGAGGGAGCCCTGCCAGGCCCTTCCTCCCACTTACCTGTTCTTCTTGTCCTTGTCATTCAGGCCATTCTTTCTGAGCAACAGAACCGGCTGCACTTTGGCTATGTTGCCTACGCTGGCAGCTTTGTGGATCTTTTTGAGGTCCCTGTCTCGGATGTGGTACCCGGGCTGGAAGCTGGTTCTATGATGACCTCTGTCTCTCCCCAGGCTGATGGAGGAGTCTAAGGGCGACTCGCCCTTCTCACTCCTGTAGCCAAAAATCTTCTTCATCGCAGAGCCTATGGGCTCCAAACACACCTCACCTCCCCCTCGGCTCTTCACAGTCCCCTAAACCCAACACAAGCAAGACAGGGAAGCCAGAGCCGTCCCGCCACAACCTCCCAGCTGGGAAGCTCAACGGTTTGGAATCTTTCATCCCAGAATGATCGTTGCTAAGCGACACCTCTAAACACATTGCCCGTGTGCCAGAATGCCCAGTGTGCATGTGCAAGAACTGGAAGTGCATTTTTCAAAAGAAGCAAACAATATCAATAAACCCTTACCTAAGGGAAGAAGGAAAGAGAGGAAACTGAAATAACCACAGAAAGGAAAGCGACATTACAACAGATACCTCAGAAGTAAAGAAGCATAATCATAAGGGGCCGTTATTACTGATGAACAACTACAAATTGGAAAACCTAGAAGAAATAGATAAATTCTGAGAAACATACACCCTGTCAAGACTAAAACAAGAAAAAATAGAAAAACTCAACACTCCAGTAACAAATAAGGAGATTCAAATATTAATTAAAAAAAAAAAAACCACACAAAAACCTCCCAACAGCTAAAACTTAGGACCAAATGGATTCAGAGCTAAATTCTACCAACATTCAGGTAAGAATTAAAAGTAAGAATATGCAGAAAAAACACTTGACAAAATTCAAAACCCACTCATGATAAAGGCAGCTTGTGTCCTCTTCGTGACTGGTGCTTTTCTGTACCAACCCGGGTTTTGTTTTGTGTTGTTTTTCTCTTCTTTCAATTTTCAGAGCTTCCCTCAATTATCCAGTCAGTTGGTGGGTCAGTCATAGGCCTGCCTGAGGTGGCTCGGCCGGGGCTGGTGCACACAGGCGGCCCCTGTGGTGAGAGCCCAGCGAGCCCTGCCCCCGCCCTCCTGGGCTGTGTGCTTCCCAGGAGGCCACCCTCCTGGTCTCCCCCATGGGCTTCACCTGCTTCCCCGGCCAGCCCACAGCATCCCTCTCTCTGGCTTTCTAATCTGCCTGCTGGTCCTTCCCACCAACTCAGGCCACATGATTGAAACATGTGCTTTGATGCTCCAGGAATGTGCGTGGCACCCTGGGGCCAAATGCCTGGGGTTTTGAAGAACATTCTGCTTCTCAGTAGTTCTGCTCATTCAGTGAAGGCCATCACAGAACACATAACCAAAATATTTTTTGGTTTTTTTTGTTTTTGTTTTTTTTTGCTTGTTTAATCTTTTGGCTATGCCTCTCAGCATGCTGAGATATTAGTTCTCTGACTGGGGATTGAAATTTTGCCCCCAGCATTGGCAACGCAGAGTCCTAACCACTGCACCACCAGGGAGATCCTAAACCGACGTATTCTTAACTTGCAGAGTCTGGTATTCTGCTCCTATGAATAAATACGCGCACACAGGAGGCACAGGGCGCGGCTGACCTTGTGGTCTGCCGGCCGTCTGGGCAGTGGGTGAGGACTGGCCGAGACCCCCAGAGCTTCCCACCGAGAGGCCACAGCTCTGTGCTCTGTGGGTGGTGAGACGCTGCCCCCTCCTGGCCTGATTTGCCGCGTGGACACGTTCCTGAAGACGCATTTCCACCTGGTGGAGGGAGGAGGTGACACTTTCGGAGAACATTTATGAACCGGTTCTAATGTGTGTGATTTCTGGGCGTCTCATTGCTCTGAGGAAAGTGCTGAGCAGCTGAAACAATGAAGAATGGGGGGACCACAGCAAGGGCAGGTGGGCCTCCGGACGCGGACCGAGGGATCTCAGGAGGGGAGAGATTTGCTTATGGCTTTCTATTTAGAGTGTGGCTTTCATTCATGATCATTGTCCTACGGGTTTAACCTCGTTTTTTCCCTGTTTCATAGAAGTAGCTGAATTTTTTCCCTGTTTCATTGGTCTCTAGCTGTTTGACAAACAGAATAGAAGTAGCTTATCCTGTTTATAGTTCTAGCCCATCTAAATAAGGTTCTGTTAAAACCTAAACTTTCATATTACCCTTCACAAGTGCTAATCCATTTATATATTAATCATGGAAGCAAATTTCAAAATATAGCAATTAATTTAAATGTCTTAGTTTTTCAATAGTGCTCTAAACTACCGGGATAAATTATTACTCTAGAACATTTTGGTAGAGAAAGTAATCTAGTGGGTGTCCTAGTATTTGTATAGCAGTCAATTAGGGGTAAGGAGAGGAGCATCTGGGGCTTCTGATGTCATCTGTCATAATCCTTTCCCCATGAGCAGGTCAGTCAGTGGAAGAAATGTGATTTTAATCCACCTCTGAATGACTCCAGAGCCTGTGCTCTTTGTGTTAGATCATAGAGGAATGGGGGATGTTATAATTCTTTTATTCAGGTTAATACTTGTTATATTCTTCAAGCTCTTATTTTCTTCTCCAGCATGTCCTGAAATCAAAGTTAATGAAGTTAATGAAGGCTTCTCAGCTATCTAAGAGAAACAGTAAGTTATTTGAAGACTGTCCTCCTGGTGTTATTCCTTGATTTGAAATGACACATGTTCTCATGTACTCTCTCCTGTTTTCACTGTACTAGAAGCAAAATATGGTATTTTGAGACCAGAGGGTACAACTTTCTCTCAGGACAATAATTCTGGTAGTAATGTTGAAGATGTGGTTGAAACATTTCCCAAACCATCACCCTGGTTTGAGGGCATCTGTCATCCTGCCTTCCCATTGCCTGAGCCTGTTCCAAAACTTCTCAAGTCTGTAGCAGGCCTTGGTTGTACAAAGGTAAGTTGTTCTGTTTGTAACTCTTCTTTCCCTGTATTTGTTCACATACCATTCCCCTGATCCTTATGATGACAAAAAGGATCCCACCACAGAAATAGAAGCCCTCAAAGTCACGATACGAAAAGGTGTGATAATAAGAGGCATACAAGTGCATGATTCAGATTTATAAATATTGGCATACTAAGTATGCTGTTATGAAAGAAAAGAATTACAAAGCACTGAGGAATGAACTCCGGGAGTTGGTGATGGACAGGGAGGCCTGGTGTGCTGCAATTCATGGGGTCACAAAGAGTCAGACACGACTGAGTGACTGAACCGAACTGAACTGAGGAAAAACAACTAGATGAATATGAAGATGGGGAGGAGGATGAAGAGGAAGAATTCCTTTAAGAAGGACAAGATGAATATAAGATGGAATGAGGGTGAAGATGAGACAGATATTATACAAACACAACAGAAATAGTGGGGGTCAGTTAGACCAGGAACTCTATATTATAAATATGTGAGAAATTATTTCAAATTCAACTTAAGAAGAGAAAGGGAGGTTGTAAAAAACAATGCTCATACTGTTTTGAATGACATATAGATGATTTTTATGAAGAACTAAAAAAAATGTGTTCCTTATTTTTTTCTCCTTTGGTGGTTGTCTTCGAGGTTGGTGGTTGTTCTTGTTTTTTTGTTCAATTGAAATGTAGTCAGTTTAAAATACTGTGTAAGTTTCAGGTGTACAGAAATGTGATTTGTTTACACTTGTGTATGTATATATATATTTTTTGAATATAGTTCCCTCTGGAAGTTCATTTAAATTTGAAGTGCTTTCTCTTTTTAAAAAAATTCTCAATTCGAAATTAATGAAGCGATGTCTTCTATTTAACCTAGCAAAACTTTCCTTTAGAGACAATTCAAGATGAGCCCTGTTTTAGGCCTTTGGAGACGTATTGTGAATTAAGAATTTTTGGCCCTTCTGTTTATTGTGGTTTCTAACTTCAGTTCGGTTCAGTCGCTCAGTCGTGTCTGACGCTAGATACTTAATGTACTTATCTAATTTTTCTTACTGTTTGCTATAACCTTGGTGGGTGTTTTAGATCTTTCTGAAAATAAAGAGGAAATACATAAGCATTTTATCTATTCTTTTTACTAAAATTATAATTTATAATTTTATAAATGAGATTCTTAATCTCTCTTCATTAAATGAGAAAATTTTCAGCTGCAACAGTCTGAAAGAAGAAATGTAGAAGTGTATTTTTTCCTCTGGAGAGATTCTGATTTCTTTTTTCTGAATGTCAGCAAATAATGGGTAATTACATACATTAAATGAATGAAATCATGATTTATGCTTTTTTCTTATATAGACTACTTGTTATTATAAAGTCATAAGGAAAGAAAAATTACCACCAGAGTTTATAAAATTATCTGTGGAAGATATTTTTTCTTTAAAAAATATCTCTAGCAACATGTACATTCCACATTATTTTTATTTATTTTTTATTTTAATTGGAGGCTAATTGCAATATTGTAGTGGTTTTGCCATACAGTGACATGAATCAGCCATGGATGTACATGTGTTCCCCATCCTGAACTCCCCTCCCACCTCCCTCTCCATCCCATCCCTCTGGGTCATCCCAGTGCACCAGCCCTGAGCACTGTGTCTCATGCATTGAACCTGGACTGGCGATCTGTTTCACATATGATAATATACATGTTTCAATGCTATTCTCTCAAGTCATCCCACCCTTGCCTTCTCCCATAGAGTCCAAAAGACTGTTCTTTACATCTGTGTCTCTTTTGCTGTCTCGCATATAGGGTTATCGTTACCATCTTTCTAAATTCCATATATATGCATTAGTATACTGTATTGGTGTTTTTCTTTCTGGCTTACTTCACTCTGTATAATAGGCTCCAGTTTCATCCACCTCATTAGAACTGATTCAAATGTATTTTTTTAATGGCTGTGTAATATTCCATTGTGTATATGTACTACAGCTTTCTTACCCATTCATCTGCTGATGGACATCTAGGTTGCTTCCATGTCCTGGCTATTATAAACAGTGCTGCGATGAACATTGGGGTACACGTGTCTCTTTCCCTTCTGGTTTCCTCGGTGTGTATGCCCAGCAGTGGGATTGCTGGGTCGTATGGCAGTTCTATTTCCAGTTTTTTAAGGAATCTCCACACTCTTCTCCATAGTGGCTGTACTAGTTTGCATTCCCACCAACAACGTAAGAGGGTTCCCTTTTCTCCACACCCTCTCCAGCATTTATTGTTTGTAGACTTTTGGATCGCAGCCATTCTGACCAGCAGGAGATGGTACCTCATGGTGGTTTTGATTTGTATTTTCCTGATAATGAGTGATGTTGAGCATCTTTTCATGTGTTTGTTAGCCATCTGTATGTCTTCTTTGGAGAAATGTCTGTTTAGTTCTTTGGCCCATTTTTGATTGGGTCGTTTATTTTTCCAGAATGAGGTGCAGGAGTTGCTTGTATATTTTTGAGATTAATTCTTTGTCAGTTGCTTCATTTGCTATTATTTTCTCCCATTCTGAAGGCTCTCTCTTCACCTTGCTTATAGTTTCCTTCATTGTGCAAAAGCCTTTAAGTTTAATTAGGTCCCATGTGTTTATTTTTGCTTTTATTTCCATTACTCTGGGAGGTGGGTCATAGAGGACCCTGCTGTGATTTATGTTGGAGAGTATTTTGCCTATGTTTTCCTCTAGGAGTCTTATAATTTCTGGTCTTATGTTTAGATCTGTAATCCATTTTGAGTTTATTTTTGTGTATGGTGTTAGAAAGTGTTCCAGTTTCATTCTTTTACAAGTGGTTGACCAGTTTTCCCAGCACCACTTGTTAAAGAGACTGTCTCTTGTCCATCGTATATTCTCGCCTCCTTCATCATCGATAAGGTGTCCATAGGTGCATGGATTTATATCTGGGCTTTCTATTTTGTTCCACTGATCTATATTTCTGTCTTTGTGCCAGTACCATACTGTCTTGATGACTGTAGCTTTGTAGTATAGCCTGAGGTCAGGCAGGTTGATTCCTCCAGTTCCATTCTTTCACAAGATTGCTTTGGCTATTCGAGGTTTTTTTGTATTTCCATACAAATTGTGATCTTATTTGTTCTAGTTCTGTGAAAAATACCATTGGTAGCTTGATAGGGACTGCATTGAATCTATAGATTGCTTTGGGTAGTATACTCATTTTCACTATATTGATTCTTCCAATCCATGAACATGGTATATTTCTCCATCTATTAGTGTCCTCTTTGATTTCTTTCACCAGTGTTTTATAGTTTTCTATATATAGATCTTTTGTTTCTTTAGGTAGGTATATTCTAAGTATTTTATTCTTTTCATTGCAATGGTGAATGGAATTGTTTCCTTAATTTCTCTTTCTGTTTTCTCATTGTTCGTGTATAGGAATGCAAGGGATTTCTGTGTGTTAATTTTATATCCTGCAACTTTACTATATTCATTGATTAGCTCTTGTAATTTTCTGGTGGAGTCTTTAGGGTTTTCTATGTAGAGGATCATGTCATCTGCAAACAATGAGAGTTTTACTTCTTTCCCAATCTGGATTCCTTTTATTTCTTTTTCTGCTCTGATTGCTGTGGCCAAAACGTCCAAAACTATGTTGAATAGTAGTGGTGAAAGTGGGCACCCTTGTCTTGTTCCTGACTTTAGGGGAAATGCTTTCAATTTTTCACCACTGAGGATAATGTTTGCTGTGAGTTTGTCATATATAGCTTTTATTATGTTGAGGTATGTTCCTTCTGTTCCTACTTTCTGGAAAGTTTTTATCATAAATGGATGTTGAATTTTGTCAAAGGCTTTCCCTGCATCTATCGAGATAATCATATGATTTTTAGCTTTCAATTTGTTAATGTGGTGTATTACATTGATTGATTTGCAGATATTGAAGAATCTTTGCATCCCTGGGATAAAGCCCATTTGGTCATGATGTATGATCTTTTTAATATTTTGTTGGATTCTGTTTGCTAGAATTTTGTTAAGGATCTTTGCATCTATGTTCATCAGTGATATTGGCCTGTAGTTTTCTTTTTTTGTGGCATCTTTGTCAGGTTTTGGTATTAGGGTGATGGTGGCCTCATAGAATGAATTTGGAAGTTTACCTTCCTCTGCAATTTTCTGGAAGAAATTTTTGGTAGAATTCAGCTGTGAAGCCATCTGGTCCTGGGCTTTTGTTTGCTGGAAGATTTCTGAGTACAGTTTCGATTTGCGTGCCTGTGATGGGTCTGTTAAGATTTTCTATTTCTTCCTGGTTCAGTTTTGGAAAGTTATACTTTTCTAAGAATTTGTCCATTTCTTCCAAGTTGTCCATTTTTTGGGCATATAGTTGCTGATAGTAGTCTCTTATGATCCTTTGTATTTCTGTGTTGTCTGTTGTGATTTCTCCATTTTCATTTCTAATTTTGTTGATTTGATTTTTCTCCCTTTGTTTCTTGATGAGTCTGGCTAATGGTTTGCCAATTTTATTTATCTTCTCAAAGAAACAGCTTTTAGCTTTGTTTATTTGTGCTATGGTCTCTTTTGTTTCTTTTGCATTTCTTTCTGCCCTAATTTTTAAGATTTCTTTCCTTCTACGAATCCTGGGGTTCTTCATTTCCTTTTCTAGTTACTTTAGGTATAGAGTTAGGATATGTATTTGACTTTTTTCTTGTTTCTTGCGGTAAGCCTGTATTGCTATGAGCCTTCTCCTTAGCACTGCTTTTACAGTGTCCCATAGGTTTTGAGTTGTTTTTTTCATTTTCCTTCATTTCTATGCATATTTTGATTTCTTTTTTGATTTCTTCTGTGATTTTTTGGTTATACAGAAGCGTGTTGTTCAGCCTCCATATGTTGGAATTTTTAATAGTTTTTCTCCTGTAATTGACATCTAATCTTAGTGCATTGTGGTCAGAAAAGATGCTTGGAGTGATTTCAATTTTTTTGAATTTACCAAGGCTAGATTTATGACCCAGGATGTGATCTATCCTGGAGAAGGTTCCATGTGCACTTGAGAAAAAGGTGAAATTCATTGTTTTTGGGTGAAATGTCCTATAGATATCATTTAGGTCTAACTAGTCCATTGTATCATTTAAAATTTGTGTTTCCTTGTTAATTTTCTGTTTTGTTGGTCTATCTATAGATGTGAGTGGGATATTAAAGTCTCCCACTATTATTGTGCTATTGTTAATTTCCACTTTCATACTTGTTAGCATTTTCCTTACATATTGTGGTGCTCCTGTGTTGGTGCATATATAATTGTTATATCTTCTTCTTGGATTGATCCATTGGTCATTATGTAGTTTCCTTCTTTGTCTCTTTTCACAGCCTTTATTTAAAAGTCTATTTTATCTGATATGAGTATTGCTACTCCTGCTTTCTTTTGGTCTCTATTTGCATTGAATAACTTTTTCTAGTCCTTCACTTTCAGTCTGTATGTGTCCCCTGTTTTGAGGTGGGTCTTTTGTAGACAACATATATAGGGGTCTAGTTCTTGTATCCATTCAGCCAGTCTTTGTCTTTTGGTTGGGGCATTCAACCCATTTACATTTAAGTTAATTATTGATAAGTATGATCCTGTTGCCATTTACTTTATTGTTTTGGGTTTGAGTTTGTACACCCTTTATGTGTTTCCTATCTAGAGAAGATCCTTTAGCATTTGTTGAAGAGCTGATTTCATGGTGCTGAATTCTCTCAGCTTTTGCTTGTCTGTAAAGCTTTTGATTTCTCCTTCATATTTGAATGAACTCCTTGCTGGGTACAGTAATCTGGGTTGTAGTTTTTTTCTCTTTCATCACTTTAAGTATGTCCTGCCATTCCCTTCTGGCCTGAAGAGTTTCTATTTGAAGATCAGCTGTTATCCATACGGGAGTCCTCTTTTGTGTTATTTGTTGTTTTTCTCTTG
This sequence comes from Bos grunniens, assembly GCF_055505025.1. Taxonomy (NCBI): domain Eukaryota; kingdom Metazoa; phylum Chordata; class Mammalia; order Artiodactyla; family Bovidae; genus Bos; species Bos grunniens. The sequence continues at coordinate 66,023,666 of NC_141177.1, forward strand.
CTGCTTTTAATATGTGTTCTTTGTGTTTGATCTTTGTTAATTTGATGAATATGTGTCTTGGGGTGTTTTGCCTTGTTTTATCCTGTTTGGGACTCTCTGGATTTCTTGGACTTGGATGACTATTTCCTTTCCCATTTTAGGGAAGTTTTCAACTATTATCACCTCAAGTATTTTCTCATGGCCTTTCTTTTTGTCTTCTTCTTTGGGGGCTCCTCTGATTCGAATGTTGGGGCATTTAGCATTGTCCCAGAGGTCTCTGAGCTTGTCCTCGTTTCTTTTAATTCATTTTTCTTTTTTCCTCTCTGCTTCACTCATTTCTACCATTCTATCTTCTACGTCACTTATCCTATTTTCTGCCACTGCTATTCTACTGCTGGTTCCCTCCAGAGTGTTTTTGATCTCATTTATTGCATTATTCATTATTGATTGACTCTTTTTTATTTCTTCTAGGTCCTTGTTAAACATTTCTTGCATTTTCTCAATCCTTGTCTCCAGGCTATTTATCTGTAATTCCATTTTGTTTTCAAGATTTTGGATCATTTTTACTGTCATTATTCTGAATTCTTTTTCAAGTAGACTCCCTATCTCCTCCTCTTTTGTTTGGTTTGGTGGGCGTTTATCATGTTCCTTTACCTGCTGAGTATTTCTCTGCTTTTTCATCTTGTTTCGATTGCTGTGTTTGGGGTGGCCTTTCAGTATTCTGGCAGTTTGTGGTTCCTCTTTATTGTGAGGTTCCTCGCAGTGGGTGGGATTGGACGATTGGCTTGTCAAGGTTTCCTGGTTAGGGAAGCTTGTGTCGGTGTTCTGGTGGGTGGAGCTGGATTTCTTCTGTCTGGAGTGCAATGAAGTGTCCAGTAGTGAGTTTTGAGATGTCTATGGGTTTGGTGTGATTTGGGCAGCCTGTATATTGAAGTTCAGGGCTATGTTCCTGCGTTGCTGGAGAATTTGCATGGCTTGTCTTGCTCTGGAACTTGTTGGCTCTTGGGTGGTGCTTGGTTTCAGTGCAGGTATGGAGGCTTTTGGATGAGCTCTTATCGATTAATGTTCCCAGGAGTCAGCAGTTCTCTGGTGTTCTCAGGTTTTGGACTTAAGCCTCTTGCCTCTGGTTTTCAGTCTTATTCTTACAGTAGCCTCAAGACTTCTCCATCTATACAGCATCAATGATAAAACATCTAGGTTAATGATGAAAATCTCCTCCACAGTGAGGAACACCCAGAGAGGTTCACAGAGTTACATGGAAAATAGAAGAGGGAGAAGGGAGATAGAGGTGACCAGGAGGAGAAGAGGGGGAATCAAAAGGGGAGAGAGCAAGCTGGCCAGTTATCAGTTCCCTATGTGCTCTCCACAGTCTGGACCCCTTGGAGAGGTTCATGGAATTACAAAGAAAAGAGAAGAGGGATGAAGGAGACAGAGGTGACCAGGAGGATAAAAGGGTGAATGAAAATGAGACAGATAGATCCAGGCACTAATCAGGTCCCTAAGTGTTCTCCACAGGCTGGAACACACAAAGAGATTCACAGAGTTGGGTAGAGAAAAGAAGGGGGAGGGAGGACATAGAGTCGACCTGGTGGAGACAAAGCAGAGTCAAAAAGGTGAGAGAGCAATCAAGCCAAGAATCACACTCCCAAGTAAAAGTGGGTACTGAAGATTGGGTTCTTAAAGGTACAAACTTGATAACAAATACCAAAAAGCAAAGATTAAAAATCTAGAGTAGAGGTTAGACTCTGAAAAATACAATATTAAAAAACCAAAACAAAGTCACAAAAATTATAAAATATATATATATGAAGTTTGCTTTAAAAATAGGGTCTTTATTTTGCAAGGTTATAGTAGGTTATAAAAATGAAAATTAAAGGAGTAATGTCAGGGGACGTTCAGCTTTAAGGGATCCAATATGTTATTCTTTTCTTTTGTGTGCCATTTCTCAAGGATTCTCTATTCCTCATCAGGTGCTGCAGGAACGAGCAGAGCTGCACGCAGTTCCTGGGACTGAGATCCTGATAAAGGGCACCTGCTTGGTCCTTTCAGTGACTCCCTCCAGTGACCTCACTCAAATGTGATCTGCTCAGTTATGCCCCTCTCACTCAGGACATGCAATTCTTTCTGGCCCTTTGAATATTGTTATTTGCTTGGCTTTGTTTTTGCTCTTTTTTTTTTTTTTTTTTTTTTTACTGCCTAAAGCTGTCTTGGATGAAAATATATAAACATGCTTTTTTGCAAACAAAGCACCTTTGTTTCACTTGAGACTTGGGTCCCCTGCATCTCTCTTCTTGTTGACTCCAGTCCCCAGGTCCCGGTCTACAAAGACCATGAAAGAGTAATAGAGGACTTTAAAATAAAATTTTAATATTTATATAATGATAATAGTATAAATATATTTAGGAATTTCTCTGGAGCTGTTGTGGGCGGTGTGGGGTCAGTTCAGTTCCAGATAGTTACTTGATCCGGCTTATACTTCTCGAGATCTATAGGCCCCTTCCAATGTAGTCGCTGCTAACTACAGGGTTTTAATCTGTTGCACCTGTCACTTCCAAAGCGGTTCCCTCTGTTTATTTTAGCTTCTTCCGTTTGCTGTTCTCTTCAGTGTCTAATTTCTGTCCTGACACAAGGGAGCGAAGGTGGTTACTTATTTAGGCTCACTTGTGCAGTACTGCTGTGGGGACAGAGGAACACTGCAAACAAATATCACTGGCATGTGTGGGGAGTGCTTGCAGTGTCTCGGCCACACTGGCTTTGCCCTTGCTCATGGCACATGCGCTTTCCCACTCTACACTTCTCAGGCTCTAGGTTGCTCTGCCAGGGAACTATCTGAGGTGGGCCCTGGGTTGCGTGCACTTCCGAGGCTTAAGCCGCTCAGGTTCAGGTTCTCAGGTAGTCCACAAAGGGGCAGACTCGGTTGGGCCTGCGTTTTGTGCCCTTCCCAGGTCCGAGCAGCTCAGGCGACCAGGTGCTTCGCGAGCGCTGTCTCCCCAGGTGGGGAGTGCATCTTATCACCTCCCCGGCCCAGCCGCTGGGTTTCCTGGTGGCAGCGGGTGCACCCGTCTCCAGCGTGTCGTATGTCTCTTCTGGGGAGCTGATCTCTGGCTGTGACCCTCCCGGCAGAAGTCAACCATCCAGAATCCCAAGGGTTTTGGTTAGTGACTGGGTGCCTGCTTGCAGCTGGGTAGAGGATGCCTCTCTGGGGCCGAGTTTGCCTCTTTCCAGCTCTGGGTGCGCCTCTCCTGCCTCCCTGTCTCCAGTGGGAGATGGGCCGATCTGCAGCTGGCTAGCTCTCCTCTGGTATTTGCTCAGTCCTTTGTTTTCTGAGCGGTCCTGGCAGTGCCTTAGGTTAGGGCTTTTCACAGGATAGTTCTCTCTCTCTCTCTCTCTTTTTTTTTTCTCTCTCTCTCTCTGGCTATCCCACAGTTTGGGTTGCTATCTCATGTTAGTTTCCTCAGATTGCCCGCTCAGGGCATTCAGGCCCAGTCCTTACCCTAAGCAATGCAGCCCGTGCCTCCGTGTTCAGCCTGCACTTGCTGCTGGCGGATGCAAGCTCTGGGAGTTCCGGTTAGGCAGGTGATCTGTGGGTTTTATTTATTTATGTATTTATTTTTCCTCCGGGTTATGTTGCCCTCTGAGATTCCAAAACTCCCCACAGACCCGCCAGTGAGAGTGTTTCCTGGTCTTTGGAAACTTCTCCCCTTTTAAGACTCCCTCCCTGGGATAGATCTCTGGCCCTACCTCTTTTGTCTCTCTTTTTATCTTTTATATTTTGTCCTACCTCCTTTTGAAGACAGTGGGCTGCCTTTCTGGGTGCCTGATGTCCTCTGCCAGCATTCAGAGTTGTTTTGTGGAATTTGCTCAGCGTTCAAATGTTCTTCAAATGAACTTGTGAGGAAGAAAGTGGTCTGCCCATCCTATTCCTCTGCCATCTTAGGACTGCGCCCCCCCCCCCCCAACACACACACACACACATTATTTTTAAGAAACTTTATTAATTTCAGTGTTTATAGATGTTAAATTACCATGTCAATTCTTTGTTATACATGTGGAACTAACATGTAAATTCTTCCATATAGAAAAGTTAGTCCTTGTGGTTACTTGATTTTTTTCATTGGTTTTTTCTTTCCTGATGTGAATATTGAGTCCTTCTTGATCATCATAAATGTATGTGAAAACTTTTAAACCTTCAACTTAGGTAATCATAGTTTTACTCCTTTTTTTTTTTTTTTTAATCTAGGTCATTCCTTTAATCTTTACCTGCCATTCCAGAAGACATAGATAAGAAGTTAGAGTCGTTAGTGTGCTGTCTACAGGGAAAGAAGCAGTAAATCATGTGAATGCTCAAATAGGGTTGTAAAAAATTCATTTATTCTTACATGAAGGATAATTGCTTTCCAAAATTTTGTTGTTTTCTGAAAGGCATCAACAAGAATCAGTCATAGGTTCACCCAGGTCCCCTCCCTCCCAAATCCCCCTCCAATCTCCCTCTCCATCCCACCCTTCTAGATTGTTGCAGAGCCCCTCTTTGAGTTCCCTGAGTGATAGAGCAAATTCCCATTGGCTATCTATTTTACATATGGAATTGTAAGTTTTCATGTTACTCTTTCCATTCAATTCACCCTCTCCCCTCTTCCCCTTCCCCCGTGTCTCTAAGTCGGTTCTGTCTCTTTCTCCATTGCTGCCCTGCAAATAAATTGTCAGTACCATCTTTCTAGATTCCATACATGTGCATTAGTATATATTTATATTTCTCTTTCTGACTTACTTCACTATGTATAATAGGCTCTAGGTTCATCCAGGTGGATGAACTGACTCAAATGCATTCCTTTTTACAGCTGAGTAATGTTCCTTTGTATATATGTACCACCACTTCTTCATCCATTCATCTGTCAATGGCCATCTAGGTTGCTTCCATGTTCTAGCTATCATAAACAGCACTGCAGTGAACATCAGGGTGCATGTGTCTTTTTCCATTTTGGTTTCCACAGGGTGTACTCCTGGGAGTGGGATTGCTGGGGTATATGGTGGTTTTATTCCTAGTTTCTTAAGGAACCTGCATACCGTCTTCCATAGTGGTTGTATCAATTTACCTTGCTACCAGCAGTGCAAGAGGGTTCCATTTCCCCCACACCCTCTCTGGCATTCATTGTTTGTAGACTTTCTGATGATGGCCATTCTGACTGGTGTGAGGTGGTATCTCATTGTGGCTGAGCGGTAAAGACCTGCGTTCAGTGGGAGACCTGGATTTCCTCCCTGAGTCGAGAAGGAGGCCATGACAACCCACTCCAGTATTCTTGCCTGGAGAATCCAATGGCCAGGGAAGCCTGGAAGGCTTCAGTCTTAGGGTGGCACAGAGTTGAACATGACTGAAGCTACTAAGCAGCAACAGAGGTAGCAGACTTTTGGATGATGGCCATTCTGCCTGGTGTGAGGTGGTATCTCACTGTAGTTTTGATTTTCATTTCTATTTTGTTTTTTTTTTTTTTACCAAATTGATGTTGACAAGATAGTGCTTGAAGCTTGAAAATATTACTACATTTGGATTGTCAAGTTGATCTGCAAGGAACATTTCAAGAGAAGCAAAAGCATGGGAAATAGTAATAAATATGTGGGGCTAAAATAACAGCAGTTAGCTTTAGTGATGTTTTAGTAAGTGCAAACCATTTTGCATAGCTTAAGTAGCACGTGCAGAGTACCTTTATGGCAGCCATACTTGAAGTAACATAAAGTAACCGTGCCCAGTTTGAAGGTGGCAGCTATGGAAGGAGATAAGAAGGGCCTGGTCTCTTAGATGTGGCAGCCACTGCTTGGTGATGCAGTACCATGTTTGAATTCAGCATCCTGGTTCTGTCACATAGCAACTGTGGGATCTTGGCAACCCTGTCTTAACCAGGTTAAAACTAGGGTCTTTCTTCAAAAGGGATTAGGAACTCTTCATGCAACTCAGTGTTATCATTCATTCTAGCAGAGTATCTCTGAGATCCTTCCACAGAAGTATGTGGATCATTTACCTGGAACTTCTGGTCAAAGAGGAAAAAAGACATTAAATGGACAAGTAGAAGGTAAGAACTGTGTTTTACAGAAAAATGATTTGACAGAACGTTGATTGAAAATGGGAATGCTGATACATTCTAAGAGGCAAAGAAAATCACCTGTCAGATGGGTAGTGAGAAAAAAGATGAGAAAAGGAGGGCAATTATGTATCTTATCAGGTGTCTACCACAGAGTACATTGAGAATCCAGTTTAAGGAGCTAAATTATTAGTTCTTGGACTTACTTCGTGGTCCAATGTTTAAGACTTTGTCCGGTTAAGACTGTCCAATGCAGGTGGTGCAGTTTCGATCCCTGCTCAGGGAATTAAGATTCCATGTGACACATGACCAAAAACAAATGATTAGTTCTGTTTCAAGATACTCTACGACCTAAGGAAGGTCAAGAAATAAGAAGCAAGAGGGAATGAAGGATGAGAGAGACAGAGGGTACAGGGAGGAAATGAAGAAAAGGAAGCACAGGTCTGTGGGGGAAGGGGGCAATAAATAATGAAGGTCTTTAGATAAAGGGAGAGTATTTGACACGGACGATGAATTCAAAGTGAGCTTCTGGCACCAAAACTTGTCAGAAAAGAACAGCAAAGTTCTCACCTTTTCCTGTTTACTTGTTATTAGGAAGACGTTCAGAACTGCGGTCCCTGGGCATGCAGAGCAGTGTGTCATCCTCTGCCCGGAAGCATGGGCATAGGTGCTCAGCTGTAATGTGTGCAAATTGGTGTCATACGAAATGTTGCTGCTTTCCAGCATGGTGTCACGTGAGACAAAACCAGAGAGCAGGAAAGGAGAGAGCAGGGGGCGTGATGGAGAGACCAAGGAACCACAGCCTCATAGAGAGTCCACTGGAAGGTTTCCAACTTCTAATGCCATTTCAGTTTGGGGGGACATGTTCGCGTGAGGAAACAGAGGCTGAGATTTCAGGAGAATGAATTAAGTTGAAGTCATGTAGAAGCAGACTCCGTGTAGACCAGTGTTTCTCAAATTTTAATTAGTCTCTTGGGGACCATGTGTGAAGTGCACATGCTGAGCAGGAGGTCTGAGGTTCTGTGTTCCTAACAAGCTCTCTGAGTAGCAAGGGTGTAGCCGTGCATATAGAGAAACCTGGAAGAAGAGCATTGGATAGTGCAGGACAGAACAGGATCAAGGAAAAGCAGTATTTTGTGTTTCTTTCTGAGCGTGTTTATAGCCAGAGGGAAGCAAAGAGTTGAAGTAGCAGTTATAGGTGTAAGATACCATTGCTAAGCAAAGAGGGAGAAAGAAATGGTAGGTGTCAGGGAACATTTAACTTTAGGACTCCTGTATGTTGTTTTCTGTTTCTCATGAACCCTCTGTTCCTTATCAGTTCCTGGTATACAGGAACGAGTGGAGCGGCACGCTGTTCCCAGGACTGAGGTCATGGGACGGAATGCATACGTGGATTTCCTTCAGTAACTTCTACCCTACAGTAACACTGTTAGTCACGACCCTCTTACTCAAGATATGGATTGTCTTCTGGCTTTGTGATGATTGTTATTCTTTGTTATTCCCTTGGTAACGGTTGTTCTATGTCTGGTTTTTGTTCTTTCCTTAACTTTATTTTTTTGCCTAAACCTTCCTTCTATAACAATATATAAACTCACACAAACATGAATAATTCACCCTTGTTCCACTAGAGACTTGGGTCCCCCGTGTCCTTCTTTCTCTCTCTGGCTAGGTCTTTGGAGTATGGAGTCCTGCTGAGCTCACTTTCCTGCCCGGGCTTTCAAGACCTCCTTGAGAAGGATGCCCTATGTCTTAGTGAGGTGGTACTAGCCCTATTCTAGGGCTTTATTGGTTTTCCATTAACCCAGGGAATATTAGTCTCTCTCTTTTGCTTTCTTTTCGTTGACTCCGGTCCACCAGGCCCCAGTCTGTAAAGAAGACCACAGGTAGGGATGATCCATAGAAAGGATGTCAAGGGGGAAGATTTAAGTCCACAGATCCAGAGATTACCATTTAGAGAGGAGAGAATCTAGTGAAAGGACAAAGGGAGGAAAGGAAGGCCGTAGGGAGGGGAGTTTGGAGTTGATGAGGACACTTGAGAGAACTCCTTCTAGATGACTTCAGTGTATTTACCCTGAAAAGAGATAAGATCATTATTGCTCCAGAGAATCCTGGAGCTGGGAGGGGGTGCTAGAAGTGGGGGAAACTGCAGCCCCTCTGAGTAACTCTTAGGCATCAAAGATATATGTTGTACTGGTATTTGTTATTCAAATTGGATTAATTTGTAAAAGGAGGCATTGACTTTTTTTTTATAAAGATAGCTGATTCTTTGAAAGTTGTTTCATAGAAATCCTTTGAAGCATTAACATGATATACCAAACTAAACTAAATTTTGAAGCCAAACAGATTAATAGGGTTCATTCCCTAAATGTAGAAATACTTTTAATAAATACTATACTGATTTTGAAACATGCAAGATTTTTAATTTCTAATAATTCTTTGGCAATTAAATATATTATTTCTTTTTTGATAATTATATTTAAATATTGAGAATTTATTATACATTATTTCCTAGATGTGTCTTATATACCTTCCTGCATGCGTGGATTGAGAAACTTTAAGATGGCTAGACTAGAGGAGCCAGGACAAGTAGGCATTCCAGTAGCCCACATGGATATGGAAAAAAAAATGAATATTTTTATGAGCCATTTTTCTACAAGTGTATATCCAGGCTAATCAGTTCATTACTCTGTCTTTGATGAGAAATGAATTATACATTCTGGTGAACTGTCATCCCAGCTGTGCACTTCTTAAATGACTGGACAGATTGAAGAACATGATAAATACTTATCGTATAATGGTGGAAATGATAACTGCTGTGTTGCATTCAAGATGTGCTGTTGCATTTTACCATCAGCTTTCGCGTTTATGTTCTTGGGTTCATGACTTGCTGCTCTGATTCAGATCCACTTTCTCCTCATCAGTCAGCACGTTCACATTGGTCTGTGTGCACTTTAATGTTTTATAAAGCCATTGAAAACGTAATGTTACTTTTGAAATCTTAACTGCATGTTTTGGTGAACCTGTATTCCTGTTTTTTCTTCACTATCTTTAGTGGATTCCTATGTCTGTCTTACCAGTGTCCTAAGATCCCCCTAAAAACAAGACACTAAAACGGAATGTATTCAGTGCCAAGGCTGAGCGCGAGGATTCTGCTCGGTACTAACTCTGCATGAATGTACAGCTGGCTTTCATGTTTACATGTAATTAACTCTGTGTCCCTTTTTCCTCTTAGAGTCTCCTGGGAAATATCCTAACGTGAAGGTAAAAACTTTTATAATTTTATCTGAACTGTGGATTGTCTCCTATGTACATTATTTAGTAATCAACTTGTTTCCAAACCCCATTCAGCTAGCAGTCAGAATGAAAGATTCGGTTCTTAATAACACAGTCAGAATGAAGGATTTCCAAACATCCATTTCAGGTAAATTTTGCAGTACACAGTTAACTCTGGAAAGAGGGACACTGAACTATTTGAAATGCTCAGTCTTCATGCTTTTAACATTTTCTTTGCAAATTTAATTGAAGAATTGGACATACATAAGGCAAATGTTATTGTTGATACCTGTGATTTGAAACAAAAGATACAAGCATAAGAACAAGAATTTTTAAAATATAAGCTTCAACTCAAGACGTTTCTGTATATGTTTTGACACTCTGAAGTTCTCAGTTTGGAATCTCTATAATTCTCAGGAAATCTCAGAGATTAAATTTTAGACTCTAAGTTTTTTCCAGTGCCCCAAATGCTTGTTTGAACTCTAACCTTTCCGTTGAATAAAACTTCACTTGCTAATATGGCAGTTGTATTTCAGCTTGTAATTATTTCATTATAATGTTGTTACACAGATGAATGTAGGCCAATCAGGTGTTTTCATTAGCAGACTATGTGTGTGTGCATTTGTGTGTGTGTGCGTTTGTGTGTGTGGGTGTTTGTGGTGTCTTTGATTATTAGAAGTAGGGGAAGTAATCATACTTTAATGACTATTTGATAGACATAATCTTTTGAAACAGTGATTCTGACAGTTGTTGGCTTTAGGATCCTATTATACTTCTAAAAATTATTGAGAATTCCAAGGAACTTTTGTTTCTGTCTGTTGATGTTTACTATATGGAAGTTCAGTTGAGTTCAGTCGCTCAGTCGTGTCCGACTCTTTGCGACCCCATGGACTACAGCACACCAGGCTTCGCTGTCTATCAGAACTCCTGGAGTTTACTCAGACTCAAGTCCGTCGACTGGGTGATGCCATCCAACCATCTCATCTTTTGTCTTCCCCTTTTCCTCCTGCCTTCAGTCTTTGCCAGCATCAGGGTCTTTTCCAGTGAGTCAGTTCTTCACATCAGGTGCCCAAAGTATTGGAGTTTCAGCTTCAGCATCAGGACTGAATTCCCTTTGGATGGACTGGTTGGATCTCCTTGTAGCCCAAGGGACTCTCAAGAGTCTTCTTCAACACTACACTTCAAAAGCATCAATTCTTTGCTGTGCAGTTTTCTGTACAGTCCAACTCTCACACATATACATGACCACTGGAAAAACCATAGCTTTGACGAGACAGACTAATGTTGGCAAAGTAATGTGTCTGCTTTTTAATATGCTGTCAAGGTTGGTCATAGCTTTTCTTCCAAGGACCAAGAGTCTTTTAATTTCATGGGTGCAGTCACCATCTGCAATGATTTTGGAGACCCCCAAAATAAAGCCTGTCACTGTTTCCATTCTTTGCCCATCTATTTGCCACGAAGGAATGGGACCGGATGCATTGCTTAGTTTTTTGAATGTTGAGTTTTGAACCAACTTTTTCACTCTCCTCTTTCACTTTCATCCAAAGGCTCTTTAGTTCTTCTTCAATTTCTACTATAAGGGTGGTGTTATCTGTATATCTGTGGTTATTGATATTTCTCCCGGCTATCTTGATTTCAGCTTGTGCTTCACCCAGCCTGGAATTTTGCATGATGTACTCTGTGTATAAGTTAAATAAGCAGGGTGACAATATACAGCCTTGATGTACTCCTTTCCCTATTTGGAATCAGTCTGTTGTTCCATGTCCAGTTCTAACTGTTGCTTCTTGCCCTGCATACAGATTTCTCAGGAGGTAGGTCAGGTGGTCTGGTATTCTCATCTCTTTAAGAATTTTCCAGTTTGTTGTGATCCACAGAGTTAAAAGCTTTGGGGTGGTCAATAAAGCAGAAGTAGATGTTTTTCTGGAGCTCTTGCTTTTTTGATGATCCAGTGGATGTTGTCAGTTTGATCTCTGGTTCCTCTGTCTTTTCTAAATCCAGCTTGAATATCTGGAAGTTCACGTTTCATGTGCTATGGAGGGATGGCCTGGAGAATTTTGAGTATTACTTTGCTAGCGTGTGAGATGAGTGCAGTTGTGCGGTAGTTTGAGCATTCTTTGGCATTGCCTTTCGTTGGGATTGGAATGAAAACTGACCATTTCCAGTCCTGTAGCCACTGCTGAGATTTCCAGATTTGCTGGCATATTGAGTGCAGCACTTTCATAGCATCATCTGTTAGGATTTGAAATAGCTCAACTGCAATTCTATCACCTCCACTAGCTTTATTCGTAGTGATGCTTCCTAAGGCCCACTTGACTTCACATTCCAGGATGTCTAGCTCTAAGTAAAGGATCACACCATCGTGCTTATCTGGATCATGAAGATCTTTTCTATATAGTTTTTTTGTGTGTGTTCCTACCCCCTCTTCTTAATATCTTCTGTATCTATAGTTGCTGCTGCTGCTAAGTCACTTCAGTTGTGTCTGACTCTGTGTGACCCCACAGACGGCAGCCCACCAGGCTCCCCCATCCCTGGGATTCTCCACGCAAGAACACTGGAGTGGTTTGCCATTTCCTTCTCCAGTGCATGAAAGTGAAAAGTGAAAGTGAAGTCGCTCAGTCCTGTCCGACTCTGTGCGACCCAATGGACTGTAGCCCACCAGGCTCCTCCATCCATGGGATTTTCCAGGCAAGAGTACTGGAGTGGGGTGCCATTGCCTTCTCCGTCTGCATCTGTTAGGTCCATACTATTTCTTTCATTTATTGTGCCCATTTTTGCATGAAATGGTCCCTTGGTATCTCTTACTTTCTTGAGGAGATCTCTACTCTTTCCCGTTCTATTATTTTCCCCTATTTCTTTGCACTGATCACGGAGAAAGGTTTCCTTATCTCTCCTTGCTATTCTTTGGAACTCTGCATTTAAATGGGTATATCTTTCCTGTTCTCCCTTGCCTTTAGCTTCTCTTCTTTTCTCAGCTATTTGTAAGGCCTTGTCAGACAACCATTTTGCCTTTTTGCATTTCTTTTTCTCTGGGATGGTCTTGATCACTGCATTCTGTACAATGTCAGGAATCTCCATCCATAGATCTTCAGGCATTCTGTCTATCAAAACTAATCCCTTGAATCTATTTGCCACACCCACTGTATAATCCTAAGGGATTTGATTTAGGTCATAGATGGATGGTCTAGTGGTTTTCCCTCCTTTCTTCAATTTAAGTCTGAGTTTGGCAATAAGGAGTTCATGATCTAAGCCACAGTCAGCTCCTGGTCTTGTTTTTGCTGACTGTATAGAGCGTCTCCAAAGAATAGAATAGAATAGGCTGCAAAGAATAGAATCAGTCTGACCATCTGGTGATGTCCGTGTGTAGAGTCTTCTCTTGTGTTGTTGGAAGAGGGTGTTTGCTATGACAAGTACATTCTCTTGGCAAAGCTCTGTTCACCTTTGTCCTGCTTCATTCTGTACTCCAAGGCCAAGTTTACCTGTTACTCCAGGTATCTCGTGAATTCCTACTTGTACATTCGAGTCCCCTATATTGAAAAGAACTTTTTTTTGGTGTTAATTCTAGAAGGTCTTGTAGGTCATCATAGAACCATTCAACTTCAGCTTGTTCAGTGTTACTGGTCAGAGCATAGACTTGCATTACTGTGATATTGAATGGTTTGCCTTGGAAACGAACAGAGATCATTCTGTCATTTTTGAGATTGCATCCAAGTATGGCATTTGGGACTCTTGTTGACTGTAATGGCTACACCATTTCCTCTAAGGGATTCTTGCCCACAGTAGTAGACATAATGGTCTTCTAAGTTAAATTCACCCATTCCAGTCCATTTGGGGGCTTCCCTGGTAGCTCAGTCGGTAAAGAATCTACCTGCCATGCAGGAGACCCAAGTTCAAATGCTGGGTCAGGAAGATCTCCTGGGGAAGGAAATGGCAACCCACTCCAGCATTCTTGCTTGGAAAATCCTACCCCCAGAGGAGTCTGGCAAGCTACAAATAGCCCATGGGCTCAGAAGCATCAGACAGGACTTACAGACTAAAGCACAGACCAGTCCATTTTAGTTCACTGATTCCTAAAATGTTGATGTTCACTCTTGCCATCTCCTGCTTGACCGCTTCCAATTTGCCTTGATTCATGGACCTAATATTCCAGGTTCCTATGCAGTATTGCTCTTTACAGCCTTGGACTGGACTCCCATCACCAGTCACATCCACAGCTAGGTGTTGTTTTCGCTTTGGCTCGATCTCTTCATTCTTTCTGGATTTATTTCCCCACCGATCTCTAATAGCATATTGGACACCTACTGACCTGGGGAGTTCATTTTTCAGTGTCCTATCCTTTCGGCAAAAATACTGAAGTGGTTTGCCATTCCCTTTTCCAGTGGACCATGTTTTGTCAGAACGTTCCAGCATGACCCGTCTATCTTGGATGGCCCTTCACGGCATGGCTTGCTCATAATTCCACTGAGTTAGACAAGTCTATGGTCCATGTGATCAGTTTGGTTAGTTTTCTGTGATTGTGGTTTTCAGTCTGTCTGCCCTCTGATGGATAAGGAAAAGAGGCTTATGGAAACTTCCTGATGGGAGAGACTGACTGAGGGGGAAACTAGGTCTCGTTCTGATGGGCTGGGCCATGCTCAGTAAATCTTTAATCAGACTTTCTGTTGATGGGTGGGGCTGTGTTCCCTCCCTGTTGTTTGACCTGAGGCCAAACTATGGTGGAGGTAATGAAGATAAGGGCACCTCCTTCAACAGGTCCCATGCATGCACTGCTGCACTCAGTGCCCCTGACCCTGCAGCAGGCCACCGCCAACCATTGCCTCAGCCAGAGACTTCTGAAAAATAAAACTAAAAAATGTAAAAATACAGGCACACACAATCATAATGGCTAATTCCATTAGTCATTAGAGTTCTGATATCACATATCCTGTCTCTGGAGAACTCCTGTGTGCACTCAGAACATAATTGAGCATGGAAGTAACGTTTAGAGTTGTTGTGAAGAGTTTTGACCTCTTGGATCCCCTGGCCCAGTGGGTCTCTGGACTTCAGGGATTCTCAGGGCACACTACAGAACCACCATTTTAAACCATTGGCATGGTTGGATGTGAAATGATAAAGGGACCCTTGTGTTGACATGGGTTTAAAGTTTCATTTTTATATTTCTTGCTTGTTTCTTTGATTTCTCTTAAGAAATTTAGACCTGAGAGTTCCTTTTTTTTTTTTTAGCAAATATTTCTGTGTTGCGTTCATTCTTCCTTCATGGTGCTCTGTGCTCTTTAGATCCAGTGTGGTCCTAGACTTATCCTATTTTCACGTGGAAACAATTAGTCACCCACAAGACTATCATGTCTCATATAAGTTTATGATGTCTATCCAGGGCTTAAAAAATGAGTTCTGAAGATATCGATAATTTGAGGAAAGACACCTCATTGTAATTAAAGAAGTTGTCATTGGTGGTGGTGTTCAGTTGCTAAGTCGGGTCCAACTCTTTGTGAGCCCATGGACTGCAGCACGCTAGGCCTCCCTGTGCCTCATCGTCTCCCGGAGTTTGCTCGAGTTCATATCCATTCATCAGCGATGCTATCCCACCATCTCATCCTCTGCCATTCCCTTCTCCTCCTGCCCTCAATCTTTGCCAGCATCAGGGTCTTTTCCAGTGATTCAGCTCTTCACATCAGGTGCCCAAAGTATTGGCGCTTTAGTTTCAGCATCAGTTCTTCCAGTGAATATTCAGCATTGATTTCTCTTAGGATTGACTGGTTTGATCTCTTTGGTGTCCAAGGGACTCTCAGATGTCTTCTCTAGCACCACTCTTTGAAAGCATCAATTCTTTGGTGCTCAGCCTTCTTTATGGTCCAACTCTCACGTCTGTACATGACTAATGAAGAAACCATGGCTTTGGCTGTATGGACCTTTGTCAGCAAAGTGATGTCTTTGCTTTTTATGTTGTCTAGGTTTGTAACATTAATTAAAGTAGTAGCATTCATTAAAAGTATTTTTAAAACCATGGTCTCTAGAGCACACAGTATTATAAGGCATAATTAAGTGTAAAATAAGGTAGACATACATTTTCTTAATAATATATTTGTATGTTGAAAAATAGTCCTGTATGGGTGTAAGAGTTGGAGTATAAAGAAAGCTGAACGCAGAAGAATTGATGCTTTTGAACTGTAGTGTTGGAGAAGACTCTTGAGAGTCCCTTGGACTGCAAGGAGATCCAACCAGTCCATCCTAAAGGAAATCAGTCCTGGGTGTTCATTGGAAGGACTGATGTTGAAGCTGAAACTCCAATATTTTGGCCACCTGATGTATAGAGCTGACTCATTTGAAAAGACCCTGATGTTGGGAAAGATTGAGGGCAGGAGGAGAAGGGAACAACAGAGGATGAGATGGTTGGATGGAATCACTGACACAATAGACATGAGTTTGGGTAGACTCCAGGAGTTCAAAGATGAAGACTGCAGTGGTGTTCCCAGTAGGGAATTACTCAGTCAGCTATGCAAGTTGGAGCTGCCAGGAAACAGGAAGCAAAGAAGGTAATGCAGAAGCCCAGAGCACTCAGCTTTGGGCCACCTGGGCACAGCCTTATTGTCCTTCTGATGGTTCCAAATTAGATTTTGTGGCAAAGTCTACCTTGTGCTGACTCCTTTTATGCAACCTGCAGCCAATCAGTACCTCTTAGCAAGGTGTTTGCATTCTCCCTCTGATCACAGTAATACAATAAATAACAAAGAGAGTTAGGAAAAAGTAAGTTCGTTCAGGCTGGTATTTAGCATATGAAAGGTTGTTGTTGAATCACGCGAATACACCGGGACTCTTGGCCCCCGGAGGAGAAGAATTCAATCCGGGGCCAGAGACGAGGCTTGATTGCTCGGAGCATTTGTGTAATAAAGTTTTATTAAAGTATAAAGGAGATAGAGAAAGCTTCTGACATAGGCATCAGAAGGGGGCAGAAAGAGTACCCGCCTGCTAGTCTTCAGCTGGATGTTATATAGTCACTAGCAGTCTGTTAATGAAAGAAAGGAATGTCTTAAAATTCAGAATGGCACCAGGCCCCTCACCCATAAGATGCATTTTGGGATAGTCTTGGTGCCAAATGGTTTATCCTGGGCCATAAAATGATTAACTTGAATCTTGAAGAAGGACAGATCACCATACAAATAGTTTCATTTATATAGATTAGGGGAACAATATCCATACTGGTTTGTCAAGTAGGTTCTGGGCCAAGAGGCGGAACCGACTTGGAGACAGAGTTTGGGGTAAAGGCATAGTACATTAGCATAGCTTAAGATGAACATTTCCATAAGAAAAAGGCATTGGTCATCTCTAGGCTCAAGAATAGCTAACTTCAGGCGAAACCAGGTGTCATTATGGCAACACAGTATTTTAAGAGAAACCTTCCTTTAAATTTGTATAGAGAAGGAAACAATAGTGCTAGTTTGTTTCCTCCTGCCGCTTAAGAGAGATAAAAATGTCTGACACTTGCAGGCTATTTCCTCCATTTGGAGAACCCTGGCCTTCCTGCCTGTTACCCTCTCACATATACCTGAGAGTGGGTAGCAGGATTATGTTTAGAACTCTGGGACTAGTTGGGAGACTAGGTAGCCATCTAGAGACTGCCTTCTCAAAACGGGACTTCATAGCAATGTTTTATATGGCTGTCAATTCATAAGCATTAGTTATGATTATATTCAGTATAACTGCAAAAGCAACTCTGATACCAAATACTAAAATATTTCTTGTGTTTTCTGTGACTTTGTATTTTTTAGAAATGGCTTTCCCAGTGGGAATGGGAGTCATGGGAAATTTGCTACCTAGTACCTCCTTCTCAGCTGTGTCCACATAGTATATCGACTTGTTTTAGTATTTGTAATGAATTAAGAGTTCACAAGGGAGGTTGGTATAAAGGAGTGCTGTATCATTGAAAAGCAGTATATAGCAAGTCAATTCTGATTCTACTAGGACGCCCAGTCTATTGAGTAACCACATCTAATAATGTGTTGTCCATAAATACTAATTAATTTAGCACCGTTAATCAGTCATACGGTCAGGGCTATGGTAAGAAATCATCCACTGTTTCTTTTTTCATTCCTGTACTTTTTTCTTTTCTATCCTCACCTTGCATTTACAGAATATTCTCAGTTATCTCCTAGAATAGTGACTACAGGCTCTAAACTCAACCTGTTTGTCTATTTTTCTTTTAATCTATACAACTGAGTCTTTGCTCTTGTTTTTCCATGAGCTTGGTAGGTCCGGGAAAAACAAATTCAAATAAAATGCCTACATGAGTCCCTTCAACACTGGACAATGTGAAATAGGAAAACTACAAAATAGATAGAAGCCACTTCAGTCAGTTCATGTTGATCATTTTCTTCTCAGTCAATACATTTTATAAAACAACGAGCAGTACCTACTCCTTCAGGGTCCCTGGATTTGTACATTCATTGGTTTCTTAAAGATTTATTCTATACTGTACCCTGAAAGTTTTATATCCTAAATATTTCTGTAAACACTCCCTCAGTTCAGGGCCTGTGTCATCTTTTTGTTCCCAGTATTAATGCCTTCAGATTCGTCTTCCTCCGGTTATTCGTATGCCCTTCAGATTCCTCCCTCCCATGGTGTTTAGAGTCACCAATCTCAAAAGCACACGTGACCATGAGGCACTCTGAGTCACGTTAATGTCTAGACCTCTTAAAGCACCGCTGATGCTCTCACAGTCTGACTTCTGCCTGACCCTCTGTCTCTAGCCCTTTCAGTCCTTTGCTCTAGAATTCTGAACTGCTGCTGGCACCCTCGTCACTTGTCCCTGTTGTTGTTCAGTCGCTCAGTCCTGTCTGATTCTATGCGGCCCCATGGACCGCAGCACACCAGGCTTCCCTGTCCTTCACCATCTCCCAGCACTTGCTCAACTCACGTTCATGGAGTCGGTGATGCCATCCAACCATCTCATCCTCTGTCATCCCCTCTTCCTCCCGACTTCAACCTTTCCCAGCATCAGGTTTCTAATGAGTCAGCTCTTCGAATCCAGTGGCCAAAGTACTGGAGCTTCAGTGCCAGTGTCAGTCTTTCCAATGAATGTTCAGAACTGATTTTGTTTAGGATTGACTGGTTGGATCTCCTTGTGGTCCAAGGGACTGTCATGAGTCTTTTCGAACACCACAGTTGAAAAGCATCAGTTCTTTGGTGCTCAGTCTTCTTTTTGGTCCAACTCTCACATCCATACATGACTACTGTAAAAGCCTTTGCTTTGATTAGACGGACCTTTGTCTGCAAAGTAACGTCTCTGCTTTTTGATACACTAAGTCTGTCATACCTTTTCTTCCAATGAGCAGGTGTCCTTTAATTTCATGACTGCAGTCACCATCTGCATTTCTTTTGGAGCCCAAGAGAATAAAGTCTGTTTCTGTTCTCATTGTTTCCTATCTCTTTGCCACGAAGTGATGGAACCGGATGCCATGACTTTCGTCAGTCCCATCCCTTCACTTTGGACAGATATCTACCCTGTGGTGTGTGTGCTTCTCTCCCCATCTTGCTACAGCATGAAATGCTCTCCCTCTCGTGCCCTCTGTTCCCTTGAACTGTGTAAGTCTGCACTCAGGCATTATCTCTAGAAAAGCCATCCCTGACACCTTTTTCTACATTTTTCGTTAAACTCTGGTATCTAGTACTGAGTGGAAACCTGAGAAATAATGATTGAATAAGAGAAACTGGGGCTCTGTATCAACCTAGAGGGATGGGATGGGGAGGGAGATGAGAAGGAGGTTCAAAAGGGGCGATATATGTGTACCTATGGCTCATTCATGTTGGGGTTTGGCAGAAAACAACAAAATTCTGTAAAGCAGTTATCCTTCAATAAAAAAATAAATTTAAAAAAATGCTGTATATACTGAGGTGACTTTTAAGAGCTTGTCCTCTGCAGTCTAGGAGCCAAGAGGAGAGACATGTAAAGAAATAATTTACAGTCCAGATCTATATCTATCAGTAGGAAAATCTAGAAAGATACACTAGAAAAATCTTTAAAGTACTAAGGTAGCTACAAGGAAAGGCATACCTCTTTATCAGGGGAAAGATGGCAGTAATTAAAGACAACTTCACAAAGCAGGTTGAGCGTTAAAAGATGAAAAGTAATTTGTCAGAAGAGTAGAGGGAAGCCTTTCAGATGAAGGAACTGATAAAAGCTAAAAAGTAAGAGGAATTTTGTAAACCATGAATAATGTTGCAGTTGATGCTTGGCACATTGTTAAAAAGGTCTGTTATGAAGTAGAGAAGAGAATATATGGTGACTTTATATGTCTGTCCTGTATTTTGTTTGGTTTCTGATTGTTTTGTTCACTGATGTTTGGATCAATCTGTGACTGAATCTTTGAGCTGTTTGTGTGCCTGTAACCTGGTGACATCTGGTATTTCCCAAATGGTTTGTGGAAGTTTTTAGGTCATTGGAAGTAGTTCTTAAAGAAGTAAATATTCAGCTGAAGATTAAGATTGATTTAATCTATCATTCCATACAATATTTTAGATCTATGTTTTAAATGAGGATTATGTCTTTTATCTAAACATTCTAAGTAATTTTAACTAAACATGTAGATCTGTCAAGAGAACTAGACTTGGAAATGATAACAGAGGAAAAACAAGGAAAACTTGATGAAGATGAGAATAACCATGCACAGGTATGTAAAACTGTAAATTTCAATTTCTGGTGTAGTGCTGTATAAGAAAAAGTGATCAAACAAGGCAAATTAGAATGGAAAGATAAGTTAAAACCCATCACAAGTGAGTTAAAGTGGAAGTTCAGTGAAATTTTGTGAGGAATACCAAATTACTGCTTCTCATGAGGAAGATCCACTATGTGATAAGCCTTAAGAAGGAACAAACCAAAAGGAAATATCTCCTAATCTCACAAATAATATACCTGATTGTGAGGAAAAAGATGCATTTGGAGTATCTGTCTCTCTAGTATTCCAAGCATTTCCTGAACAAAAAGAACCCAGTCTCAAAAATGTTTTTCTGTGGTCTGTAAATTCTGGGTCCCTTGGATAGACTTGTTGTTCATCTTCAAAGCTTTGTTTCCCTGAAAATAAAGTAGACTTTGAAAATTATCAACTAGACATTGAACATGTGTTTATGAAAATTGAGCAGAGTTTTTATAATGATACAGAAAATAAAAAAGTAGGGGAGCCAGTAGTTACATTCGAAGTGAAAGACCAAGAGATTGATATGCAAATGTCACAAAATATGAGGCAAGATCCCACTAATCAGAAATTAGACACGGGACAGGCATGTCAGTCTAGTCTGTGGCTTGTCTACCCTGGTAAGATTAAACATATAATTCAAATAAAAATTCACGTTCCCCTTGCTGTTGTTAGAATACTGATCTGAAAAATAAAGCAATACAGGACTGGTTCCAGAAGCCACTGCATGCGGATAATTGCAGCGCTAGTGACAATAAAACCATGGAACCCGAATTAGAAAATGGGAATTCTTCTCCACCTAATAGTCATGGCGCATCTGCAGTGTATGTAAATGAAGGATTAGAGAAGGATATACAGAGGTTTAAGAAGGAAATAGACATGTTACAAGTAGAGTTGCTGGCTCTGGAAAAAGAGAAAAATTCAACTTCCAAAAGAGATGCAGGCTCATTTATTCTTGTTTTGGTTTTACTCTTTCTTGAAGATTTGGTCCTTTTTGATTTTCTACTAACGAATAAAGCGGGGTCATCCAAAGAGGTAATTGTGTAGAAATCGATTATTATCTCAATAACAGGAATTCAGGAAACTATTTTCATGGCTTTTGTCCTTCAGTCAATTCTAACATCTAATTGTTCTCCATCAGTCTTCATATCGGAGAAGGCAATGGCACCCCACTCCAGTACTGTTGCCTGGAAAATCCCATGGACTGAGGAGCCTGGTAGGCTGCAGTCCATGGGGCCTCTAAGAGTCGGACACGACTGAGCGACTTCACTTTCACTTTTCACTTTCATGCATTGGAGAAGGAAATGGCAACCCACTCCAGTGTTCTTGCCTGGAGAATCCCAGGGATGGGGGAGCCTGGTGGCTGCCGTCTATGGGGTCACAGAGTCGTACATGACTGAAGCGACTTAGCAGTAGCAGCAGTCTTCATATGGACTGGGAAACTCATTTAGCTATGTACCACGTGGTCTTCTGAGCCAGAATAAGCACCAAGGAAATTGCTTAAGAAGAATAATCAGCTAGGGTTTTGTGCCTTGTTTTCCCCTTTAACTCTGTTGGGTTAAATATGTTATATTTCCATAGAATGGGAAGAAAGCACTCACTGAGAGATGGGACATGAACATGTGTTCCCTCTAATCTCTTCATTGTGGTTGAATACGTGTGATCTTCTCTGCTTTCTGCAATCGCTGGGCACTTAGATTTCCAGCATGGCCGCTTCAGGATCTTTTTAATAACAAAAACCTGTGCTCCCACATATGCTTTAATCAGCACTCTCAAATGTGTCTTTTGAGACAGACCTTTCCATTATGTTGTTTACTAAAATGTAGAAGTTTTGACATGTGTGATTTTGTTACATAGGTTGTGTGTGTGTGTGTGTGTATGTGTGTGTGTGCGTGTGTGTGAAAGTTGCTCAGTCAGGTCCAACTCTTTGCAAACCCTTGGACTGTAGCCTGCCAGGCTCCTCTGTCCATGGAATTCCCCAGGCCAGAAAGAATACCAGAGTGGCTAGCTGTTCCCTTCTCCAGGGGATCTTCCTAACCCAGGGATCAAACCCAGGTTTCCCACATTGAAGGTGGATTCTTTAATGTTTGAGCCACCAGGGAAGCCCATAGGTAGTATAAACCCTGAGCAAAAAAGGAAAAAAAAAAAAAATTAAGTGTTTACCTACAGAGGAGAAGACTGAGTTCTGAGATGCTGTGAGATTTTTCTTCTTCAGTAATAGGTTTTGAAAAATTGTTTTTGCTCTTTTGTGTAAGAGATGCTTTGACTGAGTTTGAACAACAGACAAAAAGACAAAACAAAACAAAACAACTCTATGTGTTCTCCTGTTAAAAAAGAAAAAAAAAGGAGATGATCCCTACCCACAACTAAGGCATTGAGTTACTGTGCCAAAGTCATGCTTTTAACTTATCTGATTAATCTGATGAATTCATTTGGTAATACATAACATTCAATGTTCCAGAATTGTATCATCTCTTTTGGTGCCATAAAATGCTAGGGAGTGCCAGTTTAGGGGCCTTAAACAAAACCTTGAACATTTTTTGATATTATTGCTGTTTTTGGTAAATAGTGGGGCAATGCTGCTGCTGCTACTGCTAAGTCGCTTCAGTCGTGTCTGACTCTGTGCGACCCCATAGATGGCAGCCCACCAGGCTCCCCCATCCCTAGGATTCTCCAGGCAAGAACACTGGAGTGGGTTGCCGTTTCCTTCTCTATTAGGTAATTATATCTATATCCTCTAGCTGTAAGGTTTGACAGTTATTGCATGTGGAATTTAGAAGCATTACTTATATTCCAGAATTCCACACTAACTAACAACTCCTCAGTTTCATTCTGCTCCTTGTGTTTTGGTAAACTCTGGTTCATTTAAGGTAGTGAACACCATCACTTTTTTGCGATCTCCCGGATCCAAGTGAAAAAAGAATTATAAAAGGCAGAGGGGAAAGAACAGCTTTAGTGCAGAGAGAAGAATGTTTCCTTTCTGAGGCGCGAAGGTGTCACATCCTCTCCATCCGGCTGTTTAATGGAAAATCCAGGTGGTAAAGACCAAAGAGGACAGATTTTGTGTCTTTGTCTTTTTATTTCTCTGTCTCTGCCAGTCAGATGGGGAAGACTGAATATGAATAATTGCATCTTATTAAGAACGCCATTTTTGAAATTTTGGGAATTTTGATTCTTTTCCTCAAACAGAAATGAGCAGATTTTACAAAGATTTCAGTGACTTGTAAGTGATAAAATAAACACAAAAATATTTTTATCACTTAAGTTCAGGGCAAACATTGAGTCAAATAATAAAATTGAAAACAAAGATCTTTATAATCAATACACAGCAGTTATTCTTAGTGTCAAACTTCCATTAAAGGTTGAAGAAGAAAAGAAGCACAAAAGCAGTGAAGTGGAAGTATCAGAGAACATATGCGATGCTGCTGATGAGAGTGGATTGTTTCAGCAGAGAAAGCATGGAGGAAACAGCAACCAGGAGTTTCCTGCTATGCAGAATGAGGGTTCTGATAGGTAATCCTGTATCAATATTTAGCAGCACGTCCCTTCTTATGTTCCTATAAAATAATTTCTAACTTGAGCTAATGTTTGCGATGTACAGATTTTATATTTTACTAGAGATATGGTTATTTTTAATACTCTTGTCCTTTAGCCTTATTACTAGAGTTCCTTTGTTAACATACCACCATGGTACATATTAGAGTATTCTGGATTTGACTGCATATTTGCCTTAATCAGTGTGTTGTATATTTAAATGCGTTTTGTCACTGATGAGCATCCTTTCATTTCAGTCTGAGGGCTCCTCTCAGCGTTTCTCATGAGGCGGGACTAGTGGTGATGGACTCCTCAGGTTTGCTTTGTCTGGGACGGTTTTTATTTCTTTCATTTCTGAAAGACAGCTTTTCTGGAAAGAGTCCCTTGGCTGGCAGGCTTTTCTCTCCTAGCACTTTGAGTGTGTCCATGGAGGAGGCCAGATTGCTGATGGTGGCGGGAGACCCCATGAGGCGTCGGTCTTTCAGCCGTGAGGCTGCTGTCGCCGCATCATGCGGGTGGTTTAAAAGTGAGCTCTCCTCCCCTGGCCAAATATTTCCTTGGTTTCTTCTTTCATGGTATATGTGCCTCATGTCACTTAAAATACCACCTAAATTAAGTGTGGCTTTTTTCTGTGAATTCTCTTTTTCATTTATTTTTGGCTGCCCTGGGTCTTTGCCGCCGCAGTGCTTGGGCTTCTCAGTGTGGTGGCTTCTCTCAGTGCTGAGCGTGGGCTCTGGGGTGCTGGCCTCAGTAGCCATGGAGCATGGTTTAGTTGCCCCGTGGTATGCGGGATCTCCCCTGACCAGGACTGGAACGCCTGCCCCCTTATTGGCAGGTGGACTCCTAAGCACTGGACCACCAGGGAAGTCCCTAAATTCACCATTATTATATTTAGTAGCAAAATAAAAAAATATAGTGTAAATCTACTTATGGCTCCCACGTCTAAGAGTCAAGGCGCTTAGCCAGGGGACTCCAGGTTTGCAGTGTAGCCCTTGAGGTTCTTCTCAGTGTCTTTCCAGATGCATCTCTCTCCTTTCTTCCATGTATTTTGTGCTCTTCCTTCCAGGTTCCTCGGAAACAACCCAGATGCCCTGTGCCTGATGTTTGTGCTCACACTCGAATCTCCAAGTAGAATGATTTTCTCCCTTTTCTGTTTCTCATGACCTCCTCTCTTCACTTCTTCTGCAAATCCTTCCTTATTTCACTTGTCACTTTCATATGTCAACTTTTATGTATCATATTGTATCATAATCACATCTGTGTTTGAAGGAAGAATTTGTTTTCTTGCATATGGTTGGTACTCTATAACTGTATTGTGAATTAATCAATGACTTAAGATGGGTAAGAGTTGGAATTTTATAAGAATTGGGTTTTTTTTATTCTTTATCAGTTGAATTATCAGAAAACATTGGCTTTTTTGTGGACTTTTTAAAGTAGCGATCCTGGTGTACATAGGAAGGGAGTAAAGAAAAAGAACGATGACAAATGGACACCGGAAGAATGTGTGATTGCACCAATATTTGAAAAGACCGATTCACTGACTGGTGGTATGCTGCACGTGAATGATGACGGCACTTTAAGGGAAGTGGATCAGGGTGATGACAGGTACATTCTCCAGAATCCTTGTTTGTAGGGGAAGAAATGTTAGCACTGAATACTTCTTCTGGAAATACAGCAGCATTATACAGTGCTCAGGCCAAGACAAGAGATTGCTCAACTCTAGTGGACGAACCCTGCTGAAAGGTTGAGGTGAGGACCAGTGCCTTTGGCCGGAAGTCATTTCAGTAAATAGTCCCCTTGGAAGCTGGACTGTAACGAATACACGAAAACATTCAGTAGGGAATGTTATTGGGACAAGCAATGAAGAACTGGATGGTAACTGAAGAGGAATGTGGAGTTCACAGGTGTTTCTTGTTTTATGCTAAGAAGGGAGCTTCTAGAGTATGTATGCTGTTGGAGGGAGAAGGCAATGGCACCCCACTCCAGTACTCTTGCCTAGCAAATCCCATGGATGGAGGAGCCCCTGGGCTGCAGTCCATGGTGTTGCTAGGAGTCAGACACGACTGAATGACTTCACTTTCACTTTTCACTTTCATGCATGGGAGAAGGAAATGGCAACCCACTCCAGTGTTCTTGCCTGGAGAATCCCAGGGACTGGGGAGCCTGGTGGGCTGCCATCTATGGGGTTGCACAGAGTCAGACACGACTGAAGTGACTTAGCAGTAGCAGCAGCATGCTATTGGAAATGAGCCAGCAGAGGGCGTGTTTATTTAGTTTAGTCTTGTTTGCATTTCCAATACTAGAAAGCTTATTGATTGTATGACATTATCTTTAAACTATTACAGTAAACTAATTGTACGTAATACTTCTGTTCATGTATAGTTTTATGGTAAGGGCTTGTTCATTGGTTCCGAAGTGTAGTATTCCTATGTAATGGAATATGCAGATGATTGCTTAAGTTAATTCTATCATATATAGATTTTCAAAAATTACATAATTGTGAATTTACACACACTTAGGCTATACTGAATAGGATATGGTCATTCCTTGATGATTCTAGTTGATAGTAACATGGTGAGTAGCTATGATTTTGTAAGGTGCTCTGAAATATCACATCATATTAACTTCATAGTTGTTTATAGATTCCAGGGAAAAGGGGAAGATTTTGTTTATATTCAACAGAAAAACATTATTAGCAGTCTTTCACAAATTATTCCTTTTGCGTGATAAAGATCTAAATGACAGAACCCGTGCTTCCTTTACTAAGCATGTCATTAACACATATTGTGTGCTCAATACATCTATGTCAGATGCATGAAGAAACAGCAGAATGGGTGAATGAAGGCCTATTGATGAATTTCTTTACAGAAAACAAAACTGTATTGACAGTAGATTTGCAGGCTTGCCTACCTCTGAAGTCTTTAATTTTTGAGAAATATGTTTTAAGATTCAGAAATCATTATTTATAGCTATAGCTAGATCTGAAATAATCCTATAGATTCATTTGCTATCGTATTACTTAAAAAGGCTTTTCAATATTACTTTCTCCGCATACTTTGGAAGAGCCGTGTTGAAGCCAGACTTCCTGGGTTTGAATTCTGGGTCTGTTGGTGACATGCTGAGTGGGCCTGGGCACGTTCCTCAGCCTTTGTGTGCTCCATTTCTTCCTGTACCCATCTCCCAGAATGACTGTGGGGATGAAAATGCCTTTAGGACATGGCAAGTGCTTCTAATAATGCATGGCTGATGCATACGACGTCCTCAAAAGCTAATAGCCTGGTTATTCAAATGGGTTTCTTTCTTAGAAGAACTGAAGGAATACCTCCCAGATAGGTTGTATTGCTTAAAAGTTAGCTCTTATGGAAAAGGACAGGTGCAAAAACACTGGTATAGTTTCCTATCATACAACGCAAGTAACTTTATGTTTTTGCTTTTCCTTGGATCTAACTTTAATACTTTATTAATATTACTGATATATTTTCTGTGTCCTTTAATGCTGCTCTTATTTATTTCTGCATCCTTTATAGACAATTACTTGCCAATGCAAAGAGTTTATATGAAAAAGTTTAGGTATTGTTTGTATTTTTGAATATTTAATATTAGCCTGAAAAGAATCATTTGTTCTTTTAGGCCTGCAAGGAAAACACCGTATGGAAAGAAGAAGGTATAGTAAAAAAATGAACTTTCAAAAACATTATCCTTGTCGAAAATACTCTGTCACAGGAGTAGTGGTAAAATAGGAAATCTTCCTTTGTTGTAGAGAAGTTTACCTTGAACACATCATTCAGAAACACTGTTGCTAAAGTTATGCTTTTGATAAAAATCTCTTCTTTTAAGAAATGTCTGTTTTTGTTTTGTACAGAGTTTTATCACCTCTGTACACTTGGTATATTTACACATATTTTAAGGACATTGTGAAACAGTATTGTTTACATGTAGGTCAAAGAACAAATTAATTATGTGAATGACCTGGATGACTTAACTCAGTCGTCTGAGACTGTTTCTGAGGATGGCGATGGGCTTTACTCTACGAATTCCCCGTTGGAAGTAGAACCTCTCGACGCGGGGCGTAAAGGTAGGCCCGCAGTGTAAATGTTAACAGAAAGCCTGTCTGTGTGTCGAGGAGTGATATATGCACACCTTGTCAGTCTGCTCTAGAGCCAGGGATATGCTACGGTGCTGTGCATCCCAGAAGTTTGTTTTGCGTTAAAAGGACATGAACATGAGTGTATACTCTGAGCCACAGGCCTATGATCCTTCTCACTCACTGTACCTTCTGTTGACTCTTCTTTCCTGTGCCCCCACCCACGGTCAGGTCAGCATCATTTTCCTCCTAGAGTCTCTGAAATAATCTCAGGACTTCTTTCCCTGCCACTCCACCTGGCAGAACCTCGGTCTGCACAGCAACTGTAATTATTGCCTATTTGTAAACATTCAGGTCTCATCATCCTACCCCCTTGCTTCAAGCCCAACTGTTGCCTCTCTTTGCTGCGTGGTTAAAGGTCACAATTGTGTGGTTCCATCTGGTTTGAGTTTTCACCCTTCTTTCTACATGAATTCTAGAATCAGCTTGTCAGTTCCCTAAAATGTCTGCTGGTCTTAACATTTTCATTTTCTTTCAGTTCAAAATACTTTGTTATTTTCTCTTTTCATTACCTCTTTGATCCAAGGGTTATTTAGATCCGTGTGACTTAGTTTCCAAATATTGAGAGTTTTCCAGAGATCCTTCTGTGCTCTTGCTTCTCATGATGTGTTAGGTGCATCCAGAGGGGCCCTGGGGCTATGGCTGATTATTTCCTGCCTTGGAGGCCAGACCTTGCTGACTACCCTGTTCATTCTGCTGGTACCTAGGAGTTTTTCCAGCCTGGCTCATGAGAATAGATAGAATTCCTGGGACTGAGTGAGCACCAGTCACAGGTTCCTGTAGTCTTTTCAGATGGTTTCTCCTGGTCTCAGGTGGTTTCTCCCAGATGAGCACTGTTCATTCCTCTGCTGAATACCTGAGGGGCTCCTCCTCAGATCTCCAGGGTCCTTTTTCTCTCTGTCCCACTCTCTCCTCTCCCGGTTCTGATCTGTGATCTCTGCCCACTTTGGTTTCACCAGACTGTCAGCTTCATCACCTCCTGTCAGGGAGTCTGGCTGACTCAGTTTCTGTTCCTTCTCCCCATGTTGGGGCCTAGAAATTCTCTCCAGGCGGTGAGCTGGGGCGTTCCTTAGGCTAACCTGGTGTGTTTCCGGGATCATTGTCCTTCATTCCCTGAAGTCCTTTGTCATGAAATCATTGTTTAATGTATTTTGTCGGTGTTGTTTTTGCTCGCTCCACTCAGGAAGGTAAATCAGTAGCTGTTCACTCTGTCTTGGTTAAAAACATATGGCAGCTGGAGACTGTCCACAGGGTTGTTCTTCCTACTCCACTTACTACTTCCTGCTCATCCTTCATTTCTCAGTGTGACAGCTCTTCCCCAGGGAAATCTTTCCTGGACCCAGTCTATGTCAAGTTCTGTTATGTGATCATAGAACTCTCTTTTCTTAGAGTATCTATCTGAGTTCATAATTATTTTTTTTGTTTTTCTCTTCTACTAGACTTCAAGCTAAACAAGAGCCAGGGGCATCTGTTTTATCTGCAGAGCTTAGAATAATGTCTTCCAATTATAGACACTTAATACTTGTTCAGTGTGTGGATGAGTGAACGTGAAAGGCACAGTCCTTTATATGCAAAAATTACTCACATAATTTTTTTTTGTTTCTGTCTTTGTTTTCTTCATTATGCAGATTCTGTTGGCTTGTTGAAAATTCAAGATACAGTTCTTTCGCATGAAAGATTAGTAAGTTTTCAAAGAAGCCAAAGAAGCCATTGTGAACTACTTAGAGGAGAATTTTACAGAATGAAAAGTAAGGTTCGTGGGCTACAGAAAGAGCTGTCAGAAACCAAAGAAGTGAAATCACAGTTAGAGCATCAGAAAGTGGAGTGGGAACGAGAGCTCGGCAGCTTGAGGTACTGTATATCTTGCTTTTAAAGAAATATGTGAACTATTGTTTCCTTTAATACTGCAGAGACGTAGACGTGTTATAAGGACTAACTTATCCTCTAGGATTTTACAGGGGAGAAAGTGTCACTAGTATTGTGGAGTGTGAAATTCTTGGAAATAATATGGCAGGTTCTTAACAGTGAATGCTTCTAATAATGTATGTTTTTCCAAATCATCATTTTCATGACTATAAAGAAGTCCACCATAATGGAAACCTTATTAATTATTTAGCAAATTGACTTTCGGTTGTTTTTCACTTTTCTGTATTCTATTTAATATTGCAAGGAACACCTTTTCTATAAATTCATTTCTACCTTTCTAATTATTTTGAATACATTCTCTTTAATAATATCGTATTATTTGGTTAAAGTATGAGAACTTAAAAAAGGTCTGTGATCTATATTTCTAAACTATTCTTAGGAAAGTTTATATTATTTTACATTCCCACCTGCAGATGTATAAAGTAGCCATTTTTCTCAAGAGAAAATGAAAACAATTGTTTTATCCCTAACCCTCTGTCTGCAAACAGTGACCATTATTAAGTGCTTTTCATTGTATTCCCCCACGTTTACTATTTTAAACATTGTGAAGAGGGAACAAAAGTTATTGCAGCAGTGAATAATCTCATGATTTTCTAAGAAGAGCTTTAAATTTTGCAGATTCACCTTAGAGCCAGAAGAAGAGAATAGAAGAAATGCCGATATGTTATGTGAAAAAATGAGGGAGCATTTAAGAAGAAAAGAAGACGAATATAGTAAAGAAGTTGAAGTGAAACAGCAACTAGAACTCACTTTCCGAGCAGTAGAAGTGAAACTGAAGACTGAGAGAAATAATCTGAATCAGGTAGAGTAATCTTTGGTGAAAATTTCAAATTTCTAACACTATTTCATCAATATTTTTAAAAAATACCATTTTATTTAGTGTTGTACCATTTATTTTGTGTCATTTTGTTTAGTGTTACAGGAAATTTTAGGTTAATTGTTAAAAACAAAAGAAAAGAAATTCAAAATTCCCAAAGTAACAAGGCTAGAAATAAGAATTGTATGATCCTGACATGCTGGGTGCACTTTTTCGAGCAGAGGGAGGAAGAGGTCACGTCAGTAGCTCACACAATAGATCCTGAGAAACCACAGGGTTGAGAATGGTGTAGAAACTGGAGGTTAAGCTCTCAGCCCACCTCAGGCAACAGATCCTTCTGCCTTGAGGGACTGTTGGTGAGTGAATAGGTCTAGAAGAGAAGGGGCACTGGAAGGGACCATCGTGCCTAATTTTACATCAAGTTGCCTCTGGCCTTCAGTCTGGCAGGTGGCTGAGGGTCATGGACCCCCCTCCCTCTGTGCCCGTCAGCCCTCCAGGCCACATGTCCCATGAACAGCTCAGAGCTGGCTCCAGCTTTCCCAGCTGCGTTCTCCCTCACAGCAGAGTCCTCAAGGACAGGTGTTAACTGACATCCTCAAGAGGTGCAGGAATTTTTTTCCAGCAGTTGGTAGACACCAGACACTCTTGAAGTTGGTTGTCCTTCATTTTGCAGAGTTCTCAAGTGGCATCTCAGAGCAGAGGAATTTGCTCCCACACCGAAATCTGTCTCAAACATGGACTGGGTCCCATCCCCGAGGTCCTAGCAGTAGATCTCCCACAACGAAAAGCTCTCAGGAAGAGCTCGGGAAAGTAGTATTTGTAATTCAGATCCATTTGTCTAGAGCAGTCAGGTAGGGACAGAGGATGGCCTCATCCAAGGAGAGGCCTCTAATATTTTCTATAGGAATTGATCTCAAATCTTTTGTGACTATCTCGGAGGAGCCAGGACCCTGATTGTGGTTTAGGCAAGGAAGACCACGTGTGGTCCCCCATCGACTGCGCTGCCCGACCAAGTCCCTCTGCCTTGGAGTGAATGTATCTGTCCCTCCATGCACGTCATCACCTTCAGTGTCTGAATCAGAGTCCGTTCTTGGCTCCACTGTCATTTCTTTAATATCCTGTCAACGACCTTTTCACATCATTTACTGGTTTTCATTTTGTAAAAACTGCGACATCAGTTGTAAAAACACTTTTGAACACTTTAAAAAGTTGTTTCTTTAGAACAACTTATAAAAGTGCCCCCTCACACACACCAAAGCGGAAGCGGGGGGAAAACTCTTGCTACTAATAATAGATATTCTGGGTTTTGGTAATGATTTCACTTCCTCGATTGATCATTAGGTTAGTTTATCACTTCCCTGATGGTAAGGAGGAAACTATAGGCAGTTCAGAGACCACATTTTGTGTGTCATTCTTCTGCTTGTGAGAAAATGAGCACTCTGCTCTGTGAGTGTCCTGTTTCAGTACAGGAAACTTTTGAAAACAGTGATAGATATGGCATAACATATATTTAGTGATAGTTATTAAGTGTTTTTCATTGTATTTTCCCCGTCTTACTATTTTAGACATTATGGAGAGATAATGAAAGTTATTGCTGCAACAAATAATCGCATAGTTTTCTAAGAGCTTTCTAAATTTTACCTTATTTACCATTAGTGTGTGTACCGTGAATGAAATAGGAAGCTTATTTTGTATTGATATATTTGTACTAGAGACATGTGATTTGATGTAAGAAGACTAGTAGAGTCCAAAGACCTGGCGAAAAGGCTGCAGCTTACTCATATTTTTAACTTTTTCCTTTCCAGAATCATTATAGCTAATGAGTTAATTAATGTTTGTAGAAGTGCTTAATACAGTTGTCATTGGTGTAATTCTTGTAATTGCCTATTAAAATGTTAGAAGGTAGCATATTCTCAAGGAAAAACTTTTTGTACAAAATGTAGTCTATTTATACAGAGTTAAGGCTCTTACTGTGAAGTAGATGTATAGGAGGTATCAGATACAGTGTTTATAAACCTAGCAAGTGGTGGTGTTTATTGAATTATAGTTGATTAACAATATTCTGTTAGTTTCAGGTATACAGCACAGTGATTCAGATATATATGTATATGTGTGCGTGTATATTATATAAATGGGGCTTCCCTGCTGGCTCAGACTGTAAAGAATCTGCCTGCAATGCAGGAGACCAATCCTTGGGTTGAGAAGATCCCCTGGAGAAGATGGAGAAGGCAATGGCACCCCACTCCAGTACTCTTGCCTGGAAAATCCCAAGGGCGGAAGAGCCTGGTAGGCTGCAGTCCGTGGGGTCGCTAAGAGTCAGACACAACTGAGCGACTTCACTTTCACTTTTCACTTTCATGCATTGGAGAAGGAAATGGCAACCCACTCCAGTGTTCTTGCCTGGAGAATCCCAGGGATGGCGGAGCCTGGTGGGCTGCCGTCTATGGGGTCACAGAGTCAGACACGACTGAAGTGACTTAGCAGCGGCAGCAGCAGCCTGGAGAAGGAAATGGCTACCCACTCCAGTATTCTTGCCTGGGAAATTCCATGGACAGAGGAGCATGGCAGGCTATATAGTCTATGAGGTCGCAAAGACTCGGACATGACTCAGTGACTAATACACATACACACTCAATCACACACACGCTCACATGTACACACATATTCCATTTCAGATTCTTCTTGCAGAATATTAAGTGTAGTTCCTTATGTTGTACAGTAGGTCTCTGTTGGTTATTTTATATCTACTAGTGTGTATATGCTAATCCCAACATCCTAATTTATCCCTTCCCCTACCCCACTTTCCCCTGTGGTCACCATACGTTTGGTTTCTGTGTCTATGAGTCTCTTTCTGTTGTGTGAATAAGTTCATTTTAGAGTCTACATATAAGCAGTGTGATATAATACTTGGCTTTGTCTGACTTACATCACTTAGGGTGATAAAGTCTAGGTCCATGCCTGTTGCTGCAAATAGCATTATTCCATTCCTTTTTATGGCTTACTAGTTTTGCATTATATAAATATTCCACGTCAGATGCAATTTTTAAGTGCAATCAGATCTATGAATCTTTTATTTTAAGCCTTCTGGGTTTGTTGTAGTTCAGAGAAAGCCTTTCCAGTTCTGAGCTTCTTGAAAAGTCTCTTGGGATTTCTTTTTGACTTTCGTGGATTCATTGCCTTCCATTAAATTTTTGAACCTTTGGGAATTTATGCTGGTATAAAGTCTGAGGATTGTATTGAACCTTATTTGTTCCTGTTGGAGACACACTTGGTGCAGTCTTTTCATTGTATAAACATACAAGTTAGTCTTTCATTTCAGAGGAAATCATGGAATGTCACTTTACTGAGTACTAGCTAAACATCTCCTTTGTTTCACTTAGGTTTCTGATAGTTGTGAAAAAGCAAAAGACCTGTTGCGCAAAAACCACATGCTGCAGGAGGAAATTGCCATGCTAAGACTGGAGAGAGACGCGCTGAAAAATCAGCACCGGGAAAAGGAAGAGAACTATTTTGAGGACATTGAAATTCTCAAAGTAAAGAATGATGACTTTCAAAAGACAATAAAACTGGATGAGGAAATGTTAACAAAGACTATATCCCACTATACAGGCCAGCTTAATGCTCTGACAGCTGAGAATGCAATGCTAAACTCTAAGCTGGAGAACGAAAAAGAAAGCAAACAAAGACTGGAAACGGAAGTGGAATCCTACCATTCTAGACTGGCTGCTGCCTTACACGATCGTGATCAAGGTCAGACATCAAAAAGAGACCTGGAACTTGCCTTTCGGAGAGCAAGAGACAAGTGGTTATGCTTGCAGGACAAAATGAAGTCCGATGTGGCTAATCTAAAAGATAACAACGAGATGCTTTCCCAGCAACTATCTACAGTGGAAAGTAAATTCAATAAGCTGAAAATCCAGCTGCATCAAACGATACATGATCTTAGAGAAAAGACTGATGTTAGAACATGTCCAGAGAGACCTAAACCAAGCAGAGGGTCAAAAGCAGGAAATTGAACACGTGTATCGGAACCAACAAGGCAAAGTGAATACATACCTTGGAAAGCAGGAATCCTTAGAGAGATTATCTCAACTCCAGAGTGAAAACATGTTGCTCTGACAGCAACTGGACGATGCGGGAAACAGAGCCGACAGTAGAGAGAAGACGATCATTAGCATCCAAGAACAGTTTCAGCAGATCGTGAGAAAACTTCAGGCCGAACGTGAGAAACAAGGTCTGATGCTGGAGGAACGAAACAAGGAGTTAGTCAAGGAATGTAATGATTTAAAAGAGAGAATGTGTCAGTATGAAAATGAGAAAGCAGAAGGAGAAGTGAGTATCCAGAAGGAGAAGTATCTCAGACTTCCTGAAAGAAAGTTCAAAGTGATTCTTGATTCTGGCTAAATGTTGAATCTAGTTGAATATAAAAAATACACAGGCTGTGAATCTATGGTCTCTAAACCAGCCTAAAAGCACACCTTGTATCCAGCAAATAAAAATTAGACCGAAGAAATCCTTTACTTTGAATAGGGACATTGTGTTGTTTATGAAATGCTAAGAGATTTAGTTCTAAATTGTTAACGTAGACAGGTACTAGTAGTCTACTCTTTATTAAGGTAATAATTTTAATCTTTATGTTACCACATTTCAGTATCATGATGAAGCAGATAAATGAAATGCTCAAACCTGAAATGAATATTTTGAAATGAAGCTTTAGTTACCTGGATTATCTTGATAGTCAGTTCCAGGTTTCCCAGAGGCTATATTTTGTATACCATACTTTGGCTTCAGTAGCTTCTCATAGCTTTTTGTTATATTTGTTGGTACAATTTTATTTTTATTCATGTCAGTTTGAGTTAATATGGGAAACATTTTAGCCTTGAATCATTTGTTCTTAAAGCCTCTCAAATCTTCAAATGCATCTACTTATCATTAAATCATAATTTGGGACTCAGGTGGTGAACTTTAGCAAAACTATTCTTGATTTACTCTTCCCACTGCTATTTATGATTTACTTAACATTTTTACAAACAATTTGCTCATAATTCTCATTTTAAGTATCAATTACTATCATTTGAATACAAGCTTGTCCTCTAAAAATGAAGGACGGCAGGATTCGTGAGCAGCAGGAATGGAGTGAGTCAAGGAGAGGGTTGTAGGAGTTGCGGTCTGGAGGCAGGTGGAGGCCAAGTTGTCGAGGCTCCTTGAAGGCCATGGGAGCAACCTCATTTTTTTAAATTTCATTTTTCTTTTATATTGGAATATGGTTGATTTACAATTTTGTGTTAGTTTCAGATGTACAGGAAACTGATTCAGTTATACATGTATCCATTCTTTTTCAGTTCCTTTTCCCAGGTAGGTGACTACAGAATATTGAGTAGAGTTCCCTGTGCTCTCCAGTAGGTCCTTACGGTTAGCCAAGGGCAAAGGTGGAGAGGAGGGATAAATTAGGAGTTTGGGATTAACATAGACACCCTACTAGGTATAAAAGAGATAAGCAACAAGGGAATGGCCCCATTTTTCTGCTGAGGTAGGAATCTATTGGAAAGATCTGAGCACTGGTTGGAATCTGTGAAGATCTCTGAGTTAATCAAAGCTTCTAGTAAAAAAGGAAAATGTTTCCACAGTGTGGAATTTTCCACCACTTGTCCCACCTACACGCTCACTTCTTTCTGGACGTGAGGTGGTGACGCTCTGCAGATTTATTGGGAGGGGCAGGGCGTGGACAGTGGGGCCGAATCCTTTGAGTAACTTAATGTCAGGAAGGCTGGAGGGTGGCCCCTTCTGTGTCTGTAACTAGATTCAGTGAGGAGGGAAAAGAAGGTGAGTTGCTGTCTGTTTTCAGACAGTTGCGATAGTTTTCAAAGTCCATATGTTGGAGTTATCTGTTATTAACATAACATAATAGTAAAGTGATTTGATAAACTCAGTGACAGAGCATCTTATTAGGCAGTGGTGAGACAACTTCAACAAGAACTGGATGACGCTATAAAAAAGCAGTCTGTGTCGGAGGCTTCACTGAGGGTCACGTCATGTTATTGTCCTAAGTTAGAAGCTGAGGCACAGGATTTGAAGAACAATTGTAAACTACTACAACCACGTCAAGTCACAAGTCAGGTATGTTTGAAATTGAACGTGTTAACAGTTAATATGTAGGATAAAGTGTTTTAGGACACTCATTTTCATGGTCAGCTTTCTTCTGTAATTTTGTTACAAGTAACTTACTACAATTTTCTTATTATCTTTATAATGCACTCGTTTCTTAAACTCAGACTTTCATCCTGCCATTTGCATTATATTGTTTTTTTCTTGTATTATTTACTCTTAGGAAAGTTGAGGATTGTGCCTCATTATACACACAAGTTGAGAGCCTTTTTTTTTCTTTGAAAAAATACTTTTTAAAGTGATAACTGTATTACCATGATGAGGCAAGCCAGATTAAAGTCATTAATTTAATGGAATGTTCAGAATATTATCATTTCTCATCTTTCCTTTTGTGAATGGCTGTAGAGTTCTGTATATATTTATTTCATGGATTTCAGAATAACTTCTGCAGAAAAGGTATTATGCAAACCAGGTGAAGTTTAGGCATTGCCTTCTTTCCTTTTCATTTTAAGTATATTGTAAAAGCATGGAGGTATTCAGATGGTGTAGAATACGTACATCCAAACTAGAGAATTAAGAAGATTATCTGGATCCTGCATTGGATTGGATTTTTTTTTAAAGCTATTGAGATATAATTGACGTATCATAGAATTCACCCACTCAACATGTGTAGTTCAGTATCTCTTAGAGAGGTGTAACCGGTGACTACAGTCAATTTTAGAGCATTTCCATCACCCCCTAAAAGAAACCCTGCATCCCTTAGCCACCACCCGTGGCCTCCCATCTCCCTCAACCCCAGGCAACCCCCAGTCTAATGTCTGTCTCTCTAGACATGCCTGTCCTCGGTATTTTATATAAATGGAATCATGCAGTATGCTCCTTTGGGATTAGCTTTGCTCATTTGATGTCATGTTTTCACAGTTCATCCATGTGATAACAAGTATCAGTTCTTCCGTTTCTGTTGGTTGTCACAGTAAGCTAAGCCATGTATCCATCATCACTAGATGGAGCTTTGGGTTGTTTCCGCTTTGGGGCTATTAATAATGCTGTTGTGAACACTGATTTCCATGATTCTGTGTGCACATGTTTTTATTTCCCTGTGGTTGGATCTTATCCTCAGAGTTAGCTGGCTGATTTCACCTTTCCTTGGCCCTTGCTCAGACTGTCCTTTCTGTCTTTACAGTTTCTTTTCCTCTTGGGTAGTCCTTCATTATTTCAGACCTGGCGCCCAGTCTCTCCTCCTTCATGGAGCTTTCCTGACTATCCAGCTCTTTGAGCCTTTTCACATCAGCGCTTGTTACCTAGGCTCTGAGGAACAGTTTAGCCCCTGATTTTACACTATTGACATTTCTTCCATGAGGGGGAATCTTGGCTAAGTATACATTGGTGTAACAGGGAATATTTATTGATGTGCACAGCACTTGTCTTGCATAAATGGACAGTAACAAAGGGTTACAAGAATGAGGCATTTTTTGTTGTTGCTGTTCAGAAAAATGTGTGGATCATCTCTGTAAACTGTTAGGAAATGGGATTTAACTTTGCAAATAATTCTGTTTGGAATGCAATTCAAATTAGCAAAACGTCTTTGTACTTCAGAAATAGGCTTATGGGATTAGAATCCATATTTACAAGATTCATTAATTAGAGTCTTATTCTCATAGTCTTCTTTTGGAAGGGATTTATTAACTTAGCCCTGCGAAGTCACTTCAGTCGTGTCCGACTCTGTGCGACCACATAGACGGCAGCCCACCAGGCTCCACCGTCCCTGGGATTCTCCAGGCAAGAACACTGGAATGGGTTGCCATTTCCTTCTCCAATGCATGAAAGTACAGTATCCCTCAAACTTCTTTAAAATCCTGGGACATTAAGATGGGGGGAGGAGTAAGAGACATTCTACTAAGAGGTGACTTGTAGTCATTTTATGGAGGAAAGATAGAAAAATATTATTGTAGGACCATAAAAGAGTGTAAAACCAAGTGCAATTGTTGTGTGACAAAGATGACAGTGAAGAACATATTTTGTGACTCTTGGTGGTGAGAACATCTTTCTTAATTCTCTGAGTAATCCCTGGTCCTATATTCTACAATACAGATACCATCGTATTTATTTCATCCTGGGTTTGAGTTAGGCTGTGCTCAGTCCACTTTCTTCATTAGCAAACAGTATCCTTTTATTCTTAAAGACTGATGATTTTCCAGCAGAGCTGGAAACTGCATCTTCAAAAGGTCTGCACCTGGATGCAAAAAATCAAGTTTTTCAACAGGAGTTATTATCTATGAAACTAGTACAAAGAAATGTAAAAAACTAGAGAGGAGAAAGAAGTTGGAGCAAGAAGTAGTGACCCTCAGAAGTCATATAGAAGTGAATATGACAGAACACGGTCAAGTAGAGCAATATCAACAGGAGAGTGAATATAGAGCGAGACAGGATCTCGTA
The DNA here is from genome assembly GCF_055505025.1 of Bos grunniens. Taxonomy (NCBI): domain Eukaryota; kingdom Metazoa; phylum Chordata; class Mammalia; order Artiodactyla; family Bovidae; genus Bos; species Bos grunniens. The sequence goes on from NC_141177.1 coordinate 66,062,636, forward strand.
GAGAAATTAAGAGAAGTCACATGTTTTTGCAGATTACTTTGTTGGTCTGTCCTGTGCTTGAGTTCACTCTCCCTGCACAGTACATTTTGGATGTATGCAGCGTAGGTGTTTCCTCTGCCTCCCTTAGAGCAGTTAGTTTTGTAGATTTCTGGAAGGAAGAGGGGCGCTTGTTTTCCCTTTTAATATTTCAGTTTCCATCACAGTTATCACTAAATTGACCTTTCAGAATGATTCTCACTAGAGAATCCTGTTACTTATAAGACCAATTGGTAAAAAACAAGACCATTAAGAAGAAAAGAAAATATTGTGGTTTAGAACTGGTACCATCCTCTTGAATTATTCTTAAATTATCTTGTTCAATTTTTAAAATTTTAAGTTGATCCTCTTATTCTTTGAATTATCAGATTATATAAGTACTACTTTAACAGTGATTCCACTTTAATTTTATAATTCAGATTTAATTCACTTCACATTAACAATAATTGTTTTAAACTTCCGCTCTCTTTTTTTTTTTTTTCACCCTTGAAATCGCTCTCTGAATCACTGACTCAAAACTAAAGGGAATAAATATAATTTTCCAGGTTAATGATTATTTTAAAAATGTTATCTTTTTCAATTTGCCTTAGACACAAGCTGGATTTCAACAGATGGAAGTCAGAATTAAAGACTTGGAATCTGAACTCTCCAAAATGAAAAGTTTGCAAGAAGATTCTAATAAAGCAGAGTTGGAAAAATATAAGCAACTCTACCTAGTAGAATGTGAACTTATAAAGTCATTGGAAGATAAACTAGACAAGTAAGTCAAAACACAGAATCACAGAAACGAAATTTAGTTCATTGATTTGTCTCTAAAGCCTAATTTTTTTAAATTTTATTTTATTTTTAAACTTTACATAATTGTATTAGTTTTGCCAAATATCAAAATGAATCCGCCACAGGTATACATGTGTTCCCCAAGTGGGGACGTGAGACTCGTAGGAAGGGAAAGCTAACTAGCTGGCCACTGCTAAAGGGGTGCCCTAAGACCGACTGTTAGCACTGTGTCAAGGCTTCCCGCACTATGTACAGGCGTGCTTATGAAATAGGGGAAATGAACACATGGGTTAGAGGCAGGGTAAGTCACAAAGTGGCTAAAAGTAATGTAGTAACCCGACTGAGGGGTGTGGAGGATGGAAAGGGCAGATCCCACCGGCAGTGCCCAGTCCAGGCTTCCCCACTATCTGAAAGCAGAGCGCTCCTAGGAAGCCTTTCATAAGCCAAAGCAGCATAAAGCAAAGAAGCAGGGACCTGAGGACACATTCTGCTAGTCGATACATGAAATGAATATGCACAAGTGAAGCAAAGGTGCTCCCAGACGGGGCTTAGGGCTGTGGCGACTTGATGCTGAGATGTGGGGTGTGGCTTCCCGGGAAGGAGGTCAGTGGGGCCAGTCTCCCTGCTTGGGGAGCGCGATGCCTCTCACTGTAAAACGTACACGGAACACTGTTTAGAGTTTTGGCTTTTTAAATGAGACCAGAAATTGTCTTCAGATTTTTTTTTTTTTGATGATCAAAAACAGGTACTGACATAGGCCCTTCGTAGAAGTGAAGTAACATAAAGTGAACTTTGGAAAAGCAGGGGATACTTGTAATTGTTCCTGGGGCTGTTTTAGCTCTTTTCAGCCTTACCCTTTGACTTTCTCGTCCTCCCTTGTGATTGTGGCTCTAGGTGATACCTCAGAGCCAAAAGCTGAATTTCTCTGAGGTCATGAGTGAAACATGTATACAAGGGTGGTGAAAGGAAGCACTTGAACGTGGCTTTGTGGGACGGGGTGTTTCTTCATCCCTGAACTATTTCCTGGAGGCAGGTTTGTCCCAGAGGCAGCAGGTGTCCGTGTGAGGCCACCTCCCTTTCTCTCTGATGCCCTTTCTCTCCTCTCCCAACTGTGCCTTGTTACTTGAGGAGCCCCAGACACATGTGTACTTCTTTAGAGCAAGGTTACAACTGTTATTGTTTACAGGAGGTCTGCTCTGTGTTTTCAGTGTTCAAATAATTTAATGGGAATTCCATTTACTATATGGCAACTTAAAAAATGCAGATAATTTAGGGAAACATGAATGAAATTGGTGTTTTCCATCTTACCCAGGACTCATCAGAGGCTGGCAGTGGTCAGCGCCAAACTTCAGGTGGAGAAGCAGCAGAACAGATCTTTCTTCAACACTGTTAGCACGAGGCCAGTCCTGGAGCCCCCTTGTGTTGGAAATTTCAATAATCCTGTAGTGCTCAACGGAAATCTTACTCCAAGAGCAAACATAAGGTTTTCTACCTCAATTCCACGCCCTTCGAATAATAGCATAGAGACTTACTTGACCAAGGTTAGTTCTATTATCTTTTTTCCACTGGGTTTCAGATTTCTGATATTAATGATCCTTGTTTGTAATTTGGTGAACTTCTGAGTTATTTATTTGACTTATGCACACTAAGTAAAAGCCGTCATTAACTGTGCTAATCAAGGAGACATTTAATGATTTTTTTATCCTAGATCTCTCATTTTCAAGAGATACTTTTTAAATTTCTTGAAAAGCTGCATTGAAGTTCTGCTTTAGAAATGAAATCTTATTGCCTAGTAACTGAAAGTATACTTTAAGATGTTTGACTTACTTTCTAATTGATTTCACTTTGGCAGTGGTTCATAATCATTTCCGAGCTTTGCTGCACCCACCGCAGTTTATCTACCCCTAAACATAAGTGAGAAGGCAATGGCACCCCACTCCAGTAATCTTGACTGGAAAATCCCATGGACAGAGGAGCCTGGTAGGCTGCCGTCCATGGGGTTGCAAAGAGTCGGACATGACTGAGAGACTTCCCTTTCACTTTTCACTTTCATGCATTGGAGAAGGAAATGGCAACCCACTCCAGTGTTCTTGCCTGGAGAATCCCAGGGACGGCGGAGCCTGGTGGGCTGCCGTCTATGGGGTCACACAGAGTCAGACACGACTGAAGCGACTTAGCAGCAGCAGCAGACAGTAAAGAGAGATCTGTTGCGTGTTTTAAATTTTGTTCTAAATAACCCAAAATGTGGATAATTCATTGTTGACTGATTTTAGTTTACCAGGTTTTATCTGGAGGAAATGAACATCCTTTTAAAGACTAATCTCTTCAGTTTTGGCCTGATTGATTCAAATAAAGATTTTCTCCTTCAAGTTCCCTGTCCTGTTTTTAAAAAATATTTATCCTTTCTAAATTAACTATATCAACTGCTACAAATAGGAGTTTGATATTGAGTTATTCTTATTTATGCATTTAAAGCACATAATTTAGTTAGAAAGTCATGTCATGCCACAAGCATTGTTTAATTACATAAGAAGGATTTATATATTCATTTTGTCCATGTTATAGTTAAAAATCTATGTGTTTTTCTTTAACCTGAGGAAGTAGCTGGCACAGGACTCAGTAAGAATGCCACTGGCTTTGTTACTTCTTTTGTAGAGTTAGGAACTTTGAGTAAATCAATGATTCTCATATCTTACAAAAGTTTTTTCTGCAAAGAAAACAACCTTTCTTCTAAAAAAAACTTCTGCGTGGAACCGTGTTATATAAAGTGGAGACAAGTATAGAACCGTTTAGCTCAAGAGTGGGCAGAGCCCCTGCAGCTGTGACTTCTCTGTTCCTCAACCCTGCAGTGACGCCTGGGGGACCTTCCCCTTCTATGGGACGTAGTTCTGAAACTAACACTGATGAGAGAATCCTTCTCGCTAAACGTCTTCAGAATTGAGTCTTGCTGGCACGTTGTTTTCTTGTATATAATTTTCTCACCTTTCTTTGTTTTTGTAAAATGGAAAAGTTTAAAGAAAATCACAGATGTGTTCTCCTTATTAACGTTCGACTCAAACTACTTCCTCCATTTGAACAGGATCCTCACCTAGAAATCAAAATAAAGTCTCGGAAGTACATATTTAGGCCAGGAGCTTTTAGGGGAGAAGATAGTAATCTTGTGGGTCATTCCGAGGATTATGGGTCATTCCCTAATTCTCTGAAATTATGTGTACTCGATAGATATTTATTGTACTTTTTATCAGATTAATCTAAATAGCATTCCATATATATGTTCTGTGTTATCTATAAGCAGAATAAGTAGGAATTCATTTTCTTTTATGTGATTTTTTTTCTACTGAGGTAGTCTTCAGGTTAGGTCTAGTCTCTAAAAGTATTACTTAAAAGTCACATTTAATAAGTTATAAACATATAACTTGTTTATCTTAAAGATAAATATTTGACTTATTTCAGATGCGGCGGGAGTTGGACAGGAGTATAGCTAGAGCACTAAGAGAAGGTATGTTGCCAAAATGTATGAATTAAATTTAGACATTGATTTCTGAAATACACTGTAAACAATAAATGGCGTCTCTTGCCATTGTTTGGATAACAGATGCTGTGTTAAATATGGTTTTATATACATAGCTAATGAAAAATGTGAAAGCATGAGCAGTCATAGTGAAAAATATCCTTCTCCATTTATCCATCATGTACCATAGCTTGAAAAACAGTCTCTGAAGGTCTGTGTATTTCTTTTTATTTCTAGCTGTATCCTTCTTCTACTTCCTCCATCCCTGTGGAGCTGTCTTCCTACACCCTGACACGATTCTCAGAAAACATGCTGCTCATCAGCTTCTCAAGTGTCTGGTAGTGGTTAAGGCTAGGAAACCCAGACTCGAGCAGTCACGTTTGTGTAGCTGTCACTTGGTGGGTGACTTTAAAATTTCTCTGTCACTAGATACAGCACCAGTTTATCTTTTACCCTCGGGAAATGCTCCAAACACCCACGTCAATTTGGGTCCTGCCAAAGTAGTTGGCCTTATCTCTCTACCAGCTTACTCTGCCGCTTAGCTCTGCATCTAACCAGCCAGACTGTGTAGGATCCCACAGATTTGCTTGCTCACCTCTGGTCTCTGTACGGGTTTCTCCCCTCTGTCTCTTGTACTTTTTCCTGTCCTTCAGGTAGCTACATACATATCACCTCCACCAAAAAGCTGGCAGTATTGACACAAAGCTGGCTTCCCCTCCTGAGTGTTCCTTGTGCCGTCTTTTATATCTTAGTGTTTGTGACTCTGTATGGAAATTGCCTGTTTGTCTGTTTTTCCAGTTTAGGGCATATCATTTTTCAGGGTGGACTGGGTCACCTTCATCTTGTAATTCCAGCGCTTGTCACAGAACCTTTGCATGAATACATGAGTATTCATCAATTCACTCAATTGCCTGAGTACATGAATGAAGAATGAGAAAACCAGGAGCTCTGATACTCAGCCCCACATGCGACCATAAGCAGATTAGAAAATTGTACTCTTGATTAGTATTTTGTTGTGTCATCTATAGATATATTTCATTTTTCAGAATACTAGGAAAGGTCTCAGGTTTTTTTGTTTGTTTACTAATCTTAGTTAACCCAAGTGTTTTAGGTAAAGAATATAATTCTTTCCTTTTCTTTCAGTTGATGCTCAGTTTGCATCTGATGCCTTTAGAGTGTCTTCTCGGGGATCTACAGATGGGTCAAATGTGTGTGATGACCTACTTTTGTAAACAGAAGAACAAGATATACAGATTTGGAAGGAAAAATACATGATTTAGAAAGATAAATAGTAAAAGTTTCTCTACTGGACCATTTCCATGCCATTTCATTGTTTACCATTAAACATGATGAGAAAATCTTTATTAAAGGAAAATATTTTTGTATTATGTGTGTATGATGAAAATTTATATAGCATTTTAAGTGATGTTTCTCTGCATCTAACTTACTTTTTAGCAGATTTAAGTATCAGCACTGCTGAGTTTTCCATATTCTAAGTGATAGTGTTAGTCACTCAATCGTGTCTGACTCTGCGACCCCATGGACTGTAGCCCACCAGGTTCCTCTGTCCATGGAATTCTCCAGGCAAGAATACTGGAGTGGGGAGCCATTCCCTTCTCCAGGGGATCTTCCAGACCCTGGGATCAAACTCGGGTCACGTGCATTGCAGGTGGATTCTTTACCATTTGTGCCACCAGGGATGCCCTTTACAAACTTACACTGAGCCCTAATACCAGCTGTTTAAACAGCACCCAAAGAGCCAGTCTTGTCATTAATATTTAGTAGTGTTATTGATAGCTTTTTGGTATTTTCCAGTTTTTATCACTATATATAGACCTAAAGATTTAAATACTGCTGTTATGGCTTCCGTCAATGTTTTGATGTGTTACAGTTGTTAATAGTGGCATAAAACTTACTATATGTAACTTTAAGCACAGATTCATAGGCCTTTCCTCATGGAGAAATAAGATTTGCCTGAGTTTTTGCCTTTTAAGTGAATTAACTTTTTATAATTTTTATTTGTAATTAGAGGATAATTACTTTACAATATTGTGATGGTTCCTGCCAAACATTGACCTGAATTGGTCATAGGTATGCGTATGGCCCCTCCCTCTTGAACCTCCCTCTCACCTTCCTCCCCACTCCACCCCTCTAGGTTGTCAAAAAGCACGAACTTTGGGTTCCCTGCATCATACAGCAAATTCCAAAAAGACACATATACCCCAGTGTTCATTGCAGCACTACTTACAGTAGCTAGGACATGGAAGTAACCTAGATATCCATCAACAGATGAATGGAGAAAGAAGCTGTGTATTATTCAACTATAGAAAGGAATGCATTTCAGTCAGTTTTAATTGAATTTTGATTTACTTTTGGAGACAGTGTTAAAATTAGAGAAAGTCCCTCTGGATAAATAAGATTTGCCTAAGACTTTTCACCTTATCTTTACCTATCTACCAATCTATCTATTTTTGCTTTGCTTTGTGGAAAAAGTCTTGGAAGACGTTTTTTTTTGGAAAAAGCACCAAACAGACATTATCACAAAACTCCCCTAACTCCCATATATCCTCCTAAGGTACCATTTATCCTTCCTAAGTGTTATTTGTTCTCCCATAAGTGCCTCGCTCAAGTCACCTGTTATTCAGAAGATGCCTTTTTTGCCTACTCCCTATCATTTATTAAGTAGTATATCAACTCCCAGTAATTCCATTAATGCTGAAGAAGCTGACGTTGAACGTTCTATGAAGACCTACAAGACCTTCTGGAGCTAACATCCAAAAGAGATGTCCTTTTCATTGTAGGGGACTGGAATGAAAAAATAGGAAGTCACGAGATACCTGGAGTAACAGGCAAATTTGGCCTTGGAGTCCAAAATGAAGCAGGACAAAGGCTAATAGAGTTTTGCCAAGGGAGCGCACTGGTCATAGCAAACACCCTCTTCCACCTACACAAGACAAGACTCTACACATGGACATCACCGGATGGTCAATACTGAAATCAGATTGATTACATTCTTTGCAGCCATTCAGGTATGACCTAAATCAAATCCCTTATGATTATACAGTAGAAGTGACAAATAGACTTAAGTGATTAGATCTGATAGAGTGCCTGAAGAACTATGGACAGAGGTTCATGACATTGTACAGGAGGCAGTGATCAAGACCATCCCCAAGAGAAAGAAATGCAAAAAGGCAAAATGGTTGTCTGAGGAGGGCTTACAAATAGCTGAGAAAAGAAGAGAAGCTAAAGGCAAAGGAAAAAAGGAAAGATATACCCTCCTCAATACTAAGTTCCAAAGAATAGCAAGGAGAGATAGGAAAGTCTCCCTCAGTGATCAGTGCAAAGAAATAGAGAAAAACAACAGAATAGGAAAGATAAGAGATCTCTTCAAGAAAATTAGAGATACCAAAGAAACATTTCATGCAAAGATGGGCACAATAAAGGACAGAAATGGTATGGACTTAACAGAAGCAGAAGATATTAAGAAGAGGTGGCAAAAATACACAGGAGATCTGTACAAAAAAGATCTTCATGACCGAGATGACCACAAAGGTGTGATCACTTATCTAGAGCCAGACATCCTGGAATGTGAAGTCATGGCCTTAGGAAGCATCACTATGAACAAAGCTAGTGGAGGTGATGAAATTCCGGTTGAGCTATTTCAAATCCTGAAAGATGATGCTGTTACAGTGCTGCACTTAATATGTCAGCAAATTTGGAAAACTCAGCAGTGGCCACAGGACTGGAAAAGGTCCGTTTTTATTCCAATCTCAAAGAAAGGCAATGCCAAAGCATGTTCGAACTACCGCACAATTGCACTCATCTCACACGCTAGCAAAGTAATGCTCAAAGTTCTCCAGGCCAGGTTTCAACAATATGTGAGCCTTGAACTTCCAAATGTTCAAGCTGGACTTAAAAAAAGCAGAGGAACTAGAGATCAAATTGCCAACATTCAGTGGATCATCAAAAAAGCAAGAGAGTTCCAGAAAAACATCTACTGCTTTATTGACTACACCAAAGCTTTTGACTGTGTGAATCACAACAAACTCTGGAAAATTCTTAAAGAGATGGGAATACCAGATCACCAGACCTGCATCCAAGAAATCTGAATGCAGGTCAAGAAACAATAACTGGACATGGAACAATAGACTGGTTCCAAATCAGGAAAGGAGTATGTCAAGGCTGTTTATTGTCACCCTGCTTATTTAACTTATATGCAGAGTACATCATGCTAAATGCTGGGTTGGATGAAGCACAAGCTGAAATCAAGATTGCTGGGAAAATATCAATAATCTCAGATATGCATATGACACTGCCCTTATGGCAGAAAGTGAAAAAAAACTAAAGAGCATCTTGATGAAAGTGAAAGAGAAGAGTGAAAAAGTTGGCTTAAACTCAACATTCAGTAAACTAAGGTAGCATCTGGTCCCATCACTTCACTGCAAATAGATGGAGAAACAATGGAAACAGTAAAAGACTTTATCTTTTTGGGCTCCAAAATCTCTGCAGATGGTGACTGCAGCCATGAAATTAAAAGATGCTTGCTCCTTGGAAGAAAATATATGACCAACCGCGACAGCATATTAGAAATCAGAGATATTAATTTGCGGACAAAAGTCTGTCTGGTCAAAGCTATGGTTTTTCCAGTGGTCATGTATGTATGTGAGAGTTGGACTGAAAAGAAAGCTGAGCACCGAAGTATTGATGTTTTGAACTGTGGTGTTGGAGAAGACTCGAGGGTTCCTTGGACTGCAAAGAGATCCAACAAATCAATCCTAAAGGAAATCAGTCCTGAATATACATTGGAGGGATTGATGCTGAAGCTGAAACTCCAATACTTTGGCCATCTGATTTGAAGAACTGACTAACTGGAAAAGACCCTGATGCTGGGAAAGATTGAAGGTGGGAGGAAAAGGGGATGACAGAGATGAGATGGTTAGAGGGCATCACTGACTCGATGGACATGAGTTTGAATAAGTTCCGGGAGTTGGTGATGGACAGGGAAGCCTGGCGTGCTGCAGTCCATGGGGTCACAAAGAGTCAGACACGGCTGAGCTACTGAACTGAACTGACTGATATCAACCCCCAGTTGTAGTCACCCCTTACAGTCACATTTCTTTGTGAACCTCTGCATGTTATTGTTTTGTTGCTCAGTCGTGTCCAATTCTTTGTGACCCCGTGGACTGCAACACGACTTGCTTCCCTGTCCTTCACCATCTCCCAAAGTTTGCTCAAACTCACGTCCATCGAATCAAACATGCCATCTAATCATCTCATCTTCTGTCACCCCCTTCTCTCCGGCTCTCAGTCTTTCGCAGCATCAGGGTCCTTTACAATAAGTTGATTCTTCGCATCAAGTGGCCAAAGTATTGGAGCTTCAGCATCAGTCTTTCCAGTGAATATTCAGGGTTGATTTCTTTTAAGATTGACTGGTTTGTTCTCCTTGCTGTCCAAGGGACTCTCAAGAGTCTTCTCCAGCACCACAGTTTGAAAGCATCAGTTCTTCAGCGCTCAGGCTTCTTTATGGTGCAACTCGCACATATGTACATGACTCCTGGAAAGCTTGAATCTTTTGGAGATTAATCTCTTGTCAGTTGCATCATTTGCAAATATTGTCCCCCATTCTGTGGGTTTTCTTCTCTCTTGTTTATGATATCCTGTGCTGTACAAAAGCTTGTAAGTTTAATGAGATCCCATGTGCTTATTTTTGTTTTTATTTTCATTACTCTTAAGATGTGGGTCAAAAAAGATATTGCTATAATTTGTGGCAGAGTGTTCTGGCTATGTTCTCATTTAAGAGTTTTATAATGTCTATCCTTACATTTTGGTCTTTAATCCATTTTGAGTTTGTTTCTGTGGATGGTGTTAGGGAGGGTTCTGATTTCATGCTTATACATGTAGCTGTCCAGTTTTCTCAGCACTGCTTATTGAGGAGGCTGTCTTTTCTCCACTGTATAGTCCTACTCCCTTTGATTACTGTAGCTTGTAGTATACTCTGAAGTCAGGGAGCCTGATCCTGTCAGCTCCTGCTCTTCTTTCTCAAGATTGTTTTGGCTCTTCAGGGTGTTTTGTATTTCCACACACACTGTAAACTGTTTTGTTCTAGTTCTATGAGAAACACCATTGGTAATTTGATACAAACTGCATTGAATCTGTAGATTGCTTTGGGTTAGTAATTTTGACAGCAGGAAACGGTTTATTCAGAGTGGTTCTAGGTATGTGGTGGCCCCCTTGAATTAAATCAGATTAAATCAGATTCATGAAATCAGATCTGATTTTCCCAGCCTGTGGCTCTTTGTGTCCTGCAGAAGGAGCCAAATGACTGGCCAGAGCTCTGATGCACGGGCTCCTCTTTGGAAAATGTGAAATGTAATTTTAAAAGGCCAGCATCTTAAAGTATTCAGTGGTCTGTCTGCGACCCTTCCCTTTCCTTCATTTTGGTGTGGCGTGGGTCAAAATGAGAAGCAGACAGGAAAATGGTTGCCTCTCCTGGCATGTGGTAATATTGTGGAATATGGAAATGTGAGTCAAACACAGAGACAGCCCCGTCAAACAGCACCTGAACACAGAGGACGGGAGTGTGTACTTGGTCTTCTGAAAAAGATTATACAGTAAAGAATGGAAGTGATGAAACATACTTCAGAAAAAAGGTAATGAGAAAATATTTTAGAAAAAACACTATTAAAAAAGAATAAAAAGTTGGAGATGAAAGAGAGAGGAGAGCTCAAGGGAGCATGAGCCCAGGGAAGGTGGATAAAAGTACTGACATGGGAGCTCCCGGAGGCAAGATCCTAGTCCTCTATTTCTTGCAGTTATAATAATTGAATTTCAGATGAATATCATAGTAGTGGACGAGAGAAAATACACCAGGTCATCTGAAACCAATGGAATTCTTTATTTCAAGGGACTCTATATAATTTTTATATATTATATTTTACATATATCTTACAGACTGCATTGTGTATATATATATATATGGCTGCTGCTGCTGCTGCTGCCAAGTCGCTCAGTCGTGTCTGACTCTGTGTGACCCCATAGACAGCAGCCCACCAGCCTCCCCCGTCCCTGGGATTCTCCAGGCAAGAACACTGGAGTGGGTTGCCATTTCCTTCCCCAAAGCATGAAAGTGAAGAGTGAAAGTGAAGTCGTTCAGTCGTGTCTGACTCTTGGTGACCCCATGGACTGCAGCCTACCAGGCTCCTCCATCCAAGGGATTTTCCAGGCAAGAGTACTGGAGTGGGGTGCCATAGCCTTCTCCATATATCTATGTCTATATATATACATATATATATATGACAATGTCAGGTGCTAAGTTTCACATTTTCAGTGATACCAGAGAGTGTTGCAGGAATTTAGAAGGAAGTTGCGTGGCTATGCACTTCTGTGGTCGGGAGAGAAGGACAGCAGCTCTGGGAGGGGCTGGGACATGGCCTGGGCCCTGACTGATGGGGAGTGAACAGGATATTTGAGATGAATGAACAGAATTCGCTTCCTATGACAGTTGTTAAGCAAGGACATTATGAACATCCATAAATCTACATTAAAGATAGAGTGGAAAAACATGGCCAGAGATTAAAAGAATAATCTTGCTAACTACCTTCAGAGGAGTTATAATGGATGAGAAGCCACAAGTTCCTGATTCAGCAACATCATCTCAGTGCTTTTTCAGTGTTCTGGTGCCAATAGTACCATTAAAAAAAAAGTTTAATAAGTTGATAAATGATAGGAAAGCTTGATATGACATTTATTATATATATAATATATATATCATATTGTATATATATCCTGCTTGATACTTTAAAAAGTTAAAATTATGATCATAAGATACATGAAGGGTGTAGACAATTAGCATCTTAAGACCAGTATCAGGACTATTTGAAACCAAAAGAGGAAGATTAGCCTAATTAAAAGTTACTTCTTGTTTAAGAAAGAGAGCTATATTCCTCAAGACTTACACTTAGACATATTATTTTTAGCTATATTTTGCCTATCTCATTACATGAAAGAAATTTTAATCTAGTTACTTTGCTTTCTTTACCCATCTCTTCTTCCTCAGCCCTCTTTCAAAGCATTAAAAACAAAATATTTAAGCTGATTTTGTCCAGGAATTTTCACCATGCATGTAGAGTATCCTGCTCATGGCCTCCCTGTGTGGTGGGTGTTTATTCCCTGGTACTTTACTGGCAGGTTTCTCTGAACCTTAACGTCTAGAACCCATGACCTGAAGTGCTGAGAGATCTCCCCCTTCAGTTCAGTTGCTCAGCTGTATCCAGCTCTTTGCAACCCCATGGACTGCAGCACGCCAGGCCTCCCTGTCCATCACCAACTCCTGGAGTTTACTCAAACTCATGTCCATTGAGTCGGTCATGCCATCCAACCGTCTCATCCTCTGTTGTCCCCTTCTCCTCTTGCCTTCAGCATCAGGGTCTTTTCCAATGAGTCACTTCTTCACATCAGATGGCCAAAGTATTGGAGCTTCAGCTTCACTATCAGTCCTTCCAATGAATATTCAGGACTGATTTCCTTTAGGACGGACTGGTTTAATCTCCTTGCAGTCCAAGGGACTCTTAAGAGTCTTCTCCAACATCACAGTTCAAAAGCATCAATTCTTCGGCGCTCAGCTTTCTTTATAGTCCAACTCTCACATCCACACATGACTATTGGAAATACCATAGCTTTGACTAGATGGACCTTTGTTGGCAAAGTAATGTCTCTGCTTTTTAATAGACTCTCTAGGTTGGTCATAACTTTTCTTCCAAGGAGCAAGTGTCTTTTGATTTCATGGATGCAGTCACCATCTGCAGTGATTATGGGGCCCAAAAAAGTAAAGTCAGCCACTGTTTCCACTGTCTCCCCATCTATTTGCCATGAAGTGATGGGACCAGATGCCATGATCTTAGTTTTCTGAATGTTGAGTTTTAAGGCAACTTCTTCACTCTCCTCTTTTCAGTTTCCTCAAGAGGCTCTTTAGTTCTTCGCTTTCTGCCATAAGGGTGGTGTCATCTGCATAAATGAGGTTATTGATCTTTCTCCCAGCAATCTTGATTCCCGCTTGTGCTTCATCCAACCCAACATTTCTCCTGATGTACTCTTCATATAAGTTAAATAATCAGGGTGACAATATACAGCCTTGACGTACTCTTTTCCCTGTAGGCAAAACATTTGATTTCTGCTCCCCATGTCTTCCCATAAAAGGGAGTTTCGGAGGATAATTTCCCAGGAAATCTCCAGTGGTTTTAAGACCAAAGACTGGTTTTGATGCCTTATCTCATTCCTTCCAGCTGTTTTGAGTTGTGTTCTCCTTGGTTAGCAGAGGCTTATAAAAATGCATTGGTTATTTTGCAGCTTCATAGGTGAGAGCAGAGGCTTCCCAAGGGCCAATCCAGTTCCATTTGAGGCTGGACCAGTCATCCATGTGGTTGGCCTCTGGTTCTCATCAGCTGTCTTGTTCTGTGCAGAGTGAAGACGGTGTGCAGAGTGAAGGTACAGGCATAATGCTTCACAGTTCCTGTGTTCCAAGAACAGAGATGCTCCACCAGCTCACTCTTAAACCTTGTTCCCAGCAGGTATGATGGATTTGTTTGAGTTCTGAGCTGCTGTCAGAGTGGAGAGTCTGATTGGATCTCCATGCTAACCACAATGTTCAGCACTGGTGCATCGCGTATTGACTGATTTCTAACTTGAAGTCCTGAGGTCTTCCTGGAGAAAAGGACAGCAGGGACTTGCTCTTGTGTATTGCCAGTGGTGGTGTCTTAGATCAAATGCCTGCAAAGTCCCAAAATGTGACCCAAGTCAGGTGACCCAGCCCTCTTTCCCATGTAGTGAACAGCGTCGGGGACGTCTCTCCCCAGCGGTGGTACTTGAGCTGTGTATTCTCATCTTCATCATGATAATGTAGCGAACTCTTTGTGCTTGGCACTGAAAAGATGGACAATTCAAACCAGGTGATTATAATCCATGTGGCTCTGGATGTAATAAAGACAGTCATATGATGAGACACAGTCTATTTCTTACACACACATTCCACTCATATATGTTTGATTTTAATTGTACTCTGCAACTAATTATAGTCCTTTCTTGACTAGTCCCACATTGTCATGGACTGTGGGGCCCAGAAAGACAGCTAGGCAGGCACCAAACTGACGCTCCACTGGTGGTTATTTGAGAGCTGATCATAAGGCTTCAAGTTCATGGCTGCAGTGGGTGCTGCCCCTACATCAGTAGCACAGAAACCTTCCTGTTGTACCAGAACGTCCATCTAAAAATGGGTAACATCAGTAGGAAGGCTGGGGCAGAGGGTAACACTGCCCTAGCAGGTTAACAGCCCTTGAAAACCAACCAATCTCAGGTCCCCTGGAAACTAGAGAGGCCTGTAGCTGTCATGAACAGGTCAGACCATGTATGAACTCACAGGAGACTCAGTCTGGCGCTCTGGGGATCAGAGCAGATGATTTATAGTCTCTTTCTATATATCTGTGTGTTCTTTGCGAGAAAAGATTGGGGTGGGGCAGCAAAGTGATTTCAAAAATTCTATGCTAAGGGAAGTTAAACAGCTTTCTTTAGCCTTTAATATTCTGGTTTGATTGCAAATGTCTAAGAGGGGGAAATAAAAGGGAGCTTTTCCCAAATGTTTTTCAACTGGGATTCCATTTTCACTGGGAATCACTCACATTTCAACATGCACAAATGCTCCCCCCCCCAACCCTCGCCCCAACCCAGTTTGGAGAATGCCAGCTGGAGAGGTCAGGGAATCTCCCGCTGTCCAGGGTTGCCAGTTCTGCTGAGACTCAGCTCCCAGGTCAGTGGTTTGGCAGTCCAAAGGGGTAGCCTTCACAATTGGACCCCCACATGCTTGGCGGTATGTGAATGCTTGCTAAAGTTACATCAATACGTGGATTAAAAAAAATTGAAGATCCACAGCCTGCCTGTGCACCCTTTCCAAAGGTTACTCTGCCGAGAGCTGAGCGGCAATGAGCGGTCCCAGGTGGGCGGAAGGGCTTGCTTTCTACAAAGACCTCTCCATAAAGGTGAGACCTGCCTCCCTCCCTCTGCTTACTATGATGAGTTTCACCAGGGCCCACAAATCTTTAGAGTTCCAGACAAAATAGTGTTTTTTGAGAGAGTGAAAGTCTGTTGATTTAGTATTAAATCTTTTTCCATATATATGCGTTAGTATACTGTATTGGTGTTTTTCTTTCTGGCTTACTTCATTCTGTACAATACAGTATACTAACGCATATATATGGAATTTAGAAAGATGGTAACAATAACCCTGTGTACAAGACAGCAAAAGAGACACTGATGTATAGCTCAGTCTTATGGACTCTGTGGGAGAGGGAGAGGGTGGGGAGATTTGGGAGAATGGCATTGAAACATGTATAATATTATGTATGAAACGAGTCGCCAGTCCAGGTTCGATGCACGATACTGGATGCTTGGGGCTGGTACACTGGGACGACCCAGAGGGAGGGTATGGGGAGAGAGGAGGGAGGAGGGTTCAGGATGGGGAACACAGGTATACCTGTGGCAGATTCATTTCGATATTTGGCAAAACTAATACAATATTGTAAAGTTTAAAAATAAAATAAAAAAAATCTTTTTCCAACTCAGATGATTTCTAATACTTTGCTTTCATGAAATTTGAGGGAAGACCAAGTTGAGCTCTGTCAAAAGTTAGATCATTAAAAATCATTTTGATGATAGATCACCCTATCAGAGGGAGCTCTGTAATGGACATTACTATGATAAAGTTCCTTTCATTTTCATGAAAAATGTTTCATAGTGTGTACAATAACTGTAACAACAATAATTGTAAAATGAGATTAATGTTGGTGAGGATTGCCATCTCTTTTAGGAAAGAGATGCATCTTAATTTAGCAAGTCTGATGAAAACTGGTTTTTCCAATAACATTGTACTTTTTATATGTAATAATTATTTATGAAATCCTGTTGTGATAAATCACATATTAATAGTACCTATCATGATAGTTCAGTCTAGAATTATTTCTTTAATATCTACAGCTACTTGGCCACAGGATTTAAACATTACCTTCAAATTAAAATGTACAAAATTAAATTCAAGTTATATACATACTTTTGCTACAGATAAGTATAAGTGATCAATGAAAGGATTTTAGGCATAAAATGTATAACATTAGTATAAAATTATGTGAGAAAAGTAGTGTGGAAATCCAACTTTAAGGAGTAAATGAAATAACTTTTGCCTACTAAAGATGAGCTTGTAGATGTATATTAAAATGAATTAAGGTGGATCTCAAATTGCTGTGGCATTAGATTGTCCTGGAAACAGTGAAGAAGTCATATTAGGATTTTACTTTTAAATGTTTCCTACTTCTGTTTCACCAGAGATTATATCCTTTGCAACTATTTAGACTGATGAAGAAATGTTTTAGATGTTAACTTAAACAGGTGTGAAATGTCATATAGTGTTTTTTTGTTGTTGTTAAGATCTTGTCCGACCCTTAGCATGGACTGCAGCCTACCAGGCTCCTCCGTCCATGGGATTTTCCAGGCAAGAGTACTGGAGTGGGGTGCCATTGCCTTCTGTTAACATAGTATTAATATGCATTTTGAAATATGCACAAATGAATAATTTGAAAATACATATAGTTTAAAGAATTCTTTTAAGGGGTAACCAAGCAGGAAATTGAAAGTCTTTATATCCAACAACACATAATAAAAATGAAAAAACAGGGGTCCAGAAATGGCTCCATTTGGTCTGGTTCAGGTTCTTTCCACACTTCCTCCCCCTGCCCTCCCTCTAGTGCAGGATCCAGGGCTAACAGGTCCTCAGCTCCCAGCTTAATATTCCACGTTACCACTGTTCTCCTCCTCCCACATGTGGCACTCATTTCTTTCACACTTAATGACAATCATGTTGACTTGGCCCCGGGACCACCTCATGGAACTATCTGGGGAGTCATCATCCCCCGGCCCACGCTCCCTGCCTCACTCTTGCCTCAAATCCCAGAAACTCTCAGACAATAGAAAGCCCAAGTTTAGGCCTAGGCCCTAAGCCCTTGTCCATCTATCATCATCTGAACGATTGCTATTAATTTGTGCATTTGCAGTTTTCAGAGTGCCTCCCTCTTTATACTTCCTCTTTTCCTCTTTACCACAACCTGCTGTGATAGATGAAGGTAGAAGATGGATGGATGGATAGGTAGGTAGGTAGAAAGAAGAAACTGGGGCTCAGAGGATTTAAATGGTTTGCCTGTGATGACACAGCAAGAAATGATGGCGTATTTGGAACCAGGTCACCTGTCTTCAGACTCTTCGCCTTATGCGGGACACCACTTAACCCAAGTCCAAGGTCAAAGAAAACCAATTGGAATCTTTTGAGCCTGGGGTGGCCCACTCAAACCTTACTGATCATGTAACCCTGGAGATAGTGGTGGGTGTTAGCATGTGGTTCTTGTCTGATGGCCACTGTCTGGGGCCTTCACACTTCATCCAGGTTCTCTGCCAGACATTTGGAAAGGACTTAGAGCCGGGGAAATGAACACATTTGTGTACTTCCACGTACCGTGGGACAAGATTACTTAGTACAGGACATGATGGTGTGGAGCTAAGAGAGCTGAGTATAAACAAACATTCACATAAAAGTGGGCAAGTTTTGCCATGAGTGGTGGTTTAGTCTGGATAGCTGTACCGGAAATAAAACTTGGGTAGATGTCAAAACACCAGTCATCTAACTTCAGCTTTATTTTTAGTTAAAGACACTGACTTTTAGGAACCAAGAGAATACTAAACCTGTTTCAACTTACCTCAGAGTGCCCAAATTAATAGTTATTTCTGGCTAAGTTGACTTCACCTATGCTTTTGTGTCATTTTTTGGTAAAACTTTTGAAGATACATTTTTTTTTTAACTGCCTTCAGACATATGGTTTAAAAAATAATTACTCCTACTATGGAGCTTGATATTTTTATTCTTCATTGTGAGGTATTTCATTTGAGGCTGAGCCCTTAAAACGTTTTGAAATTAGTTGGGATTCAGGGTCACAAAAATTCAGACACAACTTTAGCAACTAAACAGCAACTGAACAACAGAGTGATTGGTTCCCTAGAACTTAAAGGAGTCGATCTGTAAGTCAGATACACAGTGAATAATTTTAGTTCACTTAGCACGCACGGGGCATAGTTTACTAAAGAAAGGACTATGGCTTTATAACCAGCTGAAGGTTGCTCTCCAAGACCACCTGGAAGTTCGAGTGTGCAGATGGGACAGGAGTTCAGCAACCCAGACTTACCCTACCTGTCCTCGTGGATGGGCCCCAGCTGTTTCCTTCTGAGCACAACCAACTTGCTGAGTAGTCAGGCTCACTGTCAGTGACCGACATGCGTAGACTGTCCAGCAGGGAAGGGTGAAAGAGACCAGTGTAAGTGACCTCCCCTGGCATTTGGGGCAGGCAAATCTATTCCTGTGAAACTTTGCTGTACAGGAGAAACAGCATCCAGACCCCTGGTGTCTACACATCAATAATGCTTCTGCTACTATTAGGATGAATAAAAGTCACCTCTCCCAGAGTTTCAAATACCGAGGATCATTTTACTTTCAGCTGCCAGTGCTGCATACAGAGAGGACACAGGGCTCTAGGGAGGTGGAGGGGTTTGCCTGAGATCATAATGCAAGTTATTAATGGTAAGTCAGAATTTTTTCTGATATCTCTTGACTCTAAACACCCACCTACTACTATCCACCTGTGAATTTGGAATCAATTTACAGATTAATTTACTATTTGTGGCCAGTGTTTGTGAAGTGTTGTAATGTCCTGTGCCAAAGATACTTGTGTGCGTGCTCAGTTGCTAAGTTTTGTCCCACTCTCTGTGACCCCATGGGCTGTGGCCTGCCAGGTTCCTCTGTCCATGGGATTTACCAGGCAATAATACCAGGAAGCAACAGTTAGAACTGGACATGGAACAATAGACTGGTTCCAAATAGGAAAAGGAGTACGTCAAGGCTGTATATTGTCACCCTGCTTATTTAACTTATATGCAGAGTACATCATGAGAAATGCGGGGCTGGAAGAAGCACAAGCTGGAATCAAGATTGCCGGGAGAAATATCAATAACCTCAGATATGCAGATGACACCACCCTTATGGCAGAAAGTGAAGAGAAACTAAAAAGCCTCTTGATGAAAGTGAAAGTGGAGAGTGAAAAAGTTGGCTTAAAGCTCAACATTCAGAAAATGAAGATCATGGCATCTGGTCCCATCACTTCATGGCAAATAGATGGGAAACAGTGGAAACAGCGTCAGACTTTAGTTTTTTGGGCTCCAAAATCACAGATGGTGACTGCAGCCATGGAATTAAAAGACGCTTACTCCTTGGAAGGAAAGTTATGACCAACCTAGATAGCATATTCAAAAGCAGAGACATTACTTTGCCAACAAAGGTCCGTCTAGTCAAGGCTAGGGTTTTTCCTGTGGTCATGTATGGATGTGAGAGTTGGACTGTGAAGAAGGCTGAGCACTGAAGAATTGATGCTTTTGAACTGTGGTGTTGGAGAAGACTCTTGAGAGTCCCTTCGACTGCAAGGAGATCCAACCAGTCCATTCTAAAGGAGATCAGCCCTGGGATTTCTTTGGAAGGAATGATGCTAAAGCTGAAACTCCAGTACTTTGGCCACCTCATGCGAAGAGTTGACTCATTGGAAAAGACTCTGATGCTGGGAGGGATTGGGGGCAGGAGGAGAAGGGGACGACAGAGGATGAGATGGCTGGATGGCATCACTGACTCGATGGACGTGAGTCTGAGTGAACTCCGGGAGTTGGTGATGGACAGGGAGGCCTGGCGTGCTGCGATTCATGGGGTCGCAAAGAGTCGGACACGACTGAGCGACTGAACTGAACTGAACTGAACTGAATACTGGAGTGGGTTGCCATTCCCTCCTCTAGGGCCTCATCTCAAGCTCTCCTGGATCTCCTGCATTGGCAGGCAGATTCTTTACCACTCTGACACCTGGAAAGCCTTCAAAGATGCTAATGGTATTTTATTAGTATGATTTGTATCTACAGTGTAAGGCAGTAGCAACAGAATATAAGCTACAGAAGAAAAAAGTTGGAATCTATTCTGAAAATACTTGAAAAAAAAAAGAAAAAAAGATCAGGGATGGATATAACACAACTGTGTTCAGACTGACAGCTTTGGGAGGAGTGGGATATTCCAGTCTGGAGTAGTCTGGAATATTCTCCATACGCCCCAGTGCCGAGCACCAAGCCTGGCTCAAAGCTGACAGCCAGCCAGCGTGTGTTCATCCAGACTGAAGCACGTGCATGTTTGCATTTGAGCTGCTCTCTTAGTTCATTGAAAGGAGTATCTTAGATTCATTTCTGATTCCTCCAGGGGTTCCTATCAGGCTCCCCTGGATTACTGCGAGGAAACTGGACCCTGAAAGTAGCCCAGGTGAGTGGGAACTCAGAAGGCATGTGTTCTTGCCTTGAAGTTCAGAACCTTGAAGCAGCCATGCAAGATGTGGCCAGGACGAGCTGCCAGTGCTGCTGGGCTGGTGTGTAGAAGAGGCCCCCTGGCCAGCTCATAAATCCCTCCTTCCCAGGAGCCTTAGCATCCAGAGCAAAGTGCTGGCTCCCAGGTGCTCCAAGCTGCAGGAACTTCATCCATATTATTGTTTCTAACCTGCTGATGCAGGCTGCGTGTAAGTACAAGGAGAGGAGCGACTTGGGTTCACATGCAAATCCTCCTGAGCACCCCAGCCTGCTGCTGCCTTCCAAGAAGAGATGCGGCAGCTCTGCTGCTGAACCTCGGCAAGTCCTCTACATGTGTTTGTGATAGGAGCTTCCTCTTCCAGAACAGATACTGTTGGCTGTTTGTTTTCCTGAGACAATCAACTTTTGTTCTTTCCCAGCAGAGCACCTACACAGCCCTAGGCTTCTGTTTCTCTGGACTGTGGAAACACTACTCTCCTTTTCAGCTCTCTCTGGAAAACTGTTAGGGACCTCCTAGAGAGGAAAGCTATTGCTTGGGGTTCTAAGTGGATCCAGGGGAGGAGTAGGGGGGTGTGGGCACAGATGATACACTACCAGTTTCATTAAGTGAGACAATGCAGATTGTCCACAATATCAAACGATACGCCTCTGGAAATCATAGCTGGCCAGGGGGTAGTTCACAGCTTAAGAAATGGCTTCGTAACTTATTCAGAGTGTGGCAAGTCCTTCAGGACTGTGAGCCCAGTATTTTCTAGCTACTCAATGACATGGGAAAAGAGGGGGAAATGTTCTAATGTGAAAGAAATGTAAAAGAGACCTAAGTCACATAATAATAACCTTACATAGTGTCTCAAAGAAGCCTACAGTAAGAGGTATTTGAGGAACTTTTGGATATTTAAGAATAGGAATTTGTCTTTATCTGCTAGTTTATCAGATTTTTTGGTATATAATTGTTCATCGAAGTCTCTAACAATCCTTTGTTCTTGTATCTTATCATTGGTAATGTCTTCTCCTTCATTTAGAATTTTATTTCAGTCCTTTCTTTTTCTTGATGAGTCTAGCTAAAGATTTGTTTATATTTTTTAAAAACAGAGCTTATTAGTTTCACTGATATTATGTTATTTTTTTAGTTTCTATTTCATTTATTTCCATTCTGTTCTTTGCCTTCCTTATATTAATTTTGGGCTTAGTATGTTCTTATTTTTCTGGTTCCTTATTAGGTTGCTTAGAGTGTTCTTTTTTCTTAATGTACACATTTATTTTTATAAACTTTCCTCTGAGAACTTCTTTTGCTCCATCTGTTAAGTTTTGGTGGTATTCGTTTTATCTTTTTTTTTTTTTTTTTTTTGGTGCCTAATATCTATTGTTTAGCTGCTGTGCTATAAAACCCATCACAGTGTCATGCCAAAAGGTGCAAGTTTCTTTTATCTGACTTTCAGGAAGCTAGTAGAAAATTATGTAAGACATGCTGGAGCAAAACAGGAGCAAAAAGCACTAAAGCTTGCAGAGGCCACTTCCACCTAGTGAAGTCCCCGCATGCAAGATTGCCACTCAGAAATAGAGAGAGCCATGGTGCGCTCTACTTGGGCATCCTGAAATAATCTCAGAGCTGCGTGTTACAGAGATGTCCTTCAGTCTCTTCTGTTTGTAACTCAAATGTACACAACGAAACTAGTTCCTCACGTAGTATCAAAGCAGCTTTCCTCATGTCAAAAAAATTTCCAGAAGTTGGAGACTTGGAAGTGGATCCCCAGTGGGGGCAGTGGTGTCAGAGCCCACAGCAGGAGGCCGGGGGAGTGGCTTACACACCTCCACTCTCATCCTTGCTCACACACCACACCCCTTGTTTAGAACAGGTTACTCTAAATCAGCAGGAAATTCCACGTGTGGTTAGATCGCACAACGACCCTTCACTGTCCGTTGAGTGCGGACAGTGTGGCCACCACGTTTCAGGTGCAGCGATGCAGCAGGGACGGAGACACCATGCTTCCTGTCGTTGTGGCATTTATAGTCGCGCAACGTCTGAAGTAACCTCATGTATAAAGAGGCAGAAACCTGGTTTTGGTAGACTTGTCAGAAAAAGAGATAGTACACTTTACTGTCCTTCTATTTTCTGTATTTGTGTTTTTGCATCAATTTGTCCTCCTAGGACTCCAGCTCAGACCAGTTATGTAGCAGTCTAAGAAACCGGCAGTAGTCCACAAGTTGGCTCCGATACGCTTTTTTTTCTTTTTTTTTTGGTGGGTGAAGTAGCATAATCCACTAAATCCCTCAAGTTTTGGTACTGCTCTGTCATCTGGGAGTGCTCTAGGAACTGTGAATTAGAAAAACGTTGACAAATAAATTAGAAATCCCAGTGAGGCTGTTCGGATGTCTGGGTCACATGTGTCCCCAGTTCTGTTCTGAGATATTCCATTGACTACCGATGCTGAGACCCCATGTCTTATGTTGACCTGGCCTTTGTAAACCAGGGGGGTCCTGGTCAAAAATGTGGTCAGCATTCCGCTGCAGAATCACGGTATCTCCCTAAGAGGAATATTAACCTTGGTTTCTATCACTAATTGAGAAGATAGAATAGGTTTAAATGCTGGCTCCAGCATTTACTAGCAGTACGACCCTGAGAACTTAAGCAAGTTAATATAACCTCTCTGAACTATTGCTTTAGTTCATTATCAATAAATGAGGCTAATATTTACCTTGTAGTGCTGCAATGGTTAAATGATAAAGTCTGTGGTAGAGGGTTCATATACACTGTGGGCTTCCCTTGTGCTTAGCTGGTAAATAATCGGCCTGCAACGTGGGAGACCTGAGTTCAATCCCTGGGTTGGCAAGATCCCCTGGAGAAGGGAAAGGCTACCCACTTCAGTAGTCTGGCTTGCTTTTAACTTGTACCCTGGGCGTCCCCTCACACGCTGATTCTGGACTTGGCCATGTGACGAGCCTTGACCAGTGGAGCGTTAGCAAGAGTGATGCAAGTGAAAGCCTGGTAAGTCCTTGCACACTGGGCTCTGTTTTCTTGGAATCCATCTGCCATGCTGTGAAGAAGCATAAGCAGCCATGTGGAGAAGCCCAGTTGGAGGAGAATGGAGGCCTTAAGCCAACTCCCAACTGGGCTCCCAGCCTGCAGCCAGTACTGATTTCCATCCATCTGTATGAGTCCCTTTTAGACCTTCTAGACATCCAACTCAAAGCCAGCAACTTTCTTGAAGCCTAGTAACCTTGTGGTCAACCCCCAGAGCTGTAAGAAGGAATAAGAAATTGTGAGAAGCCATTAGATTTGGGGTGATGTGTTCTGCAGCAGTCGATAGCTGAAACAGAGCCGTGTGGAGTCCTGCCACCACAGGTGGCACTGGTTTTGTGTCTGCTGGAAGAGTGGAGAAGTCTGGAGGAATGACGAACAGACTGTTTGGTGCAGGCTGAAACGCAGTGGAGGCTATCCTACTGGAAGCTGCAGGAAAGAGAACTTGAGTTCTATAGCCGCAGAACAGTTACCAGAACTCTGCCGGTGGAAATGGAACTAGAAGAAGTGCCTCATGAACTTGGGGTCTGGCTAAGGAAATTCCTGGACAGGATGTTGAGAGTGTCATCTGCCTCCGTTTAGACACCTGTGGTAAAGTCCAGGAGGAGCTACTTGAGCTAAAGAAGGAAATGTTTAGATTTCAAGCAAATTTAGAAGAACTAAAAAGGCACTAGAACTCGTGGGTTTGATAATGAAATTGCTTTCATCTCTCCAAGGAAAATTTCTCAAAGTGAAAAATGGCGTTGGTTTGAAGATGAAATCCAGACTGCTGTTGGTAAAACATGACCTCAGGGTCAACGTCTCTGTTCAAACATGAGCAAGATTTAAAGAGTATCTCAGTGATCCTCTCAGCTAAACAAGAAAACTTCTAAGAATCTTAAAGGTACCATGTAAAGCAGAACTACCAGATCATCCAGAGGAATTGGGAGAAATGTTACATTGTTATTAAGTCTTTAAATATATGGGTGGTTTCTTATGCAGCAATAGATCAGCCAAACAGGTCACTAATGGTTTTCAGATGCACTTGTACAATGGTAGGATAAAATATTTTTGACTTCACGTTTGACTTTTGCCATATAGTCAGAAAAGGGCTACTTTTGCAAAAATATTCAAAATTTTAATTTTTACCCACATGCTCTGTATCTTTGTCAACACCTTTATTTTCTCTTCTTAAATTGTTAACTGGTCAAGTTGTATACAAGGGCTTCCCTTGTAAGCTCAGTTGGTAAAGAATCTGCCTACAATGCAGGAGACCCGAGTTCGATCCCTGGGTTGGGAAGATATCCTGGAGAGGAAAATGGCAACCCACTCCAGTATTCTTGCTTGGAGAATCTCATGGACAGAGGAGCCTGGCAGACTACAGTCCACAGGATTGCAACAGTCAGACACGACTTAGTGATTAAACCACCACCTTCACAAGTTGTGTATATTCTCATTTATTATTGGCTTGACATATTTCAAGCAGTTCTATGAGATTGCTTTCATCACCTTCATGAAATCCTGCACCTTTTGCAATATTTACAATTTCTTTTCACTTTTACTGTCCTTGAATTTATTATCTGCTATAATGTTGGTAGGATGGATACTAATGTCTTGAAAGAATGGGTCTTTGGTTAGACATTAATTTATAAGTAGTCAGTTTATTAATGAATAATTTTTCTGTAAGAAGTTGTGCTTCTTTTAAACAACCCAGACATCAGATTCTCATATAATGAGAGGCACTCCGGTACCACTCAATTTATAACTGAACAGGCCCTAGGACTACACAGGGCTTAACGTTCTGGGAGAAGCTGAGTTGAAGTATGTGATTCAGGCTCACTGTCTAAGGGGAGCTTCTGTTTTTCACCCTGAATCTAAATCTTGGTGCAACCCACTCAGATGTAACTTTGGGGCGGGAGAGAACTAGAGAGAAGTCTGGCCCA
Source organism: Bos grunniens (assembly GCF_055505025.1). Lineage (NCBI taxonomy): Eukaryota > Metazoa > Chordata > Mammalia > Artiodactyla > Bovidae > Bos > Bos grunniens. Next base: position 66,088,368 of record NC_141177.1, read on the forward strand.
CTTAGCATGCCATTGTAGCGTGGAAGAGGTAGAGAAAAGAAATGAGTGCTCTGTGAAGACAGCTTCTGCACAGTGTGCAGAAGGAGGCTGACAAGAAAGCTCTGCCAATCCGTGTAATCCTCCAAGGCACCATGAGCTTGCTCCTGGCAAGTGTGACCTGAGGCATGTCCTGGGCGCTAGGCAATAAAATCAGTACATCTTCATCTCTTGTGGGAAGATAGAGGAAGGAGTGGGTAAAGAAGTAGTAAAGCAGGAAAAGAGGAGTAAACAATCTCCTGTCTCTACAGTGTCCGTCATACTGGAGAGAATCATCCATTAGCTGATGGGAGGCTGGTTGGTCAGAAAGTAGCGAAAGGAGGTAGGTATTGTACTCAGAGGGCTGATCCCTCTATATTTCCCTCTTACGTTTCCCCTTTGGAGAGGAGAGAAGAGAACTGAGCAAAGGAAGCCACACTTCTGGGCAGCACTGCTTTAGCAACTGTGATAGAAGCTGGTTACAGGAATGAGCTCTCCTCCAAGTTGAAGTTCAGAAGTTATTGCTAAAAAAAGCTGTAAGAGTTTTTAAAAGCCCATTTTCCCCAAAATCTGTTACTAGAAATAGGAGGGAATTGACTCCAGGAAAGGATTGAAGTGGAATGAGAAGCTCTGGAGTGAAGATCTAGAGATTCGTGTCAGATTAAGCTAAGATCGAGAAGAGGAGAGAGATCCAAAGGAATGTATTGTACTTCAAGTGGATTTCTTTAAAAGAGTTATTCCAGAAGAGCTACCTGCTTCTATTGCTGAGTGTTAAGCTTAGATATTTCCACACAGCACTCCTTTTTTGTAAATAAAGAGTAGAACATGTATAGCTATATTAGAGTGCTAATCTACTCCCAAAGCCCACTTTTTTTAGTTTGAACACACAAATTTAATACATGAAAAGATGACATTTAAACTGAATAAACTGTTTCAGTGTTGGATAAACTTTCAGCTGAGGTTGTACATTTATAGATACAGAACATATATATTTGTCCATTCATTTAACAATTATTCAGTGCCTTCTCACTGCTTGTCATTATATGTAGTGTTCATATTATTAATTCAAATTTAGAAAGCTTATTTTAAAAGGCTGTAATGTGTAAAGAAGTGTCACTGGCAGGAAGTCATAGAATTTTTAAACGGAAAAAAGTCAGTAATGGAAAATTTGGAAAAAAAAAAAGATATTCTTCTGCAATGTACTTTATCTTAGAGGTAGAAGTTGCTGAAATACTGACCACATTATGCCTTTGCAATGAGAGCACAGATAGAAAGGTTAATACGTGCAGAAGGCAACTAAAAAAAATCAGGGGGAAAAAAACATTCTAACTGTGATGCCTTTGGGGTTTTGCTATAAATGAACCTGTTGGACTTTTTCCTGATGCCATAAAAGGGGCTGCAATCTAGTATTATTTATGTTTCAGTTATATTTATTAACCCTGTTATTCCAATGCTTTCACAGTAAAGAATCCCCGAACTGCTTCCAACTTTTCTATTCATTTCTCAACAGTCATCACAGTGTCCCATCAAGCCAAAAATCCTGTGAGACCCTTCCTTCGGAATAAGAGCCTGTTTCTCAGCAAGCTTTCCAACAGGATTTTAACTCCTCTATGTAGCTGGCAAAAACACTGAACCAGCAAATTGAAAACACACAGTGGTCTGTATGCTTGGGTCTTAATGAAATTTCCCATGTGTGCTATTCAGTCAGCTTCATACATTCTCAGGAAAGGTACTGAAGAGCTGAGGACTCAGGCAAGTGCTTGGAGGTGAGAATTGGTCTAGGATACACAGTGTGTGAATTCACAGTCTAGAGAGTGCACCCAGCTGTGGGTCTTCTCTTTAGCAGGAGGGCTCTTCCCTTTTAAGAACTGTGTCCCATTCCGCCTGCCATGGCTTCTACTACCTCCCCGGGAGACTTCACTTCCTGTGGGAAAGAACCGCTCCTTGACAATATCTCAGGGAAAGTCAGAGCAGTATTAGAATACTCACACAGATACCCTCTCTCCACTTCTCAACTGTGGCTTATTTCCATTTGCTTCCAAGGACACTGATGTGAAAGGGAACAATGTGATATTGACGTCAATGAAACCCACCTTGCTTTCAGTCTGAGGGTTGGTTATGCTCTGAAATATAAAGGGGAACTTGGTTCCTTAGAGACTCATCTGAGCCCCACCATGCTAACTCTTAACTGTGGTCAGTTCCATGGACTAAAGTGAAGGTGTTTCAGAGGACGATGAACAAGGTTCTCAAGCCATTCTTCCCCAGGTAAAGGCTGTGTCTTCCAAGGCAAGCCTTTCTTTCCCCAACCTGTTGATGGCACTGATTTGACTTTTGGTGGATATTCCCCCCAAAAGGAGGATGCTCTGTTTTATTCACTTCGGTATCCCCAGAGCCTAGAATAGGCTGACACATGGCAGTTGACAGGGAAATGTTGCAAGTTATTTGTTGAAACATACATGTGATTGACAACATGTCAAGATGCTCAGTCTATGCCTAACCACTTCCATTTGGCATCTAGAAACTTACACGAGAGGATGGTGGGGATTTGGTTTGATAGACTTAAAACTGCAACAGGAATTCTTAGACCCTTAGCTCAGCTTCTTGAAAAATCAACTAGTCCCCCTGTTTCTGTTTTGCCAACTGTGAAAAGGGATCTGGCCAAGTCTTCACTGTGACAGAGAGGGAAAAAATGTGAGTGCAGGGTTTAACACCTAACAGAGTGATGCATTCTTGAGAGGTGCTTGTCAACTCCACTCTTAGCTTTCTTTTTCTGAAATGCAGATATGGAAAACTATAGAGTGAGATGTCTATCAAGAGTCCATCCCTCTTGTTTCTATCTTCTCCTGATAGAATTGCCATGGATTCAGCACCGGAATGGTTGTTTAGGCTAAATATCGGTCCCCAGATTGGATGGATTGAATCTATTATAGACAATGCCTACATGTCCTAAATCTGCCTTCTGAAAATGTACTCTATGAACTTGCAGGGGAAGGACAATGTATGTGGCATGTCAGCAGTCCCATAACTTCCCTGTTACAGAACAAGATTCCCACAGAGTTTGAACACAGAATTATCTTTCAGGAAGGCTCTGTTTGGGAGCCAAGGGACCCCAGGCAGGGATTCCTAACCCCAAGCCCCATTCCCAGCATCCCTAACTGCCTGTAGTTATGTGACCAGGGCAAGGCGTTTAACCCTTGGGACTCAGCTTCTTTGTCTGTGAAATAATACTGGCTTCCTGCCTCCCAAGGGGACAGAAGGAAGACTGAATTAATATTTACATACCACATTGAGAACCTCCAAGAAAGGCACCATACAAATGGGAAATACAATATAATGGGAAGAATGTCTTTTAAGTTGTTGGTCTCTGCTCAGCCTTTCTACATATCTCTGGTCAGGCCTGTTCCACATATACAATATTAAAACGACAGGTGAAGGGGTTTGATTGGATACTGTGCTAGTCAGGCACTGTCAGAAAAACAGATGAACAGATATGCTAAGTCACTTCAGTTGTGTCCGACTCTGTGCGACCCCATAGACAGCAGCCCACCAGCCTCCCCCGTCCCTGGGATTCTCCAGGCAAGAACACTGGAGTGGGTTGCCATTTCCTTCTCCAATGCATGAAAGTGAAAAGTGAAAGTGCAATCGCTCAGTCGTGTTCGACTCTTAGTGACCCCATGGATTGCAGCCTAACAGGCTCCTCCGTCCATGGGATTTTCCAAGCAAGAGTATTGGAGTGGAGTACCATTGCCTATTTCACCAATATGATATGTATATATGTATTAGAATATATGTATATATAATATATATCAGGACTTACCTATATTTGTATATACTTAGGATATAGGCGGAGAAGGCAATGGCAAAGAGTTGGACACAACTGAGCGACTGAACTCAACTGAACTCCCATATAGTAAATATCAACAGACAGAAACAAAAGTTCCTTGGAATTTTCAATAATTTTTAGAAGTATAAAAGGATCCTAAAGCCAACAACTTTCAGAATCACTGTTTCAAAAGATTATGTCTATCAAATAGTCATTAAAGTATGGTTACTTCCCCTACTTCTAATAATCAGACACTACAAACTCACACACACACACACACACACACAGTCTGCACATCAAAACATCTGAGTGGCCCACATTCATCTGTGTAACAACACTATAATGAAATAATTATAAGCTGAAATACAACTGACATATCCGCAAGTAAAGTCTTACTCTAGGGAAAGTTTAGAGTTCAAACAAGTATTGGACATTGGAAAAAACTTAGAGTCCAGAATTTAATCTCTGAGATTTCCTGAGAAGTATAGAGATTCCAAACTGAGAACTTCAGAGTGTCAAAGCATATACAGAAACATCTTGAGTTAAAGCTTACAATTTAAAATTTTCTTCTTCTTATGTTTGTAAATAACTTGTTTCAAAACACAGGTATCAACAATAACATCTGCCTTGCAGCTAAGTCTCTTCAGTCATTGTCCGACTCTATGCGAGCCCATAGATGGCAGCCCACCAGGCTCCCCCATCCCTGGGATTCTCCAGGCAAGAACAGTGGAGTGGATTGCCATTTCCTTCTCCAATGCATGAAAGTGAAAAGTGAAACTGAAGTCGCTCAGTCGTGTCCGACTCTTAGCGACCACATGGACTGCAGCCTACCAGGCTCCTCCATCCATGGGATTTTCCAAGCAAGAGTACTGGAGTGGGGTGCCATTGCCGTCTCCGAACATTTGCCTTATGTGTGTCCAATTCCTCAATTAAATTTGCAAAGAAAATTTTGGAAGTATGAAGACTGAGCATTTCAAATATTTCAGTGTCCTCTTTCCAGAGTTAACTGTGTACTGCAAAATTTACCTGAACTGGATGTTTGGAAATCTTTCATTCTGACTGTTTTATTAGGAACAGAATCTTTCATTCTGACTGCTGGCTGAATGGGGTTTGGAAACAAGTTGATTACTAAATAATGTACATAGGAGACAATCCACAGTTCAGAATTCAAGATAAAATCATAAACGTTTTTACCTTCACATTAGGATATTTCCCAGGAGACTCTAAGAGGGAAAAGGGACACAGAGTTAATTACATGTAAATATGAAAGCCAGCTATACATTCATGCAGAGTTAGTACCGGGCAGAATCCTTGAGCTCAGCCTTGGCATGGAATACATTGTTTTAGTGTCTTGTTTTTAGGGGATCTTAGGACACTGGTAAGACAGACATAGGAATCCACTAAAGATAGTGAAGAAAAAACAGGAATACAGGCTCACCAAAACGTGCAGTTAAGATTTCAAAAGTAACATTACGTTTTCAATGGCTTTATAGAACATTAAAGTGCACATAGACCAATGTGAACGTGATGACTGATGAGGAGAAAGTGGATCTGAATCAGAGGAGCAAGTCATGAACCCAAGAACATAAACGTGAAAGCTGATGGTAAAATGCAACAGCACATCTTGAATGTAACACAGCAGTTATCATTTCCACCATTATACGATAACTATTTATCATGTTCTTCAATCTGTCCAGTCATTTAAGAAGTGCACAGCTGGGATGACAGTTCACCAGAATGTATAATTCATTTCTCATTAAAGACAGAGTAATGAACTGATTAGCCTGGATATACACTTGTAGAAAAATGGCTCATAAAAATATTCATTATTTTCCCATATCCGTGTGGGCTACTGGAATGCCTACTTGTCTTGGCTCCTCTGGTCTAGCCATCTTAAAGTTTCTCAATCCACTCATGCAAGAAGGTATATAGACACATCTAGGAAATAATGTATAATAAATTCTCAATATTGAAATACAATTATCAAAAAGGAAATAATATATTTAATTGCCAAAGAATTATTAGAAATTAAAAATCTTGCATGTTTCAAAATCAGTGTAGTATTTATTAAAAGTATTTCTACATTTAGGGAATGAATCTTATTAATCTGTTTGGCTTCAAAATTTAGTTTGGTTTGGTATATCATGCTAATGCTTCAGAGGATTTCCATGAAACAACTTTCAAAGAATCAGCTATCTTTATTAAAAAAAGTCAATGCCTCCTTTTACAAATTAATCTGATTTGAATAACAAATACCAGTACAACATATATCTTTGATGCCTAAGAGTTACTCAGAGGGGCTGCAGTTTCCCCCACTTCTAGCACCCCCTCCCAGCTCCAGGATTCTCTGGAGCAATAATGATCTTCTCTCTTTTCAGGGTAAATACACTGAAGTCATCTAGAAGGAGTTCTCTCAAGTGTCCTCATCAACTCCAAACTCCCCTCCCTACGGCCTTCCTTTCCTCCCTTTGTCCTTTCACTAGATTCTCTCCTCTCTAAATGGTAATCTCTGGATCTGTGGACTTAAATCTTCCCCCTTGACATCCTTTCTATGGATCATCCCTACCTGTGGTCTTCTTTACAGACTGGGGCCTGGTGGACCGGAGTCAACGAAAAGAAAGCAAAAGAGAGAGACTAATATTCCCTGGGTTAATGGAAAACCAATAAAGCCCTAGAATAGGGCTAGTACCACCTCACTAAGGCACAGGGCGTCCTCTCAAGGAGGTCTTGAAAGCCTGGGCAGGAAAGTGAGCTCAGCAGGACTCCATACTCCAAAGACCTAGCCAGAGAGAGAAAGAAGGACACGGGGGACCCAAGTCTCTAGTGGAACAAGGGTGAATTATTCATGTTTGTGTGAGTTTATATATTGTTATAGAAGGAAGGTTTAGGCAAAAAAATAAAGTTAAGGAAAGAACAAAAACCAGACATAGAACAACCGTTACCAAGGGAATAACAAAGAATAACAATCGTCACAAGGCCAGAAGACAATCCGTATCTTGAGTAAGAGGGTCGTGACTAAACAGTGTTACTGTAGGGTAGAAGGTACTGAAGGAAATCCACGTATGCATTCCGTCCCATGACCTCAGTCCTAGGAACAGCGTGTGGCTCCACTCGTTCCTGTATACCAGGAACTGATAAGGAACAGAGGGTTCATGAGAAACAGAAAACAACATACAGGAGTCCTAAAGTTAAATGTTCCCTGACACCTACCATTTCTTTCTCCCTCTTTGCTTAGCAATGGTATCTTACACCTATAACTGCTACTTCAACTCTTTGCTTCCCTCTGGCTATAAACATGCTCAGAAACACAAAATACTGCTTTTCCTTGATCCTGTTCTGTCCTGCACTATCCAATGCTCTTCTTCCAGATTTCTCTATATGCAAAGCTACACCCTTGCTACTCAGAGAGCTTGTTAGGAACACAGAATCTCAGACCTCCTGCTCAGCATGTGCACTTCACACATGGTCCCCAAGAGACTAATTAAAATTTGAGAAACACTGGTCTACACGGAGTCTGCTTCTACATGACTTCAACTTAATTCATTCTCCTGAAATCTCAGCCTCTGCCTCCTCACGCGAACACGTCCCCCCAAACTGCAATGGCTCTAGAAGTTGGAAACCTTCCAGTGGACTCTCTCTGAGGCTGTGGTTCCTTGGTCTCCCCATCACGCCCCCTGCTCTCTCCTTCTTTCCAGTTCTCTTTAGTCCCATGTGGCACCATGCTGGAAAGCAGCAACATTTCATATGACACCAATTTGCACACATTTACAGCTGAGCACCTATGTCCACGCTTCCTGACAGAGGATGACACACAGCTCTGCACACCCAGGGACCACAGTTCTGAACGTCTTCCTAATAACGAGTAAACAGGAAGAGGTGAGAACTTTGCTGTTCTTCTCTGACAAGCTTTGGTCCCGGAAGCTCACTTCAAATGCATCATCCATGTCAAATACTCTCCCTTTATCTAAAGACTTTCATTATTTATTGCCCCCTTCCCCCACAGACCTGTGCTTCCTTTTCTTCATTTCCTCCCTGTACCCTCTGTCTCTCTCATCCTTCATTCCCTCTTGCCTCTTATATCTTGACCTTCCTTAGGTTGTAGAGTATTTTGAAAAAGAACTAATAATTTCTTTTTGGTCATGTGTCACATGGAATCTTAATTCCCTGAGCAGGGATCAAAACTGCACTGCCTGCTTTGGAGTGTCCTAACCGGACAAAGTCTTAAACATTGGACCGTGAAGTAAGTCTAAGAACTAATAATTTAGCTCCTTAAACTGGATTCTCAATGTAATCTGTGGTAGACACATGATAAGATGCATAATTGCCCTCCTCTTCTCATCTTTTTTCTCACTACCCATCTGACAGGTGATTTTCTTTGCCTCTTAGAATGTATCAGCATTCCCATTTTCAATCAACGTTCTGTCAAATGATATTTCTGTAAAACACAGTTCTTACCTTCTATTTGTCCATTTAATGTCTTTTTTCCTCTTTGACCGGCAGTTCCAGGTAAATGATCCACATACTTCTGTGGAAGGATCTCAGAGACACTCTGCTAGAATGAATGATAACAATGAGTTGCATGAAGAGACCCTAATCCCTTTTGAAGAAAGACCCTAGTTTTAACCTGGTTAAGACAGGTTTTGCCAAGATCCCACAGTTGTTATGTGACAGAACCAGGATGCTGAATTCAAACAAGGTGCTGCATCACCAAGCAGTGGCTGCCACATCTAAGAGACCAGGTCCTTCTTATCTCCTTCCATAGCTGCCACCTTCAAACAGGGCACGGTTACTTTATGGTACTTCAAGTATGGCGGCCATAAAGGTACTCTGCACGTGCTACTTAAGCTATGCAAAATGGTTTGCACTTACTAAAACATCACTAAAGCTAACTGCTGTTATTAAAGGCCCACATATTTATTACTATTTCCCATGTTTTTGCTTCTTTTGAAATGTTCCTTGCACATCAACCTGACAATCCAAATGTAGTAATACATTCAAGCTTCAAGCACTATCTTATCAACATCGATGTGGTAAAAAACCACAATAGAAATGAAAATCAAAACTACAATGAGATACCATCTCACACCAGTCAGAATGGCCACCATCCAAAAGTCTGCTGCTGCTGCTGCTGCTGCTGCTTAGTCGCTCCAGTCATGTCTGACTCTGTGTGACCCTATGGACTAAAGCCTGCCAGGCTCCCTTTTCCATTCGATTCTCCAGGCAAGAATACTGGAGTAGGTTGCCAAGCCCTCCTTCCCAACTCCGGGATCAAACCCAGGTCTCCCACTGTAGGCAGATTCTTTACCACTCAGCCACAACAAGATACTACCTCACACCAGTCAGAATGGCCATCATCAGAAAGTCTACAAACAATGAATGCTGGAGAGGGTGTAGGGGAAAGGGAACCCTCTTGCACTGCTGGTGGCAAGGTAAATTGATACAACCACTATGGAAGATGGTATGCAGATTCCTTAAGAAGTTAGGAATAAAACCACCATATGCCCCACCAATCCCACTCCCAGGAGTATACCCTGAGGAAACCAAAATGGAAAAAGACACATGCACCCCGATGTTCATTGCAGCGCTGTTTATGATAGCTAGAACATGGAAGCAACCTAGATGGCCATTGACAGATGAATGGATGAAGATGTGGTGGTACATATAGACAAAGGAACATTACTCAGCTGTAAAAAGGAATGCATTTGAGTCAGTTCTATCAGGTGGATGAACCTAGAGCCTAGGTTCATAAAACATAGTGAAGTCAGTCAGAAAGAGAAATATAAATATCATATACTAATGCACATGTATGGAATCTAGAAAGATGGTATTGATGAATTTATTTGCGGGGCAGCAATGGAGAAACAGAGAGAATGACTTAGAGACATGGGGGAAGGGGAAGAGGGGACAGAGTGAGACGGATGGAAAGAGTAACATGGAAACTTACAATTCCATATGTAAAATAGGTAACCAATGGGAATTTGCTCTATCACTCAGGGAACTCAAAGAGGGGCTCTGCAACAATCTAGAAGGGTGGGATGGAGAGGGAGATTGGAGGGGGGTTTGGGAGGGAGGGGACATGGGTGTACCTATGGCTGATTCTTGTTGATGTCTGACAGAATACAACAAAATTCCAGAAAGCAATTATCCTTCATGTAAGAATAAATGAATTTTCTACAACCCTATTTGAACATTCACATGGTTTACTGCTTCTTTCCCAGTAAACAGCACACTAACGACTCTAACTTCTTATCTGTCTTCTGGAATGGCAGGTAAAGATTAAAGGAATGATCTCGATATAAAAAAAAGGAGTAAAACTATGATTATCCAAGTTGAAAGTTTAAAAGGTTTCAAATACATTTATGATGATCAAGCAGGACTCAATATTCACATCGGGAAAGAAAAAACAATGAAAAAAATCAAGTAACCACAATGACTAACTTTTCAATATGGAAGAATTTACATGTTAGTTTCACATGTATAACAGAGAATTGACATGGTAATTTAACACCTATAAATACTGAAATTAATAAAGTTTCTTGAAAATAACATGGAATGTACATGTTGCTAGAGACATTTTTAAAATAAAAAATATCTTCCACAGAAATTTTATAAACTCTGGTGGTAATTTTTTTTCCTTATGATTTTATAATAACAAGTAGTCTATATAAGAAAAAAGCATAAATCATGATTTCATTCATTTAATGCATGTAATTACCCATTATTTGCTGACATTTGGAAAAAAGAAATCAGAATCTCTCCAGAGGAAAAAATATAGTTCTACATTTCTTCTTTTAGATTGTTGCAGCTGAAAATTTTCTCAATGAAGAAGATTAAGAATTTCATTTACAAAATTATAAATTATAATTTTAGTAAAAAGAATAGATAAAATGCTTGTTTCCTCTTTATTTTCAGAAAGATTTAAAACACCCACCAAGGTTATAGCAAACAGTAAGATAAATTAGGTAAGTACATTAAGTGTCTAGCGTCGGACACGACTGAGCAACTGAACCGAACTGAAGTTAGAAACCACAAGAAACAGAAGGGCCAAAAATTCTTAATTCATAATATATCTCCGAAGGCCTGAAACAGGGCTCATTTTGAATTGTTTCTAAATGAAAGTTTTACTAGGTTAAATAGAAGACATCACTTCATTAATTTCAAAGTGAGAATTTCTTTAAAATGAGAAATCACTTCAAATTTAAATGAACATCCAGAGGAAACTATATTCAAAAAACATATATACATACACAAGTATAAACAAATCACGTTGCTGTACACCTGAAACTTACACAATATTTTAAACTGACTACATGTCAACTGAAGGAAAAAACAAGAACCACCACCATCATCCAAAACAATCACCAAAAAAATAAGGAACACATTTTCTTTCAGTTTTTCATAAAAATCAGCTATATGTCATTCAAAAGTGTATGAGCATTGTTTTTTCATGACCTCACTTTCTCTTAAGTTGAAATTGAAATAATTTCTCGCATATGTATAATATAGAGTTCCTGGTCTGACTGACCCCCACTATTTCTGTTGCGTTTGTATAATAATCTGCCTCATCTTCACCCTCATTCCATCTTATATTCATCTTGTCCTTCTTAAAGGAATTCTTCCCCTTCATCCTCCTCCCCATCTTCCTATTCATCTAGTTGTTTTTCCTGAGCGCTCTGTAATTCTTTTAATAAGGGCATACTTAGTATGCCAATCTTTATAAATCTGAATCATGCACATGTATGGCTCTTGTTATCACACCATTTCGTATCATGACTTTGAGGGCTTCTATTTCTGTGGTGGGATCCTTTTTGTCATCATAAGGATCAGGGGGATGGTATGTGAAAAAGTACAGGGAAAGAAGAGTTACAAATAGAACGACATCCCTTGTACGACCGAGGCCTGCTACAGACATGAGAAGTTTTGGAACAGGCTCAGGCGATGGGAAGGCAGGATGACAGATGCCCTCACACCAGGGTGATGGTTTGGCAAATGTTTCAACCACATCTTCAACGTTACTATCAGAATTATTGTCCTCAGAGAAAGCTGTACTCTCTGGTCTAAAAATGCCACATTTTGCGTCTACTACAGTGAAAACAGAAGAGAGTACATGAGAACATGTGTCATTTCAAATCAAGGAATAATACCAGGAGGCCAGTCTTCAAATAACTTCCTGTTTCTCTTGGATTGCTGAGAAGCCTTCATTAGCTTTGTTAACTTTGGTTTCAGGACATGCTGGAAAAGAAAATAAGAGCTTGAAGAATATAACAAGTATCAACCTGAATAAAAATTATAATATCCCCCATTCCTCTATGATCTAACACAAAGAGCACAGGCTCTGGAGTCATTCAGATGTGGATTCAAATCCCATTTCTGCCACTGACTGACCTGCTCATGGGGAAAGGATTATGACAGATGACATCAGAAGCCCCAGATGCTCCTCTCCTTACCCCTAATTGACTGCAATACAAATACTAGGACACCCACTACATTACTTTCTCTACCAAAATGTTCTAGAGTAATAATTTATCCCCGGTAGTTTAGAGCACTACTGAAAAACTAAGACATTTAAATTAATTGCTATATTTTTAAATTTGCTTCCATGATTAATATATACATGGATTACCACTTGGGAAGGGAAATATGAAAGTTTAGGTTTTAGCAGAACCTTATTTAGATGGGCTAGAACTGCAAACAGGATAAGCTACTTCTATTCTGTTTGTCAAACAGCTAGAGGCCAATGAAACAAGGAAAAAATTCAGCTCCTTCTAAGAAACAGGGAAAAAAAACAAGGGTAAAGCAGTAGGGCAAGCATCATGAAGAAAGCCACAAACACTCTAAACAGAAAGCCATAAGCAAACATGTTCACAATAGAGGCAGAGAGAGATGGACTGAAAGGACAGACCCTGAAGAAATGTGTTCTGCAAGGAAAAATTAGGTTAACAGTAAATATTAAAAAAAAAATTTTTTTAAAGTAGAGGAGGAAGAAGAAAGGAAAAAGTGAGACATTCCTAGTCAAGAACAAACTTTACAGAAAAAAAAATAAGTATAATAAGGTATGTGGAGAAACACATATATTTAGAATTTATATACAATAGATCAGTAATATATCAGTATTCTTAAGGATATACTATGAGCAAAGCCTCTGTTTCATATAATTTTATTCATATATTTTCATGCATCTACACTGTTTTTCAAATTTTATGAAAATATCAACATCAGTTCAGTTCAGTTGCTCAGTTGTGTGTGACTCTTTGCGATCCCATGGTCTGAAGTATGCCAGGCTTTTGTTTCCATCACCAACTCCTGAAGGTTTTACAAATGCATGTAATGTAAAAAATGTTTTTACAAATGCATCACCATTGAGTTGGTGATGCCATTCAACCATCTCATCCTCTGTTGTCCCCGTCTCCTCCCGCCTTCAAACTTTCCCAGAATCGGTATTTGCCAATGAGTCGGTTCTTCACATAAGATGGCCAAAGTATTGGAGCTTCAGCTTCCACATCAGTCCTTGCAAGAATATTCAGGACTGATTTCCTTTAGGATGGACTGGTTGGATCTCCTTGCAGAAAGAAAGAAAAGGAAGATGAAGTAGTCTTGAGCTCAGGGCAGTACAGCTCCAATAACTAACTAGATTCAGCTTGGCATATGAAAACTCTCTCGAGCTTGCAAATCCTAGCTCTATAACCAACTGCACTTTGTTCCCGCAGGATTTGCTTCTCTTCAGTTCGCAGTCTTCCTCTACACAACTGGGATCTTACTGCCTGATTTCACAAGAGGATTAAGAGGATTTAATGAGATAATATACCCAGCAAATGCTTGCCGAGACAGTCAAAGAATGAAATAATTTGTTCTTGAACTTTATTGCTGGAACTACTTTCCAAGTAAAACCCGATGTGCGCTTTTTCATACGTTTAACATTCAGGTGTTGCATGAAACTGTTATTAATTCTGGTGATCAGCTGTTCTCTGTGGTTTGTAATATAGAGAATCTCAGCTCTTAAATAATGTGTACCTAAATTTATTTATAACATATGCATTCACTACATTAGAGAACACAATGATCCCCCATCATTGCAGCTAATCACACGAAAGCTAATCACAATCAAGACCTGGCCTGGACCACTACTCTTCCTTCTCTACCTGCTCAGACTCTGAACCAGCAGATCTTTCTGACAATGATGCTTAATCTCCATGTCCCTCTCCAGTTCACTTGAAGACACATCCCTACTCTTACAGTGGACACTGGCAAGCTCTAGACAGGGCTTACCTCTCTCAATTCCAACTATCTTACTTGAGATTTAGGGATTTCTGCTGAAATGGGTTCCTTATGGGGCAGATTCTGAAAACATTTAAGGGAGAGGCGGATAGGAATCCATTGGAAGATTTTCATTATTACAGGAAACAGATCCCATGAGGGTCCAAGCATAATTAGGGAATCTCAGGCAAGCTGGCACCCACTACTCTGGGAAGGATGACAGGGAACCTGTGACCTAAGAAAAGGTGCCCCCACAGAACAGAAAGCCACCTTGAGGTTCAAGTCTAGATACAAAGGAGAAAGGGAAGTCTGCTCAATCCCTGCAGGAGCACTTGACCCTCTCTGACAGCCTAAAATGGTCCCCCCCCCGACATCTGCTAGCAGAAAAGATAAATAAGAGCCTCAAGGGCACCTCATCGTGAAGATCTAGGCCTACACATGGGCTCCACATAAGGTCTCTGACTGAGGGGGCAAGCTAGGCAGCCCAGCTGCCCGAACTGGGTGCTGGTGCTTTGCAACAGTGACTGAGCGACAAGCGTATGTATGACCACAAAGGAGCTCTCACTCTGAAGTCTACGTGTGCATCACCTTAAAGTTCCGGAGCAAAGGTCAATCATGAGCCCACTGCAGGATGAGTTTTTTTTTTCCTTTTAAAATGATTTTATTAAAGGTCTTTATAGAGCCACATCCAGATTCCAGATCCAGCTGCCAAGCAGACCCTGTCAAGACCAGCTGTAGCAGCAGTGCTGCGGCAGTAGAATCAATGCAAGCAACAGAATGGTGAGAAGGAAGTGTTTTTTCCCCTCCAAATGACGTGTGGAAGAGGACTGTCTCATTGATCTTAGGGAATCCGCCGGGTTCTTGGAAAATTCAAGCGGAAGTGTATAGAGAGGCAAGTCCTCAAGGGAAAACACAGGATTTGCTGCTGAACTAAATATTTCAAAACCCAAGGAACTAGTTAGAAATATCACAAGTGTGACAGTGTTCATACCCCATACTGAGAGGTCACACTTGGAATGAAATGGCTAATGTCAACCTTTCTAAGGATCAAGGTCTACATGTCCTGAGACAAAGCACCCCAAGCCCACAGCCAAGAATCACTAATTGGCCTTTGCTTGCTTTCAGCTCTTGAGGGGGAACATCTCACCACCTTTCTCCAAACTGCCTGCACCAAACTGGAACTCTCACTGGTCACGTAGCAAGTAACAGTTAAAATTATTTTTGGCTGCAGTTTAGTGAGAACTGGCATTTTAATGTGAACACTTACATATCAAAACCACTAATAACAGCATATTCTTCCGCAGTCCATCCAAAAACATCTTGAGAAAAGATGTCAACACCTTGCTGCAGAAGAAGTCTGACAACATTTGCTGATTCATACTTGACAGCAAGCATGAGGGCTGTTCTAAAACAACAGAGAGATGACTTCAGCCTTAGGAAGTTGAGTTAACTTACTTAAACAGTTAATTTGATATGCTTTACCAAGTGAACGCCTTGCCCTTTCATGAAGGACTGACCATTTACAGGCTCAAGTGTTCATCTTTGTAAATTACCTCCAAGGCTAAAATGAAGGGACAGAAAAGAAGCCTCCTGTCCCACTGGGATGCCAGGCAGCAGCACTTCCTATTTCATAAGTCCCTGATGGGGACTTCCCTGGTGGGCCAGGGGGTAAGACTCCAGGCTCCCAATGCAGAGGGCCCAGGTTCCATCCCTGGTCATGGAAATGGATCCCATAGGCTGCAACTAAGAGTTCCCACAACTAGGACCCCATGCAGCCAAATAAATACATGTTTTTTAAAAATAATAATAAAGTCCTCGATGGACAAGAAACCATGCTGAGGTCACTTATCTGAGGCAGGTGACTATTTAAGAGATGAATTCCCCATTTCCTCCTTAGTCTGATATATTCAGCTTCAAAGTCAGCTAGAGGTTGACTAGGAAAGGCTACTTGCAGGATTAATTCAAAAATATTGATAATAATGGGAATATAAATAATCATGGTGGCAGTTAATGATGTGGACAAGCATGTGCTAGGCACTGAAAATGAAATACTATATATAAAATCTTTTTTACACACAGGCACCTTTGAAAGATGCATTACTATTTGCCTTTCATATTAGGAAACTTATTTGCTAATGATAAATAACCCTAATTGGTAGGAAACCTAGGAATTGAACCTAGTTTGAATCTAAAGCCCATCATTTTCATCTGTATTGTCCACCTCTGACTTGTCTTTGTTAAAGCCTTTATCCAATCAAAGCTATCTTTCTTCCTTCTACCTGCATTAAAAATGAAAATATCAAAATGTACTAAAATGAGAAAGGATAAATCCTGATGAGTCCACAGGATCTGGTGACTGTGAGTCATAATCACCTTTTTGTGGCTGTTGTTATTTAGTCGCTATATCTGACTCTTTTGAAACCTAATAACATCAGCATTCTTTAAACAAAGTAATTTAAAGCCAAGAGTTATCCAAAAGACAAAATCAAGTCTTTTAGGTTTACTATGCATCTTGTAAAAATACATACATATAAAGTAGAGGTTAAAGAATTCTTTTAAAAGAATTAAGAAACTCGATACTGTCATGAGGTAAACTAAAAAGCAGAATCCATATTTCATAAAACCAATAAAACTAATTTCAACTCCCTCAGCTATTACAAGATCAACCAAACAGGTTGCATATGACATCAGTCAATATTATAAAGGAATATGAATCCTGCTATACATTCCTGCTATATATTGTTCCTGATTCCCAGTCAGAATAATTGACTTTCTACCTAAGTGATGATGTGTTGATCACAAATGAATCCTCTTATTCATTTAATCTTGATATTACGATCCTAGAACAGCACTAAAGGTTTTTAAAAGAAAAAGAACAACGGTACCTTTTCATCTTATCAACCGATGTATATTTGCTTCTTTCTTCACTAAAACCTCCACCATTTGCCCTCTTCTTTCACGTAGAGCAAGTAACAGTGGTGTCAGGTCATCCTGTAAAACAGGGAAAACCATTTCTAATGTACACAGTTAACCTATTTCTAAACTGAAATTAAAATCATGTAATAGATTCTCCGAACTTAAAAATAAAAACCAGAAAGTAAATGAAAGAGAGGCCCCTTCCTCCTCATCACCCTGTGCACCTTCTTTCTCTTTAATCTGCTCCTCCTCTGGGCCTTCCCTGGTGGTCCAGTGGCTAAGTGTTAAGCTCCCAATGCAGGGGGTGTGGGTATCATTTACCTACTGTATCAATTGCATATTTTAGGGACAATGCTGAGGCAGAAATATATAATACTATCTGTAGCATGCATAACCTATCCAAGGATGACCATGAGTAAACTCAAAAGGTTTACAGACATTCCAGTGGGAATATTATTCTCTACATGAACATGCAAAGAAAGAAACATTTTCTTTTTTTCAAAAAATCAACTGTGGGAACCCTGTTTTACTGCTTTCTCAGAAAAGTCTCCTGGAATTTAATCTTACTCATTCTCTCTTCCTTGCTTGCTCTTTCCACTGCCCTTCCTTAAGTTAGACGTTAGGGCTGAGAGGTCAGCATTAGCTAGATGCTAACTGCATGCAGAATAAGCGCCCTCCCCACCTTATCTTCAAAGACCGTTCTTGATGACTCTCATGTGATTACCTCCAGACCACCAGGAAGAAGCTTCCAAAATCCCAGGGTTCTGGTGTCTGCTTGCTTTACTGCTCTTAGTTAAAGACTGCAACATAAAATTACCAATAAATACATGCTCAACATTTTCTCGGGGAGTTGCTCTTCCACCACATCTCCCTGAGCTGTCTCTTATAATCTTGTGTGTTTGTGAGAGTTACTCAGTGCAAAACCTCCACAATCAACTTAAAAATTCTAATTTAAAAACTCAATCCCATTCTTAAGATATTTTTTTAAAACATGAAATCAACAATAGATTAGATTGTCTTAAAAGCTTCAAATATTTATCAAAATAAACTACCAATCAAAAATTGGAAATTCAAATGCTTATGGATGGAAAGCTGATGACCTGATTAAGTGATAAAGTCAGATGAGACCGGTTATCCCAAAAACACATGTCCCACACAGAAGGGGTGGCCTCTGCATGCAGACCAAACAGTAGGATGGGCTCAAGGGCGTCCAGATTTGGTCCTTGGAGAAGCCTGAACTTCTGCATGAGCCTCCTAAATTTGAAATGTTGACTCAATGTGTGGAGGTAACTAAACATATCCAAGGGCCATGTTTGGTTTATGGCCTTCTTTTGGTTTTATGTTTGCTGTTTCCAAACAGGTGGGTATAAAGCAAATATTTGTATGTGAAACCTTTCCTTTCTTTAGTATCATATGTTTCACAAAAAAAGTGGGTCCCAATATGTAATAAATATGGCTATTAAGACTCATAATTCAAGTAAACATAAATTCTTTTAAAAAGACTCATAATTCACAGTCAAGAGTGTTTCCACTGCCTGTTGAAACTACAATCTATCTCTAGAATTCTTCTAGATTGTTAATCAAATGGATAATGAGTTTCCAAGCCTGCTGGAAATAAATGCTTAAAACAATTCCCCTCTGTACTATTACTAACTTCACAGGTTTTAAAGCTCTCATCTGCTTATGCCAGGGATCAGCAATTCTAACAGACACACTGCAAGAGTCTGTCCTGCAGCTGACACCAAAAAAGGCTCAGGAGTTACTATTACTGCAGTCAGGAAAACCCTGTTAGTAACAAACATCTATTGACCTAATGACCTGGATGGTAAGAGAAGGTGTAAAATCCTTAAAGGGTCAGACTCTACAAAGTGACTTCGCCATGAGGAAATCACTAAAGACTCTCAGAGTGTCACTGAATGAAGAGTGGTTGGAAGGAAAAGGAAAGCCCATAGATATTGCCAAAGATACTCCTTTTAATATCTCAAACACAGGGGCAGAGAAAAAGTCTGGCTAATGTTGTTGGAAAGGAGGGAGCTGATGGAAGTAGCTAGCATTGATCAAACTCCAACACTTCAGGAGACTACTTTCTTTTATGAAGGGTGTCATTTAGAAATTACATGTGTTCACTCCATAGTTATTCATAAAGGATTGGATAAGAATCTCAAGGGAATAGTTCTAAACGCACACGTCCAAGCGTTCCTCGATTTACTCAGTCAAAATCTTCAGGGAACAGCCTAGGCTTGTAAATTTTTTTAATAGTTAGTAGTACTAGTTTAGTTGCTAAGTCGTGTCCGACTCTTGAGACCTCATGGACTGCAGCCCGCCAGGCTAAATCCACCAGGCTCCTCTGTCCATGGGATTTTCCAGGCAAGAATACTGGAGTGGATTGCCAATTTTTTTTAATATGTTTTCCCAAATAATTGTGGTTCACTGCTGGGCATACACATCGAGGAAACCAGAATTGAAAGAGACACGTGTACCCCGATGTTCATCGCAGCACTGTTTATAACAGCCAGAACATGGAAGCAACCTAAACGTCCGTCTACAGATGAACAGATAAGAAAGCCGTGGTACATATACACAATGGAATATTACTCAGCCATTAAAAAGAATACATTCGAATCAGTTCTAATTGGGTGGGTGAAACTGGAGCCTAGTATACACAGTGAGGTAAGCCAGAAAGAAAAACACCAATACAGTATACTAATGCATATATATGGAATTTAGAAAGATGGTAATGATAACCCTGTATGCGAGACAGCAAAAGAGACACAGATGTATAGAACAGTCTTTTGGACTTTGTGGGAGAGGGAGAGGGTGGGATGATTTGGGAGAATGGCATTGAAACATGTATAATATCATATATGAAACAAATCACCAGTCCAGGTTCGATGCATAATACAGGATGCTTGGGGCTGGTGCACTGGGATGACCCAGAGGGATGGCACAGGGAGGGAGGTGGGAGGGGGGTTCAGGATGGGGAACATGTGTACACCTGTGGCAGATTCATGTTGATGTATGGCAAAACCAATACAATATTGTAAAGTAATTAGCCTCCAATTAAAATAAATATATGTTTTTAAAAAAAGAATCTCAAGGGAATAGTTCTAAACACACACGTCCAAGCATTCCTCGATTCACTCAGTCAAAATCTTCAGGGAACAGCCTAGGCTTGTAAATTTTTTCAATACGTTTTCCCAAATAATTGTGGTTCACCAGCAGAATATAGCTGGGACTTAATGCAGTAACCACTCCAGTCTCATCTCTTACTCACACGGCCAATTCCTTCTCTTATGTGAAGGTTTGAATAAAAAAGAAAAGTGTAAGAGGCAAGAGTCATCAAAACTGCAATTTTTAAAAATTTCCTGGGTAAACTGGAAACAGAACAGGGACTAGTAAACCCAAAAGGCAACCTGATCTCATTATTTATAAACCCCTTACTTCCTTCCCATCAAGACATTCTAGATGGGAGAGCAGAGTCTAGACTCTTATCTAAGTGGATGGTTCTGCCAGAATAGGATAATGTATCAGTTAATTATTTGTTCTTCTCTCTTAATTCCCATTTAATCGCCACCTGTTCACTGCCAGTCTGTTCTGCTCAGAGTCTTCTTAAAACTGGCACCTAGGCAAGTTTACAATTCACTCACACTCTTTTTCAAAATAACAACTATTATTCCTGAAAACTGAAAAGCGCCTCACAGAAATATATACACTGAAGGGAATGAAAAGCACAAAGCAAAATCTTGGGACTTCCGTGGTGGTCCCGGGGCTGGGTCTCAGTGCTCCCAGTAAAGAGGGCCTGGGTTTGACCCCTGGTCAGGAAACTAGATCCTACATGCTGAAACTAAGCCCAGCACAGCCAAATAAATAAATGTTAAAATAAATAAATCCTCTTCTTGGCATTTCCCAACTGCCAAAATTCCAGCTCGATTTGCACTTTTCACCTGCCTGCTCCATTTCTTTCCTTTTACCCTCTTAAGACTTGGGCAGTGAGAGAGAAACCGTGTTTATAGAAACCATTTTTAATAAAATGGGAATTTGTCAACAGCAGCAAGATTTCTATTATGTTGTAAAATGCTTTCGTTAAGTTTGAATTTTAAGACAAAGTCTACTGAGGCAAATTGTGCTTTACTGTGTTATTTTAGAGTGATTACAAAAAAAAAAAAAAAAAAACTTAAGTTGGGGAAATTATTTGGAAAATGTTTTACCTTTAACAAGTGCAGTGTTATCACAAATACCGGCCATAAACACATAAAGGAATGCTTTACTCTCTAATGCTTGAGAAATATCAGGATTTAAAGTGAAATCGTAGACAATTTGGTTTCTTCAAAATACTTTCACTCAGGGAAGGCTGGAGCTTCCAAACACGGAAAACTGAGCCCACCTATGAGAGTGGAGGGAGTTCCTGGCGGGGCTGCAGAGGCTGGACTTCACATGCTTCCTGAACAAAGAGCAGGAGGGGCAGCTCCCCATGCACAGCTGCCACCCCGCAGAGCAGCTCCCCAGGGCTGAGCGTGGAAGACCCCGAGGGGTACCTGGTGAACCAAGTGGTCACAAGCACAAGAGAATGCCCTTGCTGGGTGTCAAACATGACCTGACCCACCTGGCTGGATCTCAGAACCCGGGGTCCTGGAGGGCTCAGGGCTCCAGGCCTGCCTCCTAGGCCCACTTGCACTCACCCAGGCCTCCCTGCTGGGCACTGGGTCTCCTTCCTCCTCTGCCCACCCCTAGGGGCTCACATTCCCTGAGCCCCTGTAAACAGCCAGTGCCCATATCACTTCACTCCCCTCAGGCCTTCATTTCCTGTGGGCTCAGAGCCTACCACCCACTCCCACGCACCTTCTAATGGGAAAGCCTTCCTTCTAGGGTAGAAGGGTGGCTGGCAGACAGAGCTCTGCCTTTTCTGGGGGCGCCGACTTTTTTCATCCCCGCCCCTTGACTCGGGTTTGGAACTGTTTCCATGATAACAGGGCCTCATGGACACTATTCAGTTTACCTATTTACATACTGTTGTAAATAAAACACATGTATATTAAAAAAATGATTCACAAATATTTGGTAAATAACGTTAGGTGACCGATACCTTGTGCCTGGCTTCTATATAGGCGTCATAGGAAAGCAGCTTTGCTGCGAGTGATACATTCTGGCAAAAGACAGCGTAGCGGAGAGCGGTCTTGCCACAGACATCCATGACATTTGGGTCAGCACCATGCTCCAGCAGAAGAGTCGCACACTCCTCCTCTTGGCATTCTATGGCCTGTTAGTGTTGTGGCAAGAAACAAGAGTGTGAATTCTAGGAATTCAAAGTAAACAGTCCACAAGCTTCACCAGTTTGCTATATTTCAATGAGATAAATTCACTTTTAGTCTCAGGAAATCACACCCATCTCATGTGGACACAGTTCGCTGCCCCATACCTTCATCAGCGCTGTCCTCTTTTCATTGTCACAGAGGCTAAGCAGGCATTTTCTCTCTAGGAGGAGAGTTACCACCGCTGAACGGCCATTGGCACAGGCCACGTGGAGCTCAGTCCTACAAAAGCAAGAGCAGTTTTTAGGAAACTCTAGTGTTACTGTTTCAAAGCAAACAATCGTTCCTGTGATTGAAAACATTCAATAGCATGCTATTCCTATCACTTTAAAACAAATATTTCGTTTTCTTCTGGAGTAAGAACAGTCTATATTTGCTTTAGCTCTTCTTACCACAGTAATGAAAGAACCATCTACTTGAATAGAACGAGCATGACCTTGAGATTCAGCTCAACTTGGGTTTGTATTTGACTTTCACTCTGTCCCTCATTAGCCGTTGCTCAGCCTCTCTGTGCTTCAATTTCCTCATCAACAGAATGGAGAGGGAGTAGTAGTTATTTCACAGGACAGCACTGTGATGCTTACATGAGGGCCATGCAAAGGGTGCAGAACCGTTCCTGGCACAGACAACAGCTCAGTAACTGTTAGGTCATATTATCATATTTATTACTAGTACTACTAGTTTACAAGGACAACATCTCAATGAAGTCAAAGGATATGACACCTCCTTTGCAGATATATTTTGAGGATTACAGACAGCATTGTACTTCGATGATTCTAATATCCTCATTTTCTCACATTTTAACACCTCTGACATTGGAATGAAATTTATAATTCATAATGTCTGTACAACTATAATTAGTAGCATTTTTGTTTGTTCCTTGCTTATTTTTCCTGTTGGTCTAATTATCATAAGGTCTTTTTGCTTAAGGTTGCTGTTTTGAAAGCACTGATGATGCATATTATATATTATTATATATTACAGGTACACAACATAGTGATTCTCAATTGTTATAGATTATACTCTATTTAAAGTTATTATAAAATGTTGCCTATATTCCTTATGGTGTACATATATCCTGGTAGCTTGCAGGATTTTAGTTACCCCACCAAGAATCGAACCCTGGGCCCACAACAGTGAGTCTTAACCACTGGACTGCCAAGCAACTCCCAAGATTCCCTTGACTTATGAAAGGGCTGAAAGTTGTCAGAAGATATCAATCCTCAAAAAAAATTCTAAAAAAAAATGAAAGTGACAAATTATTTTTAATCTCTGCTACATCCCTATTAGTGTCAAAAATACCAGCCCTGTCTGCTAATCTGACTTGTCTATAGGCAGCTTGATCGACAGAGTTTTAATTTTTTGTGTGTTGTTAAAATGTTAATTCAACCTCCAGATTTCCTTCTTCTGTTTTTTGGGTTTTTTTTGTGTGTGTGCTGAAATCCAGGAAACTCCATTATTTCAAAAAAAGAATTTTGAAATAATTCTTAGCGAGGTCTTTGGGGTGGGAGGGAGGCTCACCAGGAAGGGGATATATGTATACTTAGAACTGATTTATGATTGTATACAGCAGAAAACAACACAACATTGTAAAGCAATTATTCTCCAATTAAAAAAAATTAAGATTAAGAAACAATAGAAATAGAAAAAAAAGGTCTCTGTCAGCAGAAAAAAAATGTGTAAATAGGAATTTGAGTTTTCTTCTGGTACTTTTCTCACTGTGCATATTTAAAATGTTTGACCCACACTCCATCTGAAACTTTTTGGTGAGATAAAAATCTAGTTACTTTTCTCTTTTATCAGGTTATTTCTCCATCATCTACACACAATTTATCTTTTCTAACAGAAAATGTCACCAGTATCAAGTTCTAAAGCTTTACATACATTTGGGTGTTTGGGCATTTTCTATTCTGTTCCATTCATTTATCTATCCCCCTTTCAGTTGTTAGTAAATGAATACATTGTGGGCACTTACAGCATATTTTGATATCAAGAAGGGCAAGTCTTAGTCTACCATGTAAAATTTTAATTTCATCACAATTAAAGGCAGCATAGATAACCCAAAATTTAAAATCACAATACATTGATTTGGTTTAAGTATAGAAAGACCATACATCCTAAGAAAATGTCTTCCTATTCAAGGACACAGCCAGCTTCCTACTTCAAAGCTGTCTTCTAAGGTCCTTCAGAAAGAACACATATACCTAAGTGTACACTGATATAAAACGGATATTGAATTGGATCTGAAGAATTTTTAATCCAGAAGTTGACCTGTCATGGGAATTATTTTGCTCACTAGGCAGTTTTCTGTAATATATAACCTTACAGTATAAAAATGTATACATGAAAAATAAGACGCTGACAACATCAGAAATCTGTCCACTGCCATGATCCACAATAGGCGATCCATGAAGAAGTGTTTTCATAAATCACATGAGAAAAAACGTGAGAGCCAGGAGGTTCCAGAAGATTTCTTGAAGGCTACAGAACTTGAGAGCTCTTACTCATGAGTACATCATGCTAACCCATGCAAAGAAAAAGGAGGAGGAAGACAGAAAAAACAGATGCTATTCATATTTCATTTCATTTCTGTGACTACTGACATTCAGTTAAATGACTCCAAAATGATCAGCAAAGTGCCCTATGAGGGGAATTACAAATGAGTCTGAAACCAGCTAAGGCTTTTTGCTGCCTATAAAGTCTTTGGGGTGCTGGATCCCAGGAAGGCGTCCAAGAGCCTTGGAGGGGAAACTCACAGGAGGGACCCCTACCAGGCCCTTCCACCCCGCTTACCTGTTCATCTTGTCCCTGTCGTTCAGGCCACTCTTTCCGAGCAACAGAACCTGCAGCACTTTGGCTACGTTGCCTATACTGGCAGCTTTGTGGATCTTTCCAAGGTCCTCGTTTCGGATGCAGTTCCCGGGCTGGAAGTTGATTCTATGACTGCTCTCTCTCACCAGGTTGATGGAGGAGCCAAAGGGCGAAATGCCCTTCTTACTCCTGAAGCCAAAAATCTTCTTCGTCACAGAGCCTACAAGCTCCAACCACACCTCACCTCCCCCTCAGCTCTTCAGAGTCTCCTAAACCCAACACAAGCACTACAGGTAAACCAGAGCAGTTTACAGCTCTGCTGTTTACAGCAGTTTATAGTTTACAGCAGTTTACAGTTTACAGCAGTTTACAGCAGCTGCCACCACCTCCCAGCTGGGAAGCTCAACGGTTTAGAATCTTTCATCCCAGAATGATCGTTGCTAAGCAACACCTCAAAACACACTGCCCATGCGCACAGGGGCTTGGTGGGCCAGCCTGACAAGTGTGCATGTGCAAGAACTGTAAGTTCATTTTCTGAAAGAAACAAACAATATCAATAAACCCTTACCTAAACTAAGAAGGAAAAACAGGAAACTGAAATAAACACAGAAGTCAAAGCAGCATTAAAACTATATAACTGTCAAAATAACTATACTACCCAAAGCAATCTACAGATTCAATGCTGCTGCTGCTGCTAAGTCACTTCAGTCATGTCTGACTCTGTGCGACCCCATAGATGGCAGCCCACCAGGCTCTCCCTTCCCTGGGATTCTCCAGGCAAGAACACTGGAGTGGGTAGCCATTTCCTTCTCCAATGCATGAAAGTGAAAAGTGAAACTGAAGTCGCTCAGTCATGTCCAACCCTCAGCGACCCCATGGACTGCAGCCTTCCAGGCTTCTCTGTCCATGGGATTTTCCAGGCAAGAGTACCTCAGTAGGGTGCCACTGCCTTCTCCACAGATTCAGTGCATTTTCTATCAAATTGCCAATGGCATTTTTCACAGAACTAGAACAAAACTTTTACAGTGTGTATGGAAACAGAAGACCCCAAATAGCCAAAGCAATCTTGAGAAAGAAAAGCAAGAGCTGACAGAATCAGGTACCCCAACCTCAGCCTACTCTGCAAGTTTCAGTAATCAAAACACTGGACCTAGCACAAAAACAGAAATATACTGAATGATTAATGGAACAAGAGAGAAAGTTCAGAGAGAAACCTACGCACCTATGGTCAATTAATCTAGGATAAAGGAGGCAAGACTGTACAAAGGAGCAAAGCACCCTCTTCAATAAGTGGTGCTGAGAAAACTCAACAGCTACAGGTATAAGAAGGAAATTAGAACACTCCCTAACATACACAAAAATAAACTCGAAATGGACTAAAGACCTAAATATAAGGACAGGCCCTATAAAACTCTTAGAGGAGAATATAGGCACAACACTCTGACGTAAATTAAGGCAGTATCTTTTTTCATCCACCTCTTAGAATAATGACTATTAAAAACGGAAATAAGCAAATGGGATCTAATTAAACTCAAAAGCTTTGGCACAGCGCAGGAAATCATAAACAAGACAGACAACAGCCCACATAATGGGCAACACTATTTGCAAATGATTCAACTGACAAGGGAGTAATCTCCAACATACTCAAACAGCTCAAAGAGCTCAATATCAAAAAACAAACAACCTGATCACAAAATGCGTGTAGGCTCTAAATATACATTTCTGTAAGGAACACCCACAGACAACCAAAACGCACATGAAAGGATGCTCAAGAAGGATGCTCTGCATCACTAATTATTAGAGAAATGCAGAAATACTACAATGAGGTATCGTTTCACACCAATCAGAATAGCCACCATCAAAAAATCGACAAACAATAAATGCTGGAGAGAGTGTGGAGAAAAGGGAACTCTCCTACACTGCGTATGGAATGCAACTAGGTGCACCCACTGTGGAGAGCTCTGTGAGGTTTCTTTAAAACTAACTATAAACTTGCCATATGATTCAGCAATCCCAGTCCTGGGCATGTATCTGGGGAAAACCATAATTCAAATAGGTACATGCACCCCAATGTTCACTGCAGAACTACTGACAGTAGCCAGGACATGGAAGCAACCTAAGTGTCCATCACCAGAAGAATGGATAAAGAAGATGCAGTGTACACACACACACACACACACACACACACACACTCCCCACACACAAGAATGAAATAATGCCATTTGCAGCAACACAGAAGGATCTCAAAATTACAATACTAAGTGAAGTCACTCAGAGAGGAACAAATATCACATCACTTACATGTGGAATCTAATCAAAATAAGCTTATTTACAAAACAGAAACCAACTCACAGATCTCAAAATCAAATTAAGGTTATGAAAGGGGAAACATAAAGGGAGGGATAAATTAGGAGATTGGGGTTAAAACATAGACACTATTTTCCTGTAGTGATGTACAGATATGAGAGTTGGACCGTAAAGAAGGCTGATGGCCAAAGAATTGACGCTTTTAAACCGTGGTGTTGGAGGAGACTGGCGAGAGTCCTTGGACTGCAAAGAGATTAAACCAGTCAATCCTAAAGGAAATCAATCCTGAATATTCATTGGAAGGACTGATGCTGAGTGTGAAGCTCCAATACTTCGGCCACCTGATGTGAAGAGCCGATTCATCAGAGGAGAGCCTGATGCTGGGAAAGATTGAAGGCAGGACGACAAAGGGGACAACAGAGGACGAGATGGTTGGAGAGCATCACTGACTCAATGGACATGAATTTGAGCTAACTCCACAAGACAGTGGAGGACAGAGGAGTCTGGTGGGCTGCAGTCCATTGGTCGCAGAGTCGGACGTGACTGAGTGACTAATGCTTTCACTTTGAATATGGAAAACGTAATAGTGCTGGGTTTTAAATGTGCCTTAAAGTAAGTTAGGTGCAGACAAAACACTTAGGATCAAAAGTACTACTGCTTAAAAGTAGTATAAATATACGTAAAATTAGTATTTTTAAAATACCATATCCATTTTCATCATACACACAAAAAGATTTCCCCTTAATAAAGACTTTCTCATCATGTTTAATGGGAAACAACTAAACAGTCCAGAAACAGTCCAGAAGGAAAATTTGTACTATTTATCTTTCAGATCATATATTTTTTTCTTCAAAACCTGTACAGATTCAACCCATCTGTAGATCCTAGAGGAGACACCTCATAGGACTCAGATTCAAATTCAGCAGCTGGAAAGAAAAAGGATTACATTCTTTATCTCAAATACTTGAGTTCAGTATTAGTTAAAAATAAAAAAAGAAACAAAACAAACTTGAGCTATTTCTAAATGTTCCGAAAAATGAAACATATCTATAGATGACAGGAAACAAAATACAAGATTACAATTACATACTCTGCCCTTGGTCCCACATGTGGCTGAGTATCAGAGCTTCTGGTTTTCTCATTCTTCATTCATTTCTCAATAACTATGTGCAAAGGTGCTGTGACAAACACTGGAATTACAAGATGAAGGTGACCCAGTCCACCCTAAAAAATGATATCCCATAAACTGGAACAACAGACAAACAGGCAATTTCCATACAGAGTCATAAATACTAAGATACAAAAGATGGCACAAGGAACACTCAGAAGGGACAGCCAGCTTTGTGTCAATCTTGTCAGCTTTTTGGTGGAGGTGCTGTGGAAGCAGATACCTGAAGGACAGGAAAAAGACAGGAGAGGGAGGGGAAAGCACGTACAAAGACCGGAGGTGGGAACCCCACCTGTGGGATCCTACAGTCTGTCTGGTTAGATGCAGAGCTGAGGGGCAGAGGAGGGTGGTAGAGAAAGAAGGCCGACTACGTTGGCAGGACCCATACTGAGGTGGGTGGCTGGAATTCTTCCTGAGGGCAAAAGATAAACCAGTGACAAAATCAATGACTGAGAAATTTTAAGGTCACCCACCAAGTGACAGTGACACAGAGGTAACTGCTTGAGTCTGGGTTTCCTAGCCTAACGACTACCAGACACTTGACAAGTTGATAAACTCCATGTTTTCTGAGAATAGTGTCAGGGTGCAAGTGCATAGTTCTACAGGGATGGCAGAAGCAGAGGCAGGATATAGCCAGGAACAAAAAGAAATACATACTGTTGTGATGACTGTAGCTCTGTAGCATAGTCTGAAGTCAGGCAGGATGATTCCTCCAGTTCCATTCTTCTTTCTCAAGATTGCTTTGGCTGCACTCAGCTTTCTTTCTGGTCCAACTCTCACATCCATACATGACTACTGGAAAAATCATAGCCTTGACTAGACGGACCTTTGTTGACAAAGTAATTTCTCCGCTTTTTAACCTGCTGTCTAGGTTGGTCATAACTTTCCTCCAAGGAGTAAGCGTCTTTTCATTTCATCGCTGCAATCACCATCTGCAGTGATTTTGGAGCCCGAAAAAAATAGTGTCTATCCACTGCTTCCCCATCTATTTGCCATGAAGTGATGGGACTGGATGCCATGATCTTAGTTTTCTGAATGTTGAGTTTTGAGCCAACTTTTTCACTCTCCTCTTTCAATTTCATCAAGAGGCTATTTAGTTCTTCTTCACTTTCTGCCATAAGGCTGGTGTCATCTGCATACCTTAGGTTATTGATATTTCTCCTGGCAATCTTGATTCCAGCTTGTGCTTCTTCCAGGCCAGTGCTTCTCGTGATGTACTCTGCATATAAGTTAAATAATCATGGTGACAATATACAGCCGTGACATACTCCTTTTCCTATTTGGAACCAGTCTGTTCCATGTCCAGTTCTAACTGTTCCTTCCTGTCCTGCATACAGGTTTCTCAAGAGGCAGGTCAGGTGATCTGCTATTCCCATCTCTTTCAGAATTTTCCACAATTTATTGTGATCCATACAAAGGCTTTGTCATACTCAATAAAGCAGAAATAGATGTTTTTCTGGAACTCTCTTGCTTTTTCCATGATCCAGCGGATGTTGGCAACTTGATCTCTGGTTCCTCTGCCTTTTCTAAAACCAGCTTGAACATCTGGAAGTTCACAGTTCATGTATTGCTGAAGCTTGGCTTGGAGAATATTGAGCATTACTTTACTAGTGTGTGCTGCTGCTGCTGCTGCTGCTGCTGCGTCGCTTCAGTCGTGTCTGACTCTGTGCGACCCCACAGATGGTAGCCCACCAGGCTGCTCTGTCCCTGGGATTCTCCAGGCAAGAATATTGGAGTGG
This sequence comes from Bos grunniens, assembly GCF_055505025.1. Classification (NCBI taxonomy): domain Eukaryota; kingdom Metazoa; phylum Chordata; class Mammalia; order Artiodactyla; family Bovidae; genus Bos; species Bos grunniens. The sequence goes on from NC_141177.1 coordinate 66,118,710, forward strand.
GTTGCCATTTCCTTCTCCCTTACTAGCATGTGAGATGAGTGCAATTGTGTGGTAGTTTGAGCATTCTTTGGCATTGCCTCTCTTTGGGATTGGAATGAAAACTGACCCTTTCCAGTCCTGTGGCCACTGCTGAGTCTTCCAAATTAGCTGACATACTGAGTGCAGCACTTTCACAGAATCATCTTTTAGGATTTGAAAGAGCTCAACTGGAATTCCATCATCTCCAAGCTTTGTATAACTGCTCAGCAAGATATATTTTAGAAATTTAAATTAAAAGGTTATAAGTAAAATAGTAATTAAAGATCTACTCTTGTATAAGAAAATAACAAAAAAATCTTAACCTAGAGCAGAAATTAATCTTCTGACTTAGGATCACAAGTTGGTTTAATTCATTAAAAGGGTTTCTCTTATGATTCCTTCAAATGAAAAAAAACCCCGTATGTCGTTAGTGTTTAGGTGCCAGTCGTTCACTTATGCTTAGGGGTAGAAAAACTGCAGTGGGTGCAGTAGAGCTTGGAAATGATAATGAAGCACAGCGAAATCAATTAGAAAGTAAGCCAGACATCTGAATGTATACTTTCAGTTACTAGGCAATAAGATTCTATTTCTAAATGAGCTTAAATGCAGCTTTTCAAGAAAATTTAACAGTTTAATCAATATCTCTTAAAAATGAGAAATCTAGGACCAAAAAAGATCACAACATTTCTGTGTCCTTGATTACCACAGTCACTGATGGCTTTTACTTAGTATGCCTAAGTCAAATAAACAGCTCAGAAGTTCACCAAATTAAAAACAAGAATCACTTATCAGAAATCTGAAACTCAAAGCAACAAGATAATAGAACTTCCCTTAGTCAAATAAGTCTCAAAGCTGTTATGTAAAGGGCATGGAATTGAGGTAGAAACCACTACACTTGCTCTTGGAGTAAGATTTCATTTGAGCACTAAAGTATTATAGAAATTTCTAACACAAGGGGACTCCAGGACTGGCCTCCTGCTAAGAGTGCTGAGTAAAGATCTGTTCTGCTGTTTCTCCACCTCAAGTTTGATGCTCATCTGCCAGCCTCTCATTAGTCCTGGGGAAGATGGAAAACACCAATTTCATTCATGTTTCCCCAAATGATTGGAATTTTTTAAGTTGCCATATAGTAAATGGAATTCCCATTAAACTGTTTGAACACTGAAAACACAGAGCAGCAGACCTACTGTAATCAATGATAGTTGTAACTTTGTTCGAAAGAAGTACACATATGTCTGGGACTCCTCAAGTAACAAGTCACAGTTGGGAGGGAGAGAAAGGGCATCAGAGAGAAAGGGAGGTGGCCTCACAGTGACACCTGCTGCCTCTGGGACAAACCTGCCTCCGGGAAACAGGTCAGGGATGAAGAAACACACCATCCCACAAACCCACGTTCAAGTGCTTCCTCTCACCACCCTTGTACATACGTTTCTCTCATGACCTCAGAGAAATTAAGCATTTGGCTCTGAGGAATCACCTAGAGCCACAATCTCGAAGGGAGGATGAGAAAGTCAATGGGTGAGACTGAAGAGATCTAAAACAGCCCCAGAAACAATTACAAGTATCCCCTGCTTTTCCAAAGTTCATTCAAAGTCACTTACTTCTATGAAGGCCTATGTCAGAACTGTTTTTGATTAAAAAAAAAAATGTGAAGAGAATTTTTCATTTCAAAAGGCAAAATGTCAAAACAGCATTCAGTGTATGTCTTAACAGTGAGAGGCATTGTGTTCCCCAAGCAGGGAGACTGGCCCCACCGAGCTCCTTCCCCGGAAGCCCCACCCCACATCCCAGCAGCAAGTCTCCACAGCCCTGAACCCTCTCTGTGGGCACCTGTGCTTCCCTTGTGTATACTTATTTTAGGCATCAACTAGCAGAATGTGTCCTCGGGTACCTGCTCCTTTGCTGTCTGCTCTTTGGGCTTATGAAAGGAGTCCTAGGAGCGCTCTGCTTTCAGACGGCCGGGAAACTTTTCCAGCCTCCACACACCTCCTCAGTCAGGTCACCATGCTAGCTTCAGCCACTCTGTGAGTTACCCTGCCTTTCACCCGTGTGAACTCCCCCTATTTCACAAGCATGCTTTTAAGTAGTGTAGAAAAACTTGGTACAGTATTAACATAGATTGTCATATAGCGCCCTCAGGCAGTGACTAATCTAGTTAGCTTTCACTTCCTACTAATCTCAGGAACCTGGCTCTATAAAAATTAGGCTTCAGAGAGAAATTAATGGACTAAATTTAGCTTCTGTGATTCTGTGTCTTGACTACTTGTTTACTTTATTTGCCAATGACTTTCTGACTCCTAGTTCTTCTAGGCAGAAAGTTAAGTCGCTCAGTCGTGTCTGACTCTTTGTGACCCAGTGGACTGTAGCCTACCAGGCTTCTCCGTCCATGGGATTCTCCAGGCAAGAATACTGGAGTGGATTGCCATTTCCTTCTCCAGGGGATCTTCCCAACTCAGGGATTGAACCCAGGTCTCCCGCATTGCAGGCAGACACTTTAACCTCTGAGCCACCAGGGAAGCAAGTCCTCTTCCAGGTAGAGTTGCTTATATTTTCCCCACTCTGCTTTATTATAATCTTCTGGCAAAGTTTTCATCTTCAAGAGTTCAGATGACAAGTCTTCAATTCTGAGTTCCATCTGACTTCTTATGGAAACATTATTCTTCTCTTGTAAATACTCTAAGTTCTCTTGAGATGCTGCCTATATGTAAGGCAAATGTAAAAAGTAACATTTTTAAAATAATTATAACTTGGATAATTATACTTGTTCCCTTCAGTTTTGAGTCAGTGATTCAGAGGGCAATTTTAAATGTGAAAAATACAGAGTGGATGTTTAAAACAATTATCATCAATGTGAAGTGAATTAAATCTGAATTACAAAATTAAAGTGGAATCAATGGTATAGGAGTACTTATATAATCTGATAATTCAAAGACTACAAAGATCAACTTAAAATTGTAAACAATGAACAAGACAACTTAAGAATAATTCAAGAGGATGGTGCCGGTTGTAAACCACAATATTGTCTTTTCCTCCTAATGGTCTTGCTGTATACCAACTGGTCTTATAAGTAAAAGGATACTTTATGGAGAATCATTCTGAAAGGTCAGTTTACTGATAACTGTGATGGAACTGAAATATTTAAAGGGAGAAACAAGTGTCCCTTTCCTTCCAGAAATCTACAAAACAAACTGCTCTAAGGGAAGTAGAGGGAACACATAAACTGTCTACATCGAAATGTAACGTACAGTGAGGTGAATTCAAGCATGTGACAGATCCACAAGTGAACCTGAAAAAACAGGCTGACTTCCTTTCATTTCTCTACGAGATCCCGTCTCGCTCTCTCTTCAGTCTCCAGTATATACTGCTCTACTTGACTGTGTTCTATCATGTTCAGTTCTATATGACTTTTGAGGGTCACTACTTCTTGCTCCAACTTCTTTTTCTTCTCCCCTAGTTTTTCACATTTCTTTTGCATTCTCTTCATAGATAATAACTCCTCTCAAAGGACCTGATTTTTCTGCATCCAGGTGCAGCCATTTTGAAGATGCACTTCCCAGCTCTGCTGGAAGGTCATCTATCGTAGAAAACAATACCATTTGGTAATGAGGTAAGTGGACTGAGCACAGCCTAACTCAAACACAGGATCAAATAAATAGGATGGTATCTGTATTGTAGAAGGTAGGACCAGGAATTATTCAGAGAATCAAGAAAGAAGTTCAAACCACCAAGAGTCAGAAAATACACTCTTCACTGTCATCATCTTTCTCACACAACATTTGTATTTGATTTTACACTTTTATTGTTCTACAATTGATATTTTTCTACCTTTCCTCTATAAAATGACTACAAGGCCCCTTTTAGTCGAACATCTCTTGTTCCTCCCCACCCCCCATCTTAATGCCCCACGGTTTTCAAAGAAGTGCAAGGGATACTGTATTGGGTTATCTAGGACTGAGTCAATAAATCCCTCCAAAAGAAGACTGAAAACAAGACTCTAATGACTAAATCTATAAATATGGATGCTAATCCCATAAGACTTTTTCTGAACTACAAAGACTTTTTGCTCATTTGAACTGCATTCCAAAGCAGCTAAAGAAATTCCATTTCCTAAGAGTTTACTGAGATGATCCATACATTTTTCTGAAAAGAAAAATGTCACATTCTGGTAATCTTTTGTTACTTTCCATTTGTGCAAGACAAGGGCTGTGTGTATCAATAAATATTCCCTGTTAGTGTGTACTTAAACAAGATTCTCCCTCATGGAGAAAATGACGACAGCATAAATTAAAGGGCTAAACTGCTCTCCACAGGCTCGATGACGAGGGCTGAGGAGAAAAGGCTCCATGAGAGCTGGACAGTCAGGAAAGCTCTGGAAGAGGAGAGACTGGGCACCAGGTCTGAATAAACAGAGGACTACCCAAGAGAAAAGAAACTGTAAAGACAGAAAGGACAGTCTGAGCAAAGGCCAAGAAAAGGAGAAATCAGCCAGTGAACTCTGAGGATAAAATCCCACTACAGGGAAATAAAAACATGTCCACACAGAAACATGTAAATCAATGTTCACAGCAGCATTATTAATAGCCTCAAAGCGGAAACAACTCAAAGCTCCATCAACTGATGATGGATACATGGCTTAGTCACATACTGGTTATTGTTTGACCATCAACAGAAACGGAAGAACTGATACGTGCTATCACATGGATGAACCTCGAAAACATGACGTCAAGTGAGAAAAGCTAATCCCAAAGGAGCACATACTGTATGATTCCCTTTATATAAAATACCCAAAACAGGCATGTCTCCAGAGACGGATATTAGACTGAGGGTTGCCTGGGGCTGAGGGAGATGGGAGCGGGGCATAGGTGGTGGCTAAGGGATGCAGGGTTTCTTTGGGGGGCTGATGGAAATGCTCTAAAATTGACTGTGGTCACAGGTGACACCTCTCTAGACTAAGAGATACTGAACTACACATGTTGAGAGTGTGAATTCCATGATACATGAATTATACCTCAATAGCTTTTTAAAAAAATTCAATGGCAGGATCTAGATAATCTTCTTAATTCTCCAGTTTGGATGAACGTACTATATACCATCTGAGTACCTCCATGCCTTTACAGTATATCTAAAATGAAAAGAAAAGAAGGCAATGCCTGACTTCAACTGATTTAAAACCCTTTCTGCACAAGTTATTCTTAAATGCACACAATAAATATATACAGAATTCTACAGCCTTTCACGGAAGTGAATATGTGAAATGACAATTTTCTGGAACATTCCATTAAACATTATCCTCTGATTTCATCTGCCTTGCCTCATCACAGTAATACAGCTTTCACTAAAAAAAGTCTATCAAATTCTGTGAAGAATGAGGCACAAGTCCCAACTTTTCTAAGGATATCTAATGTAAGAGAAGATATAGTGCAAATGGCAGAATGAAAGTCAGAGTTTAAGAAACAAGTGCATTTAAAGATAATAAAACTAGTAAATTACTTGTAATGAAAATACAAAAGAAAGCTGTCCATGAAAATGAGTGTCTTAAAACCTTTATCCTACGTATTGACTGTTGACACATCAAATTTCACACCTACCTGACTTGTGAGTTGAAGTAAGTTGATCCTTAAATCCTGTGCCTCAACTTCTAAGTTAGGACAATAACGTGACGTGACCTCCAGTGAAGCCTCCGAAATAGACTGCTTTCTTAGGACATCAGTCAGTTCTTGTCGAAGTTGTCTCACAACTGCCTAATAAGATGCTCTGTCACTGAGTTTATAAAATCACTTTACGATTATGTTAATAATACACAACGCCAACATATGTACTTTGATCTCATCTCACACACTAGCAAAGTGATGCTCAAAATTCTCCAAGCCAGGCTTCAACAGTATGTGAACTGAGACCTTCCAGATGTTCAAGCTGGATTTAGAAAAGACAGAGGAGCCAGAGATCAAATTGGAACATCCGCTGGATCATAGAAGAAGCAAGAGAGTTCCAGGAAAACATCTACTTCTGCTTTATTGACTGTGCCAAACCCTTTGACTCTGTAGATCACAACAAAGTGCGGAAAATTCTTCAAGAGATGGGAATACCAGACCACCTTACCTGCCTCCAGAAAAATCTGTATGCAGGTCAAGGAGCAACAGTTAGAACCAGACATGGAATAACAGACTGGTTCCCAAATTGGGAAAAGAGTACATCAAGGCTGTATGTTGTCACCCTGCTTAACTTAGATCAGAGGACATCATGCCAAAGCTGGGCTGGAGGAAGCACAAGCAGAAATCAAGATTTTCGGGAGAAATATCAGTAGCCTTAGATATGCAGATGACAACACCCTTAGGGCAGAAAGCAAAGAAGAACTAAAGAGCCTCTTGAGGAAAGTGAAAGAAGAGAGTAAAAAAGCTGGCTTGCAACTCAAAATTGAAAAATCTAAGATCATGGCATGTGGTCCCATCACTTCATGGCAAATAGATGGGGAAACAGTGAAAACAGTGACAGACTTTATTTTCTTGGGTTCCAAGTCAATGCAGATGGTGACTGCAGCCATGAAATTAAAATGTTTGCTTCTTCCAAGAAAACTATTACAAACCTAGACAGCATTACTGGAACTTCCCTGCTGGCTCAGACAGTAAAGTGTCTGCCTACAATGCAGAAGACCCAGGTTCAATCCCTGGGTCGGGAAGATCTCCTGGAGAAGGAAATGGCAACCCACATTAAAAAGCAGAGACATTACTTTATTGACAAAGGTCCATCTAGTCAAAGCTATGGTTTTTCCAGTAGTCATGTATGGTTGTGAGAGTTGTGTCATCAAGAAAGCTGAGCACCAAAGAATTGATGCTTTTGAACAGTGGTACTGGAGAAGGCTCTTGAGAGTCCCTTGGACTGCAAGGAGATCCAACCAGTCAGCCCTAAAGGAAATCAGTCCTGAATATTCAATGGAAGGACTGATGCTGAAGGTCCAATACTTTGGCCACCTGATGCAAAGAACAGACTCATGGAAAAGATCCTGATGCTGGGAAAGACTGAAGGCAGGAGAAAAAGGGGACAACAGAGGATAAGAGGGCTGGATGGCATCACCGACTTGATGGACATGAGTTTGAGCAAGCTCCGGGAGTTGGTGATGGACAGGGAAACCTGATGTGCTGCATGCAGTCCGTGGGGTCACAAAGAGTCAAGACATGACGGAGCAACAACTAAACTGAACTGATGGACTTTGAAAACTATCACCACAGACATCTACTCACCTTCTTTTCCTTCCTCACTGAATCTGGTTACAGACACAGAAGTGGCCACCCTCCAGCCTTCCTGATATTAAGTTACTCAGAAAAAAGATGCAGACTTGCTGTCCATGCCCAGCCCCTCCCAATAAATCTGCAGAGCTTCACCACCTCATGTCCAGAAAGAAATAGATGTGAATGTGGGCAATTGGTAGAAAATTGCACGCTGTGGAACATTTTTCCCTTCTTTATTAGAGGTGTAATTAACTTCAGAGATCTTCATATAGTCTATCCAGTGCTCAGATCTTTCCAATAGTTTCCTATCTCAGAGAAAAAATGAGGCCATTCCCTTGTGGCTTATCTATTTTATATCTAGTAGTGTGTCTATGTTAATCCCAAACTCCTAATTTATCCCTCCTCCCCACCTTTGCTCTTGGCTAACCACAAGGACCAGCATAGCACAGGGAACTCTACTCAATATTCTGTAGTCACCTACATGAGAAAAAGGATCTAAAAGATGGGATATACGTATACATAAAACTGAATCAACTTGCTGTACATCTGAAACTAACACAACATTGGAAATCAAGTGCATTCCAACATAAAAGAAAAATGAAATTTAGAAAGTGAGGTTTCTCCCATGGCCTTCAGGGAGCCTCGATAACCTGGCTTCCACCTGCCTCTGGACCGCAGCCCCTACAGCCCTCTCCCTGACTCACTCCATTCCTGCTGCTCTCAAATCCTGCCACCCTTCAGTCTTAGTGGACACTAAGTAATTCATCCTTAAAATGAGAATTCTCCAAGCCAGGCTTCAATAGTACATGAAACGTGAACTTCCATTGTTCAAGCTGGCTGTAGAAAAGGCAGAGGAACCAGAGATCAAATTGTCAACATCCGCTGGATCATTGAAAAAGCAAGAGAGTTCCCTAAAAACATCTACTTCTGCTTTATTGACTATGATAAATCCTTTGAGTGTGTGGATCACCACAAACTGTGGAAAATTCTTAAGAGATGGGAAACCAGACCACCTGACCTGCCTCTTGAGAAATCTGTATGCCGGTCAGGAAGCAATAGTTAGAACTGGACATGGAACAACAGACTGGTTCCAAATGGGGAAAGGAGTACATCAAGGCTGTATATTGTCACCCTGCTTATTTAACTTATATTCTGAGTACATCATTAGAAATGCTGGGCTGGATGAAGCACAAGTTGGAATCAAGATTGCTGGAAAAAATATGAATAACCTCAGATATGCAGGTGACACCAACCTTATGGCAGAAAGTGAAGAACTAAAGAGCCTCTTGATGAAAGTGAAAGAGGAGAGTGAAAAGTTGGCTTAAAGCTCAACATTCAGAAAATGAAGATCATGGCATCCGGTCCCATCACTTCATGGCAAATAGATGGGGAAATAGTGGAAACAGTGGTAGACTTTTTTTTTTTTTTTGGGCTCCAAAGTCACTGCAGATGGTGACTGCAGCCATGAAATGAAAAGATGCTCACTCCTTGGAAGAAAAGTTATGAGCAACCTAGACAGCATATTAAAAAGCACAGACATTACACTGCCAACAAAGGTCCTTCTAGTCAAGGCTATGGTTTTTCTAGTGGTCACGTATGGATATGAGAGTTGGACTATAAAGAAAGCTAAGTGCAGATGCATTGATGCTTTTGAACTGTAGTGTTGGAGAAGACTCCTGAGAGTCCCTTATATTGCAAGGAGATCCAACCAGTCAATCCTAAAGGAAATCAGTCCTGAATATTCATTGGAAGGACTGATGCTGAAGCTGAAACTCCAATACTTTGGCCACCTCATGCGAACAGTTGACTCATTGGAAAACACCCAGATGCTGGGAGGGATTGGGGTCAGGAGGAGAAGGGGACGACAGAGGATGAGATGGTTGGATGGCATCATCGACTCGATGGACATGGGTTTGGGTGGACTCCAGGAGTTGGTGATGGACAGGAAGGCCTGGCATGCTGCGGTTCATGGGGTTGAAAGAGTCAGATACGACTGAGCAACTGAACTGAACTGAAATGATGCTGGGAAAGATTGAGGGCAGGAGGAGAAGGGGACTACAGAGGATGAGATGGTTGGATGGCATCACCAACTCAATGGATATGAGTTTGAGTAAATTCCAAATGTTGGTGATGGACAGGGAGGCCTGGCGTGCTGCAGTCCATGGGGTCGTAAAGAGTTGGACATGACTGAGTGACTGAACTGAACTGATTGAACTGAAAATGAGAATTATGAGCAAATTGTTTGCAAAAATGTTCTAAGTAAATCATAAATAGCAGATGGAAGAGCAAATCAAGAAATGTTTGGGTAAAGCTCAGCACTTGAGTCCCAAATTATGATTGAATGACAAGTAGATGCCTTTAAACAGTTGACAGGCCATAAGAATAAATGATTCAAGGCTGAAATATTTCCCAAAATAAATCGACATGAAGAAAAATAAAATTATCACAAGAAATATAACAAATACCTCCAATAAACACAACCACTTGATAGCTTTAAAAAAAAAAAATACATCTGATACCTAACCTATACAGCTACCCCAAAGTAAGAGCCTTAGCTCTGTACATATCTAAACAGATCAAATTTTGTAAAAAAAATTGTTCTTGAGAATATGCTTCCATTCTAACATTGTAATAGTCCACTACAAGAATTATACTTATTGATAGCTGCACTAAGCACTTCTACAAACATCAGTTAACTCATTAGCTATAATGATTCTGGAAAGGAAGAAGTTAGAAATATAAGTAAGGTGCAGGTTTTTCACCAGGTCTTCTGACTCTACTAGTCCTCTTACATCAAACCACGGTTACTTCTCTAGTACAAACATATCAATACAAAATAAGCCTCTTATTTCACTCATGGTGCATACACTAATGGTAAATAGGTAAAATTTAGAGAGCTCTTCTTAGACAATCCTGAGATTATTTGCTGTTTCCATAACTTTCAATACTTTTTTGTAATGTTTAAAATAGGAAGATAATGCAATAGACAATGAAAAACACTTATTACCACTAAATATTTATTATGTCATATCTATCACTGTTTTCAGAAGTTCCTTGTACTAAAATAGGACACTACATAGAGCAAAGTGTTAATTTTCTTACAAGAATGACATCTACAATACAGTCTCCAAATTGCCTATACTTTTCCTCCTTACCATCAGAGGAAGTTATAAACTACCCCAATGATCTATCAAGGAAGGGAAATCACTGCCAAAAATTAAGAGTATCTATCCCATGGATGGAGAAGGCTGGTGGGCTGCAGTCCATGGGGTCGCTGAGGGTTGGACACGACTGAGTGACTTTAGTTTCACTTTTCACTTTCATGCATGGGAGAAGGAAATGGCAACCCACTCCAGTGTTCTTGCCTGGAGAATCCCAGGGACAGGGGAGCCTGGTGGGCTGCCGTCTATGGGGTCGCACAAATTCGGACACGACTGAAGGGACTTAGCAGCATTGCTAGCAAAAGAGGTATGGTTTTTCTTCGTGGGGGAGCAGAGGAGGAGGGACTTTTATAAGTTTATTCTGAAGAAGTTACTTTTTTTAAAGTGTTCAAAAATGTTTTTACAACTGATCTTGCAGTTTTTACAAGTTGGAAAACTGTAAATGATGTGCAAAGGTCATTGACAGGGCATTGGTTAAAGAAATGACAGTGGAGCCAAGAATGGACTCTGATTTAGACACTGACAGTGATGATGTGCATGGAGTGATGCACACACTCATTCCAAAGCAGAGGGACTTGGGTGTGTAGCGCAGTCGATGGGGGAGCACACACCGTCTTCCTGGCCTAAACTGCAATCAGAGGAGGGTGCCAGCTCCTCCAATATAGTTGCAATAATTTTCAGATCAATTCCTATGGGAAATATTAAAGGCCTCTCCTTGGATAAGGTCATCGAATGTCCCTACCTGACTGTTGTAGACAAATGGATGTGAATTACAAGCATTACTTTATCTGACACATGAAAAATGTCATCCCTCCTCAAAATATAGATGTATAGGCTTTCACAAGCCTCTATACTTTCTAAGGTACATACTCTTCATTTATAAAATATATACATACACAGATACATACACACACATAAATGACTACAGAAAATACCCCAGAGTTCATTTCCTTATTGGCCATTTCTTTCTGCTTTTGTTTGGCAAGTGATTGGCCAGGATCCCCTCCTGTAAGATTCTGGCATTCCGTTCTCCAGAAAGCTGCTTCTGAGTGTCATATGTCGCCCTTCCATAACCTGGAGAGACACTATATGTAGTTTTTGGGCTCATATCATTAAAAGAAAAAAAAAAACAGTTAAAAGCTTAGAAGCAGAATATAAAATGAAATAAAACTGTTTAAAGGAAGTAGCCTTTTAAAGCACAAGGATCTTTATCCCATGTGAGTAACTCGAATTTTAATTTAAATGTCTGCTAAATTTATCACAGAGCAAAAACATGCAGATATAGTATTGTGAAAGGAAATCTCTTTACAAAGCATTTAACTAGTTCCTTCACAGTCTCAAGGCAAGTTAGCCTGTATTTTAACATTTAAAAAGCCAAAATTAAGACGTGGATTGGAATTAAGAAGATTACTTTGTCTAATGTATCAAAAGTGCCAATCATTATGTTAATAATTAAGCTCAAGTTACATCCAATCCTCCATGCAGAAAACACATACACAGCATCTACTAGAAGCCAAGAATGGCAAGAAACTCATCACATAAACTCTGAATGTCACAGTTCATACCTAGGTTGAGATAACATTTTGTTTGAAATCTAAATAATACATATGAAATAAAAGGGATATTATAAATAATATTGACAAAATGGTGCTAGAAATTTTCACCAACAATTACTCTACCTGATTCAGATCATTTCTCAGTCTTCAGTTCCATCTAGAGCTCTGAGAGTGAGTTCTAGTTGCTGTTCATTTCAACTTCTTTACTATATTGGTCTTCCTTTCTTCTTAATTGCTCCCTAATTTTTTCATATAACATATCAGCATTTCTTCTATTCTCTTCTTCTTGCTTTAAGGTCAAACTGCAAAATTTATAGAGCTCTTCTTAAAAAAGCATGAGACTATTCACTGCTGCAGTAACTTTCATTCCCTCCTCATAATGTTTAAAATAGTACATTGGGGGGAAATACAATGAAGAACACTTAATAATGATCACTGTTTTCATGCAGAGGCTTAGGAATAAAACAGCATAAATATTTTTTTCTTTTCTGTCTTGAGAAAAATGGCTACTTCATTCTTCTGTGGGTGGGAATGAAAAGTAATCTAAACTTTCTTAAGAATAGTTTAGAAATATGGATCAAAGACTGTTTCCAAATGTTCTCATACTTTAACCAAATAATACGCTATTATTGAAGAAAATGAATTCAAAATAATTAGAAATGAATCTGTAGAAAAGATGTTCCTTGTAGTATTAAACATAAGACAGGAAAGTGAAAAACAACCGAAAGTCAATCTGTTGAATCATGAATGAGGTTTCCCTTATGGTGGACTTCTGTATGATCATGAAAATGATCATTTGGAAAAATATACATTAAGTCATTAGAAGCATTCACTGTTAAGAACTTACATTATTTCCATGAATTTCACACTCCACAATACTAACGGCGTATTCTCCCCTGTAGAATCCCAGAGGGTAAGTTAAAAATTATAACACAAGTACGTCTCTGCAGTATTAAAGTAAATAACAGTTCAAATATTTCTTTAAAACTAGGATGCGCAGTACCTCAGTCTACCGAGCTCTCATTGCCACTCCACTTTCTGATGCCCTAACTGTGATTCACTTCTTTTCTTTCAGACAGTTCTTTCTGTAGCTCACCAACCTTATTTTCCAGTTTTTTAATTTCTCCTCTAAGTAGTTCACAGTGGCTTTTTTAAAGTTCCATTTATCTTTCACACAAAAGAATTGCATCCCAAATTTTCAACAAGCTAACACAATCTGCAACAAGAAGAAAACACAAAGAAACAAGAAACACCATGATATGAGTAATTTTTGAGTATAAAGGACTGTGCCTTTCATATTCACTCCTCCATACACTGAATAGATATTGAGTGTCTATCAAGTGGAAGACATTATTCTAAGCTCTCCAGATAAAACAGATAACCTTAGCTCTTGTTTAGCTTGCAGTCTAGTAGAAGAGAAAGAGAAATAAAATAATTACATATATACATATATAGTAATTATAAATTCAGGTACAATAAGAATGATCATAGGCTCAGCGTATACACTCACTTTTAACACAAAACATACTTGTCTTTTAACACAAAACATATTTCTAAGATGCACAGCACTGTAATATATCCGTAGCTCTAGAGCAGTACTAGACAAGGTAAGCCTATATTACTACACCATATACAAACAGGCTTCATATTGACATTTACACCACGGTCCTACCTTTATACCTCAAGCCAAGTGGTTCTACTTGCAACGTGGAATTCTTAGAGTACAGACATCACCATCCTCGGAAGCACTTTCAGATGACTAAGTCATTCAGGTAGCTCACGTCATTAATCTGTGCTTTGACCTACACATAAATAATACTGTTTCACAGTATCCTTAAAATATTTATAAAATATACTAACTGTACAAAGGTGATAAATAGTGCATCATTAAATGAAAAACAAACACTTCTTAAAAGGACAGATTTTTATCAAAATGATGATTTGATCAATAGTGTTTCTAAATCAAGTTCTCAAAGTATATGTCTCTACAACAAATGAAGATTTTCTCTTTTGCCACTATTCCTTTTACAAAATATTTTTTACTAGGATAATATTTTTTTAATTAACTTTTTTATTATACCTTGTTCTTTTCATTAGATGCTTTCTTTACAGCCCTAAAATGACAAATGGTTCTTTTCAGGCTAATATTAAATACTTAAAAATACAAACAATACCTAAACTTTGGCTTTTTACATAAAACCATTGTACTGGGAAATAATTTTTTACTAAAGAATTAAACAATAAATAAGAGTAGCATTAATGGGGTCACTAAGAGTCGGACACGACTGAGCGACTTCACTTTCACTTTTCACTTTCATGCATTGGAGAAGGAAATGGCAACCCACTCCAGTGTTCTTGCCTGGAGAATCCCAGGGACGGGGGAGCATGGGGGGCTGCCGTCTATGGGGTCGCACAGAGTCGGACACGACTGAAGTGACTTAGCAGCAGCAGCAGCAGCATTAATGGACAAAGAAAATATATGAATAATACTAATAAAGCACTGAATTTAGATCAAAGGAAAAGGAAAAACATAACGTTACTTGTGTTATTTGATAGGAAGCAGTATACCAGGAGTTTTGGTAGTTGTCATTTTCAATAAGAACTACCTTTTATGGCAATAAAACCTATCTGGGAGGTATTCCTTCATTCCTTATAAGAAAGAAACCCATTTTTAAGAAATCCATAACCATGCTATTAGCCTTCTGAGGACTTCCAATGCAACTGCTATGCATTGTTATAAGCACTTGACATGTCTTAAGGCATTTTTAATCCTCACAGTAATTCTCGGAGACAGGTAATACATTAGGTCCTCTACACAGGGAGAAATGGAGCACAGAGAGGCTGAGGATCTTGTCCAAGCCCACACAGCAGGTCACCAACAGACCCAGAATTCAAACCCAGGAAATCTGGCCTCAACACTGTGGTTCCAAAACATGCTGAGAAAGCAAGATTTAAATAAGTCTTTCTAAGTAATATGATAGCAAACGAACCTATATTATTATTCAATGTCTACCAATAACTATAGATAATTTCTTAATCTTAACATATTTTTTTAAATTTTATTTTATTTTTAAACTTTACAATATTGTATTGGTTTTGCCAAACATCGAAATGAATCCGCCACAGGTATACATGTGTTCCCCATCCTGAACCCTCCACCCTCCTCCCTCCCCATACCATCCCTCTGGGTCGTCCCAGTGCACCAGCCCCAAGCATCCAGTATCGTGCATCGAACCTGGACTGGCGACTCGTTCTATATATGATATTACACGTATTTCAATGCCATTCTCCCAAATCATCCCACCCTCTCCCTCTCCCACAGAGTCCAAAAGACTGTTCTATACATCAGTATCTCTTTTGCTGTCTCGTATACAGGGTTATTGTTACCATCTTTCTAAATTCCATATATATGCGTTAGTATACTATAAAAAAATCAAACATCTTTCCATGTAGGCAATATTGGAAATCTACTTGCAATAAAGACTTGCTTTTCATAAAGAAATTCATCAGTAGGCATTCATGTAACCATTCTGCTGTTTCTTCATGCATCTGACACACACTTATTGAGCAGACATGTGTTAACGACACTCTTAGGATGGGAAGGATGGTTTTAGTAATTTAGAACTTTATGACCCAAAAATAATAATTAATGAAAGATTGTCAATAGCTTTTTCTACTGAATATAAACAAAAATTTCCCCTTTTCCCAGGAATCTATAAACAACATGAAGTTAATATGATGTGGTGTTTCAGAGTACCTTACAAAACCGTAGCTACTCATGATGGTATGATCATCCAGAATCAAGGAATGATTCAATCCTATTCAGTATAGCCTAAGTGTTTGTATATTCATGATTCTATAATTTTTAAAAATCTGTGTATGATAGAATTAATTGAAGTAATCATCTCCATATTAAATTACATAAGAATATTACACTTCAGAACCAATGAACAAGCCCTTACCATAAAACTATATATGAACAGAAGTATTATGTACAATTAGTTTACCGTAATAGTTTAAAGATAATGTCATACAATCAATAAGCTTTCTAATATCAGAAATGGAAACAAGATTGAACTCAATGAACACGTCCTCTGCTGGCTCATTTCCAAAAGCATATATACACTAAAAGCTCCCCTCTGAATATAAAACAAGAAACTCCTTTGAACTCCCCATTCCTCTTCAGTTACCATCCAGTTCTCCATTGCCTGTCCCAGGAAATAGTGCCTATGGAGCTGTTTACGTGTATGCGATACAGTTCAGCTTCCAAGGGGACTAGTCACTGAAATGACTTCTGGCCAAAGGCACTCGTCCTCACCTTACCCTTTCACGGTTAAGTGAAAAATAACGTGCCTTACCTGAAAATAGGAGAAAAACGTGAACTCAAAACCCAATTTTGTCCCTGTTTGAATTAATTCATGTGTATTAAATCTACCAAAAATGAATTAGGAGATGATTTTTAATGTTATAAAGGCTGGCTTCCCTTAAAAATATTTCCCATCAGTATATCTTAAACAGGGAGTCCCTACAGCACATTTGAAAGCTTTTTTCTTTTTAAGGACTAATATCTGGAGAACAGACAAACTTTATATTACTAGGAGCCAAAATCTATTAACACCAATCAGAAAGAGGAACCAATTCCTAAATAAATGCAAATTATATATAATGGTAATGTTATACGTCGATACATATTACCTGCTTACCTTCAGTTACATGTGTGCTCAGTCCTGTCTGTGACTCTTTGCATCCCCTAGGACTGTAGCCTGCCCAGATCCTCTGTCCACAGGGACTCTCCAGGCAAGAATATGGAGTGGGTTGCCACAACCTCCTTCAGGGGATCTTCCCAACCCAGGGATTGAACCCAGGTCTCTCAACAATACTGGAGTGGGTATCCTATCCTTTTCACCAGGGGAACATCCTGACCCGGGAATTGAACCGGGGTCTCCTGCATTGCTCGTGGATTCTTTACCAGCTGAGCTACCTGGGAAAACCCTACATTCAGTTATATTAAATCTTAACAGCCACTGATGAAAGTGGATAAAGCATTTTTAATAATATTTACTGATTTCCCACCTGGAAATGAAATAAGTTATAAAGTTATTATTTGTACCCTAACACCAAAGGTCCAACCTGGAAGGTTCAATTCTTTTAATAGGCAGTTGGGCTGCTTCTATGACCTACTCTGTCGCTGAATATTCATCCCTAAGTCCATCCTAAAGGAGGTCAGTCCTGAGTGTTCATTGGAAGAACTGATGTTGAAGCTGAAACTCCAATACTTTGGCCACCTGATGCGAAGAGCTGACTCATTTGAAAAGACCCTGATGCTGGGAAGGATTGGGGGCAGGAGGAGAAGGGGACGACAGAGGATGAGATGGTTGGATGGCATCACCGACTCAATGGACCTAAGTTTGGGTAAACTCCGAGAACTGGTGACGGACAGGGAGGCCTGGCGTGCTGCAGTCCACAGGGTCACAAAGAACTGGACATGACTGAGCGACTGAACTGAACTGAATTGAACTGAAGTCAACTATGCCGACATATCAGACAGATATGAATCTTTAGTCTTGGCGTCAGTGACTGGCAGTTTCAATGGAAAACCTTGACCACTGGCAATACTTTCTCTTTACACGTATCTAGGTCAGGGACTATCATTGTCCTATTGTTCATAAATTCAATTCTTTAGTCCTAGTATTCAGTATTTGATCTCACCTTCTTTATCATGTAAAGAAATTATAAAAACGGAAGAAGTAAACAATAGCCAAGAGAGTTTTTTGCCTCAATTCCAAACACAAGCTGTAATTTATAATAGATTCTAACAATATTTTAAGTTTTCTCATTGAAGTGCTATAAAAACTTAAGTGATCATCTGTCGATTCTAAAAGGCTACTTTTGAAAGGAAATTTTATTTGTTATGAACTCTGCAGCAAACTGTATTATGTTGTTAAAGAAAACAGTATTAAACCAGAAATTCAAATTTACATTTTTACACACCTGTGAATGATTATTTTCATCTCCATCACATTTTTCTTCTTCCTCTCATGTCATTTCTAAGTCTAGTTCTGCTGACAGATCTGTAATTTTTTTTAATTACTTAGAATATTTAGATAAAGGACAGAATATTTAAAACATTCTATCAAATGACAGCTTATATCAATCTTAATCTTCAGCTGAATATTTACTTCTTTAAGAAATACTTCCAATGATCTCAGACTTCAAGAAACCTTGTGGGAAATACCAGAATTCATCAGGTTACAGGCACACAAACATCTCAAGGATTCATTCACAAATTCACCCAAACATCAGTGAACAAAACAATCAGAAACCAAACAAAATTTCAAAATACAGGACATATATATAAAGCCACAATATCTTCTCTTCTCTACTTCATAACAGGACCTTTTATAACAACACGCCAAGCTTCAACTGCAACATTATTCACAGTTTACAAAATTCCTTGATTTTCCTTTTCTCAATTTCTTAAATTGAAATGCTTCTTTCCTAACAAATTACTTTTCACCTTTTAAGACTCAGCCTGCTTTGTAAAGTTATCCTTGATTACAGCTGTCTTTCCCCAGATAAACAGGTATCTCTTTCCTTGTAGCTACCTTAGGACTTTATAGATTTTTCAAGTGTATCTTCATCACCTGAATGTAAATTATTTCTTCACATGTCTACCCTCTTGGCCCTTAGACTGCAGAGGACAGGCACTTAAAAATCATGCTGGTATACATAAGTCTTTAGTTCTTTTATTCAATAATTATTTTTTGGGTTCCTACTCAGTATGAGACACTGGAGTTTAAAGAAAAATGTAGATAAAAGGTATCAGGGATGGCTTTTCAAGAGATACTGCCTGAGCGCAGACTTACAGTTCAAGGGAACAGAGGGCAGGTGAGGGAGAGCACGGAAGGCTGCAGCAAGATGGGGAGAGAAGCACACACATGAGAGGGTAAATATTTGTTCAAAGTACAAGGACAGGTGAGGAGGGCATCCACAGAAGTTCAGGATTCCAGAGCAAAGGACAGAAAGGACGAGAGGTGGAGAGTCAGGCAGAAGTCAGATTATGAAAGCATCACGTGTCACTTTCAGATGTCTAGATATTAATGTGATTTGACGAGTGGTTCATGGTCACATGTGCTGTTTAGACAGGTGACTCGAAACACTACAGGAGATGGAATTTGAAGGGCATACAAATAAGTGGGGGGAGAAGAATCTGAAGGCATTAATAATGAAAAAAAAAAAAAGGTGATGCAGGCCTGAACTGGGGGAGTGTTTCCAGAAATATTTAGGATATAAAACTTTCTGGGTTGAGTACAGAATAAATCTTTATGAAATCAATACATGTACAAATCCTGGGACCCTGAAGGAGTAGACTCTGCCGGTTACTCGATAAAAGGTATCGACTGAGAAAAGAAATGATATGCATGAACCATCTGAAGTTGCTTCTATTTATTTGGTGGTTTTCCTATGTCACATCTTCCAGTGTTGCAAGGATATGTGTAGGTGTTTTATTTGAATTTGTGCTTCTTGGACCTACCAAGCTCACTGAGAAACAACAGCAAACAAGTCACTTGTAGAGATGTAAAAAAAATACAAAAAAAACACTTTGAGTTTATAGCTTGTAGTCACTATTCTAGGAGAGAATCTTGTAAATGCAAAGGTAACTTCTACAGGTGAGGAAGGAAAAGAAAAAAACGATAGGAGTGAAAAAAGAAACGGTGTATGATTTCTTACCATAGTCCTGATTGTATGACTGATTGAAGGCACTAAATTAATTGGTATTTATGGACAACACGTATTAGATGTGGTTATTCAATAGGCTGGGCATCGCAGTAGAATAAGAATTGCTTTTCTATATACTGCTTTTAAATGATACAGATCAGATCAGATCAGTCGCTCAGTCGTGTCCGACTCTTTGTGACCCCATGAATCGCAGCACGCCAGGCCTCCAGCACTCCTTAAAACCAATATTCCTTTTGAACTATTAATTCATTACAAATAATAAAACAAGTTGATATATTAGATGGATACAACTGAGGAGGAATTATGTAGCAAATTTCCCCTGACTCCCATTGTCACTCAGAAAGCCAATTCTAAAATATATAAAGTCATATAGAAAACACAAGAAATATTTTAGCATTTGGCTTCAGAGGTGCTCTTGCAGTCATACTGAGTATAATTTATAATGAACACTTATGAGTTCAGAGCTATGTAAAAATATATCTAAGAAGCTACATTTTGAGAAGGCAATCTCAAGATGTCTACGTAGGTCTCCCAACTAGATGCAAAATTCTAAATGTAATCCTGCTACACACTCTCAGGTATGCTACATACTAGCCGAAATGAATTTACTTTCCCCTAACTCTCTTTGTCATGTATGATGGTCTTACTATGGTAAGAGGAAGAATGCAAACACCTTTCTAAGAAATACCGTTTGGCTGTAGGTGGCATAAAAGGAGTCAGCACACGGTAGATTTTGCCACAGTATCTAATTTTGGAAACGTCAGTGCCCAGGTGGCCCAGGGCTGAAAGCTCTGGGCTTCTTCACTACCTTGTTTGCTTTCTCTGTTTTCTGGCAGCTGAGACCTGCACAGCTGATAGAGCGTGTAAGTCCCTGCCAGAAACACCACTCCAATATTCACCTTTTCTTTATCTATTAAGGTTGTCAGGGGAGTGTGTAATTTCCTCGGTTCTGTCTTGTCACAATAAACATTTGAAGTGAAGGACGTTAAACCCCTCAGCGTGTCACAGCTCTCAGACAGTGTTATAGCTCCATGTTACAGCTCAGTTTTACTTAGAAAATAAAGGAAAATACATCCTCAAGGCATGAGGGCACGCCAACCCAAAAGACACGAAGAGAAGAAAGGAAGAGAGAGAGAGGGAGAGAGACAGAGCACGCACGCATGGGACAGAGACCCCTGGACCTTTGGCTTCTCTTTTTATATGTTTTTTTCCTCCCCCTGGGCTTGCCGCATGTAAACTGGGCTAGCCAGGAGTGCTGTTTTTTTCTACCTGAGGTCCTCACTCTGGTCCTTGGACCTTCCTTTGTTCTATCTTTGTGGGCTCTACCCTTCCTTGTCTTTTAGCCACTGCCATTCTGGACTCCTTTTTCCTATTCTAACTACCTAACAAGGTCATCTGTCCCAATTCTGTGGATGCTGACTGATTTTTGGTCATTGATTGTGAAATCAACAGACACTGATCATCAACTTGCAAATGCCTGGCTCTTTGACAAGTCTCACTACTGAGGCTCAAACCAGTAGAATCCCAACCTGAAAAATATGAAAACAAAGTCTCCATTTATTAGAATGTGAGGAAGAATACAACTCTGATGACCTTCTACAAACTCTTATTTCAGAGAATCACTTCCACGTTGTCCTCTCCCCTCAAACTCACTACTGCTTCACAGCTTATTGTATCTTACACGTTACTCACTGTAAGTGTCTCTTCATGAAGACTAACTAGTTTGTCTCATTTTTTCTACTTTTTACTTTTCTAGTATTACTTACATTGATTCACTCAATCTGTTTGTTGCCTATTCTGTATTCCATAAGAACTTTATGAATAATTTAATTGCCACAGAATTATTAGATATTAAAAATCTTGCATTTTTCAAAATCAGTGTAGTATTTACTGAAAATAACACTTCTAGCATTTAGGGGATGAACCCTATTAATCTGTCTTGTTTCAAAACTTAGTTTGGTTTGCGACATCATGCTAATGCTTCAGAGGATTTCTGTGAAACAACTGCCAAAAAATCAGCTATCTTAAAAAAAAAAAGTCAATGCCTTCCATATTCAAATTAGTCTACTTCAAATAACAAACACCAGTACAACATATACGTCTGATGCCTGAGAGTTACTTAGAGGGGTGGGGTTTCCCCTACTTCTAGCACCACCACCCTTCTCCCCCACCCCCAGTATTCTCTGGAGCAACAATGACTTTTTCTCTTTTCAGTGGAAATACACTGGAGCCATGTAGAAGGAATTCTCTCAAGTGTCCTCATCAACTCCAAACTCACCTCCCTAAGGATTTACTTTCCTCTCTTCCTCCTGTCACTAGAATCTCTCCTTTCCAAAGGGTAATCTCTGGATCTGCGGCCTGAATTCTTCCCCCTTTACATGCCTTCTATGGATCATCTCCACCACTTCTTTTCCCCTCTCTGCTTAGCAATGGTATCTTACACCTGTAATTGCTACTGCAACTCTTTGCTTCCCTCTGGCTATAAACACGCTCAGAAAGAAAAACAAAATAATGTTTTTTCTTGATCCTATTCTGTCCTGCACTATCTGATTCTCTTTTTCCAGATTTCTCTAAAGGCAAGGCTACACCCTTGCTACTCAGAAAGCCTGTTAGAAACACAGAATCTCAGATCTCCTGCTCAGCAAGTACACTTCCCACAAGGTCCCCAGTCAACTAATTCAAATGTGAGAAACTCTGGTCTACACTGAGCCTGCTTCTACATGACCTCAACTTAATTTATTCTTCTAAAATCTTAGCCTCAACTTACCCTCAGGAGAAGGCAATGGCAACCCACTCCAGTACTCTTGCCTGGGAAACCCCATGGATGGAGAAGCCTGGTGGGCTGCTGTTTATGGGGTCGCCCAGAGTCGGACATGACTGATGCGACTTAGCAGCAGCAGCAACATACCTTCACTCTACCCTCACTTTGGAGACACTTCCCTCCAAATTCAAACTGCATTAGAAGCTGGAAACTTCCAGTGGACACTGTATCAGGCTGTAGGTTCCTTGATCTCCCCATCATGGCCCCTGCTCTCTCTTTCCTTCCAGTTCTTTTGTTTTGGCCTAGGTGACACCATCCTATGAAGCAGCATCATCTCATATGACATCAATTTGCACACATTTACAGCTGAGCGCCTATGCCCATGTTCCTGCACACAGGCTCACACACAGCTCTGCGTGCCCAGGGACCTCAATCCTGAATGCCTTCTCACAGGCAGAAAAACAATAAGACGAGGAAAACTCTGCTGTTCCTCTCGGACAAGCTCACTTCAAATTCATCACCCATGTCAAATACTCTCCCTTTTTCTAAAGACCTAACATTTCTTGCCACCTTCCCCCATAGACCCTTGCTTTCTTTTCCTTCATTTCCTCCCTGAACCCTATGCCTCTCTCATCCTTCATTCCCTCTTTCCTCTTATTTCTCAACCTTCCTGAGGTTGTAGACTATCTTGAAACACAACTAGTAATTTTTTTCTTTCAGCCATGATCACACTGACTAGGGATCAAAACTGCACCCCCTGCATCAGAGTCTTAACTGCACAGTCTTAACCATTGGACCAGACCTCCAAGGAAGTCCAGGAACTCATAATTTAGCTCCTTAAATGGCATTCTCAATTTAATCTGTGGCTGACACCTGATAAGATACACTATATCCCTCCTCGACTTTTTCCTCACTACGCATCCGACAGGTGATTTGCTTTGGCTATTAGAATACTTCAGCAGTCCCATTTTAATTCAACGTTCTGTCAAATGACCTATCAAATCTAGTTCTTACCTTCTACTTGTCCATTTAATGTCTTCTTTTCCTCTTTGACCAGCAGCTCCAGATAAATGATCCACATACTTCTGTGGAAGGCTCTCAGAGATACTCTGTTAAAATGAACACTGAGTTGCATGAAGATTTCCTAAACCCTTTCTAAGAAAATATCCTACTTTTACAAACTGCCCACGTTTAATCCAGGTAAGACAGGTTTTGCCAAGATCCCACATCTGCTAAGTGTCAGAACCAGGATGCTGACTTCAGGCACGGTGCTGGATCACCAGGCAGCAGCCGCCTGCAACGAAGAGAGCAGGCCCTTCCTATCTCCTTCCATTGGTGCCACCTTCAAACAGGGCACCCTTACTTTCTGTTACTTCAAGTATGGCTGCCATAAAGGTACTCCGCACATCCAAAATGCTTTGTATTATTAGCGTAAAAGTAAAAGTCGCTCAGTTGTCTCTGACTCTTTGCCACCCCATGCCCTGTACAGTCCATGGAACTCTCCAGGCCAGAATACTGGAGTGGGTAGCCTTTCCCTTCTCCAGATCTTCCCGACCCAGGAATCGAACCGGGGTCTCCTGCACTGCAGGCGGATGCTTTACCAACTGAGCGACCAGGGAAGCCCTTGTTAAAACATCACTAAAGCAAACGGCTGTTGTCATAAGCCCACAGATTTATCACTATCCCCCATACTTTTGAGTCTCTTGAAATGTTCCTTGCAGATCAACTTGACAATTCAAACGCAGTAATACTTTCAAGTTTCAAGAACTCTCTTTTCAAGGCCAAAGTGGTAAAAAAAAAAAAAAAAAAACACAATTCAGCCTGTTGCTCTCTGACGCTCTCTAGCAGTTTTACACGTGCACATGTACCAAAGAAACATACATTTGGTTGGGAGACTGGGACTGACACATACACACTACACACTATTGTGTAGGAAATAGGTAACTAATGAGGACCAACTGTATAGCACAGGGAACTCAACACTCTGTAAGAGCCCATACGGAAAAAAATGCTTTTTAAAGAGCTGATATATACACGTTAACTGATTCAGTCTGCTGCACACCTGACACTAACACAATATTGTAAATCAACTGTACTCCAATAAAAATCGAGGGGAGAACGGAAGGAAGGGACACAAACATTTGGCTATAGACTGACCTGGAATACAGCAATTTTTAGATAAACGTCACTTCAGAACCCAAAGTGTAGGGTAGAAAAATCAGGATATTGTCATTATCCTCAAATTAAAAACAATTAGGAGCCCGGTGGCGGCGGGACGCAGGCACTGGCCAAGCCCACTGCTGGCGCCTCACAGCTTTCTCCGGGCGCCTCGCCGGCCCCACGCGGAGGGGGCCCGGGTTCAACTGCCAGCTGCTCGCCCCTCAGGCCAGAGGGTGACTGCCCGCCCTCCCGGCTCACAGGGCCCCGGGGCGCCGGCGCGCGTTTTCCACTGACAGGGCCCCGTGCCCGGTTCACAGGGCCCCCGGGCGCCGGCGCGCCTTTCCCACCAACAGGGCTCACACGACCCCTGCGGTGCCGGCCTGGCTCCCCGCTCACACGCACCCCTCCCCCCGCTCCCCAACGGCCCGGCTCGCCGCTCACACGCTCTCGGCTCACGCTCCCCGCTCTCACGCACCCCTCTCCCCACTCCCCAGCGAACTGGCTCCCCGCTCACACGCACCCCTCTCCCCGCTCCCCAACGGCCCGGCTCGCCGCTCACACGCACCCCTCTCCCCGCTCCCCAATAGCCAGGCTCCCCGCTCCCCAACGGCCCGGCTCGCCGCTCACGCGCCGCCCTCACCCCAGTGCGGCGTGCGGCGCTCCCGCTCTCACAACCCCCGACGGCAGCCCCGCTCCCCGGCCGCACGCCCCCCGCGCAGGCGCCCGCCGGGCTCACCGCCCACACAACCCCGCCCCCAGGCACGGGCAGGTGCTGGCCGCTCACACGCCCCCTGCGCGCCGCCGACCCTCGCAGAGGCCCGGCCTAAGCTCTCCGCCCGGCGCCCGCGCCGTGTTCTGCGAGAAGCCCGTGGAGCCGGCCCGGGAGCTGCCCCGCGCGGCCGAGGGAAGGCTGCCTGAGGCGGGGCGCCGTGAGGGCGGGGGCGGGCGGGCGTCTCCCGCGGCCGCTGCTCTGGGGCTGCACAACCGCGTGCGAGATGGCGGGTGTGCCTGGGGTTCCACTCCGTGGCTGTGGGCAGGTCGGTTTCGGCGGCTTCCCGCGCGCCGGGGACGCCGCCACTTCCTCAGCGACCCCGGCCGCCCAGCGTCCTCGAAGCCTCTGTGCGCGCGGACTGCGCGGTGGGCCTCTCGCCCCGGTGGCGCGCGGAGAGACCGGGAGACGGGCTGCTGGAGCTCAGGTGCGAGTTACACCGGGGAGATGGGGACCGGGTAGCCCGGGCGTTAGAGCCGCGCCCTGAGGGCTGCGGTGAGTGTAGCCCCACCGGGGAGCCGGCCATGCAAACACCCTCCCCTCCCTGCCGGGGAAGGGCGGGCAGCAAGGGGGTTCTGGGGCGGGAGGCTCGCTCTTCACTCCCAAGGCATTTCAGAGGAGCGATGGGATTACTCTGTGTTTAGATAGCTGTTAGAGCGCTAGGCGCTCATCTGGTAAAGAATCTGCCTGCAGTGGGGGAGACCTCGGTTCAATCGCTGGGTTGGGAAGATCCCCTAGAGAAGGGAAAGGCTACCCACTCCCGTATTCTGGCATGGACTCTCGCAAAGAGTCAGACTTCGCAAAAAGTCAGACTGAGCGTCTTTAACTTCACTAATTAAGGGGCTTCCCCAGTAATTAAGGGGCTTCCCTCATAGCTCAGTCGGTAAAGAATCTGCCTGCAATGCAGGAGACCTTGGTTTGATTCTTGGATTGGGAAGATCCTCTGGAGAAGGAAATGGCAACCCACTCCAGTATTCCTGCCTGGAGAATCCCGTGGACAGAGGAGCCTGGCAGTCTACAGTCCATGGGATTGCAAGAGTCGGACACGATTTAGGGACTAAAGCACCACGCAGCACTTTGGGGAATGGATCGGATAGAAGAAAGACTGGTTCTGAGTGGGGTATAATAGACAGCAGGAGAGATGGATGTGGTCAACAGCCTGGTCGGGGGTCACTGAACACCGTGTCCTGAGACGACAGGACTTGTAGGTACAAGGACAGGGGTGGAGGTGAGAGGAGTAGCGGGGGAGGGGAGGGACCGCTTCTCTGGAGGCTTCTCTTCAGGCAGTAGAGTAAACATCTGGCGGTCAGCAGGAAGAGCCTTTGGGTAAGGTGAGTTTTGTTTTGAACATTCAAAAGCACTTAGTCTGACACTTGGGCCATTTAACAGATGGGGAAGCTGAGCCACTGGAATTAGGGATCAAGTTAAAGGACATGTCTGAACTTGTAGCTGTTGGAAGCGGAGCCACAACTTGAACAGTTTTCTTCAGTTCCAGTCTGTTATTCTTGCAACTTCAGGCAGTTACCTTATCTAAAAAGTTAGGAGACCACAGTGGGAGGTTCACTGGAGAAGTAGTACTCAGAGGGGCCTTTGTTGTTCAGTCCCTAAGTCATGCCCCAGTCTTTATGACCGCATGTACTGAGGCACGACGCCAGGCTTCCCTGTCCTTCCCTGTCTCCCTGAGTTTATTCAAATTCATGTGCATTGGGTCAGTGATGTCATCCAACCATCTCCCCCTGTGTAGCCCCCTTCTCCTTTGTCATATCCTCAATCTTTCCCAGCATCACGTTCTTTTCCAGTGAGTTAGGACTTTACATCAGGTGGCCAAAGTATTGGAGCTTCAGCTTCAACATCGGTCCTTCCAAGGAATATTCAGGGTTGATTTCCTTTAGGATTGACTGGATTGATTTCCTTGCTGTCCAAGGGACTCTCAAGAGTCTTCTCTAACACTACAGTTCAAAAGCATCAATTCTTTGGTGCCCAGCCTTCTTTATGGTCAAACTCTCATATCCGTACACGACTACTGGAAAAACCATAGCTTTGACTCTAGGGACTTTTGTCTGCAAAGTGGTATCTCTGCTTTTTAAAACGCTCTCTAGGCTTGTCATAGCTTTTCTTCCAAGGAGCCAGCGTCTTTAAACTTCATGGCTGTAGTCACCATCTGCAATGACTTAGGAGCCCAAGAAAATAAATTCTGCCACTGTTTTCATTTTTTCCCCATCTATTTGCCATGAAGCAATGGGACTGGATACCATGATCTTCGTTTTTGAATGCTGAGTTTTAAGCTGAGTTTGAGAGGGGTGGAGGCTTTCCAATAAGTTCCCACTAGGGTGGAAAGACTAGGCCACGTGGGAAGAAAGGAGCCCAAAGGCGCAGACAGTGCCCACAGGTGCTGGCTTTTCAGAGTGTGAGGCCAGCGGTCTATTTCGCTCAGACTTGAATGTTGGTTTCCCACTTTGGGAAGCGGGAGGGTGGAGGGGGGGAATCAGGGGTGAACTTAGAAGTGTAAAATCACTGGCTTTTCTAGGTCTTAGAGGGTGTTGGTGCACCTTTTCTTGCAGTCCTGGCTGCCTTTGGGGGCTGGCCACTGGGACAGCTGAGCTGGGTTAGACTAAGAATTGGTCTTAATCTGATTGACCCCTCACACCCTGGACGCACACATGCTTTCGAGAATCATTCCTCCCTGGCAGATGGTAGCTGGTTTAGGGCAGGGACTCTGCCTTTTTCATTCCAGAATCCCTCATGGTTAGGTGCTGTGTTTGGCCAATTGGAAGGATGCACTTTGTATCTGCAGAACTGATAATCATTTGAGTCTTTAGGAAAATTATCTTGAATTCCCAGGGGCTTACAGCTGGAGGTGGGAGCACAAAATGATGCAGTTCCCAGTGTAAATTTTAAAAATTTAAGTCTTAAAAAAATAAATAGAAATTTAAATCTGAAAACTCAGTTGTATCTTTACAAGTTTATTTCATACTTATCTTTTGTATACCTGCTGATCTCCTAATCGTGCAAGAGCTTCAGCTGTCCCTTAAAATAATATATGTGATAAAAGGAATATTTAGTGAATTCTAGTACATCAGACTTTTCCATGATATCTTTTTAACCAGTTGATGAAAGAGTAGGTAGAAGTCATTCTTTCATTTTTCATTAGAAATCATTTCTTACATCCAAGCAGCATTAAATAGTGTAAGTTTGTTGTTATACCCGTAGTGCTAAAGCATTTATTTTGGCTCTAACAGTAGATGGGTTGCTTCTTGTTGTTTTGAGATTTTTTTTTGTTTGTTTCATTGTTATAGCATTATTGGGGTTTCTTTGGTAAAAATTTTAATTGAAATATAGTTTACTTACAGTGTTTCAGGTGTAGGGGTTGCTTGTTGACAGACATAATGTAGCATTTATGAATTTTATAATTCTAATATTTTTATCCTTCCAAGGGAAATTTTTTTAGAAATTTGCCAAAGTAGGTAGCAGAAAAACTGCTTTGGCCTTTCTGTTTTCTATCCTAGCAGTGTGTAGGTTTTTGTTTTTTTTGTTTTTTTGTTTTTTTTTGGTAGTAACCTTTTAAGATCCTTTTCCAATAAATAATAAGTTATTTACATGGTTTTGTCATGTGTTATTACTTCTGTAGACTATTGGTTTTTTGTCATTAGCTTTATTGAGGTATAATTTATGTACAACACAATACACATTTTAATAGGGTTTTGACAAATGTATACAATCCTTGTAAGCAGCAACGCAACCAAGATTTCTGCTATCCCAAGGATTCCCTGTTCTCTTCTGTGGCACCTCCCATCTGCAGCCTTAGGCAGCCAAGGATTTTCTTTGCCCTACAGATTATATTTGTCTTTTTTATTGTATTTCTGCAGTCAGCATGCCAGCAATTGCAAACTTTTCTGTACAGGGCCAGTGAGAAGCATACAGTGTGTACTCCTTTCTGTCTGATTTCTCAGTACATTGTCTTTAAGAGTATCCCTCATGACTATGTTGATTGTGTATTTTGTTAGTAATTCATTCCTTTTTATTTTTTTTAATAGTGGTAAACAATACAAAACTTAAATGTTGCCATTTCTAACCATTCTTCTGTGTCCACTTCAGTGGCATTAATTATATTCCCATTGTTGTGCAACTGTCACCCCTGTTTCCAAAGCTTTTTCATACCCCCAGATACGCTCTATAGCTTCTAAGCAGTAACTACCCACTCATCTCCCCTGTCAGCCTGGTAGCCTCTAATCTACTTTGTTTCTGTGACTTTTCCTATTCTAGACATTTCAGATAAGTGGCATCATACAATATTTGTCCTTTTGTGTCTGGCTTATTTCACTAAGCAGTGTTTTCAAAGTTCGTGTTGTGTATGTATCAGCACTTTTTTTTTTGACTGGGTAATATTCCATTGAATAGACATACTTTGTATGAACATAGGTTTTCAGTTCTCTTGAGTGTATACCTAGAAGAGGAATTGCTGGATAATATGGGAATTCGAAATTTGACTTTTTGTGGACCCACAAGGCTGTTTTCTGTAGGGTTGTACCATTTGACATTCCTCCCTGCATTGGACAAGGGTTCCAGTTTCTCCCCATCCTCTCCAACACTTGTCATTATAGCCATCTTAGTAGGTGTGGAAGGACTAGTGGTTTTTCATAAGGTACATAAGCATAGAGTATTGCTACATACTTGGTGGGGGAATTAATGAGTGTAATTTTATATGTTCCAGGAGGATGGACTGAGGCAAGTTCTGGAGGAGATGAAAGCTTTATACGAGCAAAACCTACCTGATGTGTAAGTTGGTAAGTTGATCTTGTAAAACAGTTTAAGAAATATGATACTGATGTCAGATCATCTTAACATTAGTTTTTAGATATGGTTTTTTGTTTTTTTTTTAATTCTCTGTGAGCCTGATCATACCCTAGCTATACAGAAGCAGAAGGATTTGTGTTAATGGTTGTTATGTCTCTGGGGACCTAATAGTGCTGGCACATGGTAGCTGTTCGGTAATGCTTCTTGTCTGACTGGTGTGACTTGAAAGGAGTTAGGGTGGATGCAAAAGAGATGACCCAGGAGCAAGTAACAGACCTGATGAGTGAAGTGTGTTGCTTCCGCTACTTGTTTTCATCAGGTGAGGCCTTAGTGGGTTTAAAGGGAGAACAGGCAGTTTGCAAATTTAGCAGGAGTAGCAGTGACTTCCAAAAGCTCGAGTGAAGTTGGCTGGGAACTCGTGCTGTGGAACACTACAGCTTGGTAGGCTGGAGGGTTCTGGAGTTGCAGACCGTTTAGAGCCAAGCATGGTAGTTGGCACAGAGGAGAATTTGAGCTGAATGACAGACTTCAGAGGACCTGCGATTGGGTGAAGAAGACTACTGACTGCTGGAGGAAAATTGAGTTATTGAGAGCTCTCCTGCAGAGAAGTCTGTCTGCAACTTGAGATTTCGTCCCTGGCCTTGTTAGGTAGTGTTTTCATCAGTTAGTTGGGCATAGAAATCAGTAGTGTGTTGTTAGGGTGTGTGGAGTACACAGAACAGTAGGAACACTTTGCAGTGACTGTGTTTAAGGATAGATACTGGTGAACGAGAAACTTATCTGCAAGAGGTCTGCAGTAAATGTAAGGGAAATGGAAAGTCCTGCACTCGGGTTCCCAAGTCCTTCATTTGTTCATGCAACAGATATGCACTCAGCAGTTATGAGCTGATAAAGGGCTCTGGTGTTTCAGTTGTAAACAGCAGAATCAAGAGGTTTGCCCCCGTGGCCCTCAAAACAGTGTCATGCAGAAGGCAGAGGTTAAATGCAGGTAAAGCGGGTCCGAGTACCTGCCATGAAGGAAAATACCACACTGGGAGAGACAGTCATGCACTGAAAATATTGGTAGATAGAGAAATCCTGGAAATTCTCTCCGAGAAAGAGACTCTTCAGCTGGAGCTTGAAGAAGTGGGTTTTAGCGATGAAGTAACTGTGGGCAGAGAGCATTCTTTGGAGGGAACAGCATGTGCAAAGGCCTTGAGTCTTGAAAGAGGATGGGATGCCCAGGGACCTGGTCATTCCCAAAGGCCAGTGTGGCTGGAACTTAGTGAGCAGGCCGAGGGCAACACCAGGGGAGATTTCTGAGCATGTGGGGCTGGTGGTGGCATGTTTGTGTTCTGAGGACCCCCTGCCCCGTGTGGATAGTGGATGGTGGTACTGAGAGGAAGCATGGTGGTCATGGAGGTGACAGGAGGGGTGAGCCAGACTAGAGGAAAGGAGAGCAGGTTACACACCTGTTTAGGAGGTGACTGAATATGCTTTGGTCCAGTAAGGGACTGATTTTCCTGTATTCATACCGTAGGGAAATACAGGATCCAAATTCTATGCCCTACCCTCCTAGTTTGGTTCTGGGCAGGACAGTAACTATTACCAGTTTCTGGTTAAAATTCTTTGCCAGAAGAAATCTATTCTTATTTAATTGTTCATGTGGAAATGTGACTTTTTTTAAGGAAGTTCTTGTATTACTCATCAAGAACTTTGATGTTAAGTTGGGTGTATTTTATTTGTGCTATTTCATTATAATCAAGAACACATTGTAAGCAGCGTGGAGAATAAATCTAACGTTTGTAGAGTGGCAGAAGTATCTAGAACAGATTTAGAAGACATAGTACATCTATGTACATGGTCCATGTACATCTCTACATGGTACAGATCTAGAAGACACGGGACATACATCTTGCCTCTATTTTCAGGGCCTAGAGCAGGCACATACGTTTTGTATTTATCTCTTTCCTTTTAAAACTCCACAGTAGACAGTAATTCTGTACATCTGCTTTTGTTTTGTTTCCCCTTTTTTTTTCAATTGTGGTAAAGGTACACACCAGGTAGCTCAGTGGTAAGGAATCTGACTGCCAGTG
Organism: Bos grunniens; assembly: GCF_055505025.1. Lineage (NCBI taxonomy): Eukaryota > Metazoa > Chordata > Mammalia > Artiodactyla > Bovidae > Bos > Bos grunniens. Next base: position 66,150,970 of record NC_141177.1, read on the forward strand.
CAGGAGGTGCATTCCCTGGGTCGGGAAGATCCCCTGGAGGAGAAACTGGCAAGCCACCCAAGTTCTCTTGCCTGGAAAATTCCACGGACAGAGGAGCCTGGCAGGCTACAGGCCATGGGGTCAGAAAGAGTTGGACACGACTTAGTGACAGAGCACACATACCACTGAGTGTATTCAAAACACTCATAGTGTCATACAGCTATCACCACCACCACCTTCTCCAGAACTCTTCATTGTACAAAACTGAAACACCACACCCAGGAAACAATTGTAGATGGGATTGGAAAGGGTGATGCTTGTCTGATATCTAAGGAGACATATATTTTATAGGGGAAAACCAAAATGTTCTCCCTCTCTGTGTCAAGGACCCTAAAGTACAAACATGCACATGGTTGAAGATCAAGAACCATTTCTTGGACGAGTGGAGGAGCATTTGACTTTAGAGTCCTTTGCTCCCTTTATGGGAATGAGGATTTGAAAGTATTGATACCATAGAAAGAGGACTCGTAGGATGAGAACATGATGTGAGGCCATAATCTTATGCACCGTGATATTTGATCTCTTATTCCAGCATGAAACAGGGATACTAAAAAGTGAGGCAAAAGTTTGTCTTTTGGAGACAATGGAAATTAATCAGTGTGGAAAATGCAATGTGCCACGTGGCTAAACAAAACAATGGAGTGTGATCCTAGGCAAATTAGTTAGGTAATAACAATCTACAGATCTCTAAATAGCATTATGGCTAAATAAAGCAATTCAAAAGCATAAGATAAATCTATACAGTCACATGGTATGATCCTTCGGTGTATTTGGTGAAAAATATAATCTGCATACAGAGATTTTTTTTCTTTTTTTTTCTTTTTCACTCAGTCCTGTCTGACTCTTTGCCATCCCATGGACTATACAGTCCAGGGAATTCTGCAGTCCAGAATACTGGACTCAGTTCAGTTCAGGTCAGTCAATCCAGAGGATTTTCCCAACCCAGGGCTGGAACCTGGGTTCGATACATACACAGATAGTGCAATAATATTTATGAAAAAGATACACTTGCATATATCTGGACCTGCTTGCAAATGCAAAGAAAACGGTTTGTAAAGATAAACTCCCACTTTTTAACAGTTCCATTAAGAAGAGGAATGTGATAGAAGGAAGTTTTAGGACTGCACTTTGGGTTCTTCTATTGCCACTTTTATTTTATGCATTTACTTCGAAATTTTTACAAGGAGAATGTTATGTCTGTAAAGAATAACTAAATGATATGTACCAGTTCACCAGACGCTTACCTGAGAACCATGCTTCTGGATGATCCCCTCAAAGGTAAAATCTGCCACTTAGAACACAGGGGAAATCTGTGCCTTTTGTTGAGTCACGTAAGCACTCATTTCATTCGCCTTTAAGAAGTGCTTCTTGTAGTAACTAAATCCTGAGAAGATGGGTGCCAGGGACAAATTTGGGGCTAGTGAAAGCATGGCATGTAGTCCCATCACTTTATGGCAAATATATGGGAAAACAATGGAAACAAGAGACTTTATTTTCTTGGGCTCCAAAATCACTGCAGATGGTGACTGCAGCCATGAAATTAAAAGATGCTTGCTCCTTGGAAGAAAATCTATGACCAACCTAGAGAGCATATTAAAAAGCAGAGACATTACTTTGCCGATAAAGGTTCTTCTAGTCAAAGCTATGGTTTTTCCAGTGGTCATGTATGGATGTGAAAGTTGGACTATAAAGAAAACGGAGAGCCAAGGAATTGATGCTTTTGAGCTGTGGTGTTGGAGAAGACTCTTAAGAGTCCCTTGGACTGCAAGGAGATCCAATCAGTCCATCCTAAAGGAAATCAGTCCTGAATATTCTTGGGAGGACTGATGCTGAAGTGGAAACTCCCAATACCTTGGCCACCTGGTGCGAAGAACTGACTCATTGGAAAAGACCCTGATGCTGGGAAAGATTGAAGGTGGGAGGAGAAGGGGACAACAGAGGATGAGATGGTTGGAAGGCATCACTGATTTGATGAACATGAGTTTGAGCAAACTTAGGGAGTTGGTGAAGGACAGGGAGGCCTGGCATGTTACAGTCCCTGGGGTCTCAAAGAGTCGGACGTGACTGAGTGACTGACCTGAACTGAACTGAGGCTACCACGTGATTGCCAAGGACGCTCTAGCATTCAGGTGTGAGCAGTCTAGGTTCAAACAGACTCGCTTGGAACTTCTCCAGGAAACCGTTGGGTGGGTGGAAAGGGGTGCTATGTCCAACAGCTCTTTTCTGATCCGTGCTGTTTGAGAATCTGGTCTTTATTCCTGGAAATGAGCCTTAATCCCTCAAGGCTGCACCAGAGGCAGAGCAGGAGACTGGGCAAGAGCCTGTGTCCAGTCCCAGGGGACCAGGTTGGAGTCGGGGCCTGACTTGGAGAGAGAGATCTCTCTCCCCGCAGGGCCTGGCCTAGATCTTGAGCCGCCCTCAGCTTCAGGTCAAGACCAGGAACCGAGCATGGCTGGGTGGCAGGGCAGAGCGCAGAGCCCCCTCCCGTGTTGCGGCCGAGGCTCCACTACCTCCACCGGTATCGTGGTCTGAGAGCCAACTGGCCCAGCGGCCCTGCTGCCACACCGACTGCCTGGAGCCACTGCTGTCTTGGGCCTTCAGCCAGTTGGTCTGGAAGGTGGGCTCACACTCCTGGATCTTCCTGCTGCTGTCCATGGTGTTAATGACTGTTCTCTGCACTGACCTAATTTACCGGCCCCAGGATGAAGAATTTTGGGCATTACTTTACTAGCGTGTGAGATGAGTGCAATTGTGCAGTATTTTGAGCATTCTTTGGCATTGCCTTTCTTTGGGATCGGAATGAAAACTGACCTTTTCCAGTCCTGTGGCCACTGCTGAGTTTTCCAAATTTGCTGGCATATTGAGTGCAGCACTTTCACAGCATCATCTTTGAGGATTTGAAAGAGCTCCACTGGAATTCCATCACCTCCACTAGCTTTGTTCGTAGTGATGCTTTCTAAGGCCCACTTGACTTCACATTCCAGGATGTCTGGCTCTAGGTCAGTGATCACACCATCGTGATTATCTTGGTCATGAACATCTTTTTTGTAGACTTCTTCTGTGTATTCTTGCCACCTCTTCTTAATATCTTCTGCTTCTGTTCAGTCCATACCATTTCTGTCCTTTATCGAGCCCATCTTTGCATGAAATGTTCCCTTGATATCTCTAATTTTCTTGAAGAGATCTCTACTCTTTCCCATTCTGTTGTTTTCCTCTATTTCTTTGCATTGATCGCTGAGGAAGGCTTTCTTATCTCTCCTTGCTATTCTTTGGAACTCTGCATTCAGATGCTTATATCTTTCCGTTTCTCCTTTGCTTTTTGCTTTTCTTCTTTGCACAGCTATTTGTAAGGCCTCCCCAGATGGCCATTTTGCTTTTTAGCATTTCTTTTCCATGGGGATGGTCTTGATCCCTGTCTCCTGTACAATGTCACGTACCTCCGTCCATAGTTCATCAGGCACTCTATCTATCAGATCTAGGCCCTTAAATCTATTTCTCACTTCCGCTGTATAATCATAAGGGATTTGATATAGGTCATACCTGAATGGTCTAGTGGTTTTCCCTGCTTTCTTCAATTTAAGTCTGAATTTGGCAATAAGGATTTCATGATCTGAGCCACTTTGGCCATCTCATGCAAAGAGTTGACTCATTGGAAAAGACTCTGATGCTGGAAGGGATTGGGGGCAGGAGGAGAAGGGGACAACAGAGGATGAGATGGCTGGATGGTATCACCGACTTGATGGATGTGAGTCTGAACTCTGGGAGTTGGTGATGGACAGGGAGGCCTGGCATGCTGTGATTCATGGGGTCGCAAAGAGTCGGACACGACTGAGCGACTGAACTGAACTGAACTGATGTTAATCCCAAGCTCCTAATTATCCCTCCCCAACCACATTTCCCCTTTGGTAACCCTGAATTTGTTTTTGAAATCTGTGGGTCTGTTTCTATTTTGTAGATAGGTTCATTTGTATCATTTTTTAGATGAGATTCTGTATATGGATGATATCAATAATGGTATTTGTCTTTCTCTGACTTAGTATGACAATCTCTAGGTCCATCATGTTGCTGCATATGGCATTATTTGCTCTTTATTGTGGCTGAGTATTGGAGAAGGAAATGGCAACCCACTCCAGTGTTCTTGCCTGGAGAATCCCAGGGACGGAGAGCCTGGTGTGCTGCCGTCTATGGGGTCGCACAGAGTTGGATACGACTGAAGCGACTTAGCAGCAGGAGCAGCAGTGGCTGAATAATATTCCATTGTATACATGTACTCATCTTTATTCATTCCTCTGTTGATAGACATTTAGGTTGTTTCCATGTCTTGGCTGTTGTAAATGGTGCTCCAGAGAATAGGTACAGGTATGCATGTGGCTGAGTCCCTTAGCTGTGCACCTGAAACTATCACAACATTGCTAATAGGCTATTCTACAATATAAAACAGGTTAAAAAACGAAAATCGATTACAAAGGGAAAAAAAAAAATAGGCTGCTTGCAGAGTAGATCTTCTTTCCCACGAAGTGTGGCATGATGCAGTAACACCCCTTCCCTACATGCTTAGTGAAAACTCCTGGGCAAAATCGGCCTAAATATTTTGTTTTCAATGCTGGGAAGAAGAGCTGAGTAAAGAAAACAATGTAACGAGATTTGAATTTTTTTTCATGTAATGAGATAGGTAAAATATAGCTAAAAATAATATGTCTAAGCTCTAGGTCAGTAATTACATCATTGTGATTATCTGGTTCCTGAAATATTTTTTGTACAGTTCTTCTGTGTATTCTTGCCACCTCTTCTTAATAGCTTCTGCTTCTGTTAGGTCCATACCATTTCTGTCCTTTATCGAGCCCATCTTTGCATGAAATGTTCCCTTGGTAACTCTAATTTTCTTGAAGCGATCTCTAGTCTTTCCCATTCTGTTGTTTGCCTCTATTTCTTTGCATTGATCGCTGAGGAAGGCTTTCTTATCTCTTCTTGCTATTCTTTGGAACTCTGCATTCAGATGCTTATATCTTTCCTTTTCTCCTTTGCTTTTCACTTCTCTTCTTTTCACAGCTATTTGTAAGGCCTCCCCAGACAGCCATTTTGCTTTTTTGCATTTCTTTTCCATGGGGATGGTCTTGATCCCTGTCTCCTGTACAGTGTCACGAACCTCATTCCATAGTTCATCAGGCACTCTATCTATCAGATCTAGGCCCTTAAATCTATTTCTCACTTCCACTGTATAATCATAAGGGATTTGATATAGGTCATACCTGAATGGTCTAGTGGTTTTCCCTACTTTATTCAATTTAAGTCTGAATTTGGTAATAAGGAGTTCATGATCTGAGCCACAGTCAGCTCCTGGTCTTGTTTTTGTTGACTATATGGAGCTTCTCCATCTTTGGCTGCAAAGAAATAATCAATCTGATTTCGGTGTTGACCATCTGGTGATGTCCATGTGTAGAGTCTTCTCTTGTGTTGTTCGAAGAGGGTGTTTGCTATGACCAGTGTATTTTCTTGGCAAAACTCTATTAGTCTTTGCCCTGCTTCATTCCGTATTCGAAGGCCAAATTTGCCTGTTACTCCAGGTGTTTCTTGACTTCCTACTTTTGCATTCCAGTCCCCTATAATGAAAAGGACATCTTTTTTGGGTGTTAGTTCTAAAAGGTCTTGTAGGTCTTCATAGAACCGTTCAGCTTCAGCTTCTTCAGCATTACTGGTTGGGGCATAGACTTGGATTACTGTGATATTGAATTATTTGCCTTGGAAATGAACAGAGATCATTCTGTCGTTTTTGAGATTGCATCCAAGTACTGCATTACGGACTCTTTTGTTGACCATGATGGCTACTCCATTTCTTCTGAGGGATTCCTGTCCGCAATAGTAGATATAATGGTCATCTGAGTTAAATTCACCCATTCCAGTCCATTTTAGTTTGCTGATTCCTAGAATGCAGCTGAATTCCTAGAATTCACGCTTGCCATCTCTTGTTTAACCACTTCCAATTTGCCTTGATTCATGGAACTGAATTGCATGGAACAGGTTCCTATGCAATATTGCTCTTTGTAGCATTGGACCTTGCTTCTATCACCAGTCACATCCACAGCTGGATATTTTTTTTGCTTTGGCTCCATCCCTTCATTCTTTATGGAGTTATTTCTCCACTGATCTCCAGTAGCATATTGGGCACCTACTGACCTGGGGAGTTCCTCTTTCAGTATCCTATCATTTTGCCTTTTCATACTGTTCATGGAGTTCTCAAGGCAAGAATACTGAAGTGGTTTGCCATTCCCTTCTCCAGTGGACCACATTCTGTCACATCTCTCCACCATGACCCGCCTGTCTTGGGTTGCCCCATGGGCATGGCTTAGTTTCATTGAATTAGACAAGGCTGTGGTCCTAGTGTGATTAGATTGACTAGTTTCCTGTGAGTATGGTTTCAGTGTGTCTGCCCTCTGATGCCCTTTTGCAACACCTACTGTCTTACTTGGGTTTCTCTTACCTTGGCATGGGGTATCTCTTCACAGCTGTTCCAGCAAAGTGCAGCCGCTGCTCCTTACCTTAGAGAGGGGTATCTCCTCACCGCTGCCCTTCCTGACCTTCAACGTGGGATAGCTCCTCTAGGCCCTCCTGCACATGCAGCCACCACTCCTTGGACGTGGGGTTGGTCCTCCTGGCCGCCACCCCTGGCCTCGGGCGTGGGGTTGCTTCTCCCGGCAGCTGCCCGTGGCCTCAGGTGTGGGGTAGCTCCTCCTGGCTGCCACCTCTGGCCTCGGGTGTGGGGCGTAGGGTAGCTCCTCTGGGCTGCTGCCCCTGACTCGGGCGTGGAGGCATGGGGTAGCTCCTCTCAGCCACCACCCCTGACCTCGGACGCGGGGTAGCTCCTCTTGGCTGCCACCCCTGACCTCGGATTTGGGTAGCTCTTCTCGGCGGTTCCTGCGCCGTCACAGCCTGGCACTCTTGGCCGCTGCCCCTGACCTCGGATGTGGGGTAACTCCTCTTGGCTGCCGCCCTTCGGGCATGGGGTCCTCCCAGCTTCTGTCCCTGACCTCGGATGTGGGGTAGCTCCTTCTCGGCCATGCTTAAGTGCGCCAGTTGCAGCCCTCCGCGCTTAAGTGCGCCGGTTGCAGCTGCCCACGACCCAGATAATCACGATGATGTGATCATTGACCTAGAGTCAGACATCCTGGAATATGAAGTCAAGTGGGCTTTAGAAAGCATCACTATGAACAAAGCTAGTGGAGGTGATAGAATTCCAGTTGAGCTCTTTCAGATCCTAAAAGATGATGCTGTGAAAGTGCTGCACTCAATATGCCAGCAAATTTGGAAAACTCAGCAGTGGCCACAGGACTGGAAAAGGTCCGTTTTCATTCCAATCCCAAAGAAAGGCAATGCCAAAAAATGCTCAAACTACCGCACAATTGCACTCATCTCACACGCTAGTAAAGTAATGCTCAAAATTCTCCAAGCCAGGCTTCAGCAATATGTGAACCGTGAACTTCCTGATGTTCAAGCTGGTTTTAGAAAAGGCAGAGGAACCAGAGATCAAATTGCCAACATCCGTTGGATCATGGAAAAAGCAAGAGAGTTCCAGAAAAACATCTATTTCTGCTTTATTGACTATGCCAAAGCCTTTAACTGTGTGGATCACAATCAACTGTGGAAAATTCTGAAAGAGATGGGAATACCAGACCATCTGACCTCTATCTTGAGAAATCTATATGCAGGTCAGGAAGCAACAGTTAGAACTGGACTTGGAACAACAGACTGGTTCCAAATAGGAAAAGGAGTATGTCAAGGCTGTATATTGTCACTCTGCTTATTTACCTCATGTGCAGAGTACATCATGAGAAACGCTGGGCTGGAAGAAGCACAAGCTAGAATCAAGATTGCTAGGAGAAATATCAATAACCTCAGATATGCAGATGACACCACCCTTATGGCAGAAAGCGAAGAGGAACTAAAAAGCTTCTTGATGAAAGTGAAAGAGGAGAGTGAAAAAGTTGGCTTAAAGTTCAACATTCAGAAAACGAAGATCATGGCATCTGGTCCCATCACTTCATGGGAAATAGATGCAGAAACAGTGGAAACAGTGTCAGACTTAATTTTTCTGAGCTCCAAAATCACTGCAGATGGTGACTGCAGCCATGAAATTAAAAGACGCTTTACTCCTTGGAAGGAAAGTTATGACCAACCTAGATAGCATATTCAAAAGCAGAGACATTACTTTGCCAACAAAGGTCCATATAGTCAAGGCTATGGTTTTTCCAGTGTTCATGTATGGATGTGACAGTTGGACTGTGAAGAAAGCTGAGTGCCAAAGAATTGATGCTTTTGAACTGTGGTGTTGGAGAAGACTCTTGAGAGTCCCTTGGACTGCAAGGAGATCCAACCAGTCCATTCTGAAGGAGATCAGCCCTGGGATTTCTTTGGAAGGAATGATGCTAAAGCTGAAACTCCAGTACTTTGGCCACCTCATGCGAAGAGTTGACTCATTGGAAAAATCTCTGATGCAGGGAGGGACTGGGGGCAAGAGGAGAAGGGGACGACAGAGGATGAGATGGCTGGATGGCATCACTGACTCGATGGATGTGAGTCTGAGTGAACTCCGGGAATTGGTGATGTACAGGGAGGCCTGGCGTGCTGGGATTCATGGGGTCGCAAAGAGTCGGACACGACTGAGTGACTGAACTGAACTGAAAGCATAAGACTTGAAGAATACAACTCTCTTTATTAATCTAACTTTTAATTAGACTAATCTTCCTCCTTTGGTTTCAAATTGTCCTGATCCTCTTCTGAAGATGTTAACTCTCTACGCCCTTCATGTGTAGACAATTTTAACTTTTAAAAGCAGCTGGACGAAATAAATACGGATCTGTCGAGGACAGGTTATATACATAATAAATATGTCATGTCAAGCTTCCCTACCATTTACCAACTTGTTAATTGTTCTTTTAAAAAAATGGCACAACTGGCACCAGAACACCGAAAAAACAAGGAGATGACATTGCTGAGTCTGGAACTTCAGGCTTCTCATCCTTTGTAACTCCTCTGAAGGTTATTAACAAGATTATTCTTTTAATCGCCGGCCATGCTTTGCCACTCTGCATCTTTACTGTAGGTTTATGGATGTTCATAATTTCCTTGCTTAACAACTATCATAGGAAGCAAATTCTGTTCACCTCAAATATCCTGTTCACTCCCCATCAGTCAGGGCCCAGGCCAGGTCCCAGCCCCTTCCAGACCTGTCCTTCTCTCCCGACCACTCTAGCTCACATTTATGCAACTTCTCCTGAATTCCTGCAACTCTCTCTTTGGTATCAGTGAAAATTCAAAAGTTAGCACTCGACATTGTCATTTATATATACATATTAAAAATAAACATATATAAAATACAGTAGGTAAGTGATATGTAAAATATATATAACGTAAATAGAGTCCCATGCAATAAAGAATTCCATTGAATTGATTCCAGATGACTTGGTGTATTTTTTCTTGTCCTTTACTTGTATGATATTTATCTGAAATTCAATTAGTATTATTAGAACTACAAGAAATAGACGAATAGGATCTTATCTCCTGGATTTCCCTGTCAGTACTTTAATCCATGTTCCCTGGTCTCTTGTTCCCTTGAGCTCTCCTTTCTCTTTTGTCTCCAAATTTTTATTCTTTTATAGGTTTGTCTACAATATTTTCACTTTAACTTTTTTTCTGAACTATGTTTCATTACTTCCATTCCTTACTTGTATAATGTTTCTCAGAAGCACAAGTACACACCCACAAGTGCCCACATCAGCTCTGTGTTTAGGTGCTGTTTGACTGGGCTGTCTCTGTATTTGACTCACATTTTCATATTCCACAATGTTACCCCATGCCAGGAGAGGCAACTATTTTCCTGTCTGCTTCTCATTTTGACCCACATCACACAAAAATGTAGCAAAAGGAAGGGTCGCAGGCAGACCATCTGAATGCTTTAAGATGCTGGCCTTTCCTAGAACCACCTAGAACCACTTTGAACAAATTTGCTGTCAAAATAACTATACTGCCCAAAGCAATCTGCAGATTGAATGCCTCACCTTTCCAATGATGTTTTTCACATAACTAGAACAAAAAATTTTACAGTGTGAATGGGAAAAAAAGACCCCAAATAGCCAAGCAATCTTGAGAAAGAAAAGCAAGAGCTGACAGAATCAGGTTCCCTGACTTCAGACTACCAGTCAGTTCAGTTCACTCAGTCATGTCCGACTCTTTGCAACCCCATGAATCACAGCACGCCAGGCCTCCCTGGCCATCACCAACTCCCAGAGTTTACCCAAACTCATGTCCATCGAGTCAGTGATGCCATACAGCCATCTCATCCTCTGTCGACCCCACACGGCATGGCTTAGTTTCATTGAGTTAGACAAGGCTGTGTTAGTTACAAGCTAAAGTAATCAAGACACTGGTTCTGGCACAGAAACAGAAATGTATTGAATAGAGCAATGGAACAAGATACAAAGTCCAGAGAGAAACCAATGCACCTACGGTCAAGTGATCTAGGACAAAGGAGGCAAGACTATACAATGGAGAAAAGACAGCCTCTTAAATAAGTAGTGCTGATAAAAATGGACAGCTACAAGCATAAGAATGAAATTACCATACTCCCTAACATACACAAAAATAATCTCAAAAGAAATTAAAGACCTTAGAAAAGGCGGAGGAACCAGAGATCAAATTGCCAACATCCACTGGATCATCGAAAAAGCAAGAGAGTTCCAGGAAAACATCTATTTCTGCTTTATTGACTATGCCAAAGCCTCTGACTGTGTGGATCACAATAAACTGTGGAAAATTCTGAAAGAGATGGGAATACCAGACCATCTGACCTGCCTCTTGAGAAACCTATATGCAGGTCAGGAAACAACAGTTAGAACTGGACATGGAACAACAGACTGGTTCCAAATAGGAAATGAGTACGTCAAGGCTGTATATTGTCACCCTGCTTATTTAACTTATATGCAGAGTACATCATGAGAAACGCTGGGCTGGAAGAAGCACAAGCTGGAATCAAGATTGCCAAGAGAAATATCAATAACTTCAATATGCAGATGATACCACCCTTATGGCAGAAAGTGAAGAAGAACTAAAAAGCCTCTTGATGAAAGTGAAAGAGGAGAGTAAGCTCAACATTCAGAAAACAAAGATCATGGCATCTGGTCCCATCACTTCATGGCAAATAGATGGGGAAGCAGTGCCAGACTTTATTTTTCTGAGCTCCAAAATCACTGCAGATGGTGACTGCAGCCATGGAATTAAAAGATGCTTACTTCCTGGAAGAAAAGTTATGACCAACCTAGATAGCATATTCAAAAGCAGAGACATTACTTTGCCAACAAAGGTCCATATAGTCAAGGCTATGGTTTTTCCAGTGGTCATGTATGGATGTGAGAATTGGACTGTGAAGAAAGCTGAGTGCCGAAGAATTGATGCTTTTGAACTGTGGTGTTGGAGAAGACTCTTGAGAGTCCCTTGGACTGCAAGGAGATCCAACCAGTCCATTCTGAAGGAGATCAGCCCTGGGATTTCTTTGGAAGGAATGATGCTAAAGCTGAAACTCCAGTACTTTGGCCACCTCATGCGAAGAGTTGACTCATTGGAAAAGACTCTGATGCTGAGATGGATTGGGGGCAGGAGGAGAAGGGGACGACTGAGGATGAGATGGCTGGATGGCATCATGGACTCGATGGACATGAGTTTGAGTGAACTCTGGGAGTTGGTGATGTACAGGGAGGCCTGGCGTGCTGGGATTCATGGGATCGCAAAGAGTCAGACACGACTGAGCGACTGAACAGAACTGAACTGAGCTGAAATATAAGAACAGACCCCACAAAACTCTTAGAGGAGAACATAGGCAGAGTACTCTCTGACATAAATCACAGCAGTATGTTTTTTCACTCACCTCTTAGAATAATGAAAATAAAAACAAAAATAAGCCAATGGGATCCAATTAAACTTTGCTTCTGCACATCACAGGTAATCATAAACAAGACAGAAGAAAACCCACAGAATGGGGGACAATATTCTGAAATGATGCAAATGACAAAGGATTAATCTCCAAAATATTCAAACAGCTCAAGGAGCTAAATATCAAAATACAAACAACCCAATCAATAAGTGAATGTAAGATCTAAGTGGACTTTTCTCTATAGAATACTGACAGATGATCAAAAAGCACATGAAAGGATGCTCATAAAGGATGCTCCACATCACTAATAATTAGAGAAATGCAGAAATACTATGATGAGGTATCATTTCACACCAATCAGAATAGCCACCATCAAAAAACCTACAAATAATAAATGCTGGAGAGAGTGTGGAGAAAAGGGAACCCTCCTACACAGCTTATGGAATGTAACTAGGGTACACCCACTGTGGAGAACTCTATGGAAATTTCTTTAAAAACTAAATATAGACTTGCCATCATATGATTCAGCAATCCCACTCCTGGGCATATATCCAGAGAAAACCAGACTTCAAAAAGATGCAAGCACCTCAATGTTCCAAATTGGGAAAGGAGTCCATCAAGGCTGTATATTGTCACCCTACTTATTGAACTTATATGCAGAGTACATCATGCAAAATGCCAGACTGGAGGAAGCACAAGTTGGAATCAGGATTGCAGTGAGAAAACCTCAGATACGCAGATGACACCACCCTTATGGCAGAAGTGAAGAACTAACGAGCCTCTTGATGAAAGTGAAAGAGGAGAGTGAAAAAGTTGACTTAAAGTTCAACATTCAAAAAACTAAGATCATGGCCCAGTGACAACCAGTAACAACCAACAAGAAAGGAGAAGCCACATTTTGTTTGTTTTTGCATCTCTAACATCCAGCACAGAGACTAGACTCTGAAATTGGTTGGTTTTGGTTGTGCGACTTTTGAAGGACATGATACGCATTGAATATCTGAGATGGGGGAATATGACACACAGATTATTTCAAGAAATAAATTTTTTTCAATATGTAAATTATGTTTTTTTTTAAATTTTAAAATTGAACTATAGTTGGTTTAAAATATTGTGTTAGTGTCAGTTCTCCAGCATAGTGATTCAGTATTTTTGCAGATTTTACTCCAATACAGTTTATTATAAGATATGGCTATAATTCCCTGTACTATACAGTATAGCCTCATTGCTTATCATTTTATACCTAGTAGTTTGAATCTGTTAATGCCGTACTCCTAATTTGTCCCTCCCCCTTTAGAAGAGAGATTTTTGTAGACTTCTCAGCCTAGGCGAGTTACGAAAGAAAAGCTCCTAACTAGGAATCTTCCCTCTGCCTCTTGAATCTATTAAAAATAAAGGGGGACACACTAAAAAGAAGAACTAATGAGAATGGAGGTGGACCCTTTGGGGACCTCCCCATATACCCTCCCACTAGTTTGTAGAAAAGCTTTAGCCTCCAAGGCTTTGCCAGAGTCCCAAGGAGCAAATGTAATTAGAGAAGTGAGAAGATGCTGAGACAAATGAAAACAGTTGAGCAAGACAAAATAACAATAGTTAAACCTTCAAACAAACTCAAGGACCTTTAACTCTTCCTCAAGAGCTGCAGAGAACTTTCGGAGCCATATCCATGAGTTCTTCTGCAGATACTGACACTGGCCCCAGGTGGAAGAAGTTAACTGCATGCTGTCTACACCTATGCTTACCCCAGACCAGTTGAAACTTGGTCATGGCTGATGATACTGATTCCTGAAACCACCCAGTTAGCTACCACCAACCAATCCAGAAAGAGGTACACCAGCCATCAGCACCTCACATCCAGACCCCAAACGTTGCATTTCAGAACCCTTCCCTGAATTTGGGGGAGAATAGATACATGTATATATATGGTGGAGTCACTGTCTGTGCCCCTGAAACTATCACCCTTTTCTTCATCGGCTCTGCTCCAATATAAAATAAGTTTTTTGAAAAAATGGGTTTTGTCCTTAGCAAACCTAAGTCACATATTTTTCTTCATTCTACTTTACCAAGAAGTGCATTTATTTTTTTGAAAATATTCTAACTATCGGGAAAGGTTTAAGATTTTGTTAATTCTCTCATAAACCAGCCTACCCTCCTTGGAAAGAAAACATTAACGGTTTAATATAAAACGTGGGGACATATATTTCTACACTGCTATCTGTATACCTACTCCTGTGTGTGAGTTTATGTGTGTCTATATCTAGCTATTTCTCCCTACCGGAAATACGCTGTGCAACATTTTGAAGCTTGCTTTGCTTTAACAATAAACTCCTGACGTTAAAAACAACATCAACAGCAACAATAAAACCCTTCCCTGGAAGCCATCAGAGAGTTTGTGTCTTTGGAGAAGGAGCCCTCTGTTCTTGCCTGGCCTCGCAATGGGCACCTTGGAATAAACACCACAATTTCCTTCATCACATCTGGTGTCAGCAGATTGGTCTGACTGTGCATTGGGCAAATGGACTCAGGTTTGGTTGGGTAACAAAATCTACCCAACTCCTGCAGGAGGACAGGAGGCAACGTATAGGTCGTGTTCTAGGTTCTCCATAAAACCTAGCCAGGAACTGGAGAAATACTAGGCGATTTCAATATTCTCCTTAAAACTGATAGTTAAAGCAACTGTCTAGTGTGAGGGTTCATTTATGTGTCGATTTGGTTCGCTTATGATCCCAGCTGTTTGGTCAAATATCAGTTTAGATGTTTTTGTGAAGATATATTTCAGATATGATTAGTATTTAAATCTGTAACTGAAAGGGAAAGAAGTACAATTCAAGAAAGAGTGATTCAGGTTAAACTGAAAGTCTTCTGAGAAAGAGAGGCGAGGGCTTATGAAGACAAAAAGCCACAGGTTGTCAAAAACTGCCTGATGAGAACTGTGACTGACCCTCATGCGAGTCAGGAAATATTTGGCCTCACAGAAGCACAAGGTATACAGGGCAGGCATGGTCCAAGAAGTAGCTTGAATTTCTGGCAGATATTCTGGAGGACTTCAAAATGGAAAAGAAATGATCTGAAGCTCAGGTTGCCTCTAGGCTGAAACGTGCATATGCCACACTCCTTAATGGCCTCCCAGCTCTGTTTCAGAGAGCTCTTTAGGGAGCATTGTTGTCATTCAGTCACTAAGTCATGTCCACCTCTTTGTAACCCCATGGACTGTAGCACACCAGGCTTTCCTGTCCATCACTATCTCATGGAATTTGCTCAAATTAGGGAGAATTACTGACTCCATGATTTTTATTCAACGAATGGCACTATGAAATCTGTCTCTGACTTCTGCTGAAGTGAACAACCATAATAGGGAAGAACCTTTTGTATTCTGTTACAAGTGCAGCACTAACAGGATGTTGTCCGTAAGCTTAAATTATACATAGTGGCTCAGCACTGGGAGCCCTGCTTCCCACATAATGAGCATTAAGATAAAATACCTGTATTTAGCTCCAAGGAAACATCCTGACCAAGCCCAGCTGTCAATGACTGCAGGAAGGGAATTAACACAACCCCTTCAGAGGCTGATGGGAACCAGGAAGGGTTTGGCTTTACTCTTTCTCCTTTTAGTGTAAAACAAGCCTGAATTCTAACTCAGCCAAGATGGATCTTGGGGACATGAGTCCGCCATTTTACCTTGATCTACCAGCTTTCCAAACAAAGTTGCTGTTGCTTGCCCCAACAACTCATCTCCTGATTTATCAGCCTATCCTGCAGGAAGCGATGGGGCTGGGTAACACAGTGACCCTACCTATGTCTAAGGCCTTCAGGTGAGCATCAGCTCACTGGCTGGTGCTGCTGTATGGATCACAGTTTGCCAGAGATCTCTTCCTTGCAGACGAGGCAAAGCCTATGCCAGTTGTAAATTAGCATAGCTCCCTGTACTCAGGTGTGTGCTGTTGAGGAGAGCAAAAACTTTACCCTTCTAGATTCATCTGGTGGATTGAGAATCAACATAACATGAGACAGATTAACAGGAAGAAAAGCAAACAAGAGGTTAACAACATGTATATTTCTGTACATATGGGTGAGAACCAGAAAACCTGAGTAACTCATCAGAATGGTTGAAACCCTCACCTTAAATGCCATCTTCAGCTAGAGACAAAGGAGGATGTTGTGGGTAGTGGTTTGGGAATACAAAGTGGAGGAAGGTGATTCACACGGAGATGGAAAAGCAAGTGTTTGGAACTCTCTGTAAATATTTGGAGTTCCCCTGACCACACCTGGCCCACATTTTTTTCTTGGTATCTCTGGTAGCTCTCTTCCTGGGCTAGCCCCTTTATCTAAACTATTCAACAGTTAAGAAGGTAGTCAAAAGAAAGACTTTGAGTCTCTTCTTTCTTAAAAGTACTCTGCCTAACGTCATCCTCTTGACAAAGAGACACATTTTGGGGTGACAAATTTTGCTTCCCTACAATACCCTGGATTAGGTAGAAAAGGTTAATACGGAAACCCAAGGAGGAAGCCACCTGCTTCCCAAAATAGTCCCGAAAGTTTGGGGGGGACTTGCTTAGATGCCTGAATCTAAGTCTTGGGGGACTTCGGCTGAGACCAATTTCTTTTGCTAGGTAAGGGTCTTGCTGATTAAACATTGCCTAAGACAAGCCAAAAGGATTTGGTGCCTATCAACTTCAAGTTTCCTTGGACTGGTTACAGTGGCTGAATTGCGGCCTAAAACTCTTTAGGAACAAGTGGGGAAACTGTGGGGAAATAAGCTTCCCTGGGGTTTCTCAGAGGCTCTTTGTCTCTCACACCTCCAGCCATTCATCTAATTAATTGCTCCAACCTGAAAGGATTCATAGTCTAATCTCCCCAAGGAGACTAAATATTATAGCTCAGGGTAGGTCCCCCGAAGGCGCTCTGTCTCATTGAGAATTTATATTTCAAGGAGGGATGAGGCCAAGATCTGGCTCCTTGAGAGATTTTGTTACCAGCAAAGCCTATGAACAGTTACCAGGTTAAAAAAAAAAAAAAGGAAAGAAAAAAAACCAACTTAGGAATAAAAATACTAACCTCCTTTCCCTTATGCTTAGTCTGGTTTCTCTTGCTCACAAGGTGATACCTGCAGAGGCCTTGCTCCCAGCCTTTCAAACCGCAGTTCCTGGTGTGAACCTGCTTGGTGGACCCTTCTGCTTGGGGGAGAGGGGCCGTGTGCATAGACGCTGCACAGGACACCTTAATGCAAGATGGCAACGAGCCCTGTGAGCCCCATTACCTGGAGCAGCTGCGCATGTCTCTGCTCCCAGAGCCCTCCAACTCCACCCCCGCCCTGCTGACCAGAGCCCTGTGGAGCAGCCCCGCCCATGGCCTATTGGAGAGCCTGGGCTGCACAGCGGGGTGCCCACCTTTCAGTTCCTTTGCGCCTCAACACAATAATTCCATTGGCAGAGCAACACTTGGCAGATGACCCTTTTCGGGTGGGTAACAGCTTTACTTACATATCAAAGGCCAGAGTAAGGAGGAGCTCCTTTCCAGGAGAGGAGAAGGCCCTTCTCAGCAGCAGGGACAAGGTTTCCTGCCGTCCTGCACCTGCTGGTGTGGAATAACTGACCTGCTCTCAGCACACGGCCCCAGGTGCAGTCCTGGGCGAGGGGGAAACGCCTGGATGTTTCCTGTGAGATCTTTAGTAAGAACTGTGTCTGACCGCAATAACCTGTCCGTGCCTTCAGGATAAAAGGAATGAATACTGAAAACCCAGCCAAAAGAGAGTGTCTCAAAGAAGTGAGTGACAGTGAACGCCAAGAGGAAGGAGAAATTCAGACAGACAAGGACTGGAAAGGTGTGGCTTTGATTCAGCGACGTGGAAGTCATCAGTGGCTTGGGAGCAGTTTTGAGGGAAAGAGAGGGATGACAGTCTAGAGTTGCTAGAGATACAGGCAAACCTTTCAAGAAGTTTGTTGTGGGACCTAAGATTGTCTGGGACGAGTGAGGGGAACAGCAGGGTGAGAAATTTATAGAAAGAAGACCTGAAATCATCATCAGAAGATACAAATTAAGGAAATAAAGTGGCAGGGTCACTGGGCAGTGCAGCAAGAGACGTGTGGAGTGAGGCGGGAGAAGGATCAGCAGTCTCACATGAAACTGGAGTTCTGCCCAGTCAGACACTGAGAGGACAGAAGGAAAAGGGGATCAGGATTAAGTGAGCATTAGTAACTTGTCAGCTCTTGGAATTGTGGAGGAAAACACTTCCTCCACCCGCTTAGGTTCAGTGTTTGGGAATCTGCAAATTAAATGTTAAAAGCAGATAACCATGAGAAAAAATACTTAATGGCTTTCTAGCAGTCATGTACACATGTGACATTTGGACCATAAGGCTGAGCACCGAAGAATTCATGCTTTCAAACTGTGGTGCTGGAGAAGACTCTTGAGAGTCCCTTGGACAGCAAGGAGAACAAACCAGTCAATCTTAAAAGAAACCAACCCTGAATATGTTCATTGGAAGGACTGATGCTAAAGCTCCAATACTTTGGCCACCTGATGTAAAGAGCCAACTTATTGGAAAAGACTCTGATGCTGGGAAAGATTGAGGGCGGGAGGAAAAGTGGGCGACAAAGAATGAGATGGTTAGATGGCATCTTCGACTCAATGGACATGAATATGAGCAAACTCTGGGAGATGGTGACAGACAGGGAATCCTGGCGTGTTGCAGTCCATGAGGTCACAAAGAGTTGGACACAACTGATCGAGTGGACTATAACAACAACATACAAAGCTTCACACAGAAATGTGACTTGAAGGGGAGGCTACAACTGGGAGTTGATATACTACTTAATAAATGACAGGGAGTAGGAGATAAAGGCATCTTCTGAAAAACAGATGACTTGGCGGGGAGGGGCACTTATGGGAGAACAAATAACATTTCAGAAAGATAAATGGTACTTTAGGAGGATATATGGGAGATGGGGGAGTTTTGTGAAAATGTCTGGTGCTTGGAACTTTTCCCTAATTTTAAGACTTTTTCCAAAAATCAAACAACAATAGGTAGGTTGATAGGTAAAGAAAAGGTGAAAAGTCTTCGGCAAGTCTTATTTATCTATGGGGAACTTTTCTCTAATTTTAAGACTCTTTCCAAAAGTAAATCAAAAGTCAATTAAAATGGACTCAAATGCATTCCTTTTTAGAGCTGAATAATACACGACTTCTTTATCCATTCATCTGTTGATGGACATTTAGGTTGCTTCCATGCCCTAGCTATTGTAAATGCTGCTGCGGCTAAGTCGCTTCAGTCGTGTCCGACTCTGTGCGACCCCAGAGATGGCAGCCCACCAGGCTCCCCCGTCCCTGGGATTCTCCAGGCAAGAACACTGGAGTGGGTTGCCATTTCCTTCTCCAATGCATGAAAGTGAAAAGTGAAAGTGAAGTCGCTCAGTCGTTCCCAACTCTTAGCGACCCCATGGACTGCAGCCTACCAGGCTCCTCTGTCCATGGATTTTCCAGGCAAGAGTACTGGAGTGGGGTGCCATTGCCTTCTCCGATTGTTAATGCTAGAAAATACACAGAATGAAAAGAATGAAAGAAATCCATAGACTGTTTTTTTAAAGCTACGGACATAACTGCAATGAACACTGGGGTACATGTGTTTTTTTTGGAATTTGCTGTATGATGCAGAGAACCCAAAGCTGATGATTTGTGACAAACTAGAGGGTGGTTCAGGAAGGAGGGTTCATATGTATATCTATGGCTGATTCAGGTTGATGTATGGCAGAAACCATCACAATGTTGTAATTATCCTCTGATTAAAAATAAAAATTAGGACAAGTTAACTCATTTAAAAGGCAAAAACTTAGGCAAATCTTATTTCCCATGAGGAAAGATCTATGAATCAGTGTTCAAAGTTACATATAGTAAGTTTTATGCCACTATTAACAGTTATAATACCTCAAAACATTGACAGTAGCCATAACAGCAGAAGCTACATCTTTAGGTCTATGTATAGTGATAAAAACGGGAAAGTACAAAAAAGCTATCGATCAACACCACTAAATAGTAATGACAAGTTCGGTTTTTTGTTGCTGTTTAAACAGCTGGTATCAGGGCTCAGTCTGAGTCTGTAAAGGGCGTCTCTGGTGGCTCTTATGGTAAACAATCCAACTGCAATGCAGGTGACTCCGGTTGATCCCAGGGTCTGGAAGATCCCCTGGAGAAGGGAATGGCTCCCAATCCATTATTCTTGCCTGGAGAATTCCAGGGACATAGGAGCCTGGTGGGCTATCCATGGGCTCACAAAGAGTCAGACACGACTGAGTGACTAACACTTTCACTTTGAACGTGGAAAACTCAACAGTGCTGATGTTTCTGCTTAAAAGTAAGTTAGATGCAGAGAAACATGGCTTAAAATGCCATATCAGTTTTCATGATACACACATAATACAAAAATATTTTCCTTTAATAAACATTTTCTCATCATGTTTAATGGGAAACAACTAAAATCTCATGGAAAGAATCCAGTAGGGAAATTTTTACTATTGAGTTTCAAATCATATATTTTTTTCTTCAAAATCTGTATATATTATTTTGATGTTTTCACCGGTTAGTCCTGATATAGATTTGATCCACCTGTAGATAATAGAGAGGACAATCTAGAGAATTCAGATTCAAATTCAGCAGCACCTGGAAAGAGAATTATATTCTTTATCTAACATACTTGAATTCACAAAGTATTAGCTAAAACAAAACAAAAAAATCACCTGAGACCTTTCCTAGTGTTCTGAAGAATGAAACATATCTATATATGACATGACACAAAATACAAGATAACTGCATTATCTGCCCATGGTTGAATGTGTGGCTGAGTATCAGAGCTTCTGGTTTTCTCATTCTTCATTCATTTACTCAGTAACTATGCACAAGGGTGCTGTGACAAGCACTGGAAGTAAAAGATGAAGGTGACCCAGTGCACCCTGAAAACGATAACGCTATAAAGTGGAAAAATAGATGAACAGGCAATTTCCATACAGAGTCATAAATACTGAGACAGATACAAAAGATGGCACAAGGAACATGCAGAAGGGACAGCCAGCTTTGTGTCAGTACTGCCAGCTTTTTGGTGGAGGTGCTATGGAAGTAGCTACCTGAAGGACAGGAAAAAGTACAGGAGATGGAGGGGAGAAGCACGTACAAGACCGGAGGTGAGGAAGCGCACCTGTGGGCTCCTACACAGTCTGGTTAGATGCAGAGTTGAGGGGCAGAGGAGGGTGGTAAGGAGATAAGGCCAACTACTTTGGCAGGACCCAAATTGATGTGGGTGTTTGGAGTCTTTCCTGAGAGCAAAAGATAAACCAGTGAGAAAGGGAATGACAGGGAAATTTTAAAGTCACCCCCAGTGACAGCTACACAAACGTGATTGCTCGAGTCTGGGTTTCCTAGCCTTAACCACTACCAGACACTTGAGACATTGATGAACTCCGTGTTCTCTGAGAATAGTGTCAGCGTGGAGGCTGACAGTTCCACAGGGATGGCAGAAGTAAAAGGAAGGATATACGCAGAAAGGAAAAGAAATACATAGACCTTTTCAGATTTTTTTAAAGCTATGGAACATAATAAATAAATAAGGAATAAGGATATTTTTCACTATGATTGCTCATGTGTTCACATTTTCCATTAGCTATGTATAAGAAAAAGTATACAACATAGCATTTGTTATACAAACAGTGAAAAGAGATGCCACTTACTCTTTACAGTATTTCAGAAATCAATGTCTAAATTTAATTCATATGTTTTGGCAACATACCTTCTTCTAGTTCTCTAGTAATACTCTTTTCCAACTTCCGCCGTGTCTGAAATAAGTCAAATATTATTTATGCTTAAGTTAAACAAGAGATATTATCATAGAAATGATACACAACTTACTACATGTGACATTTAAATAACACTTTTAGAGACTAGACCTAACTTGAAGATTACGTAGCAAAAAAATAATCACATAAATAAAAGAAAATGAATTCCTACTTACTCTGCTTTTAGCTAACAGAGAACATATATATGGCATGCTATTTAGATTAATTTGATAAAAGTACAATAAATGTCAGTCTATCGAGTACACAAAATTTCAGAGGTTACAGAATGACCCATAATCCTAGGAACGATTCACAAGATTACTATCTTCTTCTCCAACAGCTCTTGCCCTAAATATGTACTTCTGAGACCTTTATTTTGATTTCTAGGTGAGGGTAATGTTCAAATGGAGGAAGTAGTTTGAAGTTGAATGTTAACAAGGAGAACGCATCTGCAATTTTCTTTAAACTTTTCCATTTAAGGAAAACATAGAAAGGTGAGAAGATTATACACAAGAAAACAATGTACCAGCGAGATTTAATTCTGAAGATGTTTAGTGAGAAGAATTCTCTCATAAGTGCTAGCTTCCGAACTATGTCTCATAGAGGGAGAAGGTCCCACAGGGGTCACTGCAGGGTTGAGAAACAGAAGTCACAGCTGCCAGGGTCTCTGAACGCTCCTTATCTAAAGGGCTCTATACTTGTCTCCATTTTATATAACACAGTTCCATGCAACAGTTTTTGTTTCGTTTTGTTTTAAAGAAAGGTTGTCTATTTTGAAAAAAAAAAATTTTTTTTTAAGGTATGAGAGTCATTGATTTAGTCAAAGTTCCTAATTCTACAAAAGTAGTAACAAAGCCAATGGCCTTCTTACTGAGTCCAGAGTCTTATGCCAGCTACTTCCTCATATTAAGAAAAAAACACATAAATTCTAACTAAATCATAGAGAAAATGAATATGTAAAACCTTATTATATAGTTCAATAATGCTTCTGGCATGACATGACATAGTAGCTTTCAAACTAAATTATATGTCTTAAAGGCATGAACAAGAATAAATTTTTATCCAACTCCTATTTGTAGCAGTCAATATAGTTAATTTACACAGCATAACAGTTTCTTAAACACAGGACAGGGAACTTGAAGGAGAAAATCTTTAGTTGAATCAAGCAGGCCAAAACTAAAGAGATTCCCAAAAGGATGTTTGTTTCCTCCAGGTAAATAAAAACCTGGCTTATTAAAATTCGTCAACAAATGAATTACCCACTTTTTGCATTATTTAGGACAAAATGTAAAACACAAAACAGATCTCTCTTTACTGTCTGCTGCTGCTGCTGCTGCTAAGTCGCTTCAGTCATGGCCAACTCTGTGCGACCCCTTAGATGGAAGCCCACCAGGCTCCCCTGTCCCTGGGATTCTCCAGGCAAGAACACAGGAGTGGGTTGCCATTTCCTTCTCCAATGCATGAAAGTGAAAAGTGAAAGGGAAGTCGCTCAGTCGTGTCCGACTCCTAGTGACCCCATGGACTGCAGCCTACCAGGCTCCTCTGTCCATGGGATTTTCCAGGCAAGAGTACTGGAGTGGGGTGCCATTGCCTCCTCCGCTCTTTACTGTCTAGCATACTTCTATCCAAGCTCTCATCATTAGTTAGTATATACAAAAAAGTATGAGTGTAATCTCAACTATAATCTAAATCCGGTCAGAAATTGCAGTTGAACTTCATTTCCTCAGCCTAAAGTTTCAAGGGGAGGTGTTATACTCCTAGTCTCCTCATGGAAGTGGGGAGTTTTACCTAACGGGTGAGTTTGGGAGAAGAAACTAAGAAGTGCTTGCTTGGTTCCGAATCTCTTTGAAAAGATGTATGTGCCCACAGCACTGTGAACGTGGGTCTGCAGTAGGCAGCCTGCCCCAGGGACAGGGATCAAGCATTTGCTTCCACCTCTTAGGCCTGCGTGGGGAAGTGTCTGACTTGGGATGAAGTGTTCGGAGGCCCGCTGTGACTGCACAGCTAAAGCACGTCCTCCAGGTTCACGGCTCTCAAGTACTAAGACCCAACGTAGCTGCAGTGCTGTCAAAGAAACCTTGGATTCCTCTTCTATGATGGCAAGAAGCCAAATGAGAAAACAGGTTGAGACGGCACTTAACAAGGGCTACTTTTCTCTGGATGTGAGAGTTGCACTATAAAGAAAGCTGAGTACCAAAGAATTGATGCTTTTGAGCTGTGGTGTTGGAAAAGTCTATCTCCCTTGGACTGCAAGGAGATCTAACCAGTGCATCCAAAAGAAAATCAGTCCTGAATATTCACTGGAAGGACTGATGCTGAAGCTGAAACTCCAGTACTTTGGCCACGTGATATGAAGAACCAATGCATTGGAAAAGAACCTGGTGCTGGGAAAGATTGAAGGTGGGAGGAGAGAGAAGGGGATGACAGAGGATGAGACGATTGGA
Source organism: Bos grunniens (assembly GCF_055505025.1). Taxonomy (NCBI): domain Eukaryota; kingdom Metazoa; phylum Chordata; class Mammalia; order Artiodactyla; family Bovidae; genus Bos; species Bos grunniens. The sequence goes on from NC_141177.1 coordinate 66,175,191, forward strand.
AGGCCTCACCGACTCGATGGACATGAGTCTGAGTAAGCTCCAGGAGTTGGTGATGGACAGGGAAGCTTGGCGTGCTGCAGTCCATGAGGTAGCAAAGAGTCAGATATGACTGAGTGACTGAACTGAACTGAACTTTTCTCTGCATCACCAACATCATGAAAACAGCATCAAAACCATAAACTCATGTGCACTGACTGGATATTTTAATCACAAGGATTACACGATGAAAACTAGTTCCAATTTAAAGACTCCCTGTCATTACTATCTCAGTCATCATTCATCCAGGTAATGTCAAGACAGAGGCAAAAGTGAGTTCATTTACAGGTTTTAAATATTTGATTTAACTTAGAAACATCCTACAACTGCTCAGCAAGATATGTTTTAGAAATTTAAATCAAAATTCTGTCAGTAAAATAGTAATTAAAGATGTACTCTTGTGTAAGAAAATGACAAAAAATGATAATCTAAAACTAGAAATTAATCTTTTGATTTAGTATTACAAGTTTGTTTAACCCATAAAAAGGATTTATCTAGGATTTGTTCAAATAAAAAATCACCCATAAGTGGTTAGTGTTTAGACGCCAGTCATTCACTTATGCTTAAAGGCAGAAAAACTGCGGTGGGTGCAGCAGAGCTTGGAAATGATTCTGAACCACCGCCAAAGTGAAATCAATTAGAAAGTAAGTCAAACATCTGAAAGTACACTTTCGGTTACTTGGCAATAAGATTTCATTTCTATAGTAGAATTTAAATCCAGATTTTCAAGAAATTTAAGAAGTTAATAAGTATTTCTAAAATCGAGAAATCTAGGGGAAAAACAATCAAAATGTTCATTAATTATGGCTTTTACTTAGTGTGCATAAGTCAAATAAACATCTCAGAAGTTCAGATTAAAACCAAGAATCAATCATATAAGAAATCTGAAACCCAAGGAAAAAAAGATATTAGAACTAACCTTGAGCAAGTAAGTCATCATGCTGCTATTTGAAGTGAGTGGAACTGAGGTAGAAAACTCTAGGTTTGCTCTTGGACAAAGATTTGAATTGAAAATTAGAGTATTATTGAAATTTCCAATGCCAGGGCGCTCCAGGAGTGGCCTCGTGGTGAGAGTGCTCAGTAAAGACTTGTTCTGCTGTTTCTCCACCTCAAGTTTGGTGCTCGTCTCTGCCAGCCTCTCATTAGTCCTGGGGAAGATGGAAAACACCAGTTTCATTCACGCTTCCCTAAATGACTTGCATTTGTTAAGTTGCCATATAGTAAATGGAATGTCCCATTAAGCCATTTGAACGCCGGAAACACAGAGCAGACCTCTTGTAAACAATGATAGCTGTAACCTTGCTCTAAAGAAGTACACATGTGTCTGGGGCTCCTCAAGTAACAAGTCACAGTTGGGAGAGGAGAGAAAGGGAGGTGGCCTCACAGTGACACCTGCTGCCTCTGGGACACACCTGCCTCCAGGAAACAGTTCAGGGATGAAGAAACACCCCATCCCACCAAGCCACGTTCAAGTGCTTCCTTTCACCACCCTTGCACATACGTTTCTCTCATGACCTCGGAGAAATTAAGCATTTGGCTCTGAGGAATCACCTAGAGCCACAATCTCGAGGGAGGATGAGAAAGTCAGTGGGTGACAAAAGGGCTAAAACAGCCCCAGGAATAATGACAAGTATCCCCTGCTTTTCCAAAGTTCATTTTCTGTTACTTCACTTCTACCAAGGGGCTACATCAGCAGCTATGTTTCATAATAAAAAAAAAATCTGAAGAGAATTTTTGGTTTCATTTAAAAAGGCAAAAGCTCTAAGCAGCGTTCAGTGTACGTTTTCACAGTGAAGGCATCGCGCTCCCAAGCAGGGAGACCGGCCCCACCGAGCTCCTTCTCCAGAAGCCACCCCCACATCCCAGCATCAAGTCGCCGCAGCCCCGAGCCTTGTCCTTGTCCGGGAGCAGCTGCGCTTCCCTTGTGCATGTTCAGTGTGGGCATCGACAAGCAGAGCCCGTCCTTGGGTGCCCGCTCCTTTACTGTCTGCTCTTTGGCTTATGAAAGGCGTCCTAGGGGCATTCTGCTTTCAGAAACCTGGAGTCAGCACTGCAGGTGGGATCTGCCCTCTCCAGCCTCCACACGCCCCTCAGTCAGGTCACCATGCTAGCTTCAGCCACTCTGTGAATTACCCGGCCTTTCACCCCTGTGTGAATTCCCCTATTTCACAAGCCTGCTTTTACTTAGTGTAGGGAAACTTACAAGGATACCCTATCACTCATTTTTCTTAGGGCACCCTCAGGCAGTGACTATCAGTTAGCTTTCACTTCCTACTAACCTCAGGAACCTGGCTGTATAAAAATTAGGCTTCAGAGAGAAGTTAATGGACTAAATTTATTTTCTGTGATTCTGGGTTTTGACTTACTTGTCTAGTCTTTTTTCCAATGCCTTTTTAACTTTTAGTTCCTCTAGGTAGAGTTGCTTATATTTTTCCAACTCTGCTTTATTAGAATCTTGAAAAGTTTTCATCTTGGAGAGTTCAGATTCCAAGTCTTTAAATCTGAGTTCCATCTGACTTCTTATGGAAGCAATATGCTCCTCTTGGACCTGCTGTAAGTTTTCTTGAGATGCTGCTCGTATCTAAGTCAAATTTTAAAAGATACATTTTTAATGATTATAACCTGAATATAATTATTATTATAATTATATTATTAATATAATTATTATGGGACAAATATAATTATTTGTCCCATTTAGTTTTGAATCAGTAATTCAGAGAGCGATTTTAAACGTGAAAATAAGAAAAGTGGAACTTTAAAATAATCATCGTCAATGTGACATGAATTAAATCTGAATTATAAAATTAATGTGGAATCAATGTTACAGTAGTACTTAAGGAACCGGATAATTCAAAGACTAAGAGGATGAAGTGAAAATTTAGAAATTGAACAAGACAACTTAAGAATAATGCCAAGAGGATGGTACCAGTTCTAAACCACATATTTTTTTTCATCCTCATAGTCTTGTTTTATACCAATTGGTCTTATAAGTAAAAGGATTCTCTAGTGAGAAGCATTCTGAAAGATCAATTTACTGATAACTGTGATGGAAACTGAAATATTTACAAGGAGAAACAAGTGCCCCCTTCCTTCCAGAAATCTACAAAACACACTGCTCTAAGGGAAGTAGAGGAAACATATAAGCTGATACATCTAAAATGTAATTTACAGTGAGGTGAACTCAAGTACATGAGAGATCAACAAATTAAGCTGAAAAAATAGGTTGACTTCTTTTAATTTCTCTATGAGATCCTGTCTTGCTCTTTCTTCAATCTCCCATTTATACTGCTCAACTTGAGTGTGTTCTACCATATTCAGTTCTATATGAGTTTTGAGTTTCACTACCTCTTGCTGCAACTTCTTGTTCTCTTTCTCTAGTTTCTCACATTTCCTCTGCCATCCTTTCATTGATAATAACTCCTGTTGAAGAACTCGATTTTTTGCATCCAGGTGCAGACATTGTGAACATGCAGTTTCTAGCTCTGCTGGAAGATGATCAGTCTGCAAGAAGAAAACAATACCATTTGGTTCTGAGGGAAGTGGACTGAGTACCGCCTAACTCAAACCGAGGATCAAATACATATGATGGTATCTGTATTGTAGAATGTAGGACCTGGAATAACTCAAAAAATCAAGAAAGAAGTTCAAACCACCAAGAGTCACAAAATATATTCTTCACTATCATCTTAGTCTAAAAACATTTGCACTTGATTTGACACTCTTTTACTGTTCTACAGTAATACTTTTCTATCTTTCCTCCATAGAATGACTGCAAGTCACCTCTTAGTAGAATGTCTCTTACTCCTTCCCGCAGCTTGTCCCACGGTTTTTAAAGAAGTTTGAGGTATCCTGTATTGAGTTATCTAGGGCTGAGTTAATAAATGCCTCCCAAAAGAAGATTGTGAAAATAAGACTCTAAGGACTAAATATGGATTCTAATCCAATAAGCCTTTTTCTGAACTACAAACAGTTTTTGCTAATTTGAATTGCATTCCAAAGAAAAATGATTCACAGGGTTAAAGAAATCCCATCTCCTAAGAGTTTAGTGAGATGATCCATACATTTTTCTGAACAACAACAAAAAATGCCTCATTCTTCTACAAATTCTTTGACACTTTGCTCATGAAATTCCCTCTCCTCAAGTATGTGCTAGTCCTAGTAACTGATTCCTCCTGTGCCGGGGTCCAGCCCCGGCTGATCCAGGGTATTCAAAGGAGAGACGGCATAGGCGACCTATTTATTTAAATATTTATCAAAGATATAAAGAGTAATAGAATGAGGATAGCTCAGTGAGGAAATTCAGTGGAGAAAAGAGGCTGAATAATTCAGCCAGAAGGTAAGAGAAAGAACGACATGGTGAGACCAAGTTTTGGTGAACAAGGCCTGCACTTTATTTTCCAAAGTAGTTTTTATACCTTAAGTTATGCATAGAGGATAATGGGGGAAGGGGTAGAGTCATGCAGCAAGCCAGGCTTTCTTCCTGCAAACTTATCATATGCAAAAGCTTAGGTGATTTGCATCATCTTCTGGCCCGGAGGCCTGTTAACATTTTAAGACCCTTTCTTCAGAAAACTTATTTTTCTCTAAAGGTGATTGGTCAGGAGCCACCCTCCAAAAGCATTAGATAAAGTTGCATTCCTACAGAGCAAAGGTGTGGTGGGCTATAACAAGAAAAAGAATTAACTCAAGGGTCCTAGGTTACAAACATTAAAGCTACTACTTACACCAATTATATTAATCAATACACTGCCAGGGACACAGCAAGTAAGGGATATGGAAACTTAGCAGCAAACCTTGGCCCAACAACTGAAAATCCCTTCACCAATACAATTTCTAATCAATCTTTTAACTACTCAAAAGAATCTGTGTTTAGACAGTTTAGAACATCTCCTGCCTCTCACAGTTGGGAGGCTCTGAACAATCACATGTGGCCGGAAAAACCTATTCAGGCAGGCTAGAGGATTTCCAAAGGAGTTTGTAGGTTAAACACTGTCACACCCAGGAATTATTAACTGGAACTGTAAGCTAACTCTTTTTTCAGAGAGAGGTAGTGGGGGACAGCCCCCCGTAAAGTCAGAGGTGTAGGTGAAAGCACAAAGCAGAAAGTAGGCAGACTCTGGTTTTGGGGGTAGATGCTCGAGAATTTCCAGGGGGACTCCTGAAGCTCGATCCCGCCTTTGCGTATGCCGAGCCTCCTTCCTCATGACCTTTGTCATGGGTGGAGTTCCTCACGCTGGCTCCTGGCAGTGATAGAATTCCAGTTGAGCTATTCCAGATCCTGAAAGATGATGCTGTGGAAAGTGCTGCACTCAATATGCAATATGCACTCAATATACAATATGCCGGCTCCTGGCACTCCTGGACAAAGTCTGGGGAAACTGCTGTGTGAGTTTTAAAGCTAAATAGCTTCTGAATTTTGCTCTGTGGGGAAGCCAACTCTTAGAATCAGGCAACATGCTGTGAAGAAGCAAGGCCACATACTGAGCACATGTCAGTGTCCCCACTGACCACCCCACCTAATGTCCCCTCCAAAAGCTAGCTCTAACTGCCAGACGTGTGCATGAACAAGTCTTCAGATGACTGGTCCCCACCTTCACGACATCCTGGCTGATGCGACTGGAGAAGAAATGAGCTGGGCTCACTCACTGAGACTTGCCCCAAGGCAGACTTGTGAACAAAGGAAATGCTGTTTTGAGTCACTAGGTTTTGAGGTGGTTTCTAATGCAATTTGTTAACAATAAATAACTGGCACAGATACTGATATTAAAAATGAGGTTCAGTTTAGTCGCTCAGTCAAGTCTGACTCTTTGTGACCCCATGGACTGCAGCACACCAGCCTTCCCTGTCCACCATCAACTCCCAGAGCTTGCTCAAACTTGTGTCCATCAAGTCAGTGATGCCCCCAAATGAGGTACTGCAATTAAAAAAGACCTGAAACATGTGAGAATGCCTTTGAAGCCGGAGGTAAGTGGCACTTGAATGGATGCAGAGAAAGAAATGAAAACCCAATGGGCTTCATGACATTGTACACAGAAGCCTGATGGTCCTTGAAGATGCTGCAGGAGTCAGCTTCTAGGCAAGAGAAGAAACTGACACTGAAACATGGGGGGCAGAGACTCTTGCCATGAAGCAGCTGAAAGTAAATCAATGAGAGGGATAACCTATCAGAAAAATTTAAAAAGAAAGTGAAAGTGAAGTCGCTCAGTCGTGTCCGACTCTTTGCTACCCCATGGACTGTAGCCTACCAGGCTCCTCCGCCCATGGCATTTTCCAGGCAAGAGTGGATTGCCATTTCCTTCTCCAGGGGATCTTCCTGACCCCAGGATTGAACCCAGGTCTCCTGCATTGCAGGCAGACACTTTACCATCTGAGCCACCTGGGAAGCCTAAGAAAAATTAAAAAGTATTATTCAATATAAAGGAACCAGGACTCACTGGGTTCAATACTGTATCCCCTTTACAGCATCTCCACATGCCCAATTGTCACATGATGCTAAAGGACAGAAATGGCTTCTGGGCTAAGATCAAATCTAGGGTGCTGCCAGGAAAACATGGTCTAAAGGTAAAACCTGTAGACTGTAAGACCCTGGAAAGACTTAAGGTGGTGCCTCAGATTCCTTTAAGGATCTTAAGAGCAAAAGAATGTTAAAGGTGTCATCCTGCAAAGTTTCACAGGAAGCCCAAGGTGCAGCTGCTAAGTCACTTCAGTTGTGTCTGACTCTGTGCGACCCCATAGACGGCAGCCCACCAGGCTCCCTCGTCCCTGGGATTCTCCAGGCAAGAACACTGGAGTGGGTTGCCATTTCCTTCTCCAATGCATGAAAGTGAAAAGTAAAAGTGAAGTCACTCAGTCGTGTCCAACTCGTAGTGACCCCATGGACTGCAGCCTACCAGGCTCCTCCGTCCATGGGATTTTCCAGGCAAGAGTACTGGAGTGGGTTACCATTGCCTTCTCCGGCAATGTCATATGTAGATGACACCACCCTTATGGCAGAAAGCGAAGAGGATCTAAAGATCCTCTTGAAGAAAGGGAAAGAGGAGAGTGAAAAACCTGGCTTAAAAATCAACATTGAGGAAACTAAGATCATGGTATCCAGTCCCATCAGTTCATGGCAGATAGATGGGAGAACAATGGAAACAGTGACAGACTATTTGGGGGAGCACCAAAATCACTGCAGATGGTGACTGTACCCATGAAATTAAAAGACGCCTCCTCCTCGGAAGAAAAGTTATAACCCACCTACACAGCATATTAAAAGCAGAGATATTACTTTGCCGACAAAGGTCTGTCTAGTCAAAGCTATGGTTTTTCCAGTAATCACGGATGGATATGTGAGTTGGACCATCAAGAAAGCCGAGCACCGAAGAATTGATGCTTTTGAACTGTGGTGTTGGCGAAGACTCTTGAGAGTCTCTGGGACTGCAAGGAGATCCAACCAGTCAATCCTAGAGGAAATCGGTCCTGGATATTCATGTGACTGATCCTGAAGCTGAAGCTCCAATACTTTGACCACCTGATGCGAAGAACTGACTCATTGGAAAAGACCCTGATGCTGGGAAAGATTGAAGGCATGAGGAGAAGGGGATGTCAGAGGATGAGATGGTTGGATGGCATCACTGACTTGATGGACATGAGTTTGAGCAGGCTCCAGGAGCTGGCGATGGACAGGGAAGCCTAGCTTGCTGCAGGCCATCGGTTTGCAGAGTTGGACACAACTGAGCAACTGAACTGACACATAAAATACTAAATGCTAATGAAACTTTTTTAAAGTGTGGCTATATTTACATTTTACTTTCTAAAGATGCTCTAATTTTCATCAGTGGTTGAAGATATTCCAGGTTTTGTTAAATCACATCTTACTAAAATAATCTTTGAAAAAAATCCCATGCAAACCCCACTTCTTTAAAAAAAAAAAATCAACAAAGGAAAAAATGTATTCTTTGAGAAAGAACTGTTCTATAGAGACATAGTATTCATTCCTGGTGAAGAGAACAAACTGCAATATTAAAAATGATTCATTTTCTAAAATTTCACAGAAGGGTTTGGATTACAAGAGAAATTCAGAATTCTCAATCAAGTCATTGCTAAAATTTCCAGACTCAAACAGATATTTGTGTACCAATGTTCATGGCAGCATTATTGACAATAGCCAGAAAGTGGAAAAACCCTGATTTCATTGACAGAGGAATAAAGAAACAAAATATGGTCTATATAAAATATTGCTTTTCAACTGGATTCTCAGAATGTTTTAAAATCTTACTACAAAAATCATTAATTTTATGAATTCAGTCCACTTCTTCTATAAAGAGGAATTATGCTACCAGTAGCAAACAATATCTGTAAAAATACAATAAACTCTTTAATCAATGAGATTTGTCACACTGTCAAAATATTGTCATATATTACTAGTAAAAAAATTAAAATTCTTCCTCAGTATGACAGAAATCAAGAAGCTGACTTACCAATCTTGTACTTAACAGGTTTTTCTGAAGGTGTTCAATTTTGCCCACTTGCTTTTTGACTGTAGTTTGTAACTCGGCATTTTCAATTTCAAGTCTAAAATGCAGATTTAAAATAATTATTCTCACACATGGTGTTTTTTTTTTTTTTTTTTTGGTTGTGGACCATTTTTAAAGTCTTTATTGAATTTACTACAACACTGCTTCTGTTTTATGTTTTGGATTTTTGGCTGTGAGTCACATGGGATCTTAGCTCCCCGACCAGGAATGAAACCCACATGCTCTGCCTTGGAAGGCAGAGTTTTAACCCCTGAACTCTCAAGGAAGTCCTTCACACACAGATTTTTAAAATACCACACTGTTTCTGAACAAACATCTGCAGTTCAATTATATAGGATCTTAGAATTTTGAAAAGTAAATGATTTGGCAACTGTACTGTTTTTCTAGTTGTGTTTTGTGGACAATTGGCTTCCCTGGTGGCTCAGACGGTAAAGAAACTGCCGGCGATGCAGGAGACCCAGGTTTGATCCCTGGGTCAGGAAGGTCCCCTGGACAATGAAATGGCAACCCACTCCAGGATTTTTGCCTGGAGAATTCCATGAACAGAGGACCCTGGTGGGCTATATCCATGGGGTCAGAAAGAGCTGGAAGCGACTGAGTGACTAACACTTCACTTTTCACTTGTGGATAATGTGCAAAATATGGAAATAATGGGGGAAAATATGCATCTCAAAACAGCTCAAAGCCGAAATGTCACCCAGCTTCACAGTGATGTATCTATTATCTGATTTAATTCTCATCTTATACTGTTTATCTGCTCTATACTTAAGTTGTTTTCTGTGTTGCTTTACATCATACTTTTGGATGTGATCCTGTGTTTTTTCAGCACATCTCATGGCCTCTACATGTTGATCCTGTGCTTCTTGCAACTAAAAAGAGAAAAAAAGGAAAAACAACTGTTTTAACTACTGATAACCTAGCGAATCCGCCATCATCACTTTCTGTCTCTTTCGTCTGCACATTGTTTACAGCTCTTTTCCTGCCATACGGCAGAGTTGAGTTGTTACAACAGACACCCTACAGTCCACAAACTGAAAATATTTACCGTTTGCCCTGTGTACGTTACTGACCTCTCCTCTAGCACTCAAATACATCATCATCCATACTTTAAAACAGATTTCCCAAATAATAGATAACGCCAACATATGGACTTTGAAAACCATCACCACACACAGCAGCTCACCTTCTTTTCCCTCCTCACTGAATCTGGTTACAGACACAGAAGGGGCCACCCTCCGGCCTTCCTGATATGAAGTTACTCAGACAAAAGATGCAGACTTGCTGTCCACGCCCTGCCCCTCCCGATAAACCTGCAGAGCTTCACCACCTCACAACCAGAAAGAAACGGGTGTGAACGTGCAGCAAGTGCTGGAAAATTCCACCCTGTGGAGCATGTTCCCTCTTTCTTTATTAGAGGCTTTGATTAACTTCAGAGATCTTCACATATTCTAACCAGTCCTCAGATCTTTCCAACAGGTTCCTATCCCAGCAAAAAAAATGAGGCCATTCCCTTGTGGCTTATCTATTTTATATCTAGTAGTGTGTCTATGTTAATCCCAAACTCCTAATTTATCCCTCCTCCCCACCTTTGCCCTTGGCTAACCATAAGGACCTACTGGAGAACACAGGGAACTCTACTCAGTATTCTGTAGTCACCTACCTGGGAAAAGGAACTGAAAAGGAATGGATACATGTATAACTGAATTAGTTTGCTGTACATCTGAAACTAATACAAAATTATAAATCAACTATGCCCCAATATAAAAGAAAAATCAAATTTAACAAATGAGATTGCTCCCATGGCCCTCGAGGAGCCTTGATAACCTGGCCTCCACCTGCCTCTGGACCTCAGCCCCTACAGCCCTCTCCCTGACTCACTCCATTCCTGCTGCTCTCAAATCCTGCCACCCTTCATTTTTATTGGGCAATCTGGTATTCAGATGATAGTAATTGATCCTTAAAATAAGAATTGTGAGCAAATTGTAAACATGTTCTAAGTTAATAGCATAAATAGCAGTGGGAAGATTAGAACAAGAAGAGTTTGGTTAAAGCTCATCACTTGAGTCCCAGATTATGATTAATGACAAGTATATTTAAATGACTTGCCAATGAATTATCAATTAGTGACAATTCTTTAAAGAATTGAGAGGCCATAAGAATAAACGATTCAAGACTGAAATGTTCTCCAAATTAATTCAAATTTACATGAATAAAATTAAAATTATACCAACAACTATGACAAAAAGGTATGACAAGCTACTGGAACCAAAGTACTATATATAAGTGATACCATCTGGGAAACGTGCAATTGACTGTCAAGGTAATCCATGTAACCGAAGCTTAATTTCAGATTATTCATTTTAGGTTTGAGCATTTCTTTTGTCTGCTTCATCATTTTACCAACATGTGGTAACATAAAGATTAAAATTATTATCTTAATAGTAAAAGATTAAATTACTAATACCTGTCTATATTAAAAATTTAGAACTGAATCTCTTAACATTTCACAAGCAACACGATGTCTACACTCAAAGTGAAGCATCTCTTGGGTCTAATTTTTATTTGCTGGATACAAGGTGTGCTTTTAGGCTTGTTTAAAGACCATATATTCACAGCCTGTGTATTTTTTCATTCACCTAGATACAGCATTTAGCCAGGATCAAGAATCATTTTGAATTTTCTTTCAGGAAGTCTGAGAATTCCTTCTTCTGGATACTTACTTCTCCTTCTGCTTTCTCATCTTCATACTGACAAGGTCTCTCTTCTAAAGGATTCCACTCGTTGACTAACTCCTTGTCTTTTTCCATCACCATCAGACCTTGTTTCTCAATTTCAGCATGGACTTGCTTCACGATCTGCTGCATCTCGTCATGGATGCTAATGACTGTCTTCTCTTTACTGTCGGCTCCACTTTGTGCATCACCCACCTGCTGTCGGAGCAACATGTTTTCACTCTGGAGTTGAGATAATCTCTCCTCTAAGGATTCCTGCTTTTTAAGGTATTCATTCACTTTGCCTTGTTTGTTCTGATACTTGTGTTCAATTTCCTGCTTTTGACACTCTGCTTGGCTTGGGTCTCTCTGGACACATTCTAACATCGAAGTCTTTTCTCTGAGATCATCTCTCGTCTGATGCAGCTTGATTTTTAGCTTATTGAATTGACTTTCCACTTCAGAAAGTTGCTGGGAAGCCGTCTCACTGTTACTTCTCAGCTTAGTCACATCCAACTTCATTTGGTCCTGCAAGCATAACCTCTCGTCGTTTGCTTTCTGGAAGGCAAGCTCCAGGTCTCTTTGTGATGTCTGACCTTGATCATGATCATGTGTGGCAGCAGCCAGTCTAGAACGGTAGGATTCCACTTCTGTTTCCAGTGCCTGTTTGCTTTGTTTATTGTTCTCCAGCTCAGATTTGAGCATTGTATTCTCAGCTATCAGGACATTAAGCTGACCAGTATACTGGAATATAGTCTCTGTTAATATTTCCTCTTTTGATTTCATTGCCTTTTGAAGATTTTCAATATCCTCAAAATATTTCTTCTCCTTTTCCTGCTTCTGATTTTTTACTGCGTCTATTTTCAGTCTTAGGCTGGCAATTTCATCCTGCAGCATGTGGTTTTTGTGTAACAGATCTTTTGCTTTTCTCCCACTATCAGAAACCTAAGTGAAACAAAGGAGACTTTTAGTTAGTACTCAATAAAATGACGTTTCATTATTTCTTCCAAAATGAAACACTAACCTGTATGTTTATACAGTGAAAAGATTGCAACAAGTGGCTCTCCAACCAGAAAAATAAGGTTTGATACAAACCTCAAACTTCATACAAGCAGAAACTTCCAAAGGTTCAAAAACTTAATTGAAGACAATGAATCCATGAAAGGAAAAAGAAATCCCAAGCGACTTTTCAAGAAGCTCAAAACTGAAAAGGCTTTTCTCTGAACCACAATGAACCCAGAAGGCTTACAATAAAAGATTTATAGATTTGACTACACTTAAAACTTGCATCTGATGTGGAATATTTATACAATGCAAAACTACTAAGCCATGAAAAAGAATGAAATAATGCTACTTGTATCAACAGAGATGGACCTAGACATTATCACACTATGGGAGGTAAGTCAGACAAAGACAAATCTTATATCATACTGCTTATGTGCGGAATCTAAAATGAACTTATTTCCAAAACAGAAAGAGACTCACAAACATAGAAAACAAACTTATGGTCACCATGGGGGAATGGAGGGAAGGGGAAGGGATAAATAGGGAGGTTGGCTTTAACATATACCATTATATATAGACAAGTGTACATAAAATAACCAATAAGGATCTACTGTACAACATTAGGAACTACACTTAATATTCTACAAGAAGGATCTGAAAAGGAATATGCATGTGTGATGTGTGTGTATGCAAAGAGTCATGTCCAACTCTTTGCAACCTCACAGACTGTAGCCCGCCAGGCACCTCTGTCCATGGAATTCCCCAAGCAAGAATACTGGACAGGGCAGCCATTTCCTTCTCCAGGGGATCTTCCCAACCTAAGAATCGAACCCAGGTCTCCTGCTTTGCACGTGGATTCTTTACTGTCTGAGCCAGCAGCGAAGCCCCATTTATATAATACACACACATGTACATATATGTCTGAATCACTGTGCTGTATACCTGAAACTAATGCAATATTGTAAATCAACTGTGATTCGATAAACACCACCACTCGCTACCTTTAAAAACACTGCATCTAATACCTCCTATACAGCTACTTCACAGCAAAAGCCTTAGCTCTATATATATTTAAATAGACTATATTTTGTACAGAAATTGTTTTCTTGAGAATATGCTACCTCTCTAACATTTTAATAGGCAATTACAGACTTATGCCTTTTGACAACTGTACTAAGCACTTCTACAAACCTCAACTAACTCATTAGCTATAATGATTCTGGAAAGGAAGACGTTAAAACTATATAAGTAAGCTGTAGGCTTTTCACCAGGTCTTCTGACTGTGTTAGTCCTCTTACATCAAATCACAGTTACTTCTCTAGTACAAACATATCAATACAAAATAATCCTCCTATGTCATTCATGATATATACACTAATGGTAAATAAGGTAAAATTTAGAGAGCTCTTCTTAGAGAATCATGAGATTCTTTGCTGCTGCAATAACTTTCATTCTCTCTTCATGCTGTTTAAAATACTAAGATGGGGGAAATACAATGAGAAACACAATTATCACTAAATGTACACTATGGCATATGTATCACTGTTTTCAAAAGTTCCTTGTACTGACACAGGACACTACACAGAGCAGAGGGTTCATTTTCTACAAGTACAAGAATGACTTCCAAAGTGTGGTCTCTGAACTGCCTATAGATTTCCTCCTTACCTTCAGTGGAAGTGATAAACTAACATAATCATCTATCAAGGAAGGGAAATCACTACCAAATACCAGAATACCTACTATTAGTAACAAGAGTTTTTGATTTTCATTCCCTTGTTGGGAGGGGGACTTTTAAAACTGTATTCTAAAACTTGTTAAAGTGTTCAAAAGTGTTTTTACAACTGATGTTGCAGCTTTTACAAACTGAAAAACTGTAAATGATGTGAAAGTGTCACTGACAGGATATTGGTTAAAGAAATGACAGTGGAGCCAAGAACGGACTCTGATTCAGGCACTGAAGATGATGACATGCATGGAGGGACAGACACGCTCACCCCAAAGCAGAGGGACTTGGTCGGGTAGCACAGTCGATGGGGGCGCACCCGTGGTCTGCCTGGACTAAACCACAATCAGGGTCCCGACTCCTTTGAGACAGTCGTGAAGGATCTGAGATCAATTCCTATGGAAAATATTGAAGGCCTCTCCTTGGACGAGGCCATTGTATGTCCCTACCTGACTGAGGTAGACAAATGGATTTGAATTACAAATAGTACTTTCCCCAGCTCTCCCTGAGAGGTTTTCGTTGTGGGAGATCTGCTGCTAGGACCTCAGGGATGGGACCCGGTCCGTGTCTGAGAGGGATATCGGCTGGGGAGTGAATTCCTCTGCTTGAGATGCCACTCGACAACTCTTCAGAATGAAGGACAATCAACTTCGAGAGTGTTTGGTTTCTACCAATTGCTGGAAAAAAATTCCATGGGGAGCATTCCTGCACTTCTAGAGGATGCCAGTTAACACCTGTCCTTGAGGACTCCGCTGTGAGGGAGAACCCAGCTGGGAAAGCTGGAGCCAGCTCTGAGCTGTTCACAGGGCAGGTGGCCTGGAGGGCTGACAGGCACAGAGGGAGGGGGTCCACGACTCTCAGCCACCTGCCGGATTGAAGGCCAGAGGTAACTTGATGTAAAATTAGGCACCATCTTCCCTCCCCATGCCCCTTCTCTTCTAGACCTATTCACTCGCCAATGGTCCCTCAAAGCAGAAGGATCTGTCACCTGAGGCGAGTGGAGAGCTTAGCCTCCAGTTTCTACACCAATCTCAACCCTGTGGTTTCTCAGTAACTATTGTGTGAGCTACTGATGTGACCTCTTCCTCTCTCTGCTCGAAAAACTGCACCCAGCATTTCAGGATTATAGAATTCTTATTTCTGGCCTTGTTACTTGGGGAATTTTGAATTTCTTTGCTTTTATTTTTAAAAAGTAACCTAAAATTTCCTCTAACACTAAATAAATGGCACAATACTCAGTAAAATGGTACTTTTCCAACATAAAGGGGGACATTATAAATAATATTGATGATATAGTGTTAGAAATTTGAAATTTTCACCACAGATTACTCTACCTGATTCCCATTATTTCTCACAGTCTTCAGTTCCTTTTTGAGTGTTTGGAGAGTGAATTCTAGTTGCTGTTTCATTTCAATTTCTTTCCTATATTCATCTTCTTTTCTTCTTAACTCCTCCCTCATTTTTTCATATAACATATTAGAATTTCTTCTATTCCCTTCTTCTTGCTTTAAGGTGAATCTGAAAAATTTAGAGAGCTCTTCTTAGAAAATCATGGGATTATTCACTCTTGCTGCAATAAATTTTGTTCCCTCTTCACAATGTTTAAAATAATAAAAATGGGGGGAATACAATGAAAAACACTAAATAATGATCACTGTTTTCATACACAGGGTTAAGAATCAAATTGCATGAAACTTTGTTTTTATTTTGTCTTGAGAAAAATGGCTACTTCATACATCTGTGGGTGGGAATGTAAAGTAATATAAACTTTTTGAAGAACAGTTTAGAAATATAGATCACAAACATTTTGAAAACTTCTCATACTTTAACCAAATAAGACAATACTATTAAAGAATAATGTATTCAAAATATATTAAAAAGGCAGAAATGAATTGATAGAAAAGATGTTCCTGGCAGTATTAAATACAACACAGAAAAGTGAAAAACAACTGAAAGTTAATTTGGTAAATAACTAATGGGATTTCCATTATGGTGGACTCCTGTATGGTCATGAAAATGATGATTTGGAAAAATATACATTAAGTTATTAGACGCATTCACTGTTAAGAACCTGCTATATCATTTCCAAGAATTTCACACTCCACAATACATTTTCTCTCCTGTAAAATCCAAGAGGATAAGTTAGTCCT
Source organism: Bos grunniens (assembly GCF_055505025.1). Classification (NCBI taxonomy): domain Eukaryota; kingdom Metazoa; phylum Chordata; class Mammalia; order Artiodactyla; family Bovidae; genus Bos; species Bos grunniens. The sequence continues at coordinate 66,191,335 of NC_141177.1, forward strand.
TATAGAACACTGACATCTATGCAGTATTAAACAAAACAACAGTTCAAGTATTTCTTTAAAAGCGAGATGTACAGTACCTCAAGCTGCTGAGCTCTTGTTCCCACATTGCTTTCTGATGCTCTAACTGTGATTTTACTTCTTTGCTTTCTGACAGCTCTTTTTGTAGCCCACGAACCTTACTTTTCATTTTGTGATTTTTCTCTCTAAGTAGTTCACAGTGGCTTCTTTGAAAAGCTACTAATCTTTCACAGGAAAAAACTGCATCCCAAATTTTCAACAAGCTACCAGAATCTGCATGATGAACAAAACAAAGATAGAAACAAACAAACAAAAAAATTATGTGAGTAATTTTTGAATATAAAGAACTGTGCCTTTCAGTTACTCATCCAGGCAATGAACAAATATTCTTTATAATGTGGAAGACATTATTCTAGGATCTGAAGATAAAACAGACGCCCCTGGCTCTTGTTTAGCTTGAAGTCTAGTACAAGAGAAAGACAAATCAAATGATTGTGACCTCACATAGATACTCTAAGAAAAGAGAGTTCTATGATCACATAACAGAACTTGACACAGACTGGGTCCAGGAAAGATTTCCCTGGGGAAGAGCTGTCAGACTGAGAAATGAAGGACGAGCAGGAAGTAGGGATCAGAGTAGGAGGAACAACCCTGTGGACAGTCTCCAGCTGCCATATGTTTTTAACCAAGACAGAGTGAACAGCTACTGATTTACCTTCCTGAGTGGAGTGAGCAAAAACAACACTGACAAAATACATTAAACAATGATTTCATGACAAAGGACTTCAGGGAATGAAGGACAATGATCCCGGAAACACACCAGGTTAGCCTAAGGAACGCCCCAGCTCACCGCCTGGAGAGAATTTCTAGGCCCCAACATGGGGAGAAGGAACAGAAGCTGAGTCAACCAGACTCCCTGACAGGAGGTAATGAAGCTGACAGTCTGGTGAAACCAAAGTGGGCAGAGATCACAGATAAGAACCGGGAGAGGAGATAGTGGGACAGAGAGAAAAAGGACCCTGGAGATCTGAGGAGGAGCCCCTCAGGTATTCAGCAGAGGAATGAACAGTGCCCATCTGAGAGAAACCACCTGAGACCAGGAGAAACCATCTGAAAAGACTACAGGAACCCGTGACTGGTGCTCACTCAGTCTCAGGAATTCTATTCTCATGAGCCAGGCTGGAAAAACTCCTAGGTACCAGCAGAATGAACAGGGTAGTCAGCAAGGTCTGGCCTCCAAGGCAGGAAATAATCAGCCGTAGCCCCAGGGCCCCTCTGGATGCACCTAACACATCATGAGAAGCAAGAGCACAGAAGGATCTCTGGAAAACTCTCAATATTTGGAAACTAAGTCACACGGATCTAAATAACCCTTGGATCAAAGAGGTAATGAAAAGAGAAAATAACAAAGTATTTTGAACTGAAAGAAAATGAAAACGTTAAGACCAGCAGACATTTTAGGGAACTGACAAGCTGATTCTAGAATTCATGTAGAAAGAAGGGTGAAAACTCAAACCAGATGGAACCACACAATTGTGACCTTTAACCACGCAGCAAAGAGAGGCAACAGTTGGGCTTGAAGCAAGGGGGTGGCATCATGAGACCTGAATGTTTACAAATAGGCAATAATTACAGTTGCTGTGCAGACCGAGGTTCTGCCAGGTGGAGTGGCAGGGAAAGAAGTCCTGAGAGTATTTCAGTGACTCTAGGAGGAAAATGATGCTGACCTGACCGTGGGTGGGGGCACAGGAAAGAAGAGTCAACAGAAGGTACAGTGAGTGAGAAGGATCATAGGCGTGTGGCTCAGAGTATACACTCACGTTCATGCCCTTTTAAAGCAAAACAAACTTCTGGGATGCACAGCACCGTAGCATATCCCTGGCTCTAGAGCAGACTGACAAGGTGTGCATATATCACTCCTCGACGCACAGACAGGCTTTCCGTTAACATTTACACTGCGGGCCTACCTTTACGCCCCACGTCGAGAGGTTCTACTTCCAACGAGGAATTCGTAGAGTAAAGCCCATCGCCATCCTCAGAAACAGTCTCAGACGACTGAGTTAAGTCATCCAGGTCATTCACGTAATTAATTTGTTCTTTGACCTACACGTAAACAATACTGTTTCACAATGTCCTTAAAATATGCATAAATATACCAAGTGTACAGAAGTAATAAAACTCTGTACAAAACAAAAACAGACATTTCTTAAAAGAAGAGATTTTTATCAAAAGCATAACTTTAGCAACAGTGTTTCTGAATGATGTGTTCAAGGTAAACTTCTCTACAACAAAGGAAGATTTCCTATTTTACCACTACTCCTGTGACAGAGCATTTTCGACAAGGATAATGTTTTTGAAAGTTCATTTTTTTACTATACCTTCTTCTTTCCATACGGTGTTTTCCTTGCAGGCCTAAAAGAACAAATGATTCTTTTCAGGCTAGTATTAAATATTCAAAAATACAAACAATACCTAAACTTTTTCATATAAACTCTTTGCATTGGCAAGTAATTGTCTATAAAGGATGCAGAAATAAATAAGAGCAGCATTAAAGGACACAGAAAATATATCAGTAATATTAATAAAGTATTAAAGTTAGATCCAAGGAAAAGGAAAAACATAAAGTTACTTGCGTTGTATGATAGGAAACTATACCAGTGTTTTTGCACCTGTCCTTTTCCATAAGAGCTAACTTTTATGGCAATACAACCTATCTGGGAGGTATTCCTTCAGTCCTTCTAAGAAAGAAACCCATTTGAATAACCAAGCTATTAGCTTTTGAGGACGTCGTATGCATCAGCCATGCATTATTAGAAGCACTTGCCATGTCCTAAAGGCATTTTCATCCCCACAGTCATTCTGGGAGATGGGTACAGGAAGAAATGGAGCACACAAAGGCTGAGGAACATGCCCAGGCCCACTCAGCATGTCACCAACAGACCCAGAATTCAAACCCAGGAAGTCTGGCTTCAACACGGCTCTTCCAAAATATGCTGAGAAAATAATATCGAAAAGCCTTTTTAAGTAATATGATAGCAAATGAATCTATAGGATTATTTCAGATCTAGTTATAGCTATAAATAATGATTTCTGAATCTTAAAACATATTTCTCAAAAATTAAAGACTTCAGAGGTAGGCAAGCCTGCAAATCTACTGTCAATACAGTTTTGTTTTCTGTAAAGAAATTCATCAATAGGCCTTCATTCACCCATTCTGCTGTTTCTTCATGCATCTGACATACATGTATTGAGCACACAATACGTGTTAATGACATGCTTAGTAAAGGAAGCACGGGTTCTGTCATTTAGATCTTTGTCGTGCAAAAGGAATAATTTGTGAAAGACTGCTAATAATGTTTTTCTATTGAATATAAACAAAATCTTCCCCTTTTCCCTGGAATCTATAAACAACTATGAAGTTAATATGATGTGATGTTTCAGAGCACCTTACAAAATCATAGCTACTCACCATGTTACTATCAACTAGAATCATCAAGGAATGACCATATCCTATTCAGTATAGCCTAAGTGTGTGTAAATTCACAATTATGTAATTTTTGAAAATCCATATATGATAGAATTAACTTAAGCAATCATCTGCATATTCCATTACATAGGAATACTACACTTCGGAACCAATGAACAAGCCCTTACCATAAAACTATACATGAACAGAAGTATTACGTACAATTAGTTTACTGTAATAGTTTAAAGATAATGTCATACAATCAATAAGCTTTCTAGTATTGGAAAAGCAAACAAGACTAAACTAAATAACACGCCCTCTGCTGGCTCATTTCCAAGAGCATACATACTCGAGAAGCTCCCTTCTTAACATAAAACAAGAAACACCTGTGAACTCCACATTCCTCTTCAGTTACCATCCAGTTCTTCATTGCCTGTCCCAATAATATTCCCTACTGAATGTTTTCGTGTATTCGTTACAGTCCAGCTTCCAAGGGGACTATTTACTGAAATGACTTCCGGCCAAAGGCACTGGTCCTCACCTCAACCTTTCAGCAGTGTTCGTCCACTAGAGTTGAGCAATCTCTTGTCTTGGCCTGAGCACTGTATAATGCTGCTGTATTTCCAGAAGAAGTATTCAGTGCTAACATTTCTTCCCCTACAAACAAGGAATCTGGAGAATGTACCTGTCATCACCCTGATCCACTTCCCTTAAAGTGCCGCCATCATTCACGTGCAGCAGACCACCAGTCAGTGAATCGGTCTTTTCAAATATTGGTGCAATCACACGTTCTTCCGGTGTCCATTTGTCATCGTTCTTTTTCTTTACTCCCTTCCTGTGCACACCAGGATCGCTACTTTAAAAAGTCCACAAAAAAGCCAATGTTTTCTAATAATTCAACTGATAAAGAATAAAAAAACAATTCTTATAAAATTCCAACTCTTACCCATCTTATTAATTCACAAAACAGTTATAGAGTACCAACCATATGCAAGAAAACAAATTCCTCCTTCAAACACAGATATGATTATGATACAATATGATATATAAAAGTTGACATATGAAAGTGATAAGTGAAATAAGGAAGGATTTGCAGAAGAAGTGAAGAGAGGGGGTCATGAGAAACAGAAAAGGGAGAAAATCATTCTACTTGGAGATTCGAGTGTGAGCACAAACATCAGGCACAGGGCATCTGGGTTGTTTCCGAGGAACCTGCAAGGAAGAGCACAAAATACATGGAAGAAAGGAGAGAGATGCATCTGGAAAGACACTGAGAAGAACCTCAAGGGCTAGACTGCAAACCTGGAGTCCCCTGGCTAAGCGCCTTGACTCTTAGACGTGGGAGCCATAAGTAGATTTACACTATATTTTTTATTTTGCTACTAAATATAATAATGGTGAATTTAGGGACTTCCCTGGTGGTCCAGTGCTTAGGAGTCCACCTGGCAATAAAGGGGGCAGGCGTTCCAGTCCTGGTCGGGAGATCCCGCATGCCATGGGGCAACTAACCGTGTTCCACGGCTACTGAGGCCAGCACCCGAGAGCCCAGGCTCAGCATCAAGAGAAGCCACCACACTGAGAAGCCCAAGCACTGCGGCGGCAAAGACCCAGGGTAGCCAAAAATAAATGAAAAAGAGAATTCACAGAAAAAAGCCACACTTAATTTAGGTGGTATGTTAAGTGACATGAGGCACACATACCATGAAAGAAGAAACCACGGAAATATTTGGCCAGGGGAGGAGAGCTCACTTTTAAACCACCCGCATGATGCGGCGACAGCAGCCTCATGGCTGAAAGACCGACGCCTCATGGGCTCTCCCGCCACCATCAGCAATCTGGCCTCCTCCATGGACACACTCAAAGTGCTAGGAGAGAAAAGCCTGCCAGCCAAGGGACTCTTTCCAGAAAAGCTGTCTTTCAGAAATGAAAGAGAAATAAAAACCGTCCCAGACAAAGCAAACCTGAGGGAGCTCATCACCACTAGTCCCGCCTCATGAGAAACGCTGAGAGGAGCCCTCAGACTGAAATGAAAGGATGCTCATTAGTGACAAAACACATTTAAATATACAACACACTGATTAAGGCAAATAAGCAGTCAAATCCAGAATACTCTAATATGTACCATGGTGGCATGTTAACAAAGGAACTCTAGTAATAAGGCTAAAGGACAAGAGTATTAAAAATAACCATATCTCTAGTAAAATATAAAATCTGTACATCACAAACATTAGCTCAAGTTAGAAATTATTTTATAGGAACATAAGAAGGGACGTGCTGTTAAATATTGATACAGGATTACCTATCAGAACCCTCATTCTGCATAGCAGGAAACTCCTGGTTGCTCTTTCCTCCACGCTTTCTCTGCTGAAACGATCCACTCTCATCAGCAGCATCGCATACGTCCTCTAATACTTCCACTTCACTGCTTTTGTGCTTCTTTTCTTCTTCAACCTTTAATGGAAGTTTGACACTAAGAATAATTGCTGTGTATTGATTATAAAGATCTTTGTTTTCAATTTTATTATTTGACTCAGTGCTCGCCCTGAACTTAAGTGATAAAAATATTTTTGTGTTTATTTTAATTTTATCACTTACAAGTCACTGAAATCTTTGTAAAATCTGCTCCTTTCTGTTTGAGGAAAAGAATCAAAATTCCCAAAATTTCAAAAATGGCGTTCTTAATAAGATGCAATTATTCATATTCAGTTTTCCCCATCTGACTGGCAGAGACAGAGAAATAAAAAGACAAAGACACAAAATCTGTCCTCTTTGGTCTTTACCACCTGGATTTTCCATTAAACAGCCGGATGGAGAGGATGTGACACCTTCGCGCCTCAGAAAGGAAACATTCTTCTCTCTTCACTAAAGCTATTCTTTCCCCTCTGCCTTTTATAATTCTTTTTTCACTTGGATCCGGGAGATAGCAAAAAAGTGATGGTGTTCACTACATTAAATGAACCAGAGTTTACCAAAACACAAGGAGCAGAATGAAACTGAGGAGTTGTTAGTTAGTGTGGAATTCTGGAATATAAGTAATGCTTCCAAATTCCACATGCAATAACCGTCAAACCTTACAGCTAGAGGGTATAGATATAATTACCTAGTAGAGAAGGAAATGGCAACCCACTCCAGTGTTCTTGTTTGGAGAATCCTAGGGATGGGGGAGCCTGCTGGGCTGCCATCTATGGGGTCGCACAGAGTCAGACACGACTGAAGCGACTTAGCAGTAGCAGCAGCAGCATTGCCCCCACTATTTACCAAAAACAGCAATAATATCAAAAAATGTTCAAGGTTTTGTTTAAGGCCTCTAAACTGGCACTCCCTAGCATTTTATGGCACCAAAAGAGATGATACAATTCTGGAACATTGAATGTTATGTATTACCAAATGAATTCATCAGATTAATCAGGTAAGTTAAAAGCATGACTTTGGCACAGTAACTCAGTGCCTAAGTTGTGGGTAGGGATCATCTCCTTTTTTTTTTTTTTTAACAGGAGAACACATGGAGTTGGTTTTTTTTGGTTTTTTTTGTTTTTTTTTTTTGTCTTTTTGTCTGTTGTTCAAACTCAGTCAAAGCACCTCTTACACAAAAGAGCAAAAACAATTTTTCAAAACCTATTACTGAAGAAGAAAAATCTCACAGCATCTCAGAACTCAGTCTTCTCCTTTGTAGGTAAACACTTAATTTTTTTTTTTTTTTTCCTTTTTTGCTCAGGGTTTATACTACCTATGGGCTGCCCTGGTGGCTCAAACATTAAAGAATCCACCTTCAATGTGGGAAACCTGGGTTTGATCCCTGGGTTAGGAAGATCCCCTGGAGAAGGGAACAGCTAGCCATTCTGGTATTCTTTCTGGCCTGGGGAATTCCATGGACAGAGGAGCCTGGCAGGCTACAGTCCAAGGGTTTGCAAAGAGTTGGACCTGACTGAGCAACTTTCACACACACACACACACACACACACACACACACACAACCTATGTAACAAAATCACACATGTCAAAACTTCTACATTTTAGTAAACAACATAATGGAAAGGTCTGTCTCAAAAGACACATTTGAGAGTGCTGATTAAAGCATATGTGGGAGCACAGGTATTTGTTATTAAAAAGATCCTGAAGCGGCCATGCTGGAAATCTAAGTGCCCAGCGATTGCAGAAAGCAGAGAAGATCACACGTATTCAACCACAATGAAGAGATTAGAGGGAACACATGTTCATGTCCCATCTCTCAGTGAGTGCTTTCTTCCCATTCTATGGAAATATAACATATTTAACCCAACAGAGTTAAAGGGGAAAAAAAGGCACAAAACCCTAGCTGATTTTTCTTCTTAAGCAATTTCCTTGGTGCTTATTCTGGCTCAGAAGACCACGTGGTACATAGCTAAATGAGTTTCCCAGTCCATATGAAGACTGCTGCTACTGCTAAGTCGCTTCAGTCATGTACGACTCTGTGACCCCATAGACGGCAGCCACCAGGCTCCCCTGTCCCTGGGATTCTCCAGGCAAGAACACTGGAGTGGGTTGCCATTTCCTTCTCCAATGCATGAAAGTGAAAAGTGAAAGTGAAGTCGTTCGGTCGTGTCCGACTTTTAGCGACCCCATGGACTGCAGCCTACCAGGCTCCTCAGCCCATGGGATTTTCCAGGCAAGAGTACTGGAGTGGGGTGCCATTGCCTTCTCCGATATGAAGACTGATGGAGAACAATTAGATATTAGAATTGACTGAAGGACAAAAGCCATGAAAATAGTTTCCTGAATTCCTGTTATTGAGATAATAATCAATTTCTACACAATTACCTCTTTGGATGACCCCACTTTATTTGCTAGTAGAAAATCAAAAGGGATCACATCATCAAGAAAGAGAAAAACCAAAACAAGAATAAATGAGCCTGCATCTCTTTTGGAAGTTGAATTTTCTCTTTTTCCAGAACCAGCAACTCTACTTGTAACATGTCTATTTCCTCCTTAAACCTCTGTATATCCTTCTCTAATCCTTCATTTACATACACTGCAGATGCGCCATGACTATTAGGTGGAGAAGAATTCCCATTTTCTAATTCGGGTTCCATGGTTTTATTGTCACTAGGGCTGCAATTATCTGCATGCAGTGGCTTCTGGAACCAGTCCTGTATTGCTTTATTTTTCAGATCAGCATTTTAACAACAGCAAGGGGAACGTGAATTTTTATTTGAATTATATGTTTCATCTTACCAGAGTAGACAAGCCACAGACTAGACTGACATGCCTGTCCCATGTCTAATTTCTGATTAGTGGGATCTTGCCTCATATTTTGTGACATTTGCATATCAATCTCTTGGTCTTTCACTTCGAATGTAACTACTGGCTCCCCTACTTTTTTATTTTCTGTATCTTTATAAAAACTCTGCTCAATTTTCATAAACACATGTTCAATGTCTAGTTGATAATTTTCAAAGTCTACTTTATTTTCAGGGAAATGAAGCTTTGAAGATGAACGACAAGTCTATCCAAGGGACCCAGAATTTACAGACCACAGAAAAACATTTTTGAGACTGGGTTCTTTTTGTTCAGGAAATGCTTGGAATACTAGTGAGACAGATACTCCAAATGCATCTTTTTCTTCACAATCAGGTATATTATTTGTGAGATTAGGAGATATTTCCTTTTGGTTTGTTCCTTCTTAAGGCTTATCACATAGTGGATCTTCCTCATGAGAAGCAGTAATTTGGTATTCCTCACAAAATTTCACTGAACTTCCACTTTAACTCATTTGTGATGGGTTTTAACTTATCTTTCCATTCTAATTTGCCTTGTTTGATACACTTTTTCTTATACAGCACTACACCAGAAATTGAAATTTACAGTTTTACATACCTGTGCATGGTTATTCTCATCTTCATCAAGTTTTCCTTGTTTTTCCTCTGTTATCATTTCCAAGTCTAGTTCTCTTGACAGATCTGCATGTTTAGTTAAAATTACTTAGAATGTTTAGATAAAAGACATAATCCTCATTTAAAACATAGATCTAAAATATTGTATGGAATGACAGATTAAATCAATCTTAATCTTCAGCTGAATATTTACTTCTTTAAGAACTACTTCCAATGACCTAAAAACTTCCACAAACCATTTGGGAAATACCAGATGTCACCAGGTTACAGGCACACAAACAGCTCAAAGATTCAGTCACAGATTGATCCAAACATCAGTGAACAAAACAATCAGAAACCAAACAAAATACAGGACAGACATATAAAGTCACCATATATTCTCTTCTCTACTTCATAACAGACCTTTTTAACAATGTGCCAAGCATCAACTGCAACATTATTCATGGTTTACAAAATTCCTCTTACTTTTTAGCTTTTATCAGTTCCTTCATCTGAAAGGCTTCCCTCTACTCTTCTGACAAATTACTTTTCATCTTTTAACGCTCAACCTGCTTTGTGAAGTTGTCTTTAATTACTGCCATCTTTCCCCTGATAAAGAGGTATGCCTTTCCTTGTAGCTACCTTAGTACTTTAAAGATTTTTCTAGTGTATCTTTCTAGATTTTCCTACTGATAGATATAGATCTGGACTGTAAATTATTTCTTTACATGTCTCTCCTCTTGGCTCCTAGACTGCAGAGGACAAGCTCTTAAAAGTCACCTCAGTATATACAGCATTTTTTTAAATTTATTTTTTTATTGAAGGATAACTGCTTTACAGAATTTTGTTGTTTTCTGCCAAACCCCAACATGAATGAGCCATAGGTACACATATATCGCCCCTTTTGAACCTCCTTCTCATCTCCCTCCCCATCCCACCCCTCTAGGTTGATACAGAGCCCCAGTTTCTCTTATTCGATCATTATTTCTCAGGTTTCCGCTCAGTACTAGACACCGGAGTTTAATGAAAAATGTAGAAAAAGGTGTCAGGGATGGCTTTTCTAGAGATAATGCCTGAGTGCAGACTTACACAGTTCAAGGGAACAGAGGGCACGAGAGGGAGAGCATTTCAGGCTGTAGCAAGATGGGGAGAGAAGCACACACACTACAGGGTAGATATCTGTCCAAAGTGAAGGGATGGGACTGACGAAGGTCATGGCATCTGGTCCCATCACTTCGTGGCAAAGAGATAGGAAACAATGAGAACAGAAATAGACTTTATTCTCTTGGGCTCCAAAAGAAATGCAGATGGTGACTGCAGTCATGAAATTAAAGGACACTTGCTCATTGGAAAAAAAGGTATGACAGACTTAGCGTATCAAAAAGCAGAGACGTTACTTTGCCGACAAAGTTCCGTCTAGTCAAAGCAAAGGCTTTTCCAGTAGTCATGTATGGATGTGAGAGTTGGACCAAAAAGAAGACTGAGCACCGAAGAACTGATGCTTTTCAACTGTGGTGTTCGAAAAGACTCATGACAGTCCCTTGGACTGCAAGGAGATCCAACCAGTCAATCCTAAACAAAATCAGTTCTGAACATTCATTGGAAAGACTGACACTGGCACTGAAGCTCCAGTACTTTGGCCACTGGATTCGAAGAGCTGACTCATTAGAAACCTGATGCTGGGAAAGGTTGAAGTCGGGAGGAGAAGGGAATGACAGAGGATGAGATGGTTGGATGGCATCACTGACTCCATGAACATGAGTTGAGCAAGCACCGGGAGATGGTGAAGAACAGGGAAGCCTGGTGTGCTGCGGCCCATGGGGCCGCATAGAATCAGACAGGACTGAGCGACTGAACAACAACAGGGACAAGTGATGAGGGCGCCAGCAGCAGTTCAGAATTCTAGAGCAAAGGACTGAAAGGGCTAGGGACAGAGGGTCAGGCAGAAGTCAGACTGTGAGAGTATCAGTGGTGCTTTAAGAGGTCTAGACATTAACGTGACTCAGAGTGCCTCATGGTCACGTGTGCTTTTGAGATTGGTGACTCTAAACACCATGGGAGGGAGGAATCTGAAGGGCATACGAATAACCGGAGGAAGACAAATCTGAAGGCATTAATACTGGGAACAAAAAGGTGACACAGGCCTGAACTGAGGGAGTGTTTACAGAAATATTTAGGATATAAAACTTTCAGGGTACAGTATAGAATAAATCTTTAAGAAACCAATGAATGTACAAATCCAGGGACCCTGAAGGAGTAGGTACTGCTCGTTGTTTTATAAAATGTATTGACTGAGAAGAAAATGATCAACAGGAACTGACTGAAGTGGCTTCTATCTATTTTGTAGTTTTCCTATTTCACATCGTCCAGTGTTGAAGGGACTCATGTAGGCATTTTATTTGAATTTGTTTTTCCCGGACCTACCAAGCTCATGGAAAAACAAGAGCAAAGACTCAGTTGTATAGATTAAAAGAAAAATAGACAAACAGGTTGAGTTTAGAGCCTGTAGTCACTATTCTAGGAGATAACTGAGAATATTCTGTAAATGCAAGGTGAGGATAGAAAAGAAAAAAGCACAGGAATGAAAAAAGAAACAGTGGATGATTTCTTACCATAGCCCTGACCGTATGACTGATTAAGGGCGCTAAATTAATTAGTATTTATGGACAACACATTATTAGATGTGGTTACTCAATAGACTGGGCGTCCTAGTAGAATCAGAATTGACTTGCTATATACTGCTTTTCAATGATACAGCACTCCTTTATACCAACCTCCCTTGTGAACTCTTAATTCATTACAAATACTAAAACAAGTCGATATACTATGTGGACACAGCTGAGAAGGAGGTACTAGGTAGCAAATTTCCCATGACTCCCATTCCCACTGGGAAAGCCAATTCTAAAAAATACAAAGTCACAGAAAACACAAGAAATATTTTAGTATTTGGTATCAGAGTTGCTTTTGCAGTTATACTGAATATAATCATAACTAATGCTTATGAATTGACAGCCATATAAAACATTGCTATGAAGTCCCATTTTGAGAAGGCAGTCTCTAGATGGCTACCTAGTCTCCCAACTAGTCCCAGAGTTCTAAACATAATCCTGCTACCCACTCTCAGGTATATGCTAAATACCAGCCTGAACGAACTTACTTTTTCCTAACTCTCTTTGTTATTTATTGTATTACCGTGATCAGAGGGAGAATGCAAACACCTTGCTAAGAGGTACTGATTGGCTGCAGGTTGCATAAAAGGAGTCAGCACAAGGTAGACTTTGCCACAAAATCTAATTTGGAACCATCAGAAGGACGATAAGGCTGTGCCCAGGTGGCCCAAAGCTGAGTGTTCTGGGCTTCTGCATTACCTTCTTTGCTTCCTGTTTCCTGGCAGCTCCAACTTGCTGCCAGAGTAATTCCCTACCGGGAACACCACTGCAGTCTTCATCTTTGAACTCCTGGAGTCTACCCAAACTCATGTCTATTGTGTCAGTGATTCCATCCAACCATCTCATCCTCTGTTGTTCCCTTCTCCTCCTGCCCTCAATCTTTCCCAACATCAGGGTCTTTTCAAATGAGTCAGCTCTTCACATCAGGTGGCCAAAATATTGGAGTTTCAGCTTCAACATCAGTCCTTCCAATGAACACCCAGGACTGATTTCCTTTAGGATGGACTGGTTGGATCTCCTTGCAGTCCAAGGGACTCTCAAGAGTTTTCTCCAACACTACAGTTCAAAAGCATCAATTCTTCTGCGTTCAGCTTTCTTTATACTCCAACTCTTACACCCATACAGGACTATTTTTCAACATACAAATATATTATTAAGAAAATGTATATCTACCTTATTTTACACTTAATTATGCCTTATAATACTGTGTGCTCTAGAGACCATGGTTTTAAAAACACCTTTAATGAATGCTACTACTTTAATTAATGTTACAAACCTAGACAACATAAAAAGCAAAGACATCACTTTGCTGACAAAGGTCCATACAGCCAAAGCCATGGTTTCTTCATTAGTCATGTACAGATGTGAGAGTTGGACCATAAAGAAGGCTGAGCACCAAAGAATTGATGCTTTCAAAAAGCGGTGCTAGAGAAGACATCTGAGAGTCCCTTGGACACCAAAGAGATCAAACCAGTCAATCCTAAGAGAAATCAATGCTGAATATTCACTGGAAGAACTGATGCTGAAACTAAAGTGCCAATACTTTGGGCACCTGATGTGAAGAGCTGAATCACTGGAAAAGACCCTGATGCTGGGAAAGATTGAGGGTAGGAGGAGAAGGGAATGGCAGAGGATGAGATGGTGGGATAGCATTGCTGATGAAT